>NC_136755.1:25151767-25841767 GCF_936440315.1 Barbus barbus | reverse complement strand
GAACACTTTTCCACTTTGAAACAGTCCATTTTAAATGAGCCTTGGCCCACAGGATACAACGGCGCTTCTGGACCATGTTGAACATTGTTTTTAAAGTCTTCCACAATCTTTTTACGCACTCTTTCACAGATTGGAGAGCCTCTGCCCAGCTTTACTTCTGAGAGATTCTGCCTCTCTAAGACATCCCTTGTATAGGTAATCATGTTACAGACCTGATGTCAATTAACTTAATTAGTTGCTAGATGTTCTCCCAGCTGAGTCTCTTCAAAATGTCTTGCTTTTTCAGCCCTTTGTTGCCCCCGTACCAACTTTTTTGAGACCTGTAGCAGGCATCAAATTTGAAATGAGCTCATTTAGTGGATAACAGTATAAAATTTCTCCTTTTAAACATTTATGTTCTATATGTTCTATTGTGAACGAAATATTGGCTCATGTGATTTGAAAGTGTTTTAGTTTTTATTTTATATTTAGAAAACAGCCCGACATTTCCGGAATTCGGATTGTATTATGCAGAGCAACATTTTTATAAAGCTGGGAATTAAAAAGTGCTTTAAAACTCAGTCTTCATTTAAGACTGGCTGCATGAGGTTAGACAACATGTTAAAATTTGCACAAAATACTTTTTAAATGAGCATGTAACAAAACTTTCTACTTACAGCTGTACTTTGTTCTTTCTAAGGAAACACATTCTTCAGATATGTGCACATTAAACTGTAATATGAGACGTGCATTTGTAACTGGGTGTACAATTGCTTCTAAGAAGAGGTCAGTACTTGTTTTGTGAGACAATGTGCTGTTCGAGCCAAGGTAACTGGGTTCGGATATTATCCAATTTACTATTGTTTGTAATCATTTGTAGCTCAGCCAAGGAAATGCAATGACATGCAGAAAATGTGAACTGTATCTCAGTGTCATTGGAAAAATATACTTATTTTGTTAATCGTGAGCAGAATGAGTGTCAGTAAGGGGCTCATACTGAATCAAGTTTGACCACATTCTTATGCCCTTAACAACTAATTTTAACGTCAATCATTTGATTGCTAAACAGATCAAGAGGCATCGTGGAAAACTTCTGTAAACCTTTGGCGGTCCATTAAATTCAACAGATTGACAAAATACAGCATTTAAAAGTTTTGGTACAACTATTTTTCTTTTTCTTTTTTTATGTGTTAGAAACAAGTCTCTTATGCTCAAAAAATATATAGTAAAAGCAATAATATTGTGAAATATTCTTACAATTTAAAAAAAAAATTCTATTTGAAGATATTTTTAGTCCTGTGATGCCAAGGCTGAATTTTTGTACTACTCGTGTACTATTATTTCATTCGTTTTCATCTTTATTGAGGGTATTAAACACTAACAAATACAGTGCCCTCCACTAATATTGGCACCCTTGATAAAAATGAGCAAAGACGGCTGTGAAAATAAATCTGCATTGTTTGGCATACATGGCATCATGGATTCTATCAAATACCAACAGATAAAAAAACCCAAAACCTGACTGCCTCTGTTAGAAATCTTATAATGGGCCATGTTTGGATCTTCCACCAGGACAACAATCCAAAACAAACATTAAAATAAACACAAAAAATTGGTCACTGAGCACAAAATGCAACTTTTACCATAGCTGTCCCTGTCGTCTGACCCCTGACATCCTGTAGAAAATGAGGGTTGTGAACTGAAGAAAAGTGCTACTAACATGGAGCTGGGAATCTGAAGGATCGGGAGAGATTCTATATGAAGAAAATGGTCTCTGATCTCTTATCAGGTGTTCTCCAAACTCTTCGGGCATTATAGGAGAAAACTGAGCTGTTACCCTGGGAAAAGGACGTTGCAATACTAGGGTGCCAATAATTGTGGCCAACATGAACTAGAAAGCATTTATTTCACAATTAGACTTTCCCCCACTCTCAATTGTTTTACTTCAATGATAGGTTGGAATTTTGTGAATTTTTTGAATGAAAGATAAAAACACAGCCGCCTTTGCTCATATTTACCAAGAGTGCCAATATTAGTGGAGGGTACTGTATGTTCTTGTATTTTCCTGTATCACACCACATTTTAGTTTCCATCATGAAACACACGTCATTTTACTCGTGATATCTGTTTGTCATACCAGCACAAAAATTCAGATGCATCATGACTACTTACTGAAATGATCCAGGTCAAACTAGTACATTGCTTGTGTCATAAAAATTCCCAAGGTGTGGTTCTTTTGCTAGCATGAGTCAGCAAATTTTAATGAGTTGAAAAGAGATTTGATTTCCAAATCTCTTCCTTCGGGAACAGCTTTTCCTGCCCTCCTATGGAAAAGCAAAACACTAGAGCAGGGGTGTCAAACTCCCTGGAGGGCTGCAGTACAGCAGAGTTTAGCTCCAACCCTAATTAAACACACCTGAACCAGCTAATCAAGTCATTCAGGCTCAACTGAAACTACATGGTTTGTGTTGGAACTAAACTCTGCAGGACTGCAGCCCTCCAGGAACTGAGTTTGACACCCCTGCACTACATCCATCATATTGTTTGTGTGGTGGATTTCTTTACTACAGTAATTAATTTTCTTAACTGAATAATATATTAATTAGTATGTTCATAAGTTCATACCAACTCTGAAGATCAATTCAAAAACTATTTTATTGTCTCTGATCCTCCACATCAACCTTGTTGAAAAGGGACAAACATCTGTCCAAACAATAACAGAAAATTTCACACAGCTCTTAATAATATATAGTTATATAATTATTCATACTGCCATTTCCATTTATATTGGTTAAAAAAAAGTCTTTGTGAAGGTTTTAATCCCCAAGGACCAAAAAATCAGAGTTTATGTCCACGTCACCCTGATCACTCATTTTACCGTCTCAAACTGTGACCCCCAGATTGTAAATTTGTCTGTGTCTTAAAATCAGACTCCACCGCTTATACACACTCACTGATAACAAGTGCACAAGTAACTATGTTGATTGAGAGGGTGCCCTCAAAATGTGAGTGTGTGTGTGTGTATGAGAATGTCAGAGAGATAGAAAGAAAAACAGACAGAGCTTATTAGGCATCAAAGATGAGGTAAAATCCAATAAAATAGCCAAAAGCAAGAACGAGTGAGACTTTTTTTAACATAACATGAGCAAACTGCACTGATGATTACTATTTAGGGCATTATTGACTATAAAGAAATAATGTCAATGTTTTGAGGCCCTTCCAGTATAGTGAACAAGAGTCTAAGTCAACTCGAGATGTCTTCGACACTACTGTTTAAAAATGACAATACTTGTATTATGGAGTCCGATAGAAGCACATGAGTCGTAATGCAGCTGTTTGGGATTCATTTTCTCACTTAACTGCAATATTAATAAAGGACAAATGTGAGGAAGGGACACTGAAGCTTGTTTGAAAATATAAAAACTAATAGGAATCGGTATTAACTAGCATTATAGGGACAGGAAGAAGAATAGAACATCTTGGCGCAATCCTAAACTGTGTTGGGAGTGTGTTAAGATCATGTTTTTAGTAACAAAGTGAACAATTTCATTAGTTCACAAGCTTCCCAGGTGGCATTCCACAAAGCAGACTGACACCTATAGCCCCTTTCACACTGCACGTTGGTCCCGGAACATTGCCGGAAAATTGCCAGAGTGCCTTCTGTGTGAACGCAACCACGACCCGGGATTGATTCCGGGACCAATCCCGGGTTGGGGACCTAGTAACATTGCCGGGTTCAGTCCCGGAACGAGCGCTGTGTGAACAAAAGCCGGATAAATGCCGTAAAGACTGATGACGCGCGTTATCATGCGACTCTTTCAAGAGCAGATCAACATTTCACACAACGAAAAATGTGTAAACTGGAATGAAGCAGCGACCGAAGCCCCTCACTATCCGCGCTGAAGCTGAAATCGTTCGCCAATTTAGTTTTTTTTTTTCTTGTTTTTCGTTCGCCAGTTTAGTGAAATGGTGCACGGCGCATTATATACGTCACATGATGACGTCACGTGTCATTCCGGAACATTTACGGGTTGTGTGTGAACGCGCGCACAGATTCCGGAAAATCACTGGCAGTGTGAATGCAGCAAATCTAACGACCCGGGATTGAACAATTGCCGGAACACATTACCCGTGTATTTTCCGGAATCTCTGTGTGAAAGGGGCTTATGTTTGTAAATGGCATGTACAAGATAAAAGATCAAAGTGATAGTCCACCCAAAAATGAAAATTATGTCATTTCCTCCTCAAATTATTTCAAACCGGTTTAATTGTTTTTCTTTGCTTAAACTCAAAAGAATATTCTTTGAAGAATACTGGTAACTGAACAGTTGACAGTAGCTATTGACTTCAATTGTATTATTTATTTTTTTTCATACTATGGAAGTCAATGACTACCAGCAGCTGCTTGGTTACCGACTTTCTTCAAAATATCTTATTTTGTGTTCAATAGAAGAAAGAAACAAACTCAGGTTTGAAATAACTTGAGGGACAGTAAAGGATGGCACGATTTTCATTTTTGGGTGAACTATCACTTTCACCTTAAAACTTAAAAGGAACATTTAAGAAATAACATTTCAAGAAAAAAGAAAAGAAAAACAAATAATTTTAGTACAATTCTGTATTGTGACATAAATATATATATATATATATATATATATATAAACAAAATATCAAATTGATTCAAGTGTATAATTAAGCGTTTCCTTAATTGAATGGAAAACAATGTCACAATGCAGAAATCACATTTGTCTCAAAGTAAGCTTTATTTCTTTATTGACAACATAAAATCTTACTTTTTAAGGAATGAAATATGACCTGGAAATGTTATTGACAGATTCCATGACTATTAAAGGGTTCCCACTCTAAGCCAAATGTCAAATTCCCTGACTTTTCCCTGACTTTCATTGACTAAAAAGCTGAATTTCCATGACCTATAATGAACTGAAAAACAGGCCGCTGTTGTGCTGAGCACTTTTTTTATTATTTTACCCGTTACCTAGCCTAACTAACAAAGTTCAAACAAATTGCAAGTAATAGCAAAAATATAGAAATGAAATTCAAGGTAGGTACAGAAATAGTAAAAGTAAAAACAGAATTACTTTAGCTTTGTGAAATTATGCTACGTGAATGAAACAAACAGCGGACTGAATGAGACGCAATTTCACTCTCTGATACATTTATGGAACTGTGATACAGCGTTTCCTTGGTTACTGCTGTAAACCAGCAGCGCTGTGCGTATTAACACTCATTTAATGTGACGTAAGATGAAAAGAAAACGCCATGTAAACTTTTCTGAAAACAGCCAGTTGCCCTCAGAAACACAATCATATAAAATGCAATAGGATTCCTATATTTTGCACATCGTGAACAGCGAGCTTGTTCTGCCTGATATGGTATTTTCTCCTCTTTGCTTCCGTCTTCAGTGTCTCTGGCCTCTGTTAATGGCCGTTTACAGACTAATTATAATAATAACTGAATATTTACATACAAATGGCATTTGGGAAAATGATTGCAGTGCAGTTTGTGTGCACGGAACAGAAGATGCTCTAATAAAAAAAATTGCCGGTCGAACGGATGCATGTACTCCACTGTAAAAATTAAATATAGATTAATCATTCTTAAAGCTACAAAGTTACTTGCCAAGACGGGTATTTTTATACTTTTGTATGCATTTGCCCATTCAGGCACAAGAAAGACGCAGAGAGACGTTGTGCGTGTCAGAGACGTGGCTGTTTGCGCGAGCTGTTTACACAGAACGCAGCGCGCGAGTAGCCTACTGAATGGAGTCGACAAACAAAAATCCCTGATATTCCATGACTTGGACAAAAAAAATATAAAATTCCCTGACTTTCAATGTCTGGAATAAACCTTTTAAAATTCCATGATATTCCAGAAATTCCATGACCCGTGGGAACCCTGCTATTAGACCAGACCCGAATGAACAGAACCGTTGGAATGGAGGAAGTGGCCTTATTTCTCCAGGACGGCTTTTTAATGTAAATACTTCCTGACCTGGATGACTGAAAGTTTTTGCGTGCCTAAAGATCTGTTCAATAACAGTATGTAACAGCTTTTTCGGGCTGCATTTTGTCTCTGTAAAGTTTGTTTTTTCATGTGAATCAGATTTCACCTTTGTTTAATTCTGAGAGCATCTTGTTGATCAGTGATCGTCTTAAACCTGTTAAAGTTGCTTGCAACTCCACTGAAAGATGCGTGTAATAATTTACATATGCATACAATATGAAGTTCTGTCAGGACCACTATCGGCAATGATAGACACTTAGCATACAGTTTGGTGGTATGGTTCTGTTCTGGGCAAAAACTCCCTGCCCATCCATGCAGCCTGTCAGCAATAATAACCCCCCAATAATGATTGAAGGGATAGTTCACCCGAAACTGTACACACCCTCAAGTTGTTCCAAACCTGTATGCGTTTTTTCTTCTCTTGAGCACAAAAAAACATATTGTGAAGAATCCTGTTAACCAAATAGCTGACGGCAGCCATTGACTTCCACAGTATGGGGAAAAAATACTATGGAAGTCAATGGCTGCCGTCAACTTGAGGGACAGAATTTTCATTTTTGGGTGAACTATCACTTTAAGTGGCAGTAAATCACAGAATTGTGTCACAAAACACAATCTCATACACTGCTGGAAATGATCACGTCAAGGTCAATTAAAAAATTAAAAATAAATAACACTGGACTGGACGAGCATATCTCTGATTGCAAACGAGGATGTGTTTTATGTGCTGCGGACAAAGTCGAAACCTCAAAAATAAATGAAGAATAAGAAGGTGTAGAATAAACCTCACAGAATATCACCAAAAAAAGACAAAGCACCTGATGACACCTACAAGTCTGATACAATCAAAACATACAGAAAACCTACTTCAAAATACAGCTTTTTATTGCATATATGACTCTGATCTGCTGAAATACTTTGTGTGACAGAAACAAAACGTTAAACTGCAGCTGGCGGTCAGTACATTAATCCCAGCCGCTGTGCTCTCTGTCTAAAGTGTACGAGTGTGAGCACTTTTTGAAGAAACTGAATGTAAATTAATGTAAAAGTTGTTTAATGTAGTTGCAGTTTTCATCAAGTATCATTATCTGAAACATTTAATGCTTTTATGCCACAAAACGGCATATAAGCCACATCACCTCCAGCTCATCCATATACCTCCACAAAGCCCTACTGAAATATTCAACATATATTGCAACTCATTTCAATATGGACATTTTCTAATGCTTACCTACAGAAATTCATGAAAAGAAACAGACACTAACATTTCCACAAGTGGCCTCGCAGGGACACGGACTCAAAAGAGAAGCTAAACTGAAAAGACCACAGTCAAACACGAACAAGACATTTTAAAACAAACACCTTTGATTGTTTTCATAATCGGAGTACATTTGCGCACAAATCTGTATGTTGTACTTTACAAGCCAGCGGATGATTCACGAGTGCATTGATTGTAAAGTACATGCTTACGGTTGATTATTTGCTCGCTTTGTTTTGTGGATGAAGAACAATCAGCAGACTTGAAAACAATCAGACCTAAAACACATCAGGCCTCATTCATGAAACACAAGAACAAATTCATTTCTGTGTAAAAATATTACTTCAAACATTTCACTTTTTTTTTTTCCAGCTATGAAGACTTGTATCTCATTGGTTAGTTTAAAATGGTCTTTGTTTTATTGTATTGTTTGTTTTATTTTTATACATTTATAGATATTTTGATATTTTACATTTGTCCCAGACATTCAATCTAAAACTATGAAAATCTATCACAAAAATATTATTTTTAGTTTTGAACTACATTGTTAATTAGTTTTAATTACTTAAACCACTTCAATATTTGTCATTCATCGGAGTTGTCTGAGACGACATATGAGACATGAACAAATAAAAGGCAGTTTTATTCTAAAGCTAAATGTGAAGATTGTTTTAAGCTAATTTCTGTTATAAGTTGTTATATTTTTCTAAAGCCTTACAGAGTTTAAAAATTATTGCTTTAATTTATACAGTAATGTTGAATGGCTACAATTATTCATTTCATCCATAGAAATTGTGAAAAAATAATTTAATACGGTACCAATACAATATTGGTATCACTGGTATAACTGATCCAGAGTAAAAAGATGCAATTAAACAAATATTTAAAGTATCTTCATGTTACATTCATTTGGAGATTCAGTGTAAAAATATGCATTACAAAAATATCAAACTTTAGTGTTTTACTCATATGAATTTTTAATGTGATTATTTGAACATATACATACATGCATACAGTGCCGTGAAACGGTTTTTCCCCCTTACTGTTTTTTTTTTTTTTTTGTTGCATACCCTGTAAAAAAGCAAAAAAAGTTGAAACTTAAAATTTTAAGGCAACCAGCTTCAGCAGATTTTTGAGTTCTCTGAACTTTGCTGAAGCTGGTTGCCTTAAAATTTTAAGTTGGCTCAACATTTTTTTTTTTTTTTACAGTGTATTTGTCACACTTAGATTCAGATCAAACTAATTTTAATATTACACAAAAATAATGCAAGTAAATACAAAATGCACTTTTGAAATGATGATTTCATTTATTAAGGGGAAAAAGAAGTCCAAACCTGCTTGGCCCTGCGTGAAAAATTTAGTGCCCCCTCCTGTTAAATCATGAAAGAACTGTGATTAATCACATTATTTTAGAAAGCGGAGTTAAATTTCACTAGCCACACCCAGGCCTGATTACTGCCAGACCTGTTGAATCAAGAAATCACTTAAATAGAACTAGTCTGGAAAAGTGAAGCATGCTTAAAGAGCAACACAACATACCGTGCTCTAAAGAAATTCAAGAACAGATGAGAAACAAAATAGTTGACATCTGTCAGTCTGGAAAGGGTTATAAAGCCATTTCTAAGGCTTTGGGACTCCAGAGAACCATGGTCAGAGCCATTATCCACAAATGGAGAAAACTTGGAACAGTCGTGAACCTTCCCAGGAGTGGCTGGCCTACTACAATTACCCCAAGAGCGCAATGATGACTCATCCAGGAGGTCACAAAAGAACCCAGAACAACATCTAAAGAACTGCAGGCCTCACTTGCCTCAATTAAGGTCAGTGTTCATGATTCAACAATAAAAAAAGAGACTGGGCAAAACCAGCATCCATGGGAGAGTTCCAAGGCAAAAGCCACTGCTGACCAAAAAGAACAAAGGCTCGTCTCACATTTGCCAGAAAATATATTGATTATCCCCAAGCAGTTATGCAGCTTCAGGACCTGGATGACTTGCCATAATTGATGGAACCATGAATTCTGCGCTCTATCATAAAATCCTGAAGGAGAATGTCCGGCCGTCAAGTTTGTGACCTCAAGCTCAAGCGCATTTGGGTTATGCAACAAGACAATGATCCCAAACTGACCAGCAAGTCCACCTCCGAATGGCTTAAGAAAAACAATATTAAGGTTTTGGAGTGGCCAAGACAAAGTACGGACTTAAATCCGATTGAGATGCTGTGGGATGACCTTAAACAGTCCATTCATGCACGAAAACCCTCCAATGTGGCTGAATTAATACAATTCTGCAAAGAAGAGTGGGCCAAAATTCCTCCACCGCGATGTGAAAGACTCATTGCCAGTTATCGCAAACGCTTGATTGCAGTTGTTGCTGCTGCAAAGGGTAGCACAACCAGTTATTAGATTTACTATTACAGTAACTGTAATAGTAAGTTACTTTTTCACGTAGTGCCAGGCAGGTTTGGACAGCTTTTTTCCCTTAATAAATGAAATTATTTCAAAACTGCTTTTTGTATTTACTCAGGTTATCTTTGTGTAATTAAAATTAGTTTGATGATCTGAATCATTCAAGTGTGACAAATACGCAAAAATTGAAATAAATAGAAAACTTTTTCACACCATTATATATATATATATATATATATATATTTCTTTCTTTGTGTGGCATCAAGATTTTTTTTTTTTTTTTTTTTCAAATTGTCAAATCGTAATTCTTCTGAATCACATCATTTTCACCATATTTCAAAGTATGTTTTTGGTATTCATCATTTAATTACTACATTTTGTATAAAATTTTATTGAAATAAATTCATGAAAATGTTTTTTTTTTTTAAAGTGCGTTTTAAGCGCATTTATATTCTTAAAGGCTACGAGGCCAAAAGTGCCCACAGGCAAACTAATGGATTCACAAGAGAAATTAATTCTGCTTGTTTCATGAATGAAGCCCACTGCCGTTCTCTCTGTGATCACGAATGACAGGTTTTCACACACACACACACACACACACACACACACAATGCATGAGATGCTGTAATCTCATGCATGACACATTCATCATCTCAATACAGTTCCTGTTTTCCCTCTCACCTTCTTTACTTGCAGCCTAAATCTTTAACCTCACATCTTCCCCTGCCTCTCCACCGGCCGGCTGAAACTCGGACCCCTTCCAAAGAGATTATCAGGTAAAGACCGATAAAAAAAAAAGCAAGACTCGGAAGACAATCATGCTTCGAAAATATTCAGTCTCTGCTCTAAGTTTAACAAAGCCACTGAGAGCAACACAGACAGAGAGAAAGAGAGAATCTGTGAGTGTATGTATGAGAGAGAGATGTGTCTGAATGTGTGTTCAAAGCTGGGTTCCTCAGGGGCTCACTGTGTGTTATAGATGAGGCATGAATCCTTGAGCTGGTTACCGTGTGATCGTCTCCTGTTTACCATGATCGCCAATCAAATTCAGGTGGTCCATCCAAAAACAAGGAACATCAGCGACCGCGTAACCACGATGACGTTTTGTAGTGGCCGTGTATTTCTCATAAAGGCCCCACTGTTTTCTTCTCCAAATAGTTTCTGATGAACAAAATAGCACATTCCCCAATTCGTCCACTTTAATTACCATAAAAGTCTTGTATAAAGCCATTGAACGGACTGTAGTGTTGATTAAAGCTCATGACTGGGTGTCGAGTTTGTCGCTCCCATCCGATCTGACCGGGGACCCACCAGCATGTGCTCTAGGTAGATCAGTGGGTGAGAGGTCAAGATGCAGAGTCCGTTTTACATCATAGAAGGATACAGCAGCGACAGAATCTCTGGCGGCTTCCGCCCACCGATGGAGGCGGAGTCACAGGTGCAAAGTAGGCGTGAACTTTAATGTTGGGCAAGTGAGTCTACAGAGGGATGCAAGAAAAAAAAAGAAAAAGTTTCAAAAATTGTGGATGTACACCTGGCAGGAAGCTCACCAACATATGATAACTTCCCGCCCTATAAGACTGCTTATTTATGAAAAATAATGAATGCTAAAATGTTAAAACTCAATGTTACCATAAATAAACGTCAACAGATGCAGCAATTCTGCATGGTGGCAAAAACAACCAAAGTTTAAACTGATACATGTTAGATAATATCTATCCATTTTGAGACTGTAAGCACAGGTTGATGACTGTGCTGTGTTAACGCCCTCGTGTCGAAATCAGTGCTGCTATTCTTACAAGGTGTTTGTCAACTGAAATCAAATAAAATGATAAATATTAGATGAACAACTTAAATTAGAATTTAAAATATGCTAAAGTACTAAAATGACTAAAACAGAAAAAAGTTAATTTGAAATAGGTTTTTAAAAAATAAAACAGCAAAAGCACAAATTACTGAAAATAAAACTAATATTACTTTGAAAAAAAGACAAATGTAAATAAAAGCCAAATCTTTCAAACTATTAATACTATAATAGTCAATTTTTTGTGTGTTCCGGTACTTTAATTTTGAACAATTTTATATTGTATAAAATAGGCTCGTTTTACCTTATACAAATATGTGCAATAGTTCAAATAATCCTACAATTTACTTTATAATTTAATTACATTTTAACTATAATTTAGTTAAAATAACAAAAAAAAAATTATCATTCTAGGTTGACTCGGACTTAAATTTTATTTGCGTAAATACTAAGGTCAGTTATTTGAAAACAATTTTTAAAATTCACTAATTTCTCCAGTTACATTTGCACCATTTATATGAATTATGAACTAAACCAGAATCACAGTTTAATGGATGCCAATTTGCATGATGCATCACCCAATTTAGAAAAATATTTACACCCATCTCTTGGGACCATACTGAGCACTGCAGCCCGATCTCACGGCAACCTGTACACATTTTTTGCTAAATCGTACATATTTTATGAGTTGCATAATTCGTATGAATTTGTACGAATGACCTACACCTAACCCCGCCTCTAAACCTACCCGTCACTGGGGTGTAGAGTGAGGTCGTTCGAATTCGTACAAATTAGCCACCTCGTAAAATACGTATGAATTGCAAATCAATCTTAAATTTATATCCTAAAAGGTTTTATTTTTAGTAACATACACAAGATTAGAAACAATAATACACTGCGGTTCCCTCACGGAGCATAAGCAAAAGAAGCAGGGCTTACCCTCAAGCGCTTGATGCCAGCGCGGGTGATCTGTTGACAGTCGTACAGCTCGATGCGGTCCAGGCTGTGACAGGTTTTCAGATGTTCTAAAGACGCATCTGTAATGAGCGGGCAGTTGTCGAGCTCGATCACCTCCAGTCGGTCGTGAGCGCAGGGTCCGCTGCCCAGCTGCCTGATGCCATCATCAGTGATGAGCTCACAGTGAGACAAACTCTGCAACACGCCAGAGAACCAAACACATAAACTAGTCCATAACACTCAAGAAACGTCACAATCACATGTATGAATATTTGTGGAGAAAAGCCCTCAAATAAAGATAACTTGGAGACAGATGAGTGCATCAAAATGTGGTCATTTTCTCTCTAAAAATAGTTTTTAAATAACCGATCACATTAAATTGACAACACTAATTAAAATAGTGATGAAATAGTAGTGACAGATCTTTTCTTCTGTATTGTGATAATATAAAATAACAAAACATATGCATAAATTAACTGTTTATAGTAAGATCAGAGAAAACTGAATTTTTATGCTGACTTTAAAATATGCAGTGTCATTTGTTTGTACACTTTTGTGGTTTAATCCTCACCAGAACCTGGAGTCGAGGGCAGTGTATAGACAGCTGAATGAGCGTTCCATCTGTAATCTTTAGAGAAAGATGTAAAATTATATTAAAGACAGTGAGAAAATAAATAATGTGATAATTACATTGTTGTATGTTTGCATCGATGTCTGTCCAAAATAACATATACAAAATAATTTGAATAATAATATTAACAATTATTATATATTTCAAAATACATAGTTATATATAAAATACAAAACAGGAAATAATATTAAGAACTTGCTATCTTTAATTTAATATAAGACCACTATTAAAAGCATATGTCATGATCTAGGTGGTATGAAAGCCTGTTTTTGCCATGGAATAAAAGGAATTTAAAAGAAGAGGTAACTACATAGTAAGGAGCCCGGCATGTCACCTGTAGGAGGAAAAAAAAAAAACAATCCGCGGCGACTGTTTTACAATCCATCCCCTCAGTTTATAAACCGTACTCACGAATTCTTAAACTGTATGAAATTCCAATCTCTGATTTTTTGTGAACCGTATCTTCAGTTTTTGAATCCGTACCCACAAATTCATAATCGGCGCACACGCTTTTGCAATCCGTTCCCACGGGTTTGTAAACTGTACTCGCGGATTCATTTTAGAAGAACAGCAAGCTCACGTGTTAACGAGTCATATTATAGCCTATTATTGTTTTATTGCATATTATTATGTGGAATAGGCCTACAGCAAATTGTCAAGTGATTCTCTATCTATTGTAAAGGGTAGGCTCTACGAGGTGGAATACGACGATTTAATAAGAAAGATGTGCTTCAAAATCTTGTTTCATTTGTGATAATCTTAGCACTTGATTATTATTGTATAATAAACCTGGTATTGTGACCTGCGGATTATGAATTTGTGGGTATGGTTTATTAATCCGTAGGCACGATTTGTTAAACCGAGGGAACAGTTTAAGAATTTGTGAGTACGGTTTATGAACTTTTTTTTTTTTTTCTCCTACAGGTGACGTGCCAGGCTCCATAGTACAGCGATTAATCGTATCCAAAATAAAAGTTTTTGTTTTAATATGTGTACTGTGTATATTTATTATGTATATATAAATATACACACATGCATGTATATATTTATATAAAAATTGTTTATATATTTCTTTATAATATAAATTATATGACTATAGATATAGACATGCAAATATTTTCAAAATATATACTGTATGTGTGTGTATTTATATATACATAATAATTATGCAAACTTTTATTTTGTATGCGATTAGTCGATTGACAGCACTAATTCTTACTTTTATCCCCAAGAATTGTGAGAAAGGAAGTCCGAATTGTGAGACAAAAAAAATAAAAAAAATATCACAATTTTTCTGTTTTATTCCGTGGTGGAAACAAGATTCCACATCTAGTAGTATTAAACTAAAACACAATCATCATAAAAACGAACATTTAAATTTAAAAGATACATTCAGGCTTACAATTTAAAACTTTTTCAAACGTTTATAAAGGTCTTTGTTTTTATGATTTGGAAAACATTACTCAAAGAATGAGCTGTTTGTACGAATTAGTTTTTTATTTTATGTTTTATTCTATTTAACTAATCAAAGTTAATATTAGAATTCTTTATTGTCATTGTACACAATAATACAACGAAATTGCAGAGCTTCTGCGTAAGGTGCATGGACAAAAAAACTAAAAAGAAATATACATGATACAGAGATGTACAATTAAAATATTTACGCTAAGACGAGAGAATAAAGTATATATAAATGAATAGTATTTCGTTGTATCTCGTGTATAATGACAATAAAGAATTCTAATAAACATTTATAATAAAAATATCAAATTCCTTTTATATAAAAAAAAATAATCCATCCTTTTCAAGTTCCTTCTATTTAGAGTCTCCATTAAAATTTCACCCATTTCAAAATTTTATTAGATTTATTTCAGAATTATCATCATCAAATGTGACTAATCACTTCAATGGGCAACAATAAATAGTTTATAGAGGGTTTTTATCAAATCTAATGTTCTTACTGTAGAATTAATACTGTAACAATATTTGAACATTATTATTATTATTAAGTCGTGGCCTAATGGTTAGATAATTGGACTCGTAATCGAAAGGTTGTGGGTTCGAGTCTCCGGCCGGCAGGGATTGTAGGTGGGGGGAGTGAATGTCCAGCGCTCTCTCCACCCTCAATACCACGACTGAGGTGCCCTTGAGCAAGGCACCGAACCCCCAACTGCTCCGCCGCAGCATAAATGGCTGCCCACTGCTCTGGGTGTGTGTTCACGGTGTGTGTGTGTGTGTGTGTGCATTTGTTCACTACTCACTGTTGTGTGTGTGCACTTGGATGGGTTAAACGCAGAGCACCAATTTCGAGTATGGGTCACCATACTTGACAATACGTCACGACTTTACTTTTTTTTTTTTACTTTTATGCGTTACTCTGTTAATGCCAACCCATTGTGACTCACCTGTACGCACTCTTCTAAATCCATCTTTTCTAATTCATGACAATTCTGTAAAAAATGAAAGAGGAAATGACATGCTGGATTTGTGTTGCTAGAAGCTCTGGAGGATCAGCACAGCACAGCACATGTGTTTGTGGGATTGTTTACTCACCCGTGCTAGTGAGGTGAAGCCTACATCTGTAAGCTGAGAGCAGCGAGCCACCTCTAATATTCTACAAAGACACGGAGATCAATGATGCATCGTTTAAAAGAGGAGAAAAACTGGGTTATGGGGGATTGCAGCTGATGTGCGGGTTACACACCTGAGGCGAGGGCAGTTTTGGCCCAAGGCATTGAGAATAGCGTCTGTGATGTTTGCACAGCCTGACACGCATAAAGACTGCAGCCGATGACACCCGCGACAGATAGTTATGAGACCTTCATCTGTGATCTGCTGCTCGATTCACACAAAGAGACAGAGCTGCATGAGGAACCCATCCACAGGACATATTCACACCCGACCCCTGTTCATTTGTACGACTGAATGTGTGCGACTTACTGAACACGTCTGCAAATTGAGTGTGACTAGCTCTGGACAGTGTGCTCCAATATGCTGAAGTGCTTCATCATCCAACTACGAAGAGAGAACACATAAGAGAGAGACAGATAATGAATGGATTTAAAGGGACAGTTAACCACCCAAAAAATTATTTATCTGTTTTAAGACAATTTATTTTTATGGTGTTTTGCAGAATCAGTGACAACAATTACCATAAATTTAAACATTTTAAGTCTTCAGAAACTATATGATAGCATACAGACAACGTTTATGGTGTCTTTTGTTGTCACTATGCACAATCCCATATAACAGTTAACCTTGATGATAACATGAACCACATTTTTAGGTTATCTGACAAATAATTGTTTACACTTTGAAATAACTTTGTAATCCATTCATTTTGTTTGTGTAACGTAAATTAGCTTTTATTTTTTATTTTAGAAATTGTCATGTGCTTTTGTCATTTTTTATGGCAATATTTCTGTATAACTTTTAAATATATTCAATTTTTTAACATTTATATATATATTACAGTTTAAGTTATTTGAAATGACTTGAAGTTATTTCAGCAATATTTATCATGTTTTTTAAAGTTGGTTTTTCATCAAATATTTATTTATTTTTATATTTTTAAATTATATTGTTAGAAAATATTTAGATTTTTAATTAATGCTGTTCTTTTTATCTTTTTATTAGCCTAATCGTAGAATCAAAGAAAAAAGGTTCCAAAAAAATATTAAGCAGCACAACAGTTTCAACACTGATAATAAATCAGAATATTAGAATGATTTCTGAAGGATCATATGACACTGAAGAGTGGAGTAATGATGCTGAAAATTCAGCTTTGCTTTACAGGAATACACTATATTTTAAAATATATTAAAATAGAAAACCAAAATTAGAAGTTGCAATAGCCTAAGTGTTCACAATATTACAGTTTTTTTTTCTGTATTCTGATCAAACAAATACAGCCTTGATGAGCATAAGTGACTCCATTAAAAAACAAGGTCAATTATTTAATAGGTATATAATATAGGCCTAACATAATATAATATAATATCAAAACAACTGAAGCATTTAAACTGATAGAAGAGAATAGAAAACAAACGGAAGCATATAAACTGAGCTCTGTAAGTTAAATGAAAATGTTTTTTAAAAAACGTGAACGTGAATTCTTATATAGTTATCTAAACATCCCTATGAAGTACAGTTTGCACAATACTCCTGTGTGTGACTGTAAATCAGGGCTCTGAACCAGCTCAAGGAACGAAAATGAAAACCGGAAACGAACTAAATTTTGACTGGAACAGAACCGGAAACAGAAACGAAATCAAATTTCAAATCCGAACAGAATCGAAAAAATTCCCGACCAATGCTTCTGACCTAGCTTTTAGTTAGTTTTTATGATTTCAGTTTTAATTTTAGATTATGCTTTTGTCATTTTTGTTTCTTCTATATGGCTTTAATCAATTTCTAAATTTATTAAGAACTTCAGCTAATTTCAGTTTGTTTTCTCAAATGTCTACTTTTCTAGGTTTTTCTGCATTATTTCAATTACCTAAAAATTACTTTTAATAGTTTTAGTTACAGTTCACAATATCATTGTGAAGAAGTGCTAGTAATTATTAAAATAATTACTTTTAATTTCAGTTAGTAATTTTATTACTTCAACTTAATTTCAGTTAGTTGCCAAGGTAATATTACTAATTTTCATTTACATTTTTTAAAAGTTTTAATCTAATACTTCAAATTTTCCAGCTCTATTTCAATCACCAAAAAAGATTAATAGTTTTAGTTGAACAGCACTGTGGGGGGGGAGTGCTAGTGGCACATACTGCACATTTAAATATGTTTCAAAAGCAATTAGAACTAGCTAAGTGTGTCAAAATAACATTGAGAAGGTGGAAGCACAGCGAAGAAGTCTTGAACATGTTGTGAAAGCACAGAATTACCTGTGTGCAGCCCTTGAGGAACAGGCCTTTGAGTCCTGGACAACATCTCACAAGCGCTTGTATGCCGTCTTTGGTCACCTGATCACACCACGAGATGTTCAGCTGCTCTAGCAACGGACAGCCCTCGCTAAAATGACACAGACGGAGTCATTTAGCCCAAGAGAAGCATTTTGCATAACCATCAAGTGTGTGCATCTGCGAACGCTGACCTCAGAGCTTTGAGGGACAGGTTTGTGATTGAGGTGCAGGAGGCAAGATCCAAGTGCTTCAGTTTGGGACAAAATTTACTCAAACTGTTACAGGTACTGCAAAAAGAAAGAGTAGTTCAACAGAGATCAACAAATCATTTCCACACACGTCGCATCTTTTACTCACCTGTCAGTGATCTTGGTGCAGCCATTGAGGCTGAGCAGCTCTATATTTCTGCAGTTCTGGGCAAACGTTCTGCAAGAGACAAAAAATTATTTTATATTAAACAAAAAAGCTTGAATTTCCTTTCAAGTAGCAATAATGCCTTGAGTATAAATGTAATGTCTTTCAGAATGGAAAGCAGACAACAAAGTGAATTTTAAAGCTGTAGTCTATTTTCTTGCCTATTTACATAAAGAGCAAAGTGACAACATAAACTGAAGTATCTTTGCTCTAAATTATTAATGAAAGATGGCAAATCTTAAATGTACTTAAATGCAAAGATACGATAAGAAAATGCAGCTGTTTTTTCTGCTGCTAAACCAGAAGTCAAAATTATTGACAGGTGGAAAGCATTTCAGATTGGTCAGTTTTTTCTTCTGTAGAGCTGACAAAAAGATAGGTGGATTCTCACAACACCTATTTCAATTATATCTGTCAGTTAGTAGGATATTTATCACTGAAAGCATTTTGATACAAAATACAAGCCCAAATATTGAACTGATCAAATATACCATGTTCAAAAGTTTGGGGTGAGATTTTTTTTTTGAAAGATTTTTGAAAGAAGTCTCAAAAAATTGCGAAAACAATATTGTGATATTGCAAAATATTATTGCCATTTAAAATAACTGTCTTATATTTGAATATATTTTAAAATATAATTTATTCCTGTCATTGTAAAGCTGAATTTTCAGCATCATTTCTCCAGTCTTCAGTGTCACATGATCCACCAGAAATCACTCTAATATGCTGATAAAAAAATATATATATTATCATCATCATCATCATCATCAATGCTGAAAACAGTCGTGCTGCTTCACATTTTTGGGAAAGCGTGATGCATTTTTCACAATGCTTTGATGAATAGAATGTTCAAACAGCATTTACTGTATTTCAAATAGAAACATTAAATTGTTTTAAAAAAAGTGAAGACATTTATAATGCAACATTTTTGAATAAAATAATTACTTTCTTTAAAAAAAAAAAGTACTGACCCCAAACCTTTGAACAGCAGTGTAAATTGCTTTGGATAAACCTTCTGTCAAATGCATACATGTAAATGTTAAAAAAAAGGCTTAATTTTTTGTGCCCCCATCTGCAAATGGGTCTTCGAGAATTAATACTTTCATCTTTTTGCTGTGAAAACGTGCTCAGCGTAGATAAGCATTCATCTGCTCCCTCTTTCCCACCTGAGAGCGCTGTCTCCAACTCCCAGACATCCTCTAAGACTTAACTTCCTTAGGAAGCCTCCACACCGTTTTGAGATGTTCTCCACCACACGGCCCTGTAAACAAAGAGATTTTTTATGATCTTTAGCTACTTTTGTATTAAATAATGTCTGAAATTGCTTGTATTTTAATAGTTAGAACAAAATGTGGACTGTCCAGACTCCAGATTAAGAACAACGTCTGTCCACTCACCTCAATGTCTCTCTGGAAGTCAAAGAGGTCAATGCGCTGCCAATTACTGCCATCCAGGGCTAACACGTTCCATGACTGAGAAAATCATGGAAAGAGATCAAATGAGAAACAGAAACTCAATAATCCACCACCGATACATATACACTAAAGATATTATTCTAGAAGAGCTCTTTTCATTTCACTCCATAGACACCCACTCAAAGATGGCTGTATATCTAGACAAAGTATCACTGCAAACAACATGTAATCCACTAAAATTGTTACTATGTTATAGTAGATGTTTTGACAGTGCCCATTTTAGAGGCTCTTAAAAGAAATGAGCAAATGTCAAAACAGACACTTAAAGGGGTCATGATGCGATTTCAAGTTTTCCTTCTTCTTTGGAGTGTTACAAGCTGTTCGTGCATAGATAAGATCCCTGAAGTAGCAAAGACTAAAGTCTCAAAACCAAAGAGATATTCTTTATATAAGTTAAGACTCTGCCACGCCCCCCTAAAACAGATCATTTAAACATGTCGCCACATATCTATGTCACGGTGTGGGAAGATTTGCAAAACACCGCCCAAATGTTTACGCAATGAAAGAAGGCGGAACTATTATTCTCACTGTAGCATCGTTGCTGCCGCCGGCGCCATGTCCTGGAGACGCCGTGAAAGCAAAAGTACTTTGTTTGGGCTTCCAAAAGAGTACACAACTAGAAATCAGTGGTTAAGTTATATTTACAACACTGTTCCAGAACAGTTCAACCCAGTGTGTGCAGCTATTTCCTGAACCTGGGAGTAGCCTGCCAGCTGTGCCCAAAGGCTGTTTCTATAAAGTGGGGCAATTCCAACTTTGCAAGGACAGCCTGGCGCTTCTGACTCACAGCCTGTAAGTACATTTTCTTATTTAAAGAATTTGCCACTGGCGATTCAAACGTGAGTTTTGAGCAGTGTAGGGTAGTGATTGTTGTTTCTCCAATCACAAATGCAGACATGGTAATGTTTACATGGCGCAACGCAACGCGTAAAAAGACAGTATAAGTCATTAGAATCAGTAATTATGTCCCCACTGGATGCAACAAATGCCTTGTTTATAATGGGTTTTATTGTTTTTGTGTCGTCGCGCCAGAACACGGCACCACAATATGGTAAGGGGCGTAACAGTTCAGTCACACGCTTGAGGTATACAGCCAATCACAACGCACCGGATAGCTGGCCAATCAGAGCATGCCTCACTTCTCAAAATGATGAGCTTTGTAAAAATCGTTGCGTTTCAGAAAGGAGCATATAGGAGCAACAATAATGTACAGTATGTGGAAAATAATGTGTTTTTGAACCTTAAACCACATAAATACATTGCATTACACCAAATACACAAAATAATGTTCTTTTTAGCAACGACCCCTTTAATGCACCACAAAGCACAAGTTTAATCTATCAAGTGCCTAGAAAAAAACACACTTACTCGTGAGACTTGTGCGCAGCGGCAAAGTGTGACTACATCCAGAAATGAGAAAATTCTGCAGAAAAACATCAGAACTATTAGCAAACGTCATTAACAAAAGGTTGTGATAGCAGAGTCATTAAAGTCTTCATTATTTCTGTTTGTTCGAAAACAAGTCTATGCTCTAAAAACAGCAAAGACAAGGAGATGAAGAAGAGAGAGATGATTAAGATTAACAACCAGACAACATTATAAAAATAAGGAAATGAAGCAGGAAGAGAGAGAAGTGCTCAATGGGTTTCACACCAACCGTAACAGCAGTTCCTTCGGCAGCTTCTTGTTGATAAAAGCCTCGTCATTACTGGAGAACATCTGAGGAGACAGAAAGACATGCATTTATAAAACTGTGCGACTCATGAGTTCAAAGGTCAACAACAGGGTTATACGGTTTGTGTGCTACAGCAAATCACACACTTTCAACAATACAATACAATACTCACATTGTTGAAGTGTCTTTTATATTCTTATGTGAGAAAACCGAGCCTGTCATTTCATAACAAGGTTCTTTAGCATTATGTAGACATCAAATTAAGTTACATTTGTTTTATGCATCAAAGAATGAAATAATGAAAAGATCTATTTTACTGAAATAACTTTTTGTTAAACAAATGTCAGTTACTGCTTCCTAAAATGTGCAGCAATGGATTAATAATAATGTCTAATTAGCTTTTATTTTTATGTTTTCAGTTCATAATCAAATCATCACCTGCTCAGCAGTGGATCCTCTGCAGTGAATGGGTGCCATCAGAATGAGAGTCCAAAAAGCTGATACAAACAGCACAATTCACATGACTCCAGTTCATTAATTAACATCTTGAGAAACAAAAAGGTGCATGTTTGTAAGAAACATATTCACAATTTTTAATCAGCTGTTTGGACTCTCATTCTGACGGCACCCATTCACTGCAGAGGATCCATTGGAAAGTAAGTGATGCAATGCTAAATTTCTCCAAATCTGTTCTGATAAAACTCATCTACATCTTGGATAGCCTTAAGGGGGTAAGTATGTATTATTATTTTTTTAATTTTGGAGTAACTACTCCTTTAAACTAGACATAATATTTTAAGGTAATTATTTTGTCACTTTTTGTAAATTGGCAGTAGTGCAGAATGTAATTTAACATCGAAACAATTACACAAATCTAATTTTTCTGGGGGGAAAAAAATAAAAGAATTTCAATCCCAAATTTCGTTTTTTACAGACTTGACTTTGTGCCAAATATACTATATGAAATTACCACTAGAGGGCTTATCTTGCTCCCATCAAACCACAAAACCTTTTTTCCAAGTGGTAACAAGAGATACAGATTGTCCTGTTGAATAATTCAGACCGGACCGGATGTTCCCTTTTTTAAGAAGTGACTGCCTCAACCTCACATCAAAGAAGAGTGGAGCGCACATAAATTGTTTCTGTGTGCACTGGCCAGTCTATTGTTAAAATACAAAAACACTGATTTCTTTTTATAAGCCCATCTTGATCTGAACAAGAATTGGATCCCAGCAGTCTGTTGAGGCCTCTTTGCCAAAATTCACTAATTAACACAGACAATTTATCACAGATAATGACAAGGTTGAACAAGATCGTTGGAATCACTTTCAGAATGAAGAACGAATAAAACATTGACAGCCAATCAGAATCCATCTGACACTAAAGCGATCATGCATTTAAAGCAGCAGCAGGACACATAACTGCAGTGTGTGCTTAAAATAAACAATGTTACCGTACATTGGTGTGGACGCTAATAGTTACTGTAATCTTTATGGTTCGTTTTTTGGTGTGAACGGGCCTTTAGTCATATATTTACAGCTTCGCAACTACAGAGACTGTTCACTTTCATTGTAATGGAAAAAACTGCTTAGACATTCTGTCAAAAATCTCCTCTACTGTTCCACAGATGAAAAAAAAAGTCATTACAGGTTTGGAATGACACGAGGGGGAGTAAATGATGACTGAACTTTCATTTTTGGGTGAACAGGCCCTTTAAAGCATTGGCTCAGCTGAGAAAGACAAACAAACAATGTGTGAGATAACTTACAGCGATTCTTTATTATGAACTTGCACATTTGTGTTGTTCCTCTTTCTTTTCACCCGTCCATGCTGAATGAGGCGACTTTCCATCTGTTTGTTTGTTTAAGGATGAGCCATGTGATGTCTGACTGCAAACTGTTACAAACCAGGAATGATTGATCACTTGTTTCCAGCTCATCTGAAACACTGTATATCACCAGATGACCAGATCCCTTTTATATCTAAATGTCTCCTGTAATTGTTTTCACATGGATGAATTTTAGTTATTTTAGTACATTAAGTTAAAAAAATTTTTGTATTATTTATTCTAAACTTGTTTTAAATATATTCTCAGTAGGCAAGTGTTATGTAACTTTAACCTGTTTGAATGTTTTCTGAGTATCTTTGCACTCATTTTGCTATAAAGATAACTGCTACTGACTACAATTTTACTGAATTACATTTCTTGTTATCTCATCTGTTATATTAGCTAACTTCATGACAAAAAAGTGACTCGCTTCCTTTTACATGTAATGCAACTGTTTCTAGCTCTGATTGGCCTGGAAATCTGTCAGCTATACCTTCTGTTGACCCATAAACAACCCCATTTCCTCAGTAACACTTTCACAGGATCCAATTACAACTGCACAGTAATAAAACTGCTGTATGACATATCCCTATTTTCAGGGAATATTGCAACAATCAAGCAAATGAGCATAAGATGAGCTGGCATTCATTTGTAAATATAACTCATGCTGCTGTAACCAACCAAAACAATGTCCAGATAATCACTCAGATCCTAAAAAAAGAAACGGGCCTAAGCCGGTAACAATGCAGTGCTTCTTTAATACTGATTACATTCATGCCTTTGCAATAGACATACTACAACTAGGCCTTGTCTCTCAACAAAAATGAACCTAGTAATCATATTTCCACTTAAATGTCCTGGTTATTATTGTAAAGTCATAATGAACAATTATGATTATGGGAGAATGTTTCAGAACACGCATGTTGTTTTTAATAGCATTTGTGTCTAGTGCAAGTTATCAATAATGCATGAACTTTATAATTATAATTACTAAATGTTTATTTAATAATTCCCATTCTTATATACTTGGTGCAATGTCACTTTCACATCAGCCATGCTGAGATTGTTATCAGAAATAAAAATGGCAAACAAAGAGGACAGTTAGTCTATGTAAAAATATTGGTGATTTGTTAGTAATGTCACACCCTGAATGGTTAAAATGGCTTTTAAAGTTGTGTCTACGGTGTATAGAGAGTTAAATACCTGTGGTAATGTGGTGGAAACTGGACACCATGGTAAATTTTGGTTAGGATAGGATTATATTCAAATATAGTACAGGGTAGATCAACAATGGGGCATTGCATAACAAAATAATCTTTAGTAACTGCCTACAATGTATTCACTTTGACATTGCATGTCTACATCTGATCTTTAAGAGCAACTACAGACATAAACCCCCGATATTAAAGCATAGCATCAATGCCATGTGCCTCAACATTAAGGCTGTGTGTCAAACCTAGTAAGCATCACAGGACGCTGCTGATATGCCACGAAAATGCAGTCTAAGTAGTCAGCTCATTAAGTTTTGAGACACAACAGACGTAAACACAGTTATAACTTGTTTAAACACGGCTGGTCGTGCGTCTTCGAGGGAAACAGGCCCAACTGTCCTATAGTAAAGATGTTTTTTACGCGTAAAGGCCTGTGTATATATCCAGCTTTTGTTTTCCCCCACTTCAGCCTGTGGGCCTACCACCATTATCCGTCTCCTATAATCTCAGCTAACCGGTTTCATTTATAAAAGCCATCGAAGCGTAGCTCGCAACCTACTGTTGCTTCACCTAAATAACAGAGAAATATTAAAGCACCTTTTGTGGCTCAAGCTTGGAACAATGGTTGTGTTTATACAATCCGACACAAACTAGACTTCACAAGAAACTAAATATATGAACTTAAGAGGCATAACACCGTGTTTGATGTTGCCTTTGGTCGACATACATTAGTTGAATGTGTTGAACAGACTGACAAGTGATGAGAAGAGCTGAACTCTTATGTATGATTGCGGAAGCTCGGCCTCTTCTACTGCACTTATAATCCTCCATTATTTAAGCCGTTTAGGAGTAAAAACGCAAGATTGTTTACATCGACAAGTCAATCTGCAAATAAACAGTGGCTACTCGCCTCAAAGCGACTCCGAGAGACGCCGTTCACCTCCTTACCCATCCCGAACACTATATAGTCGGTAACCCGGAGAGGAAAAGCGCGTCCGGTTATTAAAAGGTGGCAGATGTGTCGGTGCCGCTGGTTCCCGTCGAGCTCATGCCGTGTTTTCGCTTGATTTCATCGCGTTTGTATATGGCGAAGATGCAGAAGAGCCCCAGTGGTTGAAGTATGAACAAATCAAGCTTATCTCACCCCCTCCCCTTTACCATCACTAGATCTCAGACAGATTCCCATCTCAAAACTACACCTTATAGTCAATATTATTCATAAATATTGCAGTTTCATACTCATTTGTCAGACTGAATTGATTTTGAATGCTTTAAAGCAATGCGTGATGTGGTATAACCGGAGTAAAAGTATAAAGTTATTGCCTGTGGACAACGTTCAACGTCTTAAAGGTCGAATTTAAGTCGTTTGTGATAAAACATAATAAATTTTGTAGTTGTCATATTACCAAGCTCGAAATATTATCCATTTTATATATATATAAAAAAAATGTGAGCAGCATTTCAGATGAAGTCATTGTATTATTTATAGTTTGACACTGAATGTTTGTTTGTTTGGCGTGCTGAGGAAATTTAAACATTTCTATGGGTCAATGTGTGCAAAGTACTTATGAAAAGTGCAATATTTTCTCCTATTGTAGCATGTGTAAAGACTGCAGTTCATATATTTTCTTGTTATTGTTATGCTCGTTTCCGGGTTTGATTTGTTAGCCCCGCCTCCGGCGGTCGTAGCCAATAAAAACTCAAAGATGGTCTTCGTCATTTGACGTAATCGTGGTGGTAACACGAGGCAGCGTTTTCCCAAACAAACTGATTTATCCACCTCAGTTGATTTTGGAGACCTTCCTTCTTCACTAAAACAAGGAGTAATTACACTTATACCAAAACCTAACAAAGATAAGTTCTATTTAGAAAATTGGAGACCAATTAGTTTATTAAACAACGACACCAAAATGTATTCACATATATTTGCAAAAAGACTTAAAAAATGTCTAAAAATGATAATTGATGAAGAACAATCAGGTTTTTTGAAAGGACACTATATTGGAAATAATATTAGATTACAGACATTTTATATCAGATGATAGTTTAATGTTATTTATCGACTTTTATAAAGCGTTTGATACTATTGAACATTCTTTTATGTCTTTTTATTCTTTTATGTTATCCAGTTAACTCATGGTACCTGTCCGAGATTTAATATGGGCTGTGGGATGAGGCAAGGGTGCCCTATATCGCCTCTTCTTTTTTTATTAGCTGTGCAAGTGATGGCCACTCATATCAAAAAAGCTAGTTTTCATGGAATCTCAGTGTTTGACAAACTCAGTCAGTTAGCAGATGACACCACGATTTTTGTCAAAAACAGTGAAGAAGTGGAGAGTGTTATAAATTGTATAGATGAATTTTCTAAGGTCTCTGGTTTAAAGATGAATAAGAGTAAGTCTGTTTTATTCTCTTAAAGAATGTTTTTTGAAAGAAATTAAAGGAATACCAATTAAAGACACTGTAACATACCTTGGTATAGTAATATGTAAAGATTTATGCAAAGAAATGAATTAAATTTTAAGCCTATTGTTGAAGAGATTAAAAAAAAGCTATAATACATGGGTAATTAGAGATTTGTCCTTAATGGGTGGCATTTTACGGTCAAAGGCAGAAGGGATTTCAAGGTCTGTATATGTATCAATGTCAATGGAAGTTCCAAAGAATGTTGTTAAGGATTTGGATAAGATTCTCTATGACTTCATTTGGAAAAGAAAAACTCACTACTTACGAAAATATATTTTAAATAATAGTAGAAAATTTGGGGGTCTTGAAGTGTTAAATTTTACAGACCTCAATGAGGTATTTAAAATAAAATGGATAATCGAGTACATTAAAAATAAAGATACTGTGTGGCATATATTCCCCAATTTTATATTCAACTCTTTGGGTGGTATTAATTTTCTTTTAAAATGTAATTTTTCAGTTGATAAAATCCCAATTAATATGCTCAATATGCTCGAGTTTTCCTCAATGTCAAATTTTGATCTAAGGAATTCTTTCGATGGATATATATCATTCATTATTTTAAATGGAAGTTATTTTACTTTTGGGAAGATTGGAAAAGAGAGGTAGCTTATTCTAAATTCTTTTAATTCCTTTGAGTCAAAATCTTTAAAAATATGGTGACGTCTGAGTCGATTTGGATAAAGTCTATTAATGAAAATACTTCTTATAAATTTGTTGGTACATTTTTGATCTCTAATAGATAACGTATCCAATCTCAGAGACGGAAGAGAAAATACCACAGAATAATGAGAAAGAGTTCCTTTGAGCAACAATACTACACTTTTAGGAATGGTATTTACAACTGTATAAAACTCTTTAGGATGACATACAAATCCATGTTTCAGGCAGAAATCATTGTAACTTGGTTATCCATCATATCCAATAAAGAAAGAATATTATATTTAAACCAACTCTCATAAAATAAAGACTTATCGCAATGTAAAATAAAAAGATTGTTCCAAAGACAAGTCTTGTGAGAACTATCAGTGAAAAACCATTTTTTTATTTGTATCAGTGAAAAACCTGCCTGCGCTAGAGAACACATTCTGACGTCATCTACGCGCGACGGCAACATGTGAAAATACACGGATATATATCTACATCAAATTAATAAACTATAAAACCGGCATACATTCACCGCTGACGAATGCTCACGAAGGTGAAATTATACTGTATTAAATTTTGTTATTGAACAAGGCTAAGTTTTTGCATAATTTATGGAAATTCATAATGTTGTTATAATTTAAAGGACGCATATCGACAAATATCTCACAGGTTTGCTCAGAAATGATGTAAGTAACGTTTAACACGCTAAAGAAGAGTCTGTAACGTTACATCTGCTACAATAAAATAATTAAATCGCTGTTTTGTCTTATAAATTATTATCATTAAATGATCATTAAATAATAATAATGCACATTTAAACCAAAATGCAAGTTAAGCAGAGCTCAAGTGACGCGGACTGCTTGCTTCTGATTGGCTGTCGCCTAGTTACCATGGAGATTCTACAGACGCAACGTAAACAAGCGATTTAATATTTTTATATGTTTCCAGTTTTGTTTTCACTGCTTTCATACAAAATATTATAGTATTTCTGTGAAAATCCGTTATCCGAGAGGAAACCGAGGTTGTGGTGTTTCCTTTTCCGTGGGACGGGCTAAACCGCGCATGCGCAGAAGAGGCTGCGCATAATGTTGGCTGTAATGGATGAAGTGAATTCTCTCTGAATTCAGGGCCGTGGAGGGTTTTATATATCCACGAACATCGCCCAATTTCTGGGTCTGGTTTCTTCCCAGAGCCGCTTAAGTAAACTGGAATCAATTTTAACACATAAATATGTGATAATTTCCGATGAATATGAAACTACAGAGAGTTTACACTGAACATTAAAGCGAATATGTGAACAAGAAGCAAGCGGGTCAAGTTTTATTTTCAGTTATGTGGGACAATATCCCTACACTGCGAGCTTTACTGCTTCAAAGCTCAGAAACCGTGTGCAAGGAGAGCTAACGTCTGTTTAGGCTTTGATATCGAACAAGGATAAACAATCTAAAACAAGGACAGCCTTTATTTTTCTTCTTTCTTTTTGTCTTTTCGAGGGATGCTAGCTTAGCTAAAGCTAGCCGCTGCTTAAAGCACCCTGGAAACGACCAGTGATGCCATCGTGAAGGACGATATCGTTAAAGAAATCTTTATTTTTGTTTTTGGCTTTATACTCTTGGATACATTTCGACACGATTCGGAGAAGACACGGGACCGGGATGACTTGTGGATAACCTCTGCGCGTCAAGTAGCGTGCGCATCTTTGTTTTGCTTCACTCCGACTCTTCCGGCTGGCAAGATTTCACACTTTTACTCAACACTGAGCGATTTGTGCTGTTCATGTGCTGTCTTGACCACTTAGGTCCGCGTCTCCGGAGGACAGAGGTATGCCTGGATCAGACCGCCTGCATGGGACCAAGAGGAAGGCTGAACCGCTTTACCATCAGCAGCAGCAGCAGGCGGCCGGCGGGGAAGGCCAGCTTTTGCACGCGGGTCCCGGTAGGCATCCCACCAAGACGGCGAGCTCGTCCACTTCTTCCAAGCACAAACGAAACAAGTCCAAACACGAGGCCGAAACCGGCTCCGCATGCGCTGCCGCCGCGCCTCCAGCAGTGGGCGCCATCAAGCCTCTGGTGGAGTACGACGACATCAGCTCCGACTCGGACACGTTCCTGGACTCCCCCGCGACCGGGAAACCGGCGGAGAGCGGGGACGCAGAACGCTTAGACCGCTCGGACTACGGTGAAGCGGGGGAGGGGCTTGCGAAAGAGAACAGGACTCATAAACACAAGCGCTCCCGTAAGAAGTCCAAAGACCCGCTTCGGGTCAGGGAGTCCGCGGAGAGGGCAGAGGCTGGCGGCGGAAAGAAGAACAGTAAAGACCGGGAAAGAGCGAGTAAAGAGAGCCGCAAGAAGGCCAAGGAGAAGTCTAGCTCAGCTGCGTGCCTTGCATCCACACCCAGACGCTCAGGTGAGTCAGGTAGCAAAAGGCCCGGCGACTCTCTCTCATCAGGTGCGGTGCAGTCCGCTGTCAGTCTGGGCAGCAGCGCCTCCTCCGCCTCCTCCTCCATCAGTAAGGAAAGTGGCCGCTCGTCAAAATCTCGCAAAGACAAGCGGAGGAGCGAGGAGTATGAGGAGGACCGAAGCCATCGGAAGTCCGCCAAGAGCCACAAGTCCAGCCCTAAAGGGAAGGGTCAGTCCAGGAGAAGCGGAGCGGACAGTCCTTCCGCTGCGGAACTCGAGAACAGCTACTCCTCCAAGCGCAGGGCTGCGAGCCCCAGTCCGTACAGGGAGCCTCCCAGGCGGAGCAGACAGAGGTCCGAGAGCCCTTATCGGAGGAGGAGGTCTTCAAGCCCCGAGAAGGATGGAAGTCCGTATGTGAGCAGAAAACACTCACCTGGCAGTCCTTACGGCAACCGACGCTCATCCAGCACCAGTCCAGTGTCCAGGTGAGAAAGCACACAAACAAACAGATCAGACAGTCCATGTTTACATCATATAGTCACTCCAGAGGTTTTTGGACACATTGGAAATGTCAAACCCAGTGACAGTGAAGCTAAAGGTTACAGATTACAAGTTACCCTATCTAAAATGTAATAGTGTAACTATTTCAATTACCTTATTAATGTAACTGATTGAATTTGATTGATTTGACTAACCTTATAGTAATACTCGACACTGATTACGGTCACTTTCAAAATCCTTCATGGCTTGAATTAAGATTATAATAATTTAATTTCAAAACACAGTCGCCACAAAAATAGACTTTAGCACCTCATTTTAGATCATTCTGAGGTTGAATACAGATTTAAAACCATAACAAGAAACTGTTTAGTAGCTATGATACTGTTTTTGAAATCAAATCTTTGCATATCTATGACAGGAAACACTGGCATCTAACAATGCTCTGGAAAAAATACAGTTAATCCTGAAAAATAAATCATATGCATAAACTCAGATATTAAATAAATCAGTTATTGAATAAGCATGTGTCCTAAACTCCTGAAACATTGGTGTCTCAAATTTTAGATTTCATGCATCTGCTAAATGCAATTTGTAAAATAAGGTCTAGCATTTGTTTGCCAAAACTGCAAAAGCAATGAAATGAATCCACTTGAAATGGGACCTCGGTGTCCAGTGTTTAGTCATATTTATGCACATCATATTGTTTCAAGTAATAGGCTGACAGGTAAGTTAAAGTCATTATAGACTGTGCTAAATGATTTTCATTTCATAATTCATTTTTTTGTTTCCTTTAAAGTTGTATTTTATTTTTGGAGTTTTTACTTCAGATTTTTATTTTTTATTTTTAACTGACCAGTGTTTTAATATATAATTGTTGTGTTTGGGTTAGTTTTAACTTATATGATTTATCTATGTTTGGTGTAAATCATACTGTCAATCAGTGTTTATTATACAAATTATCATTTTAAGCATTGCACAAATTTCTATGCTTTATTGAAATGACTTGGTTTGTGTTACAATATAACAATTAAATATTTATCGTAGAAGATTGATGTATTTTACCTGTTTAAAAAAAGTTTGTTAAATGTATGTTCTTTTAATTCAGCTACAAGGTCACACTGTGCTGTATCAATCTTCTATTCATCACACGGCTTCACATAATACACATTCACTTGAACTTGACCTTCGGAACAGCGCAAAATGTGAAACCTATTCACACAAGCTTACGTTTTGCTCTCCCGTAATAGAACGAAAAGTGTAATGTGAACGGCACTTAAAACCCTGCTGTTGCAAGGTCACGTTCAGCTGCCCCTGTTTTTCAGTACAACACCAACATCTCAAAATCTGCTCAACAACCAATGCATAAAACTATGTCTCGCTCTACGTTTTTTATTTTTCAATAAACATTCACGTGTTGCAATGCACGTCACAATATGCAAGAAAAGATCTGATGGAACTTAAGTTTCATTGTGACTTTAAGGATACCCTTTGTGATTCAGTTGATGCTTTAAACAGGGTGTTTACATTTATTTAGTTCATTTGAGCAGGTTCACATGACTGATTTTAAAACATTTCTATTTTTTGTTTCTCCTCCCCAGGCCTTCTCTGCGTTCCCGGAGCCGTTCTCCTCACTACTCCTCCTCTCGACGCTCCTCTTCCCATTCTCGCACTAAGAAGCATTCTTTATATTCTGGAGGAGCCAGTGGAGGCTCCTCCCACAGCAGTCGACCAGGCAGCCGCTCCCCTTCGTCTTCACGCTTGCCGATCACCTCGAGCCTGGGGGCTGAGCTGACGCGAAGAAAGAAGGAACGTCAGGCGGCGGCCGCCGCCAAAAACTCCCCCTCCCTCCGCCCTAACACGTCCAACGTCGCAAATGCACTGGTGAAAAACACTGAGACGCCGCCACTAGACACAGCCCCGCCCCCTGAGCCTCAGAGACCACCCTCGCCACCTCCGAGCACTGATCCGGCGGAGGAGCCCACTGCGGTTCCTCCACCACCTCTTCCGTTATCCAGTCCACCTCCGCTGCCTCTCTCATCTCCTCCGCCTCTCCCGGCGAACTCTCCTCCCCCTCCTCTTCCTCTCTCATCCCCTCCACCTCTTCCTCTAAACAGCCCTCCGCCTGCTCCTCCACCCTCAGCACCTGCTACACCTGTTTCTTCTCGCACAAAAAGCCCCAAACAGAAATCTACGGAAAGTCCCGCACACACGATTAAGACTTCCACACTTCCGCCTCTTCCCCTGCCGCCGGTTCTTCTGGGAGACTGCAGAGACAGGTGAGTCTTGATCAGAGACATTTCATAAGGAAATATTGAAGCATTCTTGACTCAAATATTTTGCCGATTTTTGCAAATGTACAGTCTGCTCTTGCATTGCTCTGGTGTTAACAAACTTCGATTCTCAAGGGTGATAGATTTGATAACGTTTGTCATTAAACTGGATGTCATTATTTGGATAGGTAGCTGTAAACATGCTTTTTAATGTTGGCATTAAATGAAAAGTCACCCTACCTTTTTACTAAATGCATTTTATAGATGCATGTTATCCATGCATGTGTTTCATTTTAAATACAAAGATGAAAGATCCGCACTCGTCCAGATTCAGCCAAAAAGGCTTATTTCGTTTATTTCCCAGAGGTCACAAAAATATGTGCAAAAAAGGTGATTTTTATGACCTGAGCAATAAATGAGTGTGGATCTCTTTCATCTTTGTATTATTGTATATTTTGGATCTACACACCATATGTTATTTGCCTACTGGATGTTTGGACGAGTATTTGGCACGAAGACCTATTTATGGATTGTTTCATTTTAAAAATTAGTTTTGACTTTGTAATGTTTCAACTCAACCTAGAAGTCTGTTATTTCACCAGAAGATTATGTATGCCAGGCTTCTCCAGTCATTTAGTGCACTTTAACTCTCATTTAGGGTTATTTTTATTAACTAATACTAAAACTTTTAAAAACATATTTTTAATGTTTTAAATAATGCTGCAATATAGAAAACTTTAAAGTTAATTAGAAATGCATTGGCAACTAATTGAAATAAAGCATTAAAACAATAATATTTGCTGGCAGTAAAAACTAAAACTGAAATAAAAATAAATTATACCTAAATATTTTCTAATAAAAAGGAAAAATGCACAAAACAATTATTAAAAATAACTTGAAGTCTGAATTGAAAAGCTAAATTAAAAATATTAAAGTAATAATAGTATATAAATAATACTAAAATAACTTGACTTGCTCATTCTCTTCAAACTGACCTTAGTTGACCTAAAAAAAAATCATTTATGCTGAAGTCCCTTGTGGAAGCACTGATTATGCAACTGTACTTGTGTTGCACTTTGTTGTCTGATATTTTGAAATGCAGTGATGCAGAAAATCAAGCTTGGCATAGCTTGATGCGTTTGCATTCACATTCTTGCATTCAGTACGTTTTGGGCCTGAGACCTTATGATCACACATCAGGTGCTATTTTGCCATGCTTTTCAGGTTTAACGTAACACGGAATACTAATAGTCATAATTATCTTTCAATGGTGTAAATGTATTTTATCATTCATATTATTAGACTTTTTATTTAGTGTATTTGAGTTACCTTAATTAATGACACTTGCTTCTGATATCTGCTATCTAATGCAGCAACATTCATGTTTTTAAAACACTGTACAGTGGCCCAAGTACACTTAAGCTATAGTATACTTGTTTGTTGTCTCCATTTGTGCATGTTGGCTCTTGGTCACATGATCAAATCGTAAATGCTTGATCATTTACATATTTATCCTAGATGCATGTGGGCATGTTAGGGCTGTAGAGAGTGTAAGCTGAGGATAAGCTGTTTCCTGGCGGTGTCTGTTTGCACTAAATGCAGATAGCTTTGTTGATAAAAGCTGTTGTCATTAACTACACCCAGCATTACGCAGAATATTCACTGTTAGTGTGCATGGCTTATTTCTTCTTTTTACATTTTGTGTGAATTCCATGTAACAGCATTTGCATTTTTTTAACTACAAGCTATTTATTGCTGTTTATGCCTGTCCAAATTGAATGCAACTTTATTTATACTTAGTGTAAATAGCAACTACTTGGTGTTATTTTCTTTTACTTTAAATGTTCACTGCTGCAATTTCCCTGCCAAAATCCTTAGTGCTTATCCATGCAGAATGCACCACCATGAATTTGGCTTTTCCACAATTTCCCTTTTCTCTATACATTGGCATCTAGATCTGTTCAAATCCCTAATGCTTGTATGAGTTGTAAATACATTTTTAGATCATATGTAGGTCTGTTACATGACACGTTGCGGTCTAAGAGACCCATTTTTGGTCGCATCATGTTGAGGCAAAATTTGTGGTTATAATAAAAAACCGTCCAGCTCACTGGATGAAAAAATTCTGACGTTTACTGCTAAATGTGTTATTCCACATTTTGTTCCACATTCCTCTCTTATGTTCTCAGTTACTTTTAGCTAGAGCTGTGAAAAAAATCTAAAATAAAATAATTACCATTTTGATTTTGGAATAGCTTTGTTTTCCCTATAGAATGAATATTAACTGTGGATTTTTATTTTTCTCCTTTCAGTCCAAAGAAGAGCAGTCTTTCCCAGAAGTCATCACGGAAGGACAGGGAGAAGGAGAAAGAAAAGGAAAAAGAAATCAGGACACGCCTGCTCAGTGAGTTGCCCCTCCCTCCAGTACTTCCTGGAGGAGACGCCTCCCCTCCGCAGTCCCCCGCTCGAGAATCCCCACTGCTTCTGCAACCAACCTTCAAGAAGAGACCAAAGTAAGTGCCACTGCTTCAGCATTCAGGGTATTTCTCAAGATGATTGAGTGAAATTAACATTCAGCTACACTAATGATCAACAGTTTGGGGTTGGGAGGATACATGTCTCATTTATGCTTACCAAGGTTGCATTTATTTGATGAAAAAGAGTAAATAAATTATATTATTGTGAAATATTGCATTTCAAAATACCCCCTTTCGAAAATGTTTTAAAACATACAGGGTAGGGCTGCACGGTGAATCGAAATGAAATCGAAATTGTGATTAGACAAAAGCTGCGATTATCATGCGTATCTTTCAGTGAAGCACGGTTCTGTGATCAGTAGTAAATCTCCATCCGAAGGCCAGAAAGTGCTCTCGTGCGGAATTTCCAAATACGCCCCGCAGAAGAAACCCAGGACATGCCTATAGCGGTTGCTGAATAAACAGAAGATTTAACTGCTTTCATTGATTCAACGTTACTAATAAACACTTGACTATGGCAATATATGATTTATTCATATTAGTTCTTATTATTTTCATTTTAATAATGTATATGTATGATGTAATGCTTATCGACATAGCCTTTATCACTGCTTAGAACACTATGAAATATGTTGCGTGCCTTATTCTGTGGAAAAGGCCACATCTCACAGAAGGATTTATTTCAAACGCTCGGCTGACGTTATGAAGTGAGTTTGGAGTAAAAACATGTTATTGTGGTATTTTCATGTGCTTTCAGATGGAGCAGCATTTTACTACACAGAACTGTAGTTCACTGAGAAGCTAGGCAAACAGCTGTCATTATCACGAATGATTTCTTCTATTTTATATTCGTACGATGATATGGTGTTTTATGAATTTTTATTTAAATTTAGATTTTTTTTGCGTAGCTTGTCAGTGAACTACGGCTCTGTGTAGTAAATGCTGCTCCATCTGAAAGCAGGTGATGGAGATTTACTACTAATCACAGAACCGGTGTTCCTGAGGAGATGTTCATGACTATCGCATTCGATTAATCGGGCAGCCCTAGTACAGGGTTGGAATTAGCCATTCTGTAAATTGAGGCGAGGACTCGGTTTGGGAACCGCTGTGTTAAATTCATGAAGTAATGGCATTAGATGTTGCATGCATTGTTAAAAATTGATATGGTCCTCAGTATTTATGTTCAAGTATCTAAGCATTTTTAAATCAAGATACATTTACTTATGAAGGAAAATGAAGATAAGGAGTCTTGTTTTCTGAGAAACTGAGCAGATCTGTCAGTTGAATTTAGACGATTTTCTTGATTCCATTCATTGGAAGATATTTGTTCTCTTTTTAATCCTAAACTCACTTCATTTTGATCAACTTCTCATAAAACAGGATTTGTCATTTTGCGGTTCCAGTAAATTTGACATTTGCACTGAAAAACCAGACAAAAACACTGAGGAAAAGCATTATTTTTTGGCTGTGTGATCAGAAGGTACAGTAACAGTTATTTCCATATTTTAGCAGTTGTGAGCAGAGCTATTCAAGCCTTAACCTTTTGTTTTTGTGAAATGAATTAAAAAAGCGATTTGCATTTTAAAACCGAGAAAAAAGAGATTGTGTTTTAAAACATTGAAGTGTTGCTAATACAACACATTGTGCTCTTAGACATTTATATTTAGAGAACATACTTTTGATCAAATTAATGTGTCCTTGCGGAATAAATGTCTCTTTTGAACAAGATTTGAATGGCAATGTGTTTTATTGTTAAGAGTTGAAAGCCTTATCACAGTTATTACTTTAGTCATGGGATGCTAGAATGCTTCGTTAGGTTCTGGAAAATGGCAGAATGAGAGAAAGTGACTTGAAAAATGGCAAAGGTTTTTCTCAAGTGTCTGTCAAATGTGTGCAGGATTTGCTGTCCTAGATATGGAGAGAGGAAGCAGACTCAAACTGACTGGGGCAAGCGCTGTGTGGATAAGTTTGACATCATCGGCATCATTGGAGAAGGAACCTACGGTCAGGTGTACAAGGCAAAGGACAAAGACACAGGTGTGTTGTTTAAAGGGGATGAATACTAGTGTGTGGAAATGTTATAATACGCTCCAAAATGTTTATGTATTCCTTAAAATAGAAATACATATTTTACATTATAAATGTCTTTACTTGTGCTTTTGGTCAATTAAACGCATCCTTGCTGAATAAAAGCAGGGCTCGACAATAAGGATTGCCCGATGGCCCGGGCCAGCGTGAAAGACGTTCGGGACAGTAGATAGCCTGATTGGGCCACTGCAGCGTTGTCACAAAATTTTCTCATTTGCATGTGTTTTTAAGCCTTGTTAATTAAAAAAATTCAAGCAATTAAAAAGCATTTGGGCAAAAGACAACTCCTTTGCACAGACAGCCGCCTGATCGGGCAAATAGGCTACATACAAAAGTATGTCAACTAAAGTCGTGACGTATTGTCAAGTATGGTGACCCATACTCGAAATTGGTGCTCTGCGTTTAACCCATCCAAGTGCACACACACAGCAGTGAGTAGTGAACAAATGCACACACACACACACACACACCGTGAACACACACCGTGAACACACACCCGGAGCAGTGGGCAGCCATGCTGCAGCGCCCGGGGAGCAGTTGGGGGTTCGGTGCCTTGCTCAAGGGCACCTCAGTCGTGGTATTGAGGGTGGAGAGAGCGCTGTACATTCACTCCCCCCACCTACAATCCCTGCCGGCCGGGGACTCGAACCCGCAACCTTTCGATTACGAGTCCGACTCTCTAACCATTAGGCCACGACTTCCCCTCAGGCCTCTCCCCCTTACCCCTCAGGCCTCTACAGTGCGACAAAATTCCCTGTAAATCACTTTGAGTCAAATATCACCTCGTAATGGGAAGGTTCATTTTTGATCCGAATTTTTGATTATTGATTATTTGATTGAGCACAAGCACTCCTAAAAAGAGAAATAAGCGTAGAGCCCTGCCCCTCTTGGCAAGTAACTTTGTAGCTTTAACAATGATTAATCTATATGGAATTTATATGCTGGAGTGGCTACAGATGCATCAATCAACTGAACATTTATTTTATTTAAAAAAAAAAATTCCAGACTATCTTCTGTTCTGTGCTTGCACGCAAACTGCACTGCAATAATTTTCTGAAATGCCATTTGTGTGGAAATATTACGTTGTTGTTATAATTAGTCTTTAAACGGCCGTTAACCGAGGGCAGAGAGGATGAAGACGGACACAAAGAGGAGAAAATACTGTAGCAGGCAGAACAAGATCACTGTACACAATGCGCGAAATATAGAAAGAAAATCCAAATATTGAATTTTAAATGAATGCGTTTCTGAGGGGAACTGGCTGTTTTCAGAAATGGCATTTTCTTTTCATCTTGTCTCCGTATAATGCATATTAAATTAGTGTTAATATGCGCAGCGCTGATGTATTTACAGTGGTAACCAAGGAAACACTGTCACTGTTCTAGTTTTAGATGTTATGTAGCATCATTTCACAAAGCTGAAGTCAGCTCATTCTGTTTTTGCTTCAGATTTTGAAATTATACAATCTAATTTAAATCAAACATTGAACATGTATATTATTTATTTATTTATTTTTTGGATCAATTCATGATTAAAATGCAGTGGTTGCCTCTAATTTCAAATAGCTATGAAAAATCAAGGTGCAACACAGTGAAGAATATGCTAATGTTATTTTATGTGATTTTTCTGTGCCTGAACATTTACAAACATAACCTAAAGCATCATTTAATTTCTATGTTTGTGCTTTTACTTGTAATTTGTTCTTATGGCTGTCACTTGTCTTTAATAATGTTTAAACTTTATATTCATGTTATTTTTTGCTTGTGATTTTTGCTGTGGTATCGAAATTGTTATAGAGAATTGTAAAATTTAATTGATATCTAAAATATTGGTGTTATATAAGCTTATTTATTAGAATACAAGATAACAGATCAAAAGCAATGATAACAGCGATTTTTTTTTTTTTTTTTTTTTTTTTTTTTTTTTTTTGTGGCAGGGCAAGTAAAAATTTGAACCACTGGCCCGACCGAGCCAGTAGAAAAAATCCTTTAATTCCTTAAAAAAAAAAAAGTCTTACCCCAAACATTTGAATGGTAGTTTGTTTGCTTTGCTTTAAATGCAGAATTATTTGCTCTTAATTAGAAAAGCTGTGCTTATCTGATCATTCTCAGTAATTGCACCGCTATCTTTGCCATTGCATAAATCCATGTTGACAGCCGTCTGTTATGTTTTGGTGTCTAAAGGAGAGCTGGTGGCATTGAAGAAGGTGAGATTGGATAATGAAAAGGAGGGTTTCCCCATCACTGCCATCAGAGAGATCAAGATCTTGAGACAACTCAACCATCGCAGTGTTGTCAACATGAAAGAAATTGTCACTGATAAACAAGACGCACTTGACTTCAAAAAGGATAAAGGTTTGTTTAAATGCATTTGCATGTATGTATTTATTTTTGTATTTAACATGCAGTTTTTCAGTGGTGAACACATTCTCTTAGAGTTAGTGGCATATTTGTGGCCCACTCCGTTTTAGATTTTCCTGAAACGCTTCATTTTCTGCCTGCACACACTGATTTTCCAGGCCTACCTCTGTGTATTAACCTGTATGTATTTTTGTGCATTAGGTGCATTTTACCTGGTGTTTGAGTACATGGACCATGACCTGATGGGGCTGCTGGAATCAGGACTGGTGTCTTTCTCCCATGAGCATGTGCAGAGCTTCATGCGTCAGTTGATGGAGGGATTAGATTATTGCCACAAGAAGAACTTTCTGCACCGAGACATCAAGTGCTCCAATATCCTGCTAAATAACAGGTACCAGTTTGTGTTCTGAAATATTGCATGAAGTTGGTCTCTTAGTAGTGTCATACAAATTTGAATGTTGTGTTCAGCTACACTGACGTTCAATTTTATTTAAGAAATTAATCATTTTATTTGGCAAGGATGCATTAAATTGATCAATTTAAAGTAGACATTTATAATGTTATGGAAAATATTTCAAATAAATGCTGCTCTTTTGAACTTTCTGTTCATCAAAGTATCCTGGAAAACAATTATCATGGTTTCCACAAAAATATTAATCAGTAACCTTTTTTTTTAACAGTGATGAGAAATGTTTCAAGCAGCAATAGAATAATTTCTGAAGGATCAGGTGACACTGAAGACTGGAGTAATGATGCTGAAAATTCAGCTTTGCAGGAATAAATTTCATTTTAATATATATTCAAATAGAAAACCAATATTTTAAATTCTAATAATATTTCACAATATTTGCTGTTTTCTGTGTTATTCAAGTAAATGCAGTCATGGCGAGGATAAGAGACTTCTTTCAAAAACTGTAAAAAAAAAAAAAATCTTAGTAGCTGTAGACTTTTGAATAGTAGCATGCATATGATTTTTGCATTCATTTTACATTCTTAACTAACGTTGTGCTAAATGCTAGTGTATCAATACATTTTTCATATTTTTTACAGTGACGTTATGTACTGGCATTTAACCAATAATACCTGCATCTTGCTTTAAAATGATCAAATGTGGCCTTGTTTACAAAATAGTGTTAAATAATATATTATACAAGATTTACAGCTTTTGCAAATTGTTCCATTCGCCTTACTGTTTTTTTTTGTTGTTGTTGTTTTTTCTTTTTACAGTGGTCAGATCAAACTTGCCGATTTTGGTTTGGCTCGTCTTTATAACTCTGAGGAAAGGTAAGTAAATGTTATGCTTTCTCTATCTTTCTGTAGGCTGTGCTAAACAAGAATTTAGTTAAGTCGAAATATGGGGTGCAAAAATTGACACCCTTCAGCTAGGGGTGGGCGCTATACTGGTGTTAACGTGACTACCGGTATTATGTTATGCCATGGTATGGATTTTGCTATACCGTGGATACCGTTACATGTTCATGGATTTCATTGGATGGACAGACAAAGATTTTTTTTTCCACGCAGTTGTTACTGCGTCATCAGAGAGAGATTCCCCACTTGATCGGACAGAAATCAGAACCGGATAGTTTTTGCTCCAAACACAAGGTCGGCTTTTCGGAACTGCACACAAACTGGATTACAATAATTTCCCAAAATGTAATTTGTGTGGTAATATTACTAAGTCTGTAAATTACCGTTAACACAGGACAGAGACGCAGAACACGGACACAGAGAGAGAAAATACTGTAGCTGGCAGCGCAAGATCACCGTTCACAATGTTCGAAATATTGGAAGAAAAATATAAATAATGAATTGTGGGCAGGGGGTTAATATGAATGAGTATCTGAAGGGAACTCTCTTCAGAAAGCTTTAGATGGCGTTTTCTTTATCTAACCTCCGTGTTCACAAGCGCAGCGCAGAGCAGCTTTAATTACAGCGGTAACCAAAGGAACGCTAAATTCAGGCCATAAGCGCCATCTGGTGTCAGAGTGAATTTGCATGTTCTTTTAGTCCATTTGCTGTTTTTCTTTTGCGCAGGTGTGTCTTATGTAGCATAATTTCACACATCTAAAGTCAGACCATTCTATTTTTGCCTTAGATCTTGAAATCATGTTTTATTTCTAGTTATATAAGGTTAAAATCAGGGCTTAAAAATGAAAAAAATAAATTAAAATCAATCGGTTCACTCCGAGCAGAATCAATATTTTAATGTTTCTGTTCCTGCGTTCCTCTGTGTTATTACAATCTGAAATGGTTCGAGTAGAAGGAATTTTTTTAAATGGTTTTTGCCAATAATAAGAAATAATAAAGTACAGCATTTTCTTTACACAAAAAGAAAAAGAAAAAAAAACAGGAAGAGATGGCTACACTTAGTCACAGCCAATACAGCATCATCTTTTCTAGATTTTGCTAGTAAACAAAATAAAAAATCTATTAATGTTTTAAAGACATTAAAGTATTTTTAAAGATATTTTAAAATGTTTGCTGCATTGTTTAAAAAAATGCTACTTGTATAAAATTGTGTTTTGAGGGGGAAAAACAGGCTAAGTCGCGTCACATTTTATTAAGCTATTACATTCAGAAATGATGTAGGCTACAATACTGTAACTTTTTATACGTTTCTTTAACTGTATTTTATTATGATAATGAACAGGCTGCAATGCCGCAAAAAATATGTTGTGTCTGTGCGCGCGTGAGACACCAGCGCGATATGGCCATACCAACGCTGGTTGGTTATAGGCTAGAGATGCAAGACATCATTCAAAACTATCAAGCTTTTGCGAAATAAAGAAAACTACTTTCTGCCGTCTCATTTTCCTTTCCGAGAACTTTCAACGCGTCACATTGAACCATAGGCCTAACTTAGCACTTTTTTTCTATCGTTTTGTTAATCTGCCAATGTTTTAAATGAAATTTATTTAGTGTATAGGCATATCTATTCCTTTTTATGTAAGCCTATAATTTTATTCAGTTTTCTCCATTCAAGCACTGCAGGTGCGTAATATCTGTTGAATCCATCTAACACTATCCTCGGATAAGTGAAGTGACATACTGCCAAGTATGGTGACCCATACTCGGAATTCGTGCTCTGCATTTAACCCATCCAACGTACACACACACAGCAGTGAACACACACACACCGTGAACACACACCCGGAGCAGTGGGCAGCCATTTATGCTGCGGCGCCCGGGGAGCAGTTGGGGGTTCGGTGCCTTGCTCAAGGGCACCTCAGTCGTGGTATTGAGGGTGGAGAGAGCGCTGGACATTCACTCCCCCCACCTACAATTCCTGCCGGCCGGAGACTCGAACCCGCACCGCAACCTTTGGATTACGAGTCCGTCTCTCTTACCATTAGGCCACGACTTCCCAAAAGGGAAAGGGAAGTGGTGTATGGGAAGTGGAATTTGTGGTCTGCATTTAACCCATCCAAGTGTACACACAGTACGGAGCAGTGGGCAGCCAATGCTGCGGCGCCTGGGGAGCAGTTGGGGGTTCGGTGCCTTGCTCAAGGTATTGAGGTGGAGAGAGTGTTGGTTATTCACTCCCCCGCCTACAATCCCTGCCGGACCTGGACTCGAACCCACGACCTTCAGGTTACAAGTCCAACTCTCTACCCATTAGGCCACGACTGCCCTGGACAGGATAAACTCTTAACGCCGGTGTATCGCCGTTGCGACTTACCTATGAAGTGTTCACAGCTGAGCGTGGGCATTTCACTCGCTACTACTTCATTTCCTGATTGGTTGACAGCAAATTTCAAATATTAAATGGAACTATAAAATAACGTTATTAACCGGTTAATGGTCATTTCAAATTTTCAATTCTGTTCGGAAAAGAAATTTGATTTCTGGTTCTGTTCCAGGCAAAATTTTGTTTGTTTCCGTTCCTTGGACCGGTTCAGAGCCCTGGTTAAAATACATATTTTGCCTGTAATTTTAAGTCTACTAAAATGTGATTCCAATTTTTTTCTCTCATATCGCGATATAATATCAACATCGTCTGGACAGTGGACAATATTGTGATATGAATTTTAGCTCATATCGCCCACCCCTACCTTCAGCTTTAAAGTTTCTATAGATTTCCATGCAACTTTAGAAACGGTAAACATGATTTGTATTGAAAAGCTTTGGTGTATAACACTAACTTGATGGTCATTCCCAGTCGGCCGTACACTAATAAGGTGATCACGCTGTGGTACCGCCCACCTGAGCTGCTACTAGGAGAGGAGAGATACTCACCTGCTATTGATGTCTGGAGTTGCGGGTAAGACGTTCTGTCTGTTTCCCATCTACATTTACACCTCAGCTGCTGTTCATGTAATAATGTCGTTTGTGTTTCTTTTTGCTGTTGTGTAAAGGTGTATTTTGGGAGAACTCTTCACTAAGAAACCAATTTTCCAGGCCAACCAAGAGCTTCTACAGCTTGAGTTGATCAGGTACATTGCTCACATTCTCTGAATGCACATGTGTTGTTGCTCTAATGCTGAAAGAGGGGAAAGGACTTTATGAAACAGTGTTATACTTCATCTGTTTTGTATTTTGTTTTGGTCAGTCGTTTGTGCGGTAGTCCGTGTCCTGCTGCTTGGCCAGATGTAATTAAGCTGCCGTACTTTAATACCATGAGACCCAAGAAACAGTACAGACGACGCTTACGGGAGGAATTCTCTTTGTAAGTTCAGCCTGATTTTTGAAACTCTTCCATCATTCTCTGACAGATTTTAATCTTTGTTGAAAGAAGTCTCTCACTCTGAGACTGCATTTATTTAATCACAAATACAGTAAAAAATAGTAATATCGTGAAATTTAAAATGAATGTTTTCTATTTGAATATATTTGAAAATGTATTTTATTCCTTTGACGTAAAGCGAATTTTCAGCATCATTGCTCCAGTGTTCAGTGCCACATGATCCTTCAGAAATCATTCTAATATGATGATTTGCTGCTCAAGAAACATTTCTTATCAACATTGAAATAGTTGTGCTGATTTAATATTTTTATGGAAACCTGATACTTTTTTCAGGATGGTTTGATGAATAGAAAGCTTGAAAGAACAGCAATTATTTTAAATTTAAATTTTTTTGTAACATTAATAAATGTCTTTACTGTCACTTTTGATATTTAATGCATCTTTCCTGAGCAAACTTATTAAATAAATATTAAAAATTACCTAACTTTTGCACTGTAAAAAAGAAAAGAAAAAAGGTTGTTCATGATTGTTTTGCCATAGTTATGCTCCTGAATTTTAATGATGCAGTGTAAGTCACTTTGGATAAAGGCTTCTGCCAAATGCATAAATATATTTATCTTTTCAGTCACAATATTTTTGCACAGTACTTCCTTTATAATCACAATGTTGGTCTATAGTCTGCCCACCTCAGCTCTTGACCTGCTGGACCACATGTTGACGCTGGACCCCTCGAGACGCTGCACAGCCGAACAGGCCCTCGCGAGCCAGTTTCTGTGTGATGTGGAGCCCAACAAGATGCCGCCACCTGAGTCAGTGCACACACAAACACATCTTATGTGATTTAAAGGGGTCATATGGTGCTATTTTAAAGATAATTATTTTGTGTATTTGGTGTAACAGAATATGTTGACATGCTTTAATGTTCAAAAAACACATTGTTTTTCAAATACTGTACATTATTGTAGTTCCTCTATACCCCACCTCTCTCAAACGGGTCGTTTTCTATGAAGCCCCTCCTTCTGACAAGCGCAGTCTGCTCTGATTGGCCAGCTGACACAGTGCACTGTGATTGGCCGAACACCACAAGCGTGCATCGGAAATGTAATATCCCTTACCATAAATCACGAGCTTCAGCCTTCAGAGTAAATATAAAGACAGTTAATAATATCCTTAGTTTTACCATCAGTTCAAGCCCGAGAGGGGAACAGAGTCGCGTGACAGACACAGTGATGATGTATTTGCAGTACACAAGCCACGGTTAAGACAGCTGACTCTGTGATGTGACCCTCTCTCTGTGTCTCTCTCTCTCTCTCTCTCTCTCAATTCAATTCATATTGCTTTATTGGCATGACATACTTAGATACATATTGCCAAAGCATTGTACGTATAATAAAAAACAAAACAAAAATACATATAATATATATATATATATATATATATATATAAATAAACATTAATGGTACTACTAATGCAGATGTGTTAGATGATATGATCTCTCACTCACTCGCGCGCACACACACACGACGTGTTACTCTACACTGCGCAAAATTCTGCATTTGAACAGTCAATAGCAAATGCTTAAACTAATAACAAAACATACTTACAGTTGCTGATTCAGAATCGCCAGATTGTCATAGCTAAGTTGGAATTGACCCTTTCTTTTTGTTTTTTTTGGGGTTTTTTTAGAAATAGCATTTGTGCACAGCCAGCCTTGTACTCTCCTAGGTTCACAAAACTGTCGTCCATAAAATGCGTTGCACAAATTCGAACATTTGGGTTGTGTCGCTCTGTTGTAAACAAATCTTAACAATGATTCCTAATTGCATCTACTTTCGGAAGGTCAAATAAAGTGCTTTCGCATAGAAACACACAGCATCTCCTTGACATGGCTGCATCAACTCTACTGCGGTTACCGAAACCACGCCGCCTTTCTTTGCGTGAACATTTGGGCTGCATTATGCAAATATTTCCACATCGTGACGTAGACATGTGGGGGTGTGTTTTATTGAGGCGTTTTAGCCCGGTCTGGATCAGCCTTCTCTTTTAGATTAAAATAAATCCTTTTGTGGGAGACTTTGAGCTTTGTAACTCTTCAGATCGTATACATGCACAAACATGTACATAACACACTAAAGAAACGGAAAACAAGAAATCACATCATATGACCCCTTTAAATCGTATTTCATGGTGTTAATGAAACTACGTTTGTGGAACGAGTGGTAAAGTCACACCACATTTTGTAATTTAGTTTTAAATGCAGCTGCAATTAAATGCTGTTAGGCTATTTAATATTATGAAATTTAACTCCGTATGAATGACTAGCTGATTATATGGCAGTTTATAGTTGTAAATACACAAATATAATTTTGTAATTATGTGGCCTTTCTTTTTAGTTTGCCTCATTGGCAAGACTGTCATGAGCTCTGGAGCAAGAAGCGGCGGCGGCAGAGGCAAAGCGGAGTGCCTGAGGATTTCCCTGTTGCCAAAGTTCCCCGAAAGGAACCCGCGGGACCTTCAGGAGGGGAGAACAGCCGCCCGCCACCGAGTCCCCCACCCCCACCACCCTCATCTGCCCATCCCGCACCGGCAAACATCACAGCCAGTGAGCTGGAAGGTGGGCCATGACTTTACAGGAACACTTGGGTTCTGTTCACCTCAAAATCATAGGCTGGTAGTTAGAGGAACTAAACCAGGGTTCCTCAAATCTTTCCCTGGAGGGCCAATCCGCTGCAGAGTTTAGCTCCAACCCTGATCAAACTCACCTACCTGTGATTTTTCTAATGATCTTGAGGACTCTGATTAGCGTGCTCAGGTGTGTTTGATTAGGGTTGGAGCTAAACTCTGCAGGAGTGGGCCAGATTTGAGGATCCCTAAACTAAACTATTCAGGTAAGGCAGAAGCGGTGCAGGGTGACCATTTATCTAAACTGTTCATCCAAAAAAATTAAGTGTTTTCTAAAATGGATTGGACCTTTGGACCCAATAGAGGAGCTCGCCCTTATCTGTGCTTTTTAAACTGGCTGGATATATAATGAAGTGCTGATGAATGTAACTTTTCCGCTTACGGAGTTAGAAATCCTTCCTATAGCAATGCTGCATAAATTTAAGTCCTGCCACTTATCTCTATAAAAGGAAGTCTAGCATCAGCATTAATCATTTAAATTATTTGAATTTGAGGCTGTAATTTTAACATTGTATTTATTTTATTTTTATTCTATATTTTGTACTTTGTTCACTTATGTCAATATTTCTTGAACCAGAATAGTCGATGGATTTTACATGATCAATTTCCACCCATTTTGTTACTTTACCCCATTGAGTTTGTACAGAGACCTCTGTTGTGATTCACTCAAACCCTCGCCTCTGAAGGAAGTGATGATGATTGCTTTTTGGGTTGCATTTTTACTGTGGCTGTCAATACTGTTGCTGCTTTCCCATTTTTCAAAAAAAAAAAAAAAAGAAAGCCTTAAGTGCATGGACCCTTTTCTGCAGTCATTAGAATGGTAAATCTAGTAAAGTTTTTGTTTGAATTAAAAAAATAATAAATAAATAAACGTGTTTATAACACTGTACTTTGTGTTTAACTACCTTGGCATTAAATGACAGAAAACTGGTTACTAGCAATCTCTCTCTTCCTCTTTTCGTGGATTTTACTGTTGGGGCAAATGGGAAGTCGAAAATGATATTTGTTGTAGTTTCAGTCAACACTAGAAGTTCCGCTTCTGAAAAGCCTCTAAATGTGAAAAGGGTCCATTGTTACAGGTTCAGTACCCTCCATCTGGAGTTTTGGAATGATACTATCCCTCCAGCTTCCTCATTGTTTTAAATCTGTGTAGGCCAAGCGTTTGAATGCTGCAGTATGTAAACTGAAAGGCAAGAAACTTTGGCATAAATGGCAATCAAATGTAACCGTTTCTATGCACAGGTTTGGGAGCTGCGGCGGAGCAGTTGAACCAGACCGAGCTGGCGGTGCTGCTCAACCTGCTGCAGGGCCAGACAGACAATCTAACCATCCCGCGGATGGCAGAGTATCTCCGCAGCTCGTCCTCTGAAGCCTCCACGTCAGTGCTCTCCAGAACGCCTGCCGCCCCCTCCACCCCTGAGCCAGACGCTGCGCAGCAGCTTGAGCTGCTTAGTCAGCTCTCCACCTTAATCCAGTCCTCTAGCATCCCGCAGCCAGCAGAGATCCCGCAGGAAGACCAGGCCGGCCTGCTCGCGCTCCTGCTGGAGCAGCTGATAAAGGCTCCGGCGCCAGGGGCGGAGCGGGCAGACGAGAGCAACGGAGTCCGGCCAGACGAGGGCGCTGCACGAGGCGGCTCCGCTTCCGTCATGGCCGGCGAGCGCGAGGGCAAGTGTTAGTTAAGTCTATGGGGGGCGGGGCCTGAGTTGTCGAATGCTGTGATTGGCCGCAGCTAAACAGGTTACACCGCAGGCTCGTAATGTGGGACCCACCCGCATCAGAGAAACCATACGCTTTTCTTGCAGAGATGTCACTCTTTTTGTTGTTTTCTTCCTAAAATCTTAAAGAGGGGAAACGTTTAATTAGTTGAAAGACTGCAGGCTAACAAATAGAGAAATAAATGGTCATGTTTATTTGAAAATCCAGATGTTTATTTTCTGCTTTTCGTGAACTTCCATTGAGTTTTACAGTCTTGCAGTATTTAGTTTTTATTTTCATAGGAACAAAATCCACAGAGCCCCGTCTGCTTGCGCACTGCGTCGGTGTCCAGCGGACTTTTTGTGCGCAGAAATCTGCTCACAGACAGGACATGGGAGCTCTTCATCTATTGGCACACACAGTGTTGTTACAGTGTTTGCGTTAAATTGTCACTCTTTTAAATCCAGATTAAATAGTCCTAATAAAGAGCCATTTTGGACACATCTTTATTTATGTGTCTCTCTTCTAGTACACTCAGAAAACAACACTTGGCTGGAGTAAGCTAGGCAACATTTCCAACCTCTGTCTTGCACGCATAATTTCTTTCTTACTGAATTGGTTTAGTGGGTGAATCTTAAAATCCTGTCAAGAATATGCAGAGATCATATTTCACTCTGACATTGAACATTTTTATTTTGCATTTGTAGTAGTACCATTAGTACCATGATTTTTTTTTTTTTTTTTTTTTTTTTTACTTTTTGGTGCCCTTATTTTCATGAAAATTAAGGGCATTCACTTCATTTTCATAATTGTAATGAGAAAACTTGTCCTTATTAGTGAAATACTATATATATATATATATATATACACACACACACATATATCACCTATGTATATTTTGCATTAGTCATAAGAATTAATAAAAAAGGAATTTATATAGAATGTTATGTTTCATTGTAATGCATAATGTTTTATATCTGCATCACAGTAATAAGAATGAATATAGTCCATATACATTTCATTATTGTAATGTTATATATCGATAATTAATTTGTATTTTTTTTAATTAATAAAATTATAATGTATAAAATTACAGAATGTGCATCATTGGGGAAAATCTAAGGAAATTCCCAAAAAATTAAAATACAAAAATAAAACATCTACACTCATTATGGTTATGAGGGGTGGAAAATGTGCTTAATTTATGTAGATTTAAATTCAGTTTATTTGAATTTATTATGCGGATGTCAAATACAAGAAGTCTCGGGAAAAAATGCAAATTAATGCATTTTTTTCTGTAGATTTTTGGGGTAAAATATGACAAGCATTTTCTTGACGTTTTATAAGATGCATCCATTTATTTGTAAATGGTACCTGTTCTCATCCAAGAGATGCTCTATAGCTTTTGCTGGTGTAATCCATCTTAATGAAGTCTAATTAAGATCGCTGACCTTGTCCTGCCGACTGATACCCTCCAGCTCATTTTTGTTCTAGCTCACACGCTTTTGTTTTCACTCTCAGTTCCTCAGTGGTCGATTTCATTTCTCTCTCTGCTCTCTTTTCACATGGTCTTTGGGGTTTAATCTGTGAATACAGGAATACACACTGTAATAAAGCCTTATTGTGAGACGAGTGTCAAATAAATTATAGCTATACTGTATATTTTGTCCTCACACTTATCAATATTTTCTTTGATGGAAAAGGGCTATTGCTTGTTTTTGCCTTTTTTTTGTGTTCGATCTCACCATCAATTTGTTCCATTGATGAAAGTCTCCAAACTCTTGTAGATATTTTCTATGTATGTGAATGTGATGTTTACTAGTTCAAAATGAACATCTAGTTTAGTATAGTTTATTGTATAGTAATAATAGTCAGACTGATATTAGACAAACTACTGCTACAACATAAACTGCACACACAAAAGCTAAAGTTGAAATAAAATACATTTCAGTAGTTGCTGTAAGAATAATTTAGCATGAGCTAATTCACTCCCACAAATCCTAAAAAATGTTTTTACGTATGCATCTAGAAAATCTAATGTCAAGCATCTATAGTTTTAAACTTGGTGAAGTCAATGTCGTATTGGAGCACAGAAGTAAACTACTTTTTAGCTTGTGAATGAGTTTGCTGAGATCAGCTGTACACGATCAGATTTAAAGTCAACTATAATTTAATTCTATGCATTTTTCCCCAGTATTAAAATCTGGATGTGCCACGGCCATTGCTCAATTGTTTGACACATACATATATATTTTTTTACTTATTGAATAGCCTTTTCTTAAAATCATAAATCTATTGCATTGACCCATTTGTTTTTAAGATTAACAACTTGGATGTTTAAAAAAAACTAAAAACCTTCACCTTCAGTTATATATTTTATCCCTAAATGACAGAAGCTAAGTCTAAAATTGAAACAAAATCAAAAGCTATTGCTTTGTTAGATCAGCGTCGTATTTAACTATTTAAATGTATGCAGATCTGGTAAGACATCACAACAATGGTTTCATAAAATATTAATGAATTTTAAAAATTCATAAATAATGCACATTTAAAAATGTAGATGTCCATGAGGAAAAACAAATGCAATCTGTACATTCAAATTCAGGAAGAAATACTGCACTGCAAATGATGTTGCACCATTCCTGAATGCTTCTATTATTATTATTATTATTATTATTATTACTGCTGCTACTATTGTATTTATCACTGTATAGCGATCTTTAAATATGCAAGTCAAAAATAATATTTAGATATTATTATCATTTGGAAAAATGATTTAATATTTGTACATTTATCTAATTATCCAACATTTACATTTGATAAGATAAAAAAACAAGTGACTCCAGCCAATCCCTGTAGGTCAGTGTAAGTTTCTTTTAAAGTAGTGTGGAGGCGTTTCATCCCACACTTCCTGCAGAACTGCCTAAATGATGAATAATTGGTCAAGTGTCAAGCATGGATTCATTTCAGGTCAACTTCTCTGTTAGCTTAAGGACAGTCCAACGTTTTTACTTTTTTAAGTGTTTTAGCCATGCAGACGTGGGCGCTTGCTTTTGGCGCATCATGTTTTATTTATTGACTAGTCTAATACATGTATACAGGCAGCGTGATGTCTGCCAAGCATGCATCTTAACTGTGATTCAGTTAGAGGTCATTGAAAGATGACTATTTTCTGATCCAGATCAAAACTTGATTTTGAATAAATCATGAAGGACTTACTAATAGAGAAAATTACATCAATTTATGAATGAGACAGACATCACGCTCCCTGTATACATGTATTAGACTAGTCAATAAATAAAACAACTGAAGCATTAGAATTATCACCCGGTGAAGAGTCACGTTACATAAATCTAGCATATATAAATTAAGTTATATAAATCAATTTTTCCTGCCAGTTGCTGCATTAGCAAAACCCAAACTATTGAGTCTCATTTGACCACTCTTAACAAATTACTATGCTGTTTTTATTATTTACCTTTAATATTACTCTTACTCATATACCTTTTTAAATAATTATGAAAATGATCATTTTTATGGAAAAAGTTAAGTGAAAACTCCATAAATTAGTACATAAATACTTAAAATATTTTCAAAGATAATTAAAATGTTTAACAGAATTACATCAAATGTGGTAAGAGCAAATAAAGCTGATATTTGCTTGTAAGTGAAGAATAATCACTTAAAAGCAGATTCATATTTTCATTTGTGCATTAACAATACTCCAGAATTTTAATTCTATTTAGATTGGATTCTACTTTTTATTCTAGTTACATCAAAATAATTATTTGTTCATCATTCAAAAAAAGAACAAGAAACAGCGTAGTAGTAGTAATAAACATGATTTATTTGCTTAATTATATTGTGACTTTGCTTAATTCAATATTTCAAGTTAAATACATTTAACATGTTTTTATAGTACGAAACCAAAATCTGAAGTTTTACCTCATTCTTGGTTTATGAATTATAAATATGAATTTGAGTTTTCATGACTTATTAGGGTTTACAGCAGTAATGTTATGTATTGTTTAATTGTAATATTTATTTGTTGCCATAGCTCATGTATGGAATTCTTTGATCATATATTTGAAGTCTAAAGTTTTTGTCTTTTTTTCCTGGCAGATTCTGCATTAGTAAATCCAGAGGCAACAGGGTCAAAGTCTGCAAAACATGCTCAAGACATTACATCAGATGTAGCGACAACCCTACTCCAGCTCATCTCCCAGCAAGCCTCCGAGAGCAGACGTCCCGCAGCAGACCTGTGCCCCAGCCGGGGACCCTCCTCTCCCCCGAGCGCCACCCCACCGCCCGCAAACGCTGCTCCGGAAACTCAGTTCACCCAGGACCAAGACATGCGGTACACCCTAGGAGGAGCCGCCGGCCCTTCCTGAACCGTTCTCTGAACTTTTCGTTTGTCATTTTCTACTTAATGTGCTTTAGCCGTTAAACTTACGTTTACTACATATTAATATATTTCTTTCTTCCGTTAAAGGAAAAAGTGAATGTTGTTGAATGCGAATGGATGATGTTCATCCCTCCCAGTGATGTACAGCGTTATTTGGAGAGCATCTTTTCCCGCGTCTCCGACTGCAACGGTCTGTGAGTTTTAGCCATGTGTGATTTCTTTGAGGGCTGCGTAAATGTCTAAATCAAGCTACTTTCTTTAGTCCTGTTATGTGTAAGGCAAGAGACTCGATCCGGCTTGTTCTACTTCATCCTTTCAGATTCCGCACAAAGGCATGAGGAAAACATGAAGTCATTTGCAGCACTTGAGTGAGGCCTTTGTTTTCACAGATTCATATTAGCTTGTGCGTAAGATGTGTTCTTATTTTGATTTTTGGTGGGGGGTGGATGTCCTCATCCAAATGTTGTTTTCAGGACCACAAGGGTTAGCAAAGTTCATTTAAATCGAAAGCATCTTCAGAAAGACACTGAACTGACTTGAATTTTAGCACCAGATTTGCCAGTTTTGATTTGACTCCGCCAAGTGTACATGTTGTAAACTGATAATAAATGAAAAATGTGGCTGAGTAAAATGTGTCTGCCAGTTTATGCAAACATATGCATGTCCACATTTATATGCATACTTTGAACATTTTGTAGTGCTGCATTACAGGATTTCTGAAGTGCATGCAAAATATGCTTCCAGGGTTTTGTAGATGATTGCCATGACATTGCTATGCGGTGGCTGTTTTGAGTATGTTTCTATGTGGTTACTAGGGTGTTGAGTGGTTGTTCAGCACCAAGCGCAAAAAAAAAGTCAGATTAGTGGGGGAAAAAAGCCAAATCTCTTGAAAATGCAGCGTGAAAGAAGAGAAGAAAAGTTTAAGGCAGGTAAGGGTTGCTTTTATTTTGCAGTTTTTAAATAGTTATAAAAGTAACTAAAATCTACTTAACTAAAGTTAAACTCAAAGTTATACGTAAATCTACCCTGATTACTGTTTAGTATTATAACAAAGTAATAATAATAGTGCTGTCAAACAATCACATCCAAAATAAAAGTTTTTGTTTACATAATGTGTGTACTGTGTAATTTATTATGTAAATGTTAATACACACGTGCATGTATTTAAGAAAAATATGTTGCTTATATAATAAATATATTTATATAAATTATATGAATATAAATACACTGAACAAAATTATAAACACAACACTTGTTTTTGCCCCCATTTTTCATGAGCTGAACTCAAAAGATCTAAGACTTTTTCTATGTACACAAAAGACCTATTTCTCTCAAATATTGTTCACAACTCTGTCTAAATCTGTGTTAGTGAGCATCCAACCGGCCTCACAACCGCAGACCACGTATAACCACACCAGCCCAGGACCTCCACATCCAGCATCTTCACCTCCAAGATCGTCTGAGACCAGCCACCCGGACAGCTGCTGCAACAATCGGTTTGCATAACCAAAGAATTTCTGCACAAACTGTCAGAAACCGTCTCAGGGAAGCTCATCTGCATGCTCGTCGTCCTCATCGGGGTCGTCGTCCTCATCGGGGTCTCAACCTGACTGCAGTTCGTCATGGTAACCGACTTGAGTGGGCAAATGCTCACATTCGATGGCGTCTGGCACTTTGGAGAGGTGTTCTCTTCACGGATGAATCCCGGTTTTCACTGTACAGGGCAGATGGCACACAGCGTGCATGGCGTTGTGTGGGTGAGCGGTTTGCTGATGTCAAGGTTGTAGATCGAGTGGCCCATGGTGGCGGTGGGGTTATGGTATGGGCAGGCATATGTTATGGACAACGAACACAAGTGCATTTTGTTGATGGCATTTTGAATGCACAGAGATACCGTGACGAGATCCTGAGGCCCATTGTTGTGCCGTTCTTCCACGACCATCACCTCATGTTGCAGCATTATAATGCACGGCCCCATGTTGCAAGGATCTGTACACAATTCCTGGAAGCTGAAAACATCCCAGTTCTTGCATGGCCAGCATACTCACCGGACATGTCACCCATTGAGCATGTTTGGGATGCTCTGGATCGGCGTATACGACAGCGTGTTCCAGTTTCTGCCAATATCCAGCAACTTAGCACAGCCATTGAAGAGGTGTGGACAACCTGATCAACTCTATGCGACGGAGATGTCTTGCACTGCGTGAGGAAAATGGTGGTCACACCAGATACTGACTGGTTTTCGGACCCCCCGGACCCCCCCAATACAGTAAAACTACATATTTTAAAGTGAACTTTTATTGTGGCCAGCCTAAGGCACACCTGTGCAATAATCATGCTGTCTAATCAGCATCTTGATATGCCACACCTGTGAGGTGGATGGATTATCTCGGCAAAGGAGAAGTGCTCACTAACACAGATTTAGACAGATTTGTGAACAATATTTGAGAGAAATAGGCCTTTTGTGTACATAGAAAAAGTCTTAGATCTTTGAGTTCAGCTCATGAAAAATGGGGGCAAAAACAAAAGTGTTGCATTTATAATTTTGTTCAGTGTATAAACATGTAAATATTTTCAAAACTTACTGTATGTATTTATATATACATAAATATACACGGTACACATACATGTATTACGTAAACAAATTTTATTTTATTTTTTTTTGGATGCGATTAATCGTTTGACAGCACTAAATAATAATAACAATACAACTCTTAATATGTAGGAGTTTAATATGTAGGAGTTTTTTAATCAAGAAGCTTTTTTTTTCCCCCCCCGTTCTTTCCGGCAGTTTCTCATAGATGCCAAATGGAGATTTAGGACACTGGCATTGAGTGCTGCTAACAGCATGGCTCAAATCGGGGGATTTTTAGAAGGTCGAGACGTCAGATTTCATCTGTGAGCAAATGCTGCATTAATATGCGAGTGAGAAAATATGTGTGTTCTACCATCTGCAGAATGCGGTATTAAAAAAACAAGCTAGCGGCCTGAGTGGTCCGCAGCTGCTGACATGGTCATTAGGTGTTGAATTTTTTGGTTTGTTTCCAGTGGAATTCAGGACTTGAAAAAATGTGAGTAGAAGAGCAAGGACCATTTGTTGCACTTTTTATGTTTACTTTAGTTACATTAGTCTGAAAATGCTTTGAAATGTATTTAGTCAATTCAATGTGTACCTTAATTGAGCTGGGTATAGTAACGGTGCTGTTCAAAATACTTGTCACAAGGACTTTTTAAATATTTTTGAAAGAAATAATTTGAATTCAACCAAGGCAGCATTTATTTGATCCAAGTTCAGTAAAAACAGAAATTATTGAAGTTTAAAATGACAGTTTTCTATTTTAATTTATTTTCAAATGTAATTTATTCCTGTGATCAAAGCTGAATTTTCAGCATCATTACTCCAGTCTTCAGCGTCACATGATCCTTCAGAAATCAATCTAAGAAGCTGATTTGCTGCTCAAGAAACACTTTTTTTTTGTTTGTTTTTTCAAAAGAACAGCAGTTATTAGAAATTGTAGTCTTTTGTAAAAATGTATGTCTTTTACCCACGTTTGACCAATTTATTGTGCCCTTTTAACCATTAAATATTTACATAGTTTCACAATTATACTATATGGGATATATATTATATGCTTTTTATTTTAGTGGGAATGTAAAACCAATTCTATTGAAAGCTGCTATTAATGTTTAACTGTTTGTTTAATGTATAGACACAGTTCATATCCAGTTGCTGAGATACTGTGATGAAATCCTGACCGAGTTTGAGTCATTTCCTTTAGTCTCAAATAAGAGATCAGAAGCAGGTCTGAAGTTACTGAGTTTGATTAAAGCCATTTTTAGTCACTATTTTTGGTGTTCAGTTAAATTTCAGCTCTCACATGAACACTCATGCTGAAATAGACCAGACAGGCAAAGCGGAAACCTTCTGATTTATTTGATGTTTGAGAGCTTAAATAACGTTTATTAGTTTATCTCAAACAAAATATTAGGAGTAAATGTGGATGTTTTTTTCAGTGCAGTTTACCCGCTCATACTCTTTTTACAGGTCAAATTTTTATATGCCATCTAAAATGTTTTGGTGTTTTCATTAATTCCTATTAAGCTCATGTTTTATCCACTAGGTGTCGCTAATAAGTCTTCTGTGCAGCGGCCCTGAATGTCATTGTGTTGAGAGAGGAACTTATCCAATGGTTATTTTATTATTATTTTTGAAAGAAAGACTTCAGAGACACCTGTAGTCTCACAATTTTTTTTAAGACCGTTCACAACTTTTTAAACCAGTTACATAATGGATTCTGAACGGTCTGATTACCGTTTGGTTAGCTGCTAGTTCGTCATACTATATTTCTTAAAGCACAGTCTCAACATAATGGCTATATTATATAATGGCATATGGTTGTCAAAAAGGTATGTAGAAACTTGAGTCACTTTTAAAATATCTGATTGACATTGTATTAAACATCATCCAAGTTATCTTTTGTGTTGAATATAGAGAAAATAATGAAAGGGTTTTAATTTTTTGGTGAAAACCCTTTAAGTCAGAGCCACTGTTCCAAGTATCAGTGTCACTCCTGATGATTTTCAACATCAGTGCAGCTATTGAGAATGTGTAAAACTGAAATATACATTGAAATTGGTTGCTGACATGAATTATTGCCCTCTCTTTATATTTCTCTCGCTCTGTTAATCTCCTATTCACAAATAGAGGCCAAAAGAGGCTCAGCCAGCTGGATGAGATTATCTTTTTTTTCTGATTAGAAATCAACGTCAGCACCCCCCCATAAAACACGCCAGTGTACCATCCTCTCTCTGAGCTCCGCCCCTTTCTGTCCTCCCGGCTGATATAAGGACGCCCACACCGACTCCAAACACTGTGAGGGAGAAAACCAGAGGTCACACTGATAAGAGAAAGGAAAAAAGAGGCCGCCGGCGTATCTGAGAGGCTCAACGAATCAGAGAAGAGTCAAGGAGAGAAGGAGACTGAAGAAAGCTGCCTGGAGGACGCCACGTGTGTGTGTGTGTGTGTGCATATGTATGTTGAGACAAGCATAGGTAGATTCCAGGGATATTTGTCAGACTGACAAGAGGACGAAAGCACATCATGGACCCCTCAAGTCCCTCAGAGGGCCCGGTGGAACACAAAGAAAGGAGGAAAATCCAGTTCGCCGTCCCGCCAACAGAACCGACTCAGCTGGACCCTCGGCAGGTTGAGATGGTAGGACTTACACACACACACACACACACACACATGCTGACTGGTAGCAATGACTGGTAACAATTTGCTGAATATCTTGAACATGTCTGGGTCATATTTCAAGCCAAAATCAGATTTACTTAAAACAGATGAGGATTATTTTTAGGGCTTTTAAAAACAAATTCCATTGTGACATCATTTTCATTACTTTTATGACTTTCATGCTAAATAAAAATTAAATTTTCATTACTCTGTGAAAGAAATTGATATATTTTCATTTCTATTGTACTGTATTTATTTATACTATTTTAATTTTTAAAAAAGAAAAAAAAAAACTGTAAACTAAAAAAAAATTAAAAATAAATGTAAAAAGTTACATGAATGAGAATCTAATGAGAATAATGGACAAAAAATTCAAATGTATAACTTGTGTACGCTATTCTATGCATGATGTTTTATTTAAAAATAAATTAATTAATTAATTAAAAATCTTTAAATAGTTTTTTTTTTTTTTTTTATCAACCCCCGGTTTCACAAACAAGGTTTAAGCCTAGTCCAAGACTAAAATGTAAATCTGAGCTGTTTCATCTGAAAGAAACTTCCACTGATTGATCTTAAAATATATCAATGCCTTTGTTTTGTCTCAAGATGGACACCAATAATATATATATATTTATTTTTCTAAGGCACGTTTATAAAAATGACTTAAATGTCCTGTTTGAACTGTGGCCTTAGTCTAAGCCCCGTCTGTGAAACCGGGCCCAAATGTTTAAAAAGAAAATTAAAAATAAGTTCTATGTTACAATAAAAAGGGAATCAAATGAAAGTAATGGAAAATACAAAAAAGTATATAACTTTCTATTTATGCTATTTTAATAAAAAATAAATTAAAAATGTAAAAAAAAATAAAAGTACCATTTTAAAATAAAAAAATACATCAAATAAAATTCATTAAATGTATGTTACAGAAATGAGAATCTAATGACAATAAATATGAAATATGCTTATTTATCATTACAGTAATGCCCAAATGCAAAACAATCTTAATGGTCTGAAAAATAGGCTTCATATTCTTTATGTAAAATATAATTTCTCAGTTTTTCTTTTAATTTTGGGGTCAAATGTGACCTGGAGTTATGTTTACCCTACACACTCACTGAGCACGCTCATAAAATGCAAAGTTTTAAGGCTATAAATCTGTCCTGGAAATGGTAAACGGTGTGTGACCTGGACTGGGGTGAGTTGATGTTCTGGATACCAGGATGTGGTTTTATTGCCTCTGCATGCAGTGGCTAAATTACACCGTGTTCATGTGCATGTTTCTAAGTCCGCTGTTGATTTTGGCCTTCAGTTGCGTTGCACATACATTTTTGAGATAAAGAGGTGCACGAATTGCACCTGGTTATGAATTTCTTTTTTTCTGGATCGCTGAGAGTGCAGATGTAAGACTCTGTGTGTGTGTGTGTGTGTGTGTGTGTGTGTGTGTGTGTGTGTGTCATCCTGGACCAATTCCCTGTCCTGTTGGTGCTGTAATTTTAGTCTTAACAAAGTGGGTCGGGGAGCTGTTCTGTACCAGCGAATCATCCTCGCGAGACACAAGTTAAAAGAGGTGAGAGGAAGAGGAGGCCCGATGCGTCTGCGCCCTATAGCAGTTCACATAAACCTCTGTAAACCCATTTATATGGTAAAGGTATTATTCATACAAAAATGAAGATACGTGCATTAGTTGCTTATCAAATAGGATTTTAAATGGAACACAAAAAGAGAAGAAAATGCCTCCACTCCAAACTGTTTTAATTACCAATAAGACACTATTGTCTTGAATTAGCTTTTATTTTTATATTTTCCTTTTAATGTTCTTTTAAAGGTTTATTAATTTGTGTTTTTGTTATTTTTTTTGTTTTTAGTTTAGTTTTTTTTATCTAGTTTTAATTTTAGTACATCAAGTTAAACTAGCTGAAATGAGATATATATATATATATATATACAAATAATCTATATAAAGCACATTTTTTTTTTAATGGTTTTAAATTTTAGTTTCAGGTTTAATTGTAGTTAACGCTAATAATCCCATCTCCGCTTCACACCGAAATGTCAAAAATCTGCATTATGGCATTACAAAAGTAGTAAAAATGACTGTTATGTTCTTCTGCAAAACAGACAAGAAATTGTCATTACAATCATAACCTTTTTTCTACTAGCCTTTTTTTCAGTCTGATCTTTTGAATCAAGTCAGATCTAGTTTGGTAAATTTGGTCTAAATGAATTGTTTGCACATTTTTTGCTTTTCGTATGGGTTCGAAACAACATGAGGGTGAGAAAATGGTGACAGAATTGCCATTTTTGCAAGAACCATTCATTTAAAATCAAGTGTAGTGTTCTGTATAGGAAGTATGTGTGTTGTTGTGAAGACATGATTGTGTCCTTTAAGCCTCTTCTTGAGGTGGAAGCATGTGTTGTGCTTGTTAGTGCCAGATTTCATGAATGGATGGGTTGCGCTGGGTTTTAGTGCTGGCAGAGCAGAGGGTGTGACATGAACACAACCTGATGATCATCTTCTCTAGCCTGATTTCAAATGATTCAAAGCACATCTTGAGCTTCAATGAAAGGAAGAACATCTAATCATTTTGTCTTAACTTTAAATCTAAGGTTGTTTCCAACATCATTTGATGGTGTACATCAGCTTCTCCTTCTTTAATCGTTTTTTTTTTTGTAGCACATGGAAACAGTCCAGCAGCGTCTGTGGAACAGCTTGAGCAGAATGAGTTTTTTCTGGCTCTCTGGTTTCTAACCGAATCTTCTGGCCATGTTTCAAAATTACACTTCCAGCGAAGTAGTTAATCAGATATATCCATATATCATCAAGGAAGCATTGCATTCATCAAAATGTATACTGTTACAACAGATTTCTATTTCAAATAAATGCTGTTTTCTATTCACTGTATTCTGAAGAGTTTATCACGCTTTCTACAAAAATATGAAGCATCGCAATTGTTTTCAACATCGATAATGATAAGAAATGTTTCTTGAGCAGGAAATCAGCATATTAGAATGATATCTGAAGCATCATGTGACGCTGAAAATTTAGCTTTGCATCACAGGAATAAATTACATTTTAAAATATATTCCAATAAATAGTTATTTTATATTGTAATAATATTCCACAATAGTACTGTTTTTTGTGATCTATTAGACTCGTGATTGATGCTTAAAACAAGAAATTTAAACACTATAAATTCAAGACACATTCTTTGACAATTTTTCAAGTGATTTTATCCAAAGATTGGGTAACACTTTACAATAAGGTTCCATTTGTTAACATTAACTATCAATGAAATATACATTTAAAGCATTTATTAATATTAGTTCATGTTGATTCCAACGAACGTTTACAAAGATTAATAAATACTGTAACAAATGTATAGCTCATTGATAGTTAATATATTCGTTAATGCATTCAATATAGTTAACAAATGGAACTTTATTGTAATGTGTTACCAATGACTGTAATAAGGATTTTAACTAGAAAATGCAAAGAAAATGACTTTTTGCAGTACAGATGAAATCTGAGTGTCATGCGTCAGTATGTGGACACCACAAAGGACTTGGACAGGGTTGCATGCCACTTCTTAAGATCATACATTAACAGAAATCAGGGTTGCTACTTCACCGTCCTACTTTTTATAATTGCCTTCGAACCTTCAGGTACTTTTGTAACGATGACCTCTAAAGAACAGAGATCACTGAAGACTGGGATGTGAACTAGTAACCCGCTTCGTTTCTTTATAAACATTATAATGATTTATAATCATTACATTCACCTTTACGGGAAGTCGTGGCCTAATGGTTAGAGAGTCGGACTCGTAATCCAAAGGTTGCGGGTTCGAGTCTCGGGCCGGCAGGAATTGTAGGTGGGGGGAGTGAATGTCCAGCGCTCTCTCCACCCTCAATACCACGACTGAGGTGCCCTTGAGCAAGGCACCGAACCCCCAACTGCTCCCCGGGCGCCGCAGCATAAATAGCTGCCCACTGCTCCGGGTGTGTGTTCACGGTGTGTGTGTGTTCACTGCTGTGTGTGTGTGTGCAGGTTGGATGGGTTAAATGCATCCATACTTGGCAGTATGTCACTTCACTTTATCTTATTTAGGATACACACTAGATGAAGTGCAGATCCAAACTATGGCCTCTATATATACGGCAGCACAGTTTAACTTTAGATATCCCAAAGGGGATAAAACACCCAGGGAACTTCATCAGCCTAGATCTGAATTTCATTATGAGGCTGAAATGAATGTCTGTTACACAAAATTATGAAAAAAATGTTTGGATAAATGGAAAATTTAAAACCTAGTTTAGTTTTACATTTGTGTAAAAATGGATATTGTGCCCTAGTTTACTTCTAATTGAATGATGGCATAAGGACCACTACTGTTTTTACTGTTTTTTTCTGTTTATGATGGGTTTTCATGAGGAAGTTGTCATTAGCCGGGTTTCCATCCAAAGTTGAGAATTTAACTAATGCGCAGAATTGGAACCAACGAGGCAAAGAGAATAAAATCGTCACTTCCTGGTAAACTGGTCAATAATGGTGGGAGAGTTTAATAGTTTTGCTGTAGTCGATACTTTAAGGTTTGTCTACTTTAAGTCAATGAAATAAAAAGTGTGAAAACTAGACCTGGTCTAAGCAATATGAAATACATTTGAAATGGATCATGAAAGTTGTCCTAATACAAGAACACATTTTGGTTTTAGGAAAACTTTGAAAGGTTTTGATCCTCTTCAAAGGTTAACTGTACTGTATATGATCGTTCAAAAATGAGTTTGTCTCAAGTTATAGTCATCTGGGCCAAAATACACTTGATATCATTTTATGTGCATCACACAGTGAAAAAAGCAAGACAATGCACTTCATTGTAGCAGCTATGAGTTTAAGTAAACAGGAAAAAACAATGGTGTACAGGATAAAACACGAAGAGCGGTTTATATAAGAGAGTGATTTAGTGTAGATCTGCATGACAAACACTACTCTAGGAAACATCTAATACAAATACAAACAAAAATGTAAACCAGGATTTTACTGAACTCCTTTACATTTACATTTATTCATTTAGCTGACGCTTTTGTCCAAAGCGACTTACAATTGCTATATATGTCAGAGGTCGCACGCCTCTGGAGCAACTAGGGGGTTGGGTGTCTTGCTCAGGGACACATTGGTGTCTCACAGTGGATTCGAACCCGGGTCTCTCACACCAAAGGCATGTGTCTTATCCACTGTGCCATCAACACCCCTTTAAACTACCATTTTGTTTTAAATGTTTTGCAAGAAGCTTCTTACGCATTCCAAGGCTGCATTTATTTATTGTGATATTGTGAAATATTATTGCAATTTTAAATAACTGTTTTAAAATGTAATTTCAGCATCATTACTCCAGTCTTCAGTGTCACATGATCCTTCAGAAAGCATTCTAATATGCTGATTTGCTGCTATATATAAGCCAGTGATTCTAGAAAGAATGACCACAAGATTATCGTTTCTCATGTGATTAATCTCTCCAAAGGTAAATGTCACTATATTATTGTGCTCTCTAATCCCGGGGGACTGTAGATTGCTATCAGAGCTGTCAGACATTCATCTGATTGTGAGAAGTATTTATACTGGCCTAATCTAAAGGAAACTTAGGGGGTTTATTGATTATTTATTTATTTGATTTACTCTTTACCTATGACCTAAAGATGCACAGGGTCATTACACAAGCCACTAGATTTAACAGCTCCTGCGCTTATAGAATAGAAGGACAGTGAAGTATTGATCAACCAGAGGAATGTTCTGGGTTCGATACAACGGAAGCTCTGTTGACAGACTGTGACATGTTGTTGAGTCCCACACACTGCCATTTATTTCATTTTTAGACCGTTGGAAGCACTGATGCATTTCTTTTATTTGTTGGTTTTGGTTTAGTCTGCGGGATTTTTTTTTTTTAGAATAAATCAGATGTAGTTTTTTTTGTATAATAGACTGCAGTTTTTTTTATTTTATAATAAACTGGAAGTAGGTTGTTTTTTGTTTTATAATAGATTAGGTGTAGAATTTATTTTAATTTATAATAGTTTGTATCACATTTAATACTATATCTTAATTTATAATAGAATAGATGTAGAATTTTTCATTTTATAGTAAACGGGATGTAGACTGAATGTAGATTTTATTTTATATTTTGAAAAATAATTATCATTTACAATAGAATAGATTTTTTATTTTATAGACAATGTAGATTTTTGTTTTAAATTCCATATTAGATTGGATATAGATTTTAGTTTAGCTTGAAACTAAAAGAAAAATGGCACATAATATATTACATAAGGCGACGGTGCCTGCTTGTATTATAAAGAGGTGATGACAGCGCCAGAGATTGAGATTATGTAATTTGAGCAGTGCGAAACTGTCATTGAACTCCGACAATGGCCAAGCTACGCTCCACAGCCAGTGACTGGAAATCTGCTGAAGCGTTGCAGAGAAATACAGCCTTCTGGGACACGGGTGAAAAACACTGCGTATAAAGTTGCTAGACTCTGGATTTTACAGTTAATCCACTATCTACACACACACAGACAAATTGACGTCACAAGGGTGAACTTTGGTGCCGCTTGTGTTTGTGGGTAAACAGAAATGAACAAAGACTCTGATTTTATTCTCTGAGTCTATCCACAGGGACAGACACCATCAGATTCACTGCTCAATTCATGCTGATGTGTGTATGTGTTGAGGATGTGTATGGCCAGCTTCATTTAGCTGAGCCCTACAAAAACATAGCCTACTCTGGTGATACCGTGGTACTTCGCTATATATACTGCATACCATGGTATTAAATGATTACTATATTCATATACAATGGTATATGGTACACCAGGGTAAAGAATAAGCAATGGTATCATGCATCTGCATGTCTTAAAAAGTACCACGATAACATTTTAGCATGTTTTTTGTTACTGAAAAACAAGGAAAAATGGACTTGGTTTCCTTCAAACATAATGCTTAGAATTGAGGTTCATCATTTTAGGCGCTTTTTTTTTTTTTTGCAAATTCCAAGTGTTTTCATGTGTAGTCACTGAGGAGAGGAATGAGTTTGGTCACACTGCCATAAAGCCCAGATCGGTGGAGTGTTGCAGTGATGTTTGTCCTTCTGTAAGAAGGAAAAAGACTAATATTAGCGTAGATGCCATTCTTCTAACAATGTAACAAATACATCGGGTGTTTTGGGAAGTGTTCCCGGTTCCGGTTGATCTAATTAATGCAGCCTAACAATCCTTTAACGGATTGTAACAGTTTGATTATTAAACATGCAGAGCAACCATCCAATAAAGCATTACAATAATCTAGCCTCGAGGTCATGAACGCATTAATGTTTCTGCATTTGACATTGAGAGCATAGGTCGTAATTTAGATATATTTTTAAGATGGAAAAATGCAGTTTTACAAATGCTAGAAATGTTTTAGATTTCTAGCATTTGTAAAAGATTGCTATCAAAAAGTACGCCTAGGTTCCTAGCTGATGACGAAGAATTTACAGAGCAGCTATCAAGTATTAGACAGTGATCTAGGTTATTACATGCAAAAGTGTTTTGGTCCTATAATTACACCTGTTTTTTCAGAGTTTAGCTGTAAGAAATTGCTAGTCATCCAGTTTTTGATATCAACTATACATTCCGTTAGTTTTGCAAATTGGTAAGTTTCATCAGGTCACAAAGAAATATAGAGCTGAGTATCATCAGCATAACAGTGAAAGATAACACCATGTTTCCTAATGATATCTCCCAAGGGTAACATGTAAAGCGTGAAAAGTAAGGGGCCAAGTACTGAGCCTTGAGGTACTCCATACTGAGCCCTACTTGGAAGTAGTTCATAAAGTCATTACTACTGTGCTGCTGGGTAATGCCTGAACCTTCTGATGTTTTTTTGTTTTTAATTTAGCCATTGTATTGAATAAATACTTGGGGTTGTGTTTGTTTTCTTCTAAAAGAGACGTAAAGTAAGCAGATCTAGCAGTTTTTAAGGCTTTACTGTAGGAGAGAGTATTTTCCCGCCAAGCAATATGAAATACCTCTAATTTTGTTTTTCTCCAGCTGCGCTCTATTTTCCGGGCTGCTCTCTTTAGGGCCCGAGTGTGCTCATTATACCATGGTGTTGGACTCTTTTCCTTAATCTTCCTAAAGGAGCAACCGTATCTAAAGTGCTAGAAAATTGAGAGTCAATATTTTTCTGTTACATCATCAAGTTCTTCTGAGCTATTGGATATGCTGAGGAATTGAGATAAATCAGGAAGATTATTTATAAAGCAGTCTTTTGTGGTAGAAGTGATGGTTCTACCATATTTGTAACAAGAATTTGGCTTTACAGCTTTAGCTATATGGAATATACACGAAACTAGATAATGATCTGAGATATCATCGCCACTGACATCAATTCCATATGACAGTATTAAATCTAGAGTATGATTTCGACAATGAATAGATCCTGAAACGTGTTGTTTAACACCAATAGAGTTTAGAATGTCTATAAATGCTGATCCCAACAAATCTTTTTCATTATCGACGACGACATGGATATTAAAATCACCAGCAAGTAGGACTTTATCTGCAGCTAGAACTAACTCAGATAGAAAATCAGCAAATTCCTTAATAAAGTCTGTATGGTGGCCTGTATACAGTAGCCAGTACAAACATCGCAGGGGATTTATCATTAACACTTGTTTCTTTGGATAACATTATATGAAGTAACATTACTTCGAACTAATTATACTTAAAACCCGACCTCTGAGAAATACTTGTATTGCTATAAATTGTAGCAACACCTCCCCCTTTACCTTTTGGACACGGCTCATGTTTGTAACCGTAATCTTGGGGAGATAGACTCGTTTAAATATTGCTCAGTTTGGCCAGGAGGCCAGCTCTAGTAAGAGTCTTGGTGGTTTCAAACTTCTTCCATTATGGATAATGAAGGCTACATGCTTCTGTGAACCTTCAATGTTGCAGTATCTTTTCTGAACTCTTTCTCAGATGTGTGGCTTGACTCAATCCTGTTTCTGAGCTCTACAGGCAGTTCTTTTGACCTCAGGGCTTGGTTTTTGCTCTGATATGCATTATCAGCTGTTAAACCTTTTCTGAGGGGTGTGTGCCTGTCCAAATCATAAATGAATTTGCCACATTTTAACTCAACTCGAAAGTGTAGTAACATCTACAAGTGATATGAGTGCTCCTGAGCTAAATTTCAAGTTTTTTATTTCTAAAAAATTTGCAGAGATGTTACAAACCTGTTTTGTGTTTTGTCATTATGGAGTGTAGAATGATGTGGAAAAAAGGTAATTTAAAGCAGTTTAACATAAGGCTGCAACATAAAATGTGAAAATTTGAGCCACACAGAAAAAAAATGTGTATGTATATATGTATGTGTGTGTGTGTGTATGTATGTGTGTGTATATATATATATATATATATATATATATATATATGTATATATATATATATATATATATATATATATATATATATATATATATATATATATATATATATATATACTGTATGTATTGAATAAAGTGTATAGAGTATATACAAAAGTCAACATTGTCTGTATATATTTTATATTTATTAAAATGTATTTTATTATATTTTATTCAAATAAATGTCACTCAGTTTACTGTAATATATAATGTACATCTCCGAGCAGCTAGGTTGTTGCTTGCAATTTGTTTCTTAATGTCTTTAAACCATGAGCGTTTCTAGTCTGAAATGCAAAAAATGTTGTAACTGTTTGTGTAATCGTAAAACACAAATATTTAACAGAACCTGAGGGAAAGAAGGACTCATAATATCATAATGGCAAATCCGTCTGGAACACAGGACTTTCTGCTGTTTGCGTAGAAAACGCTGTTAACCTGTCATTGGCACAACTGTTTTGTTAATGAATTTAACGTGTCTGCACCGCGTGTAAAGAGAGTTAACCAAAAACAGGAAAGATTTTGTGTGCTCTAGTTATTTTATGTGTACAAAGATGTGGCCGATATTGTCTTTTCCTCTGTATAATGATGTCATTTGTGTACGTAACATGAGGTGTGACTTGAGTCAGGGCATAAGAACTGTATCGTTTTTTAGGATAAAATGACTTTGTCAACCACAAAAAGCGGTTTGGTTTTCCAGACAAAACATTGTGTTTAAAGAACTATATAAACTGGATGTTTGTGCTTTAAGTAAATGTGAGTGGTGTTGCTGCCATGATGCTAGGGTGCTACGGATAATTGCAAAGATGTTGCTATGTAGTTGCTAAGGTTTTAAAAAAAAAAAAAAAAAAAAAAAAAAAAATATATATATATATATATATATATATATATATATATTTGTTAATTTTGCTGTATGTTTGCTAGGATGTTCTTCTGAGTGGGTTTTAATGTGTTATGTAGTTGCTAGGGTGTTCTGAGTGTTTCTAATGTGTGGCTATGTGGTTGCTAGTGTGGTTTAAGAGGATTTAATGTGTTATGGGGTTACTAAGGTTTTCTAAGTCGTTTTAATGTGTTATGCGGTTGCTATGGTGTTCTAAGTGGTTTTAATGTGTTATGCGGTTGCTAGGGTGTTGTAAGTGGTTTTAATGTTATGTGGTTGCTAGGGTGTTGTGAGTGATTCTAATGTGTGGTTATGTAGTTTCTAGGGTATTTTAAGTGGTTTTAATGTCATGTGGTTGCTAGGGTGTTCTGAGTGATTCAAATGTGTGGTTATGTAGTTTCTAGGGTATTTTAAGTCGTTTTAATGTGTTATGCGGTTGCTAGGGTGTTCTAAGTGGTTTTAATGTTATGTGGTTGCTAGGGTGTTGTGAGTGATTCTAATGTGTGGTTATGTAGTTTCTAGGGTATTTTAAGTCGTTTAATGTGTTATGCGGTTGCTAGGGTGTTCTAAGTGGTTTTAATGTTATGTGGTTGCTAGGGTGTTGTGAGTGATTCTAATGTGTGGTTATGTAGTTTCTAGGGTATTTTAAGTGGTTTAATGTGTTATAATGTGGTTGCTAAGGTGTTCTAAGTGGTTTTAATGTTATGCAGTTGCTGGGGTGTTCTGATTAGTTCTAATGTGTTATGCTAAGTGGTTTCAATCTATTGCTGTGTGCTTTCTAGGGTGCTCAGAGTGATTCTAGCATGTTGCTTTGTGGTTGCTAGGGTGCTAGTTTGATTTTTAGTGTGTCACTGTGGTTTCTAAGGGTTTTCTAATGGTTTCAGCATGTTGCTGTGTGATTGTTAGTGCACCGCTTACTGTGCCCTTATTCTAGGCATCACACTGACACATTAAACTGCTGATCATTACAGGTCATTGTAGAGAACAAAATCATGAATATGTAGTGTACTTGCATCGCATCAGATAAAACTTTGGCAAAACCAGTGATCATTTCCTCCTGCAGAGTGCTGGTTTTTATCAACCCCAAGACCTTATAAATATGACCTTGTCTCCAGGCAAACTGATAACTTGTAAAGTTAGCCGGCCTGACTAGAGTTTAGTGTGTAATATACATCAGACGGTCAGTGAACAGACAGACAGTGTTGTCTGAGACTGCAGGAAATATTGAATAGTGCAGGAACACATGCATGCCAGTTTTGTTTTGAGAGCATAATACTCACACAGCCAATTAGGTCTAAATATATATTTTTTTTCACTCTTGCACATCCAAGAGTGAAAAAGGATGGAGATGGAAAAGTTTGCGACTTGCACAACCTTTTTTTCAGTGTGAGTTGAGAAGACAATGTTTTATGTCAGTTGGAAATTATGTGTATACATGGCATATGTAATAGAAAATCATGATGGAGTTCTGAGAAGAAACTATCTGGATTTCTGCATGATTGGCTTCAAAAAATGTGCTCTGAACCTCATCAAAGTTAGTTGTAGCAAACGACACAAAAGCCATTTGACTGTGTTTCTGTTTCTCCCTACAATGTGGCAACGTCACTAAACAAATGTTCATTTTGTGAATCTTAACATTTTGGAGGAGGATTTCCCACAGAACACTTTGTTTCCTCCAGAACACTGTGAACTCTGCTCCAGTGTTGCTGAAGAACATCCAGGTGGCCTTGTGGGACATTTAAAATAGTGACAATTATGTATTGTCCTTTATTTGGAGAGCCTGTTGGTAACACTCAGACGTTTACTGTTATTCAGTGTTTTTCATTATGTAGACTCGCTACTTAATGTATTAACATGCATAAAGCACAAAAAAGCCAGTACAACTTGTTTCTACAGTTCTACATCAAATGTTTGAATTAAAGACAACAATGGCCAGATTCTGCTGCAGAAACTTTTTAAAGGCAGGATAGATGATTTGGTTCAAAAACATTTTTTGTTAAGCTGGTTGAAAGACACATCCAGATAGCAATCAATCACTGAGTCAAGTGATCTAAATGTGTTTATATCCTCTGTGAAAGGCGTATGAGCCTAAAATGTTTGTCCAATCATATTCACACACCCTTTCCACGCAGACATGATACGTCATCAGCGTGGTCCATTACGCTACTGCAGACTGAGTGAGAATGGAAGGCGTTATTATTGTAATATTATGCACTTTGTACTGTAATGTTTTCTCGCCGGTGAATGAGATCGCATTCATGTGTTTTGGAGGAGGCTTGGCTTTGGAGGGTGATTTGCAGGGAGGGTGGGATCTTATGCTTTCAAAGCTAGCTTGCTATTGCTAGCCTCTCTGAAATCGGCCTATCTTTAAAGTATACAAATAACATTTTATTTAGTTCTTCAGAAACCATGTATGTTTCTCTGTAATAAAAAATCTTAAAAATAATATGAAGAACCTTGGAATCTCCATTCCGCATTCCAGTTCTTTATAGTGGAAAAAGATTCTTTAAAGAACTGTTCATTGAAAGGTTCTTTGGGGAACCCAAAATAGTTCTTCTATGGCATCACTGTGTAAACCCCCTTTTAGGATCTTAATGTTTAAGAACTACTTTTGATCTCTATATTCTTGATAGAGCCTTGCATGTTAAAAATATCAAATTAATCACTTTTATTTTTTAGGGTGAAAGTTTGTACTTGTATAAGGATACGTTTACATGACACCGATGTAACAAAAACAGAAAAGTTTTTCCTTTGTGCTTTTGAAAAGTTTTGTGTACAAACACAGTTCCATGAAGACGACTAAAAACGCTGTATTATGCATGCCAGGCCAGTAGTTGGCGATGTCACTTTGTAAACAAACACTACACGCCTGCTCACATACACACATATGCCTGTAGACTGAAAATGTAATATGCATGTGCATTACATCACAATTTTCACAAAGTTGCATGTTCTCCATGCAACAGTATCGTTTTCAAAAATTTTCAAAAGTTTGCATTTTTAGGCCCCCAAAATGCCATTGTTGTGGAAATGAATGGCAAAACTGCATAAAAATGTTTTCAGTTTTTAGTTGAAAACAGTGTTGTGTAAAACCCCCCACAGAGTTTAGCTCTAACCTTGATCAAACTGTCTTTGGTCCTTGCACACTGAGTCCTAAATTTTTGTATGTGTTTTTTTCGTATTCATCATCCTTCCCTGTCAAAATGCTTGCTACGGTCGGCGCCAATAGCCTTGTGGTTAGTACGTCAACATACAGCACAACTGCGCTTACGGCGACCCGAGTTTGATTCCCGTCTCGAGGTCCTTTGCAACTGTCCAATCTATAAAAAATGCATAAATCCCATAAAAAAATAAAAATAAAAAATGCTTGCAACGGATGCGAAAACGCAGAAAATCAAACCTGATCCGAGTTTTTTTAATGACAGACAAAAGTTTCGGAGGCAGTGTGTAAACGTGATTGGTGAGGTCGTATTTATTTTTCAACGTGCGAAAATTTCGGACTCAGTGTGCAATGACCTTTACCCTGTAACTTTCTTGTAATCCAGAAAGCCTTGATCAGCTTGTTCAGGTGTGATTGATTAGGGTTGGAGCTTCACTCTGCATGGCTGGAGTTGAGAACTGCTGTGTTAAAGAAGACTTGTGTAATCCTTCAAGGTCCCTCTGAAATCTAATCAGGTGCTCTTTTGCGAAAGACTTTCTCTTTTGATCAGTGCTCTTCACTTGGGTTTAGTTTGGGATCGAACTTATTGACTGGTTTCCTCATTTTCAAATAAGTTTTATCAGTTGATTTGTGAAATTGCATTTATCTGTAATTATCAATTGTAATTAAAACTGAAAAAATACTGTCTTGGACCCCACTGTGAAGGTCACATAAACTATTCTCCTATTCTCTTTTAGTGAACTTTCAGTTAAGAATTGAGAGTTTTCAGTCAGGATTTTGCCATGATGAGGGTTTGTTGACCTGGCAGAGTTCCTAGAGGACTTGGAGATTAGTTGAAGAGCTATTTTCTTGACATCATTAGTCAGTTCTCTGTGTACTTTTGTGCTTCATTGTGCTCTTTTTCAGTTGTGTCCTTGTGCATTTGGTATCTGGCAGATTTGTATGAATGTTTTCTTTTCAGGAACTTTTGGGTAGAGGAAATTGCAAGGGTTTGAGTGGAGGGAGGCTTCAGATACAGTTCTCTAATTCACATTTTTTGGCATAGCTGTCACACGTGCAATGACATATATTCAAAATGTCCTCATTAAAGTCAACATCTAAAACAGGGTTTCCCAAATAGGGATGTTGCAGGGGGTTTGTGGTAGACTGTGGGAGAAATGAATTGCAAATAAATACAAATGTAAAGTAAACAAATACAGAATGGTTGATTTAAATGTAATACGATGAGACAAATAACAAGCTAATATGAAAAGATGTTTTGAAATGTATTATGATGTTGCAGGAGGACTGACCCTGTAATAATTTTACTGTTAATCACTGTAAGTAAAAGTGTCCTAGCTCCTCATTCATACTTATGCAAAATGTGATGGTTTGTTTTCTTCTCTTTTTTTCCGTTAACAATTCTCTACTGTCTGTCATACAGATTCGACGACGAAGACCCACACCTGCCACTTTGTTCAGAGTAGCAGACCAACCATCTCCTGAGGATGACATCTCCAGCCATCAGGTACCACAGTGCCACCTCAGTTCTGGAGGTTAAACTGCATTCATAATACATTCACATGGAAAAGCCAAATGAATGAACAATGTTGAATTTATGTATAGCTATATGTTGTGTATATCCCTTACAATAAACATACTGTGGCCACTGTGATTATACTGTGATTATATTATAGATTATATGCATGTACTGTTGTATCTCTAATACATGATAAATAATACCATAGTAAAACCATTGCATTAATATAAAAATAAAGCATTTTTCATAATAATTTCAAGATTTGTTCTTGCTGCGGTTTATCCATTTACAATATTTACCAGAAAAATTGAAATATTCATATCAGGGTTATCGTTTAAAAACCTTTTCTTACTTGAAATAATAGAAACATTAAGTAAAATAAAATTTAAAAAAGTATTTTTTTTTTTTTAATTACTAAATGACCTAAAACTAAATAAACTACAAATGTAAATAAAAACTATATAGACATTAAAAATGACAAAAATACAAAATTACTAAAACTCTAAAATGAAAACAGAAAAAAGGAATAAAAACTAATTCAAAATATTAACAAAAACTATAATAGCACGTCAATGATACTAAAACTATTATACAATTATAATTAAGATGAATATTAAGGAATATTAATTAATTGTACAAGTATTATATGTAATCATTATTTTAATTGATATAATAATAATTTATGATTTTGCGTAATATTTGACCTATATTCTGTATTGTAATATTAGTACATTATAATATTTGATATTATATACGTCTGATTTTAAGGATTTTTTTTTTTTGTATAATAAAAATAATTGTGTAGGGTTGACACTTGATGTCCGACGTAAAATCAGTTGAGGTGTGTGTGTAATATATGTCCATTTAACCTATATGCTATCTTCAGTGGGTTGTAGGAGAAAATGGTGTCCTCAAGCCAAAACGAATCAACCCAAATATCTACCAGCCACCATCATTAAAAGGTAAAAGCCTGTAGTTCTGTCTGTGATGTGTGATCTGTACCCACTGTATTGTGTATATTCCTTTGGTATACATATTGTTTCTGAAGCACTGTGGCGGCCCTGGGTTTAAAAGCTCTCCCAAGCTGCAAGTCTGTTTTTCCTATTTTACCATGCATGTGTGTAAGATTAGAGATGGTGACAGCTGTGATGGGTGTGAGTCTGTGCTGCTCTGGATCATCCTGGATTACAGCAGATAGCATACAGCTGCAAACACAGTTTTAGAGGACAGACGTCCATCAGAAACATTCACCGTCAGATCAATGCACTACAAAGACTGTGACCCACTGAGGACAATCTAGATTACTAGATTATGTCAACATAACGGTGCTGTTGTTTTCATCTTTGGCTCCGTTTAGATCTATTTTCATTGACGGAGCAAAAATAAACACAATAACTGGCTGTATTTTGTCTAAATTGTAACTTATAAACTTATTGTTTATAGAAAATTCCATTTGATATCAAGGTGATATTGAGTTTGACTGCACTACTGCTTTTCTTATATTGCTTAATTGTCTCAATTGATCCATTATTCTCTTAGGAAATTCTATGAGAAACTGTAGAAGCTTGTTTTCACTACAGGATAAAAATAAAAGGTAATTGTTCATTTTCATATTAACTCACAATTCTGAGGGGGGAAAAAAAAATCAGAATTGAGATATAACTCGCAATTTCATGGGGAAAAAACTGAATTGTGAGAGAAAAATAGCAATTACATTTTCATTTTTTATTCCATGGTGAGAAAAAAGTCAGAATTGTTAGAATTCAGAATTTGCGAGAAAGTAATTCAGAATCCTGACTTTATATCTCGCAATTCTGAGTCTCTATATTAGGATTCGGACATTTTTTGCAGAATTGTGAGAAAAAAGTCTGAATTGTTGGACAAAAAGTCAAAATGACCTTTATTTATAATTTTTTTTTTTTGTTTGTTTCTTTTTTTTATTCTATGGCAGAAACCAAAAGAAAATAAATTGGACAGTGATGACAAATTTGTTTTATTAGTAATGCGTGAAATTAAAAGAAGGGAAAATAGCTATGCATTACTGTGATATTGTCTCTGAATGTGAATCGCCTATTTGTAAAAAGACAGGTGGTTTATCCCTGTCCATACATTTCCCGTCATTGTAGTGGAAATAAAACCCATTCTGGTTGGCACAGTGCAGAGGTCTTGCTAAAAAAGTAAACAGACCCATCCCTCTTTACCTGTGTGTGCTTGTGTATGTTCCTGTGTTATCCCTTGTGTTTTGATGATCCCTGATTTGTGAATCCCCTGTGTGTGTGTGTGTGTGTGTGTGTGTGTTTGTGGTCATGTGTTTATAGCCGTGCAGCAGATGGCTGAAGCTCACATGGAGAAATTAGGTGTGTATCCTCATGTAGAGGAGGAAGGGGAGGAGCCTATTCAGAGAGGGGGGGAGGAGATTTCCTCATCCTGCACAGCTGGTAATCTTAATGTCACATCACAGATGAACCCTCCACATATACATGTTACGTTGTCAGTATTACATTTAGTTTTTTATCATTTAATTTGAAAAGGTTATTGCTGAATGTTCATATCAGCCTTGCAAAAACAATAGTACGAGAAACTTATGTTCACACTTCCTCAAATATTACGTCAGATTAATATTACTGAATACTTTCTACTACTATAACTATTAGTTTCAAAGGGGTAAATGTAAAGAAAAGACAAAAGTTGTAATGTTTATTTTAATATTTCTATTGCATTATCCATATATAATAGATTGAATTACTTCAAAAGTTCATGGTGATAAAATAAATTAATAAATGTTTTATTTTTATTACATTTCTATTGAATGATGCATTAAATGGCAACAAAACAACAATACCAAATAATGTGAACTGTTATTGTTACAGTATTCTGTTAATTATATCAGTAGTAAGTGATAAAGTTGCAGATAACAGTTTTCGGTAACACTTTATTTTAATGTGTCCTTTTTACACGTTGTGTGTATTTACTATTATAATAACAATGAATTAGGCATAATTACATGCAAGTAACCTTAACACTAACCATATAGTAAGTGCATGTAGTTAATATTACTTGGTATGTAAATGTATAATTACACTGTAACAAGGACAGTTTAAAATAAAGTGTAACCTAGTTTTCTGAAAAATATATTGTCGGGGCACATTTAGACTCTATCACTGTTTTTTTTTGGGGGGGGGGGTATTTAGTGGGAAAAACTTAAGTGACTTATTTTTTTAACATTCCACAAATGTGATCTTGGGTTCAGAGTACAGTCTTTTATTGTGCATCTCTCTTTTTTTCGTCTAAATTTTAGTGCTTTTTATTAAAAATAAAGTTCTGTCTTAGTCTTTTATTTAAGTGCTGGTAAAGTAGGTGGTCTTTGTGTCATTGAAACATCATTGTTTTCTTATATTGTGCTACTGTCTCTACATATCGTATTTGCATGTAGCATTCAACCAAAAACATCAGCCAGTCAAATATGAGATTATCTGTTGATTCCATATTTTATTTAATAAATACTCATTTTAAAGATTCACAGGAGCAAAGGGGTATGGCAGAGCACCAGCCCGGCATGACAAAGGCAGGAGCCACGGCACCAACCGATGAGGAGGAGGAGGAGGAAGTAGTAGAAGCAGATGATATGGCAGAGGATGAGTGCAGAAATGTGGACTGATAAAGTTTGAGGAACTTTAGAGATTTTTTCACAATGCAGAACCGTGTTTGGAGATCAGAATTATTGTTTATTGATTACTGGCTGTCAATAATTCCATCACTTGATAAAAACGGCTGTCTTTTTGTATTCAGAGACTTTAAAAAAACTCTGAAAGACTGAAATTTTGTAGTGGTCAAACAACCTCAATCAATTCATTCACCCCAACATTGCCATGAAATAGAAACGCATAAGGTTAGTAGTCAACTAATATCATCCCTGCGTTTCATACATTCGAACACATAGGTAAAGTAACTTAACTTTCTATAGTTGTATGAGCAGCGCAGTTATGAAAGTGAATTGAGAAATGTGTTAGTGCTCATGTCATGTTTTGTGTGTGTGTGTGTGTGTGTGTGTGTGTGTGTTGCGCTCGGTGTGTTTCTTTGGGCCTACACTGCCATCTGGAGTACAGAGAATTGTTATACTGAATCCCATGAAATAATTAGCAAAAAACAATAATCCCAGAGCACATGGAAAGGCTCAATATCTAAGTGTTTAGGAGCATTATTATTTGTTAAACCATTGCCAGCAGTTGGATCACACTTCAAACTACAGTTAATTTAGCAGAAACAACAACAAAAAAGAATGTTTATAATTATATTTGCATATTTATAAATATAAAAAGAAATAATTACTAATTTCTAAAATGATCTAAAATCATTTCTAAATTCACCAGTGGTAGGTGTGGCAAAAACGTTTCAAATACAAAGATTTGAAGAGTACTTCTAAAAAAAAAAAAAAAAAATTAAAAAGCTGATAAAGACTGCAGTTATATCAGTATTCCAATAAAGGCCATTTTGTTTTTACATGGAGTGGACCATGTTAAGATCCCAAATACTGTTTTGCTTTATCTCACTGTTTTGGGAGGCTTTTGTGCAACTAATCGTGGCTGACTGTGAATAACACATTCCTACAATGTTGTCTTTGTGATTCATTTGTAGTTTGTCAATAACATCATGATCAAAGCTGCTATAAACATCATATTTGCATACAGAATAGAATTTGCATCTCTTGATATGGATATAACAAAAAACTCCATTCAGTGCCTCGGGGTGAACGTTCAGTGCTTGGAACATGTAAATGATTTCAGTTGATTACTGTCGTTAACAACTTACATTAATATTAGCTGGGTAACTAATAACTTAGTTTTTAAGTTTCTTCTTTTAAGGGAAAAATGTTTAACTATTTTTAAAAATAATTGATAATGATTTAAAATGAGAAGTCAACAGCCACGTGTTGCTTTTTTTAAGAAATTGTACTGCTTTATATTGAAAATAATCATATTTGTATGCACATATTCCTCCAAAGCTCATGCTGTTTATTTTGATTAATGTATAATAGAAAATCTGAGAAAATGTACCCAATTAGTATCGCTATCCATACGAACTATGGAAATGTTTTAGGTTAAAGTCTCTGTATCAGTAAATATATTTGCACTGAATTAAAGTGTTAAAGAATATCATCTTTTTCATGTTTTTGGATCATCATAAGGCAAACTCCATTACACAGTCTTCAAATGTTGCAGCCATTTGGACAAAATTGGACATGTTTGACCTCGGTTTGAAGTGCTGTTACTTAACATTTGGAAAAAGTATGATTTTTATACTCTGACCAATAAAAATGTTCATCAACAATGCATATTTTCAGTTTAATGTCGCCAAGACGAGCATGTGTGGGCAGTTTTGGCAAAAACATCCAGTTTCTGTTATAAACAGATGGCGGCACAGTGGTTCTCTAGCCCATTTCTTGAACGTCTGCCTTTGATGCTTTCAAAATCTGGGCTGAAACTGATCTGGCTTGGATTCCCATAAGAGGTGGTCCATATTTTAGTCAAAAATCTAATTTTTCAGATTCTCCGCCAACAGCTTCTGCTTTATCACACCATTAGGAGGATCCAGGATTAGGAAACTTCCCCAGACTAACGTTTGCATCAGATCCCTGTGTTTGGCATTGTGGCTAACAGATAGGTGGGGCGGCACAAGCGAGATGTGACGCTGTGACCTACTTCACACAATATAGTGATCAGTGTTTTATGGTGAGTTATGGGAGCATGTGGCAGATGGGGGAAATGAAACCCAGGATTTATGGCATGACGCTGCAGTTGCTGATAGTGGGAAATTCTGAAACTAGACTATTAACATAGGCCCTATCTAAGAAGAACAACAGGGTTTATGGTGGACATGGTTTTAGTTATGGTGGGAAACAAGGCCATCCATTCGCATCAGAATTGAGAGACTTGAAGTACAAATGTAATCCACTTTTTATACTTAACCAATACAATTTCTCATTTTTTTATATACTATTTATTAATGTGTCCATTACATTTTTAGCCTAACTAAACAGAACCATGGTAATTTGATATTAGTCAGTCATAAGGATTTTCACACTGGTTTAAGATGTTGTATTAAGCTATTCAGATGTTATATACACACACACATACATGCATTATACAGGTTTAATGCTTTTGCAGACAATGTAATTACGTAACTGTCATATAACTGTATATTATTCACTGTTTTAGAGGAGAGTGCCATTGAATGTGGTTAATATGAAGTGTATTTTCATGACAAAAAATGTAAACTCAGAACTAAAAATAAACGCTGGATTTAAAAAAAAAAAAAAAACTCCCAATAACTGTCCAAACTGAGATTCTATAAGATCATTTATCTTATTTATTGTAATAAAAAACCATGACAGGCCTTTAGTGAACAAATCTGTTTTGAGATTTTTTAAAAGTGCATAATGATAACTTTTGACAAAGCTTAATTCAGGTGCGAAAAGAATTAATTAATATCTAGCGCATGAGCACAGATACACACACACACACACAAACTTAATTACGTGTGATTTATAAGCTTGTTTACCCGTGGGGACCTCAATTTAGGTCCGCATGAGTTTGTGTGTATTCAGGTTTAAGTCCCCACCGGTATATATATATATATATATATATATATATATATATACACGCACACACACACACACACGCACGATGCATTTTAGTTCATTTCGGCTTAGAGCGTCGATCAGCTGGCGGATGTGACGTTTTCCCGCATCCGCTTGTTATCACGGAAGAGCAGCAGGCTGCTAGTGAGAATGATTCGCTGATTCTGGTGAGTTTCGGCTTCGCTTTGACTCTCTCGGCTGATTTTTGATGAACAGCGGGATATGTGCTTTTAAATGACTTGTAAACAACTTGCACCAGCTGTCAGCTAACCGAGAGGTCAGTGCGTGTTTAAGCTTAAAGCTACAGGCTTGTTTATGCTCCGATTTACGTGCTAGCTAGACAAACAAGTGTGAAGGTACTCATGAATATTCATTAGGTCTCTTCTAAATATCACGTTTGTGTTTATGAAGGGTTGTTTATTAGGGACTGAGGCCGTTTTTAGCGTCAAATATATATATTTAAAGCTTGTTTGGCACATGTAGAGGAACTGCATTCATGTTGACAGCAGAATTGATTATAAGATGCTTTTGCTTCCCCAGTATTTATTCTCTGGTGTATTTATGTCACATGATTTTAATTTTAATTCTTTGGACAAATAGAGAAGAGAGGGTTATCAAACCTGAAAGCCTAGTATTAAAGGTTAAAAGGTCTAATCACTTACCTCCCGTCATAATGGCAATTTCTTCATAAGTATGACAGAGAGGTTAAGTTAGATTTAATGCTCTTAAATGATTTTTTAGTGTTGTCATGTCAGCATATTTACTTGCTGAAACTATGGCAGTTCATAAACACAAATTAGTTGTAAATTAACACAACCTAGTTAATGCAAACATGGTGACCGTGACTACATAAATCAACAATTTCAGTGCATTGCAGAAAACTAAATGTTTACATTCACAACACGTTTATGATCACCAAACGCAGATTACATTTTATATGTACATATACAATCAGATACGCTACATAGGGAATGCTTTTGTTAAGCCATGACTCTAGAAGTGGTTAAAGGCTGCTTGATTAGATCTGGTTCACTGTGCTCTCAGTTTTTGTATAATTGCAGTATCTCATTGCATAAGAGCCAGATAAAGCATGTATGTTTGTTTAATTGTCTTTCCGTCTCTTGTTTAGGGGATGTGCTCCAGCTGCATTAGTTATGCCGAGCGGCGTGGACTACAGCGAGTTGGGTGGAAGTCTTCCAGCCATTTCTTCTTTGAACGCCTCGTATTCCCAGGCGTCTCTCTCCCCTTACTACCCCCCGCTGCCCCCGGGAGAGAGGAAAGCCTTCTCAGACGTACGCCGAACGTTCTGCCTCTTCGTTACGTTTGACCTCCTCTTCATCACTCTGCTCTGGATCATTGAATTAAATGTGAGTTTTTATTTTGTACTTCCAAACTGTCTCCTTGCCCAATGCTTATCATTTTTCTCTTTCGTTCTGTGTGTGCTTCCTTTTTAACACAGCCCGTATCTGTGGGGTGAATTTTACAGTTGATTGTACGTGACTGTTTCACTTCCTCTGCTGAAATTAGAGGCGTACGAAATTTGCATCTTAAATATAGTTTGAACTTTTATAATTTTAGCATTTTTAATAAAATAATAAACAATAAAAAGATAATGCAGATATTCAGATAAATATGTAAATAAATATTTCTGTATTTAACTGCACATACACGTGTATTTACTTTAAATAAAAACATATGAAGAGTTTATTTGCAAAAACAGAGAACTCTGCTTTTTTGTTTTTTTTAAACATGTTTTTTTAATGTTATCATGTTTTTATTGTGTTAGTTAGCTGGGGTTTTTTAAGTTAGGCCAAATAACCCAGCTGTACTTTGGTTGAGATTAATTGAATGAAAAACATGATTTCTGAGAATTGTTCAAAACAGTTATCTGTTTTTTGCATATGAACTCTTCATATGATTAAAAACATTCAATACCCAAAATATTTACATAGTTTAATAAAATTAAAGACTATTTTTATAGTTCTGTAGCCTATTTATGGAAAATAGTAATGCAAATGTACGTACATAATCAAATTATATATTATACTACATCAAAAAGAAAATGTGAATATTCATATAAATGTGCAAATAAATATTTTATATAAGTAAATACACGCATACACATGTTTACTTAAAAATATAAGTGGTTAAAATATATTTATTATGCAGTTTTGTAGCCTATTTATGGAATGAATAATAATATAAATATGTACATAAACCTTTTTTTGTAATTTAATATGTATCTTTAGCATGTGACACTTGTGCATTTTAAGGTTTTCAATGAAATATTGTAGGAAAGGATGCTTGATTTGCCTTTCTCTCTGTCTCTCTCAGATCAGTAAGAGTATATGGAGCAGTCTTGAGAATGAGGTTGTTCACTACAACTTCAAGTCATCTTTCTTCGATATCTTTGTAAGTATCATAAAGCAAAAGCCTTGTTACTTATTGATAATAAAATACATTTTTATAACTGACTTCTCTATTCTATTGGTTTGATATGATCTCTCTAAGTCTTTTATGCTATTCAGTCGTGAACACGCAAACACACACTTAACTGTATAAAATATTAATCATTAAACTGTTCCAGTTTTGTGATTTAATTTTTTGTTTGATTAAAGCAGAAGTCTGTTTATTTAAAGCTTATAGAGCATGAGGTGTGAGAAATTGCGATTCACACAGTTTCTGTTTCGTCACTGTCACTCACTTTATCATGTGACATCAATAGATGTAGTCGTCCCCTACAACATTTCTTGTACAAGCAAGTTTTGGGTGAATTTGGAGTATTAAAAAGGCCTCGTTAGGGCCCAAGCCAGTAAGGCGCAGGGCCCTATTGTTCTTCTAAGGATTATTATTTTTTTTTTTTTTTTTTTTTTTTTTTTTTATTTTTTATTTCAATCATCCGGGCACTTTTGGGGACCTTAACGTGCCCGAAAACTCTCGAAAATTGGCACGCACATTGGAACCTGCGGCCATTAGGACGCCGCTGAGGCTGGGACCCGGGCGTGGCACAGGGGCTCTACGGCGCCCCCTGGAAAATTGTCAGAAAACTTGATGTATAGCTCACACATACTTGCACGTATTCATATGAAACTCGGTACACATATAGAACTCATTGAGCTGAACAACTTTCACGCAGCATGTCTTAGGCTCCGCCCAACAGGAAGTCGGCTATTCAGGGCTGTTTAAAAAGCGCATGCTCTGGAATTTGATATACTCCTCTGAGGATTTCCATACGATTGCCACCAAACTCGGTGAACATGATCTCAGGACATTGGGGACGCTAAATTGCGAAGATATTTTTGATATGTCGAACGGTTTGCCCGTGGCGAGGCGATGAAGTTATGGCGAAAAATGAGACCCAGGAAATGCCTAATAACGTCCACATACATTGTATGATGTAGATCAAACTTCAGTGATTTGTTCGTTGTATGATGCCGATCGGATAGATGTGACTATTATGACTGAAAGTTATAGCGCCACCAACTGGCTGCAGGAAGTGTGTCGTTTTCAAAATGCTTTGAATTCAGCATCTTATTTTTACTCGATTTGCTTCAAACTTCACCAGAATAATGTCAAAACACGGCCGATGTAAAACTGTGAAGGGAAGATTGATATCTAAAATTATGTTGCCATGGCAACGTGTCAAAGTTGAAAATTCGTTTCTGGTGATTTTGAGGCAGATAACATGTTTAGAATGTCATGAAACTCAACACACATATGAGTATTAATGATAGTTAGACACTGGAAAAAGCTCATATACGGGCGTGGAAGAGGCACTCTATAGCGCCACCTTTTGTCAAAAATGAGGGGGTTAGTTTTAGCTACAGACCCCAAACTCGGTACATAAATTGTTCTAATTAATCCGGACAACTTTCTAATTTACAGTCATTAGCTACGACCAACAGGAAGTCGGCTATATTTATTTTAATGTGGGTTTTTTTTAAAAACGGGCTGTAAACAAATTAATACTCCTCCAAGCAGAAACACGGAAATCACACCAAACATTTTTTATCATGATGCCAAAATACTGAAGATGCTAAATTGCGGACGGATTTAGGATATCTTGAACGATGATTTAATGGCAATTTATTAAAGTTACAGTAAAAAAGATCATTTCTTTTTTTTTTTTATCTTTTAAGAGCAGCTTCCAAACACTTCATAAAAAATTACATACACAGAACAATACAGTCTGAGGATATGTGATTAATTTTATGAATTTACAATACACTATGCAGAGGAGAAAATTTGAAAACTATCAGAGAGTTAGACTTAGACTGCTTCTGAGTGAGAGATCCCTGTCAGCCTGCAGCTGAGTGAGGGGTGGGGGTGGGGTGGGGTGTGAGTGACTGTGTGAGTGACTGTGTGGATTGAGCCAGTGGGTGAGAGAGAGAAAGAGAGAGAGAGGGTCTGTTTTTTTAAATCTTTAAAAAATGCTTATAAATCATTAAAGATTTTGATAACACTTTATAATAAGGTCTCAATTCTTAACATTAGGAAATGCATTAATTAACGTGAACTAACAATGAAAAATATATTTTTACAGCATGTTAATTCTTCCATGATAGTATGAACTAACAAAGAACAATTTTTTTAAAGCATTTATTAATCTTTTTAATGTTAGAAAATTAGTCATGTTCAAAAGATAAACTTTAAAATGTAATAATATATAAACACATTTTGGAATTAATATTGATCAACATTAAATGGTATATAATTATTAATGATTATATATATATATATATATATATATATATATATATATATATATATATATATATATATATATATATATAATGATAGCTACAGACACCAAACTCGGTACATAAATTGTTCTTATTAATCCGGACAACTTTCTAATTTACAGTCATTAGCTACGACCAACAGGAAATCGGCTATTTTTTTTTTTTATGTGTTTTTTTTTTTTTTAAACGGGCTGTAAACAAATTCATACTCCTTCAAGCAGAAACCAAAAATTCACACCAAACATTTTTTCACATGCTTCCAAGATACTGAAGATGCTACATTGCGGACTGATTTAGGATATCTTGAACGGTGATTTAATGGCAATTTATTAAAGTTACAGTAAAAAAGAACACTTTTTTTTTTTTATCTTTAAAGAGCAGCTTCCAAACACTTCATAAAAAATTACATACACAGAACAAGACAGTCTGAGATATGTGATTAATTTCATGAATTTACAATACACTATGGAGAGCAGAAAATTAAAACTATCAGAGTTCTCCTGTCTCTGTGCTTCTAATGTGTGCGGTGGGTGACTGGGTGGGTGACTGACTGTGTGAGTTCAGTGAGTGTGGAGGGGGAGAGAGAGAGAGAGAGAGAGAGAGGGTCTGTTTAAACTTCTCAATAAAATCCTTAAAAAATGCTTATAAAGCATTAAAGGTTTTGATAACACTTTATAATTAAGTCTCTTTTGTTAACAGTAGGGAATGCATTAATTAACATGAACTAACAATGAAAAATATATTTTTTACAGCATGTTAATTCTTCATTGATAGTATGAACTTACAATGAACAAAATATTTTTAATATTAGAAAAATAGTCATGTTCAAAAGATAAAACTTTAAAATGTAATAATATATTAACACATTTTGGAATTGATTTTGATAAACATTAAATGGTATATATTTATTAATGATGTAAATTAACAACAGTTAAATAATGTTGTTTTTAACATTGGTTAATTCACAAATAACATTAAATATTAACAATATATGTTTTACTTTATTCATTTGTGTTAGAATAAATTATTCATGTTAGTTAATGGAAAAATAAATAATTAAAAAATGCTTATAAATCATTAAAACCTTTGGTAACTATAATAATTTCTCATTTGTTAGCATTAGTAAATGCATTAACATGAACTACCAATGAAAAATATATTTTCACAGAATTTAAAGTTTTATATGTTGTTCTGTGTGTGTGTGTTTCACAGAGTTGATGGTTTGGAATAACCCTTTAATTGCCGTATCCCTTAAAACCAAACTGCCAGAGGGTTACTGTAATGTGTGTGCTCGCTGGGCACCGTTTTATCGATGCCACCGGGATGGCGTATGCTGACGGCTTGGGCCCGTCATCGCTGCTCGCAGCTATATTTATTTTTTATTTTTTTTTTTTTTATTTTTTTTTTATTTTTTTATTTCAATCATCCGGGCACTTTTGGGGGCCTTAACGTGCCCGAAAACTCTCGAAAATTGGCACGCACGTTGGAACCTGCGGCCATTAGGACGCCGCTGAGGCTGGGACCCGGGCGTGGCACAGGGGCTCTACGGCGCCCCCTGGAAAATTGTCAGAAAGCTTGATGTATAGCTCACACATACTTGCACGTATTCATATGAAACTCGGTACACATATAGAACTCATTGAGCCGAACAACTTCCGCGCAGCATGTCATAGGCTCCGCCCAACAGGAAGTCGGCTATTCAGGGCTGTTTAAAAAGCGCATGCTCTGGAATTTGATATACTCCTCTGAGGATTTCCATACGATTGCCACCAAACTAGGTGAACATGATCTCAAGACATTGGGGACGCTAAATTGCGAAGATATTTTTGATATGTCGAACGGTTTGCCCGTGGCGAGGCGATGAAGTTATGGCGAAAAATGAGACCCAGGAAATGCCTAATAACGTCCACATACATTGTATGATGTATATCAAACTTCAGTGATTTGTTCGTTGTATGATGCCGATCGGATAGATGTGACTATTATGACTGAAAGTTATAGCGCCACCAACTGGCTGCAGGAAGTGTGTCGTTTTCAAAATGCTTTGAATTCAGCATCTTCTTTTACCTCGATTTGCTTCAAACTTCACCAGAATAATGTCAAAACACGGCCGATGTAAAACTGTGAAGGGAATATTGATATCTAAAATTATGTTGCCATGGCAACGTGTCAAAGTTGAAAATTCGTTTCTGGTGATTTTGAGGCAGATAACATGTTTAGAATGTCATGAAACTCAACACACATATCAGTATTAATGATAGTTAGACACTGGAAAAAGCTCATAAACGGGCGTGGAAGAGACACTCTATAGCGCCACCTTTTGTCAAAAATGAGGGGGTTAGTTTTAGCTACAGACACCAAACTCGGTACATAAATTGTTCTTATTAATCCGGACAATTTTCTAATTTACAGTCATTAGCTACGACCAACAGGAAGTCGGCTATATTTATTTTAATGTGGGTTTTTTTTAAAAACGGGCTGTAAACAAATTAATACTCCTCCAAGCAGAAACACGGAAATCACACCAAACATTTTTTATCATGATGCCAAAATACTGAAGATGCTAAATTGCGGACGGATTTAGGATATCTTGAACGATGATTTAATGGCAATTTATTAAAGTTACAGTAAAAAAGATAATTTTTTTTTTTTTTTATCTTTTAAGAGCAGCTTCCAAACACTTCATAAAAAATTACATACACAGAACAATACAGTCTGAGGATATGTGATTAATTTCATGAATTTACAATACACTATGCTTAGGAGAAAATTTAAAAACTATCAGAGAGCTCTTAGACTGCTTCTGAGTGAGAGATCCCTGTCAGCCTGCAGCTGAGTGAGGGGTGGGGTGGGGTGGGGTGTGAGTGACTGTGTGAGTGACTGTGTGGATTGAGGAGCTGGGTGAGAGAGAGAAAGAGAGAGAGGGTCTGTTTTTTTAAATCTTTAAAAAATGCTTATAAATCATTAAATAAGGTCTCAATTCTTAACATTAGGAAATGCATTAATTAACGTGAACTAACAATGAAAAATATATTTTTACATCATGTTAATTCTTCCATGATAGTATGAACTAACAAAGAACAATTTTTTTAAAGCATTTATTAATCTTTTTAATGTTAGAAAAATAGTCATGTTCAAAAGATAAACTTTCAAATGTAATAATATATTAAGACATTTTGGAATTAATATTGATCAACATTAAATGGTATATAATTATTAATGTTTATATATATATAATGATAGCTACAGACACCAAACTCGGTACATAAATTGTTCTTATTAATCCGGACAACTTTCTAATTTACAGTCATTAGCTACGACCAACAGGAAGTCGGCTATATTTATTTTAATGTGGGTTTTGTTTTTAAACAGGCTGTAAACAAATTCATGCTCCTCCAAACAGAAACACGGAAATCACACCAAACATTTTTTCTTATGATGCCAAAATACTGAAGATGCTAAATTGCGGACGGATTTAGGATATCTTGAACGATGATTTAATGGCAATTTATTAAAGTTACAGTAAAAAAGAGAAAACTTTTCTTTTCTTTTTTTCTTTTAAGAGCAGCTTCCAAACACTTCATAAAAAATTACATACACAGAACAATACAGTCTGAGGATATGTGATTAATTTCATGAATTTACAATACACTATGCGGAGGAGAAAATTTAAAAACTATCAGAGTTCTCCTGTCTCTGTGCTTCTAATGTTTGCGGTAGGTGACTGGGTGGGTGACTGACTGTGTGAGTTCAGTGAGTGTGGAGGGGGAGAGAGAGAGGGAGAGAGAGAGAGGGTCTGTTTAAACATCTCAATAAAATCCTTAAAAAATGCTTATAAAGCATTAAAGGTTTTGATAACACTTTATAATTAAGTCTCATTTGTTAACAGTAGGGAATGCATTAATTAACATGAACTAACAATGAAATATATTTTTTACAGCATGTTAATTCTTCATTGATAGTATGAACTTACAATGAACTAACAATGAACAAAATATTTTTTATATTAGAAAAATAGTCATGTTCAAAAGATAAAACTTTAAAATTTAATAATATATTAACACATTTTGGAATTGATTTTGATCAACATTAAATGGTATATATTTATTAATGATGTAAATTAACAACAGTTAAATAATGTTGTTTTTTAACATTGGTTAATTCACAAATAACATTAAATATTAACAATATATTTTTTACTTTATTAATTTGTGTTAGAAAAAATTATTCATGTTAGTTAATGGAAAAATAAATCATTAAAAAATGCTTATAAATCATTAAAAGCTTTGGTAACTATAATAATTTCTCATTTGTTAGCATTAGTAAATGCATTAACTAACATCAACTACCAATGAAAAATATATTTTCACAGAACTTAAAGTTTTATATGTTCTGTGTGTGTGTGTTTCACAGAGTTGATGGTTTGGATTAACCCTTTAATTGCTGTATCCCTTAAAACCAAACTGCCAGAGGGTTACTGTGATGCTTGTGCTCGCTGGGCACCGTTTTATCGATGCCACCGGGGTGGCGTATGCTGACGGCTTGGGCCCGTCATCGCTGCTCGCAGCTATATTTATTTATTGAAGTTGCTGTCATATCTGCAAAAATAGTGATGTCATCCAAGAAACGTGGAAACTCTCTTATATTTACTAAGAATCAGCACTGAACATTCATTGTTAAATCTCCAGTTATAACTTTATAAGCAATAATCTCTCTCTTTTTCTCCTTTGCTTGTTCCCACTCAGCTTCTAGCTGTGTTCAGGTTTCTGTGTTTGCAGCTTGGCTATGCTGCGTTTCGATTGAGGCATTGGTGGGTTATTGCGGTAAGTAAAACCTCACCCTATATAAATCTCAATATTTGCATTTTCTGTAAAAATTATAGAAAATAATAATAATTACACACACACACACACACACACACACACACACACATATATATAAATAAATAATTATATATATATATATATATATATATATATATATATATATATATATATATATATATATATATATATATATATATATATATATATATATATTTTTTTTTTTTTTTTATATATTTGTGGTGAAATGACTTTTAAAGTCTTGGATATAATCATTGTCTTTTTTTTATTTTCTCCATTCTCAGATCACTACTCTGGTGACCAGCGCCTTCCTCATCGCCAAAGTTATCTGGTCAGATGTAAGAGAGTTCATGTTTTGTCTTCCTAACCAATCTACTTTAAGTGAAGTCACATGGTGTTCCTCAGTGAGACCACTATCAGCTCTCTGAATTCCTCATCTGTTTTATTATATTGCTGTGATAACAGAAATAGGTGTAGGAAGTCATAGTTCCCTCTTGTTTTTCCTCAGTTGTTTAGTCAGAATGCTTTTGGTTACGTTCTTCCTATCACCTCGTTTGTGGTGGCATGGTTGGAAACCTGGTTCCTGGATTTCAAAGTTCTCACACAGGAAGCAGAAGATGAGAGAGGTGAGAGCTTTTTGCAACAAGAAAATTCAGGGCTGTATTGAACTGACACAAATCAGTAATAACAGCATTTGTTCATAGGGCATGTTTTATAGATGATTGTAGCTCAAAGTGCTTCATAAACAAATCACAAAATATTACATTATTTGTCAATAACAGACTTAAGTCTCAAAATAAATTTTCAGACATGCAGTTTGTTAATGTTTATGGGATTTATAACTTGAAATACAGAAACTTGATGGAAGGTAATTTCTTTTCTGGTGTTTTTTTTTTCCTTTTCCCCTAAAGGTGACCTATAATATTAATCTTTGTTTTTTTGTCTGAATTAATTTTTTCATGACCTCTCTCAAAGGCTGTTAGAATTACGCAGTTTGAAGTTGAAGTTCTTTGCATCTGTATCTTCAAGAAATGTGAATTAAGAATTTATGATTGGCTGACCTTTTTCTTTTTTCATGCAAAATTAGTTAAAACATCAGATGTATGATAATACTAAACTTTATTGTTCTATGCAAATGTAGATCATATGTTAATAAGTTTGTGGTTGTGAGTGAGTCTGTTTAGACTGGGAAATTTTGCATTGTGAACATCTGAGTATGTCTGCATAGTACAAGCTCAAAAAGAGGAAGAAAAATCCCTTTTTATCATTTTAATATTGTTGTGGTCATGTAAAGTCACATTACTTAAAGCTGTGGGAAGGGAAACGTGCTCTGCTTTGTTCTAGAGATGCACACTCAGACTGTCACTGATATTTGGGAAAGTCCTCACACTGCATTGATGATCTGTCATTTTCTCATCTCCTGCAGTGTATCTGGCAGCAGTTAATGCTGCATGTGAGCCGGCCCCTCTGATCTGTCCTAGACCCGTGTCTGACGGACAGTTTTACTCCCCGCCCGAGTCCCTGGCAGGTAACACAATTCACTTTCTTTCTAATGCAACTCATTGTATGTTTTTCACGCCTAAAGTTTGTGTTTTGTCCTGTAGGTTCGGATGAAGACCTTGATGAAGAGGGTCTCGGCAGGAAAGAACTAACAGAACAAGTAATCATATGCTTATTACTTTCGGACATACAGAAATTGTAATTTTCAAACATTTCTTCCATCCAAAAAGAAAATAAGAACCGTTTATTTAATAAAAAGCACAGCAGATCACTTTGTCCAATCACTTGTTTTTAAGGACAAGCAGTTTATACGACAGGGACGGGAAGCCATGGCTGTGGTGGAACAGATACTGACACAAGAGGAAAACTGGAAGTTTGAGAAGACTAATGTGTGTAGACCTCCATGCTTGCAGTCTTTATTTGTTTCTCATTTTGTTGTTGGTTTATTATGATATGTTTTAATTCTTAGGAGATGGGCGATGCAGTATATACTCTTGAAATCCCGTTCCATGGGAAAACGTTTATTTTAAAGGCATGTTCCCTCTTTATAATGAGTCTTTTTGTGTCTTTATGTAGAATCAGTCACTGACCTGTGTTTTGGGTGTTTTAGGCGCTCTTGCAGTGCACCGCAGAGCTGGTGTATCAGGAGGTCATTTTGCAGCCGGAGAAGATGGTGCAATGGAACAGAACAGTGTCTGTTTGTCAGGTACACATACACTCAAAGACACCTCCAGTAATGACCGCTGAAACACATGTGGGTGTGAAGCATGTGTTAATACTTAAGACACTTCGTGTGCACTTCAAAATGTATAAAATATATATATATATATTAGTACAGTACAGTTCAAAAGTCTCTTATGCTCACCAAGGCTGCATTTAGCAAAAATACAGTTATATTGTGAAATATTATAACTATTTAAAATAACTATTTTCTATGTGAATATAGTTTCAAATTCAGTTTATTCCTATGATGCAAAGTTGTTTTTTCAGCATCATTACTTCAGTCCTATGTAGGGGTGTAACGGCACACGTATTCGTATCAGTACATGGTATGGGTCTTTCGGGTCGGTACGCACGTGTACCGAACAAATCATTCCATTTTTTCAGGAAATTCAGACAATACATGTCGTTTTGGCGCTCTTTGATGTGGCACGACAAATCGCTGTAGCCTCAGTTCAAACGGCAGCACAGAGCGAGTGAGTGCAATCATCCCTTCATCTTTACTACTAGTTTTAACATGAATTAACGTCTCATGTAATCGCTCAGTGTTTCAATTGCTGAAAGATGCGTCAATTAAACAGCTTGTAAACAAAATGTACTGTAGCATTTCATTTACCTCCGGGCAAGTCATCAGTGTCCACAGCTCGTTATTTGCTAGATAAATGAAGTCTAGAGAAGAGCATTTCACTAAATATTAGACTTAATATACTTGTGATGTCTTAATGTATGTTTAAAAATATCTTTTATGAAACAAGTTATGACAGCCACTGTGTAAATGATTATTTTTCAACAACAAATAGAAATTGTATAATTTAGAAGTTAATTTAAAAACTGCATTATGTGCAATTTACATATTTGAATACAAATGTTTAATTTGAGTGTTGATTATTATAGTTAAAAATAATGGTAATTGAATTTAAGTCTCTGTTGTTAATTGTAACCTTATGATAATGTAATAGGGCTCCCTATAGTTTAGAGCAGAAGCTGAGGTAGATTTATATACATAAGACATTTTTAATTGTATTTGAATTTGTTTTACCGTAACAATACCGAACCATGGTGTCAAAAACGAGGTACATACCGAACTATCAAGTTTGTGTACCATTACACCCCTAGTCCTAAGTGTCATATAATCCTTCACAAATCATTATAATATGCTGATCAATGTTGAAAAAAGATGTGCTACTTAATATTTTTGTGGAAAGTGTCATACAGTTTTGTCAGGATTCTTAAAAGTTAAAAAGAATATAGAAAATATTGTTTAATAACAATATAAATGTCTATTACTCTCACTTTTGATCAATCCATCCATCCTTCCAAAAAAAAAAAGAGTAATTTCTTCAAAACAAGATTTTAACTCAATGGTTGTGTATATTTATATTTATTTCGATTTACCTTTTTATGATGGATGCTCATGCTTTTCCAATCAAATAATAATTTGTTAGTCACTGGATGTTATTGCATAGTAGAGAACTAAATGTATATGTTAAATAGGTCTTCTTTTGACCTGGCACACAACAGGTGATATTTATGCCAATGACCCGAATTTGAATCTATTCCCATTGTTCATAAATAAAACACTAAGAAGCTACAAAAATAAAATGGGTGTTTTTGTGGGGTGGTTTTGAGTTTTTAATCATTAAAACAGCCCTAAAGAAGTGTCCTGCATACATTCTGTCTTTACAGTTAATGTTCTCTCTGTGTTGTTTTTTTGATCTGTCTACAGATTTTACAGAGAGTGGATGACAACACAATGGTATCATATGATGTTTCTGCAGGAGCCGCTGGAGGTGTCGTGTCTCCCAGGTGAGAGAGTGCTTACGAGTCTGTTTAAAATGTCAAAGCAGTGCGGATTTGTTATTTTTAGCGGTGTCTCTTTCTCGTTCTTGATCTTCAGGGACTTTGTGAATGTTCGTCGGGTGGAGCGCAGGCAAGACTGCTACATCTCTGCAGGAATGGCCTCCAATCACAGCAGTAAACCCCATCACAGTCGCTATGTCAGGTCTGCTTGAATGCAAAGCGTTTTGCTTCGTCAGCCAATAAAAATGGAGATCTTAAGGCTGTAAACTGAACTCTCTCTCCCTAACTCTCTCTCTCAGAGGGGAAAATGGTCCTGGTGGATTTGTGGTGATGAAATCTTGCAGTAATCCTTCAGTTTGCACCTTCATCTGGGTCCTCAATACAGACCTTAAGGTAAGAGCTGCAGTAACTGCAAGTTTAAACATTTAAGCCATTTAAACACATTCAAATAAGGAGTGTTTTTAAGTGCAAGTTTTTTTTTTTTTGGAATTAGAGATTTGAAAAACCCTAACGTTATATCATTAAGTAACTTCATTATAAACTCATCCTGCACCATTTGTGTTACAGACATGAATGATGCCTCACATCATCCAATTTGTTGATGTGTGCTGAAACATTCAAATTAGATTTTTGTCTGATGGATGTTAAAATTGGCAACCATTAAAATAACGTTGAATCATATCTAGAAATTTGGGGCTTGGCTCTTTTGATTTGGACCAGTTAATAAAAAAAGAATACACAGAATAAAAAAACAAAACAAAGATAATTGTGACTCTCTCTCTCACAAAAGTATTTTTTTCACTCTGAATTGCAAGATATAAACTCAATTACAAGTTTTTTTCCACTTATAGCAATTTCGAGTTTATATCTCTCAATTCTGACTTTTTCTTGCAATTGAGTTTTAGCCAACATTTCTGACCTGTTTTCTCAGAATTGTGAAATGCAAACTTGCAATTTGTGAGTTACAATGTCCAATTCTCAGGAAAAAAGTCCGCTCACAATTCTGATATTTTCTTAGTTGCGAATTTATTACTGTAAATCAAAAAAAAAAAAAGTGTTAGGAGACGTAAACTCACAATTGCAAGGAAAAAATGTAGACTTGTGAGATGAATAAAAATCAGAATTACCATTAAGTAACTTAATTGTGGCAAAACTTCCACACCCATAACTGTACTGGGCTCGATCAGACTATCTGTGAGTGGGAATACAAAAATGCAGAAATACGACCTGTAGTTTTCACAAAAGCCTTGGAGCTGTCAAATTTTGCCGTTTTACGTTGTTAATAATAGATGGTATCTTGGAGCAGGTAATGCAGAAAAATTTGCATTGTTTATTTACTTATACTACTGATATTAACAATACAAATCTGGTTGAAAATCTGCATATTCACCAAAACACCCTAGCACTATTCTAAAAAACAGACTACCTTCGCAACCATAGAACAGTAATTTGTGCACAGACAGCTCATTTTCTTAATATGTAATGAAATAATTTAGTTTTATGAATATATTTTGTGTAATATATACATTTATTTTTTTTATTACTTAATTTACTTCATACAGGGTCGCCTCCCACGTTACCTCATCCACCAGTCACTGGCCGCCACCATGTTTGAGTTCATGTCTCATCTCAGGCAGCGTATAAACGAAGTCCACGTCTCCTACCGGTGATCTCTGGCTTTGATTCTTTATCCAGCCACAGTTTACATCGTGGTAACTTCAAATTACACTGTGCCATATTCAAACCACAACTGCCATGAGGAGATACAGCATTGCGTTCGACTGGCGGAGGTTGTTACGTCTAGGAAACTTTGGCTGAACGTTTGGCTGCACTTTACACTGACGTTAAAGTTTATATAGATGTACTACTGCAGCACATGGACATACTGTCAAACCCCATAAGAGCTGGAAACATGAACAGGAAGTTATCAGAGAGCAGCTTGTGGTGTATAGGAAATCAGGGGAAATGGATTAGGCCTAAAACCACTGTTGAACCACCCCCTAGTGAACTTGACTGAAGGCTAGGACAGTTTCTATATTCTGAGCCAAATACGATGTGGATTCTCTTTCTGCTTTTACTTATGCCTTAATCGAACATCCACACACATTCATACTAATTATAATTATTGTTTTAGTTCTTCTCATGGTTTGCAATTGGCTCTTGTGGCCAAACATCGCTGTATTAGATTATTAAAAGTAAATGCATTCATCTGTAGCATAGATCAGCGTCCTGCCATGTGTGTGATCATTTGTCTAATGATGTAAACGGTTAAGAGTTTGATTATACAGTTATGTCTTACATCAGCATAAGCGGTTAACTAGGACCCAAACTATTTGTATAAAAGATGATGCAACAACAAAGCAAATATTTGCGCTTGGTTTTATTCTGTAAATACTGGTTCAAAGCAGCTCAAAATCCATCTGAAATGGGCCTTGTGTTGAAATGCGTGCATTTTCTTTCTCTTCTTTCTTTATTGCATGTCAGTTTGTTTTCTCACAGAGCGTTACTGTCAAAGTTTTTTGTTATACACCCATGTTTACCACATTCATACAGGGCATAGCCATTTATAAACAGGAAACTATGACATAGTCACCGGTTGTCTGATTAGGATTCTCTCTAATAGAAATGTGAATGTGTCTTACGTTAGTTGCCTTGAAGCAAGCAAAATACTTATTGGTTTTAACAGAGGAAAGACACTCTAACAGGGTATTGGGCTTCCTTTTAAGGGACGACGCAGGTTGAAGTTGGTTTATCAGTGGTATCGTGATTGATGTTGATTTATTTTTTTTAAACAGTCTTGTTCTGTACTTTGTTTTGCAGCCTTCTTGGCTTGTACTTGTGTGCCTTGTTACAGTTTCCCTCACTGAAATCACTAGTTGCTTTCATTATTTAGATTTATTTAGTATCTGAGTACTTTTGTGGCCTCTGTGGACTGTAACTACATTTGTTTGTGCAGAGCCTTTTGCAGTTCACTTCACTCATGATTCAGGTTCTGTGTGAATGCTATTTTATACCGATTTACAATAATGTGAAGCTGTAAAGAATTGTCATGTTACTCAAAAAATCATGATTTTTTTTTTTTTAAATGAAGAATCCACATTTAATAAAACTAACAAACAATTTATACTGGATGTGTTTCTTGTTTCAGATTTATAGTTAGTTAAACAATGACCCCCAAAAGTGAACAAACACTTTTTAGTCTGAAATGTCATTAAAATATATTACATGAATATTTTGTATTTGTCTGAAAAAAAAGTCAAGCATTTTTTAAAAGAATCAGATATACCAGAAAATATATTTATATTGCTGTAAAAAGAGACAAAATTTATTTTTTACTCTAACCCATGGTACGAGTGAACTGAAATTGTTTTTATTGTGAACCATATATCTGGTGTTAAATAAAAATTGTGAAATGTTTTGCTTGAACATTATCTTTAGTTGATATAAATTAGATTATTTTATCTAATGCAATGACATTCAGACATTAAAAAGCGTAGCTTTGCGTCCAAATACTTTTTTGTTATAGCTATCTATAATAATGTCGTACGCATATTTGTTTTTCTTTGAAAACATCCCGACATAATCACAAGGATTATTTGTATTATGTTTCTTAAGTGAAAAGCCTCTGGCAGAGTACGTTGTTCCCAGCCCACCATGTGATGGGACACAGCCTATGAGACTCTCACATGATTATCACGCATCAAACACTTCTCTAGTTCCCTCTTTCTTTCTCATATCAATTCAGATGCTTGGAATTTTGCTGGTTCATATATTAATGTTCAATTACATTATCAGTGATCTTTGCACACACTTTCAGCCACATTAATCAATCCAAAATGAAGTAGGAGATGTGCGGTTTGTTACTCCTTAAGGACTGTAAAATTAAATTACACTTATATATGCAAAGCAAAATGCATAAGTAGCTGTTTAGTTCTGGGTTTTTGTCACTACAAACTTCAGACAGAAATTCCTACTCGTTTTATGATGCATGACAGCTGTCCAAAAAGAGGTAATGGGGGGGAAAAAGCGAAAATCTGTTCATTTAGTATTCGTCTTGTATTTCAGAATCATCATCATTCTGACAATTTTACACTACCTCTGGATTTCACTTGCTGAAAATATTTTTAAAATGTTAATATTAGATGAAAAACCTAATCGAAAAAAAATTAGATATGTAATAATTTTAAGCTGTAGCGCTGAAATTATTAACTGGAAATATTTAAAAGCTAAAACTAAAAAGAAAGAAATTAAACCAAAATATTAATAAACATAACTAATCCAAAATGCATAGAATTACTAAATGAAAAACTGAAAATATATAATAAATGCTAAATCAAAATATGAATATGTTTTATAAATAATACTAAAATAACACTGACCTGCTGTTATATGCTTCTCAAATCTGGTATTTATTGGTTTGATTATTTTGCCAGTCAGCACATGAGGTTTTCCATGAAATGAGAGCAAGAGGCTTAGGATTATTGGTTTTCATAATAATATGAAGCAACTGTGTTATGTAATCACTCTTTTTTACATCAAACCTGCTTCATTTTCACTATAACTGTTTAAAATCAGTACTGTTGAAAACATTCACAGAGGTAAAGCACATTTGTGTTTTGGGGCTATAGGACGAGTGGCTTTATTTAGAGGTCTGTGATGGCCTCAGGTTACGTGGCTCAGACTCATGACTAAACTGTGATGTTATTCATTCCAGAGAGAGGCTGAAATGTGTTAGTCGCTCTCTGGGCCACAAAAAGATGCTTCACTTCTGAATACGAAAAACTGCGTTTAGACCTGAATTGATGGATTCAGCATTTCACCAGAAGTTTCTGGGGTAAGTTACAACAAAGCAATAAATTACACTATTTTCTTCTAAAACAAATACCTGGAGAACCTCATATGACTGAGAGAGCTTGAACAAAGGCACGTTTTTTTAAATATATATTCATCTTCTTCAGAAATCTCACCTTTAGTCTCTTGGAGAGGCAGATGTGCTTTTGAAAAGTCAGGCCTTTTTTCTCCATCTAGTTTTGTATTTTGAGGATGGGTGCCACCTTCAAGAAGTTCTGTATGCGTTTCTGCTGCTGCTGCTGCTGTGAGGAAGATGAGGAGGAGGATGAAAAGAGACCTTTACTTAGGTATTACTTAGTCTTAAGTGATGTGGAGTTGGTTTGTTTTTAAACCATGTCTGACTATTGATGGTTTGTGTTTCTGCTTTCTTATTTTTTTTTTTTTACTGGAAATCTTAGCAGATTACTTTGGTTCAAACTGAGCTACAAGTAGGCTGTACTGTATAAACTTACATAGGCTAACTACTAACTTTCAGCAGCTAACTCTTCAACTCTATTAGCCTACAACGTGGAAATATTAGTATTTCATAAATATTTAATAACTCAGTCCAACGTACTTCTGCTTTTCCTTTGGTCCGACCAATATTTTCGCTGCCTGACAGAAAAAATTAAAATAAAACATAGGCTAAGTCATTTCTTTAAAAAAATAAATAAATAAATGAAACGGTCTATTTTTTTTACAGTCTATGGTGTCACCGCTAATTACAAAGTAATACCAAACACACTAATTCAGATATTTACACTGTTTTCGTGGCGGTTTCGAGGCTCGACGTCCTTATAAGGTGACGGTATTTTTATATTTTGTTTGTGTTTGTGTTTGTGTCAGTCACGACACGTTGGAATATTTCGACCGCGAGGCGAAAAAGAGGCGTGACCAAGAGACCAACCTGTGGAATGAACCTGGAGACTCCTCCCACTCCGAGAGAGACGACGACCGCACGCTCTACAACCTGCTGCAGTGCAGAGCCCAAACACAGCGAGGCTCCCAGGTGCGACCTGCACACAACATCTGCCTTTAAACACACATGTCTAATGTCTTATGTGTTTCTTTAAATGGGTAGATAGATAGATAGATAGATTGATTGATAGATAGATAGATAGATAGATAGATAGATAGATAGATAGATAGATAGATAGATAGATAGATAGATAGATAGATAGATAGATAGATAGATAGATAGATTGATTGATTGATAGATAGATAGATAGATAGATAGATAGATAGATAGATAGATAGATAGATAGATAGCAATCTGAAATATAAACCTCGATCCTGTTATTTGTCACATTTGTCTTATTACAGAAACATAAAGGTCAAGTCACCCCAAAAAAATGGCGAAAGCCCACAATGAGCCTAATATTAATAATACTTACTATTATTATCTTCATTTTTAATTAATTACAGATGGGTTCAAATGCAACTAAATAAGGAAAGAATAAATATATGATTAATCGTGACTAATCGCATCCAAAAAAAGTTTTTGTTTACATAATATTTGTATGTGTGTTGTGTAGCCTATATTTATTATGCATATATAAAAACACACACATGCATGTATATATTTCAGGGAAAAAAAAAAAGTATTAAATATATTTATTTATAATATAAATTATATTAATATAAATATAGACATATTTTTAAAATACATACTGTGTGTGTTTGTATTTATGAACACATGTATGTATATATAAACAGAAAAAATATAAACATAAGAAAGGTTGCATTAAAAAAACTTGAATCATCATATTTCTGTCATTTTCCAATATTAAAACCCATCCCAGTTAAGTATGACTAAAGTAAGGTATTTGCAGGTATGAGTTTGTGAGTTTTGATGGTTCAGTTGAGTCCTGTCGTGTCTTCTGTCCTGCAGGGCTACCGGCGTTTGAGCATCGACATCGAGGCCATGAGAGACATGAGGAGAGAGGTGCGAGATAAATGGAAGATGATCCTGGAGAATCTGGGTGAGAGATTATGTGTCAGAGTTGATGTTCCAGTGATCCAGGGACAGTCTGTCATTGAGATGCTGGGTTTCTTCTCTCAGGGTTCATGGCTGAAGCTGAATCTCTGCTGACTGTGTCTGCCACCGCATCATATGACCGCATGAGAAACGCACCGGTCGCCCGCAGCCTGCTACAGACCCTCCACACCGAGACGTCCATATTCAACAGAAAAGAGTCTCCACCCGAGAGATACCTCTTCATTCTGGTGAGCATACTACAAGTATGAACAATCAATAACAGTCTAGAGCTGAAGGAAATATTATTACTACAAATGTGTACTGCTCCATCAATGCAGTTCATTTCTATTTAAAGCGAGGTGGTTTGGGCATAAATGAAGATGTAGTTTTGATATCGTAAAATATTTCATTTAATATAATTTATTTATTAATATGAAATATAAATCAAATACCATATTAAATGTGAATGTTTAATATTTAAAAAACTACCAATGCCCAACTTTCAGAAAACACAAAAAAGTAAAAAATTACCTTTGCCAAGTAAATAAGCATCTTTCGATGGATGCTGGCATTTAAAATGATATATATATATATATGCACTATATTCAAATGTGTTCTTGAAATAAATGTTAACTGGAATACAATAAAATTTTAAAATGTACTTGAATCGATATCACTAAAACCGAAATGCAAATAAAAACTAGACATTTAAAAAAAACGAATAAAAATGACAAAACATAACACAATTAGAAGAAGTTTAACTACAGTTAAACTCAAAGTGGTATATATAAAAAATAAGTCTCAGTGATTCTAACATAACACTGGTGTGCACATTTAATATAATGATGAATTAAACATTTAAACAATTAGGTCGGCAGTGAGAAGATTTAATAAAAGGTGTATATATGTAAGGAATAATTGACGACGGGCCGTTGAATTATTAGAAAAATAATGCATAAAAAGGTGTGCATTATTTTTCTAATAATTCAACGGTCCGGAGTCAATTATTCCGCTTATACTACGGTTGCCACACCTCAAGACATCGATCAGATGATATATTTCAAGGGATTCGTCCGGTTTTTCTACTTAAATCGCTATTGTGAGTAGGATTATTTCTTCCGCATCTCATCCAACGACTCTTTTGCTAGTTCCAAAACGTCATTTTAAAGCTGGCAATGGAGGCTTGAGCCGTTGATAGCAGACTAATGCAGTTAATAATGAAGTTATTAGAAAGAGAGCGAGAGAGACAGAGACACAGAGAAAGAGAAACAGAGAGAGAGAGAGAGAGCTTGTATGAATTAGGCTACCTCTGTGTGTCCCTCAACAGTGTTCTGAAGCACCGTCTCTAAACTGTAAGTCTGCTTTAAGATGCAGCGCTGTTATTACCTCGCTAGTGAGAAATGTCATGTGTAGCCTTTAAGTTGCTACACTAGGCTAACTGATAAAATCGTCAGGGCAGCGCTGACAACGATGCGAAGTGATATGGAACTGTAACGCGGTCAAGAAAGCTGCCTGGAACTACGTTCGCCGTGCGTTTCCCTGAAAATAATTGCACACCTCAGAACGTTCGTCAGCCAATCAGATTCAAGCATTCAACGGCCCCGTAGTATAAATATATATATATGATCTCATCTAAAAGATCATGCTTGAGATAGACTTCTTCCTCAATTTGACCTCTAATATTTATGTCTGGCTCAGGACCGGCTAATTTATCTGGATGCTGCAGAGGATTTTGTTGCCAAGGCTCGTCGCTTCTACCCTCCTAAAGATGATGATGATGATGAAGAGGAAAACACCAGTCTAATAAATCTTCCTCTGCTGCTGTCCCGCATGAATCAGAACATCTCTGGAGGAGAGGATGATGAGGGCGAGACCACCGGTCCCGAGGAGTGACTCTGAGATTGGATTGTGTTGATGTTTTCAGAATCAGTTTGAGGGGTTTTGGACTGATGTCAGCTCGGGTCAAGGTGGATCGGGATGGTGAAGATTAAATGGCACAGATTTAAACCATTTACTAGTCAAATGCTTTTTTGAAGAAGAGGAGACTATTTTCAGATTCATTAAAATAGCTGCAGATTTCACATTTTATGTTACTATGAATTACAAGATCAGGAGGAGATTCAGGATTACGGAGACATGCTTATATTGCAAGTGTAAGATGGTGAAGTGAATATGAATAGAAATAATCTTTTGAAATTTGTTCTTTACATTAAACGTGGATGCATGATCTAACTGCTGAAACTAGTAATTTGATCAAATCCTTTGTTATCAGCTCTCATATGCAATTTGTAATTTCTTCGTCAGAACAGATTTGGAGAAATTTAGCATTACATCACTTGCTCCCTAATGGATACTCAGTAGTGAATGGGTGCCGTCAGAATGGGTCCAAACAGCTGATAAAAACATCACAATCCACACCACTCCAGTCCATCAATTAACAGCTTGTGAAGTGAAAAGATGTTGGATTTGTTTCTTACAAACACACATTAAATTATTTTAACTTTAAATTGTCACTTTCAGCTAAAATATGACGACTCTATCCATAATATCGAATCAGGAGCGAAACATGCACAGATCAAACACGGTTGTTTTTTTTAATCAGCTGTTTGGACTCATTCTGACGGCACCCATTCACTTCTGAGGATTGGTGAGCAAGTGATGTAATGCTACATTCCTCCAAATCTGTTCTGATGAAGAAACAAACTCATCTACAATAATACTACAACATGAATAAAAGGAACAGAAACCTTTTTATTGAACATTTTTATTGAGGTCCCAAAAACCATCATCAACAATATTATGTAAACAATATTAATTAGGAAAATAATATAAAACAACAGCTCAAATATCCACAGCCCCCTGGTTTGAGCGGACAGTACGAGGGTGTGGATTCAAGCTAAGACGAGATATCGTGTGCAATCAGGAATGTAGACATGGTGTGCGGCGCTGCAGGCTACTGCTGGACCTGGCAACGTGAACAGACAAAACCAGTTATTAACAGAGCAAAGAAAAACTGCAGCATGATGCTTTACTCAATATTCAGTCTTTTGATGACTAAAATACAGAAAGTGCCTAAAACACTGACAATGTCAGTCATTTTTACCATTTTATTTCTGTACTTGTTACGGTCTATAATTTATGTATGGCTAGATGTGACATTGAGCTCAATTTAGTTATTACAACCTTTGTGTTAAGCGGGAAAAAAGACTATATCCTGTGGTTTCTCGGTCAATAAAATGCACGACCTCAGGTTTTACTTCAAAAACACACCCTAATTCAGAGCATGTCAAGTTAGTTTTTCCACAATTTAGAAATTGAATGATTTCTCTGAAAACATTACTGGTGACTCTTTTACAGACTTAATATGTAACAGATCTACAACTAACCGAAAAGGGCAATAATCTTGTATAGTTGTCAACTTTAAAAAAAATAAATGTTAGTGTTTTTCATTACTGTTGTAGCTTTATTTTCACTTAGTCTTTCCTCATGTAGTTGTGTTTATACCATTTGCAATCTTTAAAAATAAAATTCTATAAATATATGTAAATTATACATTAAATATTACTTATATATTTTTCTAACTTCAATACATTTATAAAAAAAACCTTTTGAAAAAAAAAAAAAAAAATTAGTTGGATTTAAAAATTCCAGTTGTCGGGAAGAATAATTGAAAATAAATATTTATATATTCATATACTAAAATTATACGAATATATACATTTAATAAAATACACAATATATACATTTAATAAAATACAATATGTTTTAATCTAATACTTTCTAAAACTGTTATAAAATACTTTTGCTCGTGTAAATGCACAATTCAAAACATACATTCATTTTTAAAATGGAATATATTTTAGTTGCATTTAAAAATCCTAATTGCTGTCTGCCATCTTAAAAGAAAGGAATATTAAAAACAACACAAATAAATAAATACCAAAATGTTAATTTTATATTAAATTAAAGGTAAACGTTTTTACTTGTATGTAGTTTTTTTCTTTAATATATTTTTATATATACACCTTACAGATTACATCAATCTGTACCCATCTCCATCCATCCAACTCTACATATACACACACACACCTTAAAAGACAACATATAAATCTAATGCATAATTCCGCTTGCAAACAGGCACAATTTTCAAAATACAACTATAGACTATAAAAATCTGATATAGTCCAATCCTAATTCCCAGCAGTACGGGTAAGTGATTGTGTACCTGCTGAGACTGTGTGTCTGGTCCTCTGCTGGCCAAACGGCTGAGAATGTTTCTTTCAGACATCTGCAGCCTCACGGCGACAGGAGGTATCCTGGCGATGGTGGCTGGGAGACGAGTGACATCTGCTTTCATGTCACTGAGCAACTCTTCTAGCTGTTTCAGTACTGCCAGAAACACATACAACAAACCAGTGAGTGTCAGCTTCTATAACGAGTCAGAAGTTCAAAATTAAAACGAGGTCAGATGATGCACCTTTATGTAGGACGGCGTTGGCAGGTTTGTTTCCAGACATGGATTCCTTGCTCAGATGCTGGTGGGACTCAGCCAGACACTCCACTTCACTGAAGCGTGTGTTGAGAGCCATGGAGGGGTGAGAAGGGTCTTCAGTCATGTTCAGATACGCAGCTCTGCGCAGCTGTTCTTCAATCACCAGAGCCTGCTCAAGCAGCTACAGGGGACAAATAAAAACCGTCTTACTAACTCCAATATCTTCACTTACATACAAGAAAGATTAAATTCTTTTCATAATACCTTGAATCTCCTGGCCAGGAACTTGTTCTTGATCTCCAGGAAGTTTCCTCTGTTGATCTCTCCCTTGAAGGGTTCGTTAAGAATGGCGAATCTGATGTCATTCTGAATATCTTGCCAACGAGCATAACCGTGTCTGAGACAGTGAGTTGAGGAAAATCTCATGCTCTGCTTGTCATTGAACGCATCTGAAAGACACTCTCACATCTGTACATGCACGCTGAAAGCTGGCTTTTTTAAGGATACTGTATGATGCCAGCGAGTAGCCAGTAGTCGTGGCGACGATGCCAGATCTCATTGGTCTTCTTGGTGACTGTAGCGGCTCGTTCCTCATTCTGCCACAGGGAGTGTAATTCTGTGACCAAAAAAAAAAAAAAAAAGATTTAGTACAAATGCTCAAACGTATGGCATGTTGGCAAGTAATTATGTTATGACTGATATAATTTTTTAGAATTTAATAATATTTCAAAGTAAAAAAAAAATTGTTCAATTAAATTATGAATATTAATAGTGAATCATAAATGAAGAGTTAAAATAGTTACAATATTTAAAACGGTTACAATAAATACATAAAATCTAATTAATAATACATTAATAGTTACTAGGTAATATATTAATTAATGGCTAATACAACAATAACTAATGTAAATAGTTAAAATAGATTTAAAAAAAAATTAATACATAAGAGTTAAAGTAGTTCAAATACAATTAAAAGTTAAAATAGTTAAAAAAAAATAAACCGATTAAATGAAATTTAAATATTTCAAATAAATTTATATAACTTTTTAAACAAAATGCAGCTCAAAGTGCTTTTCACAGTAGAATAATCAAGGTTCCAGGTTTTTGGGTAATAATGTCTAAAATATCTTTACCTAATCACTTCTGTTTTAAATCTAGTACAAAACCTGAGAAGAATTTCTAAAATAGAACATCTGAACAGGAGATCTTACCGGTAAATCCTCCATCTGCGATGTTGAACATGAACCGTGTTTTGGCTTTCTTCCTCTCTTCAGTTGCTGCTCCTGCTGCGCTGTCTTTGGCACTCTCTCCGTTCTGCAGTTTCCCCGCTTCCTCCGTCTTACCAGATTCCTTCTCGTCCTTCTGACCTGGAGCCAGTTGAATCACAAAGTTAGTAAAGTGTGTAGGTGAGATACACATCTACATTATCATTCCAAATCCAGTCAGATGGCACAGACCTTTCTTCTCATCTGTAACAGGGGTAGTGTCCATCTTTTCAGGTTCATCGTCCTTCTTTTCTCCTGAAAAAAAAAAAAAGCATATGAACAAATTAGCTACTGTATGTTCAGAAAAAGTATATTTTTGATCCCATTCAACCCTTGAGAACCCATATTAATCAAGGTCAAATGGGTTGGAAATGCCATTTTTGTTCACCTTTGGCGTCTGAAGTTTCCTTCTCAGCCTCAGATCCTTTGGGCTTGCTGTCGTTGGTCTTCTCATCAGCATCTCCAGACTTCCCTTTCTCTTCCTCTTTCTCAACTTGCTTCCCATCAGCTTTGTCTCCCTCTGAAGAGGATTCAGGCGTTTTGTCCTTCTCTTTGTCTTTGCTTTTGTCTTCAGAAGCAGAAGAAGCTTCGTCATCTTCATCAGGAATGGCAATGACCTTTTGATAAGAAATAGAATTAGCTTATTAACAATCAAAATCATGGTGCTTACATAACAGGTACATAATGGCTTTCTTTGTCATGCAAATCTCTTTCAATTCTTCTGGTCAATCCGTCGAGGTCAGACGAGAGTAAAAACATGAACACAAAGGAGAGTCTGCTTTATAGTAGAAATCAAAGTTTTAATTCCAATTGAAACAGACAGTTTTTTATATTTAATACTGCTTGTTAACATAAATAAAGTTGATGTGATTTGACTGGAGTGCCGAATTGCAAGCTGCTGCAATCGCCTTCAACGCTATGATCACATGCTTTCTTAACTGCCGTTTTCTCACCACTGTCATATTTGTTGTGTATAGGGCTGGGTATCGAGTTCAATACTTTTTAGGCACCGACCGAAAATCATGCTGTGTGAATGAGTTCTGACTGAAAAATACATCGGCGATGACCGGGCAGCGGGAAGTTTGGGGAGGACTTTTTTTTTTTTTTACAAAGCGATTAGCCATTTACAAACAACAGTACTGTACATTTTTGTATTAGAATATACAGAACAGGTAATGGAGGAGCAGCTAGGGTTTCTCCTGTAAATAATATTCTTCTATAAAGGACAAAAGATTTATTGCATCATTTTGAGGGCTTTTATAGGCTATAAGAAAAACTCATTATAAAATGCACAAAACATTGGTTTCACTTTCAAGTAGGCTACTTAGATGCGTGTATATAAAAAAATTTCCCAGCAGAAGTATGTTTGTAAACAAGTCAACTTTGTTAATTATTGTGTGTTCGGGGAGGACTTAACAGACCATAATATCAGCCTGATCTTGCGTTATTACCTTATCACTTCTCACGTGTGTTTGGCTGTAGTTTGTGGACCAGACAGAGTTGTCGGCGATTCTTCCTATTATAAAGTCATGCAGCTTGTAATCTCCTGTCGCCAATCCATCATGCAATGTGAACACAGCAGCGACTGAATGCTACCCCAGATTAGGTGTCGGACCGATTATCGGCCTGGCCGATATTAAGCATTTTTATGATTATTGGTATCGGTCATCTTCAAAACCGGTGTGCCGATAAAATTATTTAATTTTGAAATGCGCTATTTCGCTCTGATGCAGCCTGTCGGAACCATAGACTGTGAAAAAAGATGGACGACGCACCTCTGCTTCCTTCCACTATAGAAAAGTGAAGTGAATACATCTCAGTATGGCCGCTGTTATCTTGCGTAAATGACGTCATTTGGAGCCCGAGTCTGCGCAGTAGAGATTAGTTTGGAGCCAGAGTCTGCACAGCCACCAGGGGGCGATCAAAGAGCTCGCAGCTTCACTTAAGGACGAGTGAGACACACCCGGTCGGAACTCACCACTCTGTGGCCTAGAGCAGTCTCCGCCCACCACCCATCTGATTTGTTGGGAGTCATGAGTCCGACCAATCAACGTGGAAGACTAAAGGCACTCTCACACCGAAAGCGCTTGCTAACTGGTGCTGCTTCATCACACATTAGTTGTCTCTCAAAGGCAGCAGCAGACATTGCTCAAGTTGCAATAAATCCCAATCCACTAAACTGAAGTTGCAAAACACCTCAATATTATTTATTTATGGTTTCCGCGATGGGGAAAACATGGACGGAATCGTAGAATCCAGTCATATAAATGGAATTTACTATCTAACGTGGAGTCATGGAATTTGTCAAAGTTTGGATAAATTTATCAAAAGTAGGTCAGTACACTTAAATCGACTCGCGATATGGACCATATATGTAAACATTAAGTCGTAAAAAGACCATTTAAATATGAATTCTGCATGTCTCTGTATGTGTGAATGGCACAGACGCGCGGTTTTGATTACCACACACACACACTGAAGTGTGCGACGCTCACAGTGTTTTCAGCGTCTGCCGTCTCACTAAATGAGAACATAAATACATTAAAAACATGCCCAGAACTGCTCTGAGAGTTACTTCATGAGCATTTGACCGTTTCATTTGAGTAAAACGATCGTCATATCATACATAAACTACAGAAACTTAAGAGGTCCTCATGGCAACCCGTACTAATACTACTACAGCCATTACAACTTTTGTTTAAAAGAATAAAATCACACAATACGCCCTTTCGTTCATGTTTTAATTTTAATAGAAAACCCATTTGTTTGCCAAAAAATTTAAGTTTAAAAAGATAAATTAAATTAATGCTTTATGCCTTCATTTGCACTGCACTGTAAATGAAAACTAATGGAAATTACTGTCACATAGGCCAAGATTAAGATACTGTCACATAGGCCAAGATTAGGATGACAGAAATTGTGACATTTCAATAGGCTATTGAACCAATTGTGCCTATAACAGGCTATTAGTGTTATGGTTTCATTAAAATAGTTGCGGTCTTCTTCGCAAATTCTACAATGGAGCTATGAAGACAATTATTTACACTTATTATATACATTGTGCTTTTTAAGTTAATCAGTTGATGTGCATTAGATGAGGAATTGAAAAGTCACCTCTTGTAGGTTATGATTTAGTCATCAGAAAATAATTAAGAATTATGAGGTTATGCTATTACATACATTTCTAACATGTAAATTATTGAAGCCAAATACTTACATTTCCCCAAGCTGTTTAGCTGTAGTACAGTATTCATAGGCTTAATCATGAAGCATACAGTGGGCCCACTTTTAACTCTCTCTTTATATTCCCCGTATTGTAGATGGATGCATGGAGGAAGACAACCAACACTAGAGAAGGCAGTTTTTGTCAGAGCCCTTGTTATTCTTAATTTTGACATTAATTGTCATTTTTACACCAGACATATGTATCGGTTCAAAATATTGGTTATCGGTCTACTGTAATAATCGTATCGGCCCTGGAAAACACATATCGGTCGACCCCTACCCCAGATAGTCATGCAGTGTGAAAATAACGGTGATCCGATGTCTTTGAAAATCGTGCAGTGTGAACTCTGCATAAGGGGTTAATCTCGTCAACGTCAGTGAGCCAATAAGCCTGCAGCACTAGGTGTGTTCGACTAGAAGCGGTGCCACACAGATCATGTTTGACATCCGCGAGAGCGATTCGAAAGCGTATACAGAGCAGTCCGCTCTCTATGTCTCGCAGTACAGCTGTTTTGGCCAAGTCGTGTTGCTGAAATGTGTTATGTCCTCTGAGTCAGAACAGCGATTGCGGAAGAGAAAGCATATAATGTTATACATACCGGCAGACAGTGCTGGAAGGTGCTAATGCTCATCAGTAAATTAGTGGAAAATTAATAGAAATTATGATTCTGTCTGAGCTATGTGTTTTAAAATGAACATACACTAGTGTAAACATAGCCTAGTGTAAACATGTGTAAACTGAAAACTATTTGAGCTTTATTAAAATTATTTTCACTGATTTATTGAGTTGGATATATTTTGTTCCTTTGTGCAGTGGCTCAGGAGTCTTTGAGACCGTATAAACGTTAAGAAGCTGAAAAAATAATAATAAAGTTGTTGTTGTTTGTTTTTTTGAGACAATGTAGTCTTGTTAAAATTGATTTAATAAAATTGGTATAGAAAAAAGTACCGTTCAGGAACCGGTATCGAAGTCAAGGTATCGGTATCAGTATCGATATCGATATCAAAAATTTTGGAACGATACCAAGCCTTAGTTGTGTGTTTATTTCATTGGTGAGAGGAAAGCGTGCAGCATATTTATATTCATCTATACACCATACAGCAGTGTAAGCGGAGTCAGGTTGTTCGCTAACAGTAATCGCTGCTTTTTATTTTAATCCCAAAGCGAAGAACAAAACTCACTTCACCATGAGTGTATCAGGCTTTAAACATAGATCCAGACAGTTTGTTTGTACTCACTTCAGTGTCTTTATTCTCACTTGCGTCCTTCTCACCGTCTCCATTTTTCACCTTTTCTTTATCACCATCTTTTCCACTATCTTCTGCTTTGGAAACACCATCTGTAGAACAAATGGACAAAGGTTTAATAACCTGTCAAAGGGTGTATTCACACCTGTCTTGTGTGGTTTGATTGAATCGAACTCAAGTTCGCTTTCCCCTTTGGTGCGGATCTTTTGGGCAGGTGTGAATACAGCAAATCGCACTCCGGTGGGGACCAAACAACCGTACCGAGACCCAGCTGAAGAGGTAGTCTCGGTCCGGTTCCAAACAAACTCTGGTACGGTTGAATGGATGAACCAATTAATGGATGACCTTGGCACACATGTGGGTTTTGTTTACAATTTCTGGTTCACTTGTTAAAAGAGCAGTGTGAAAGCAAACCGCACCAAAAAAAAAAAAAAAAAAAAAAATTCTCAACATTGTATTTGGTACGGACCAAAGCAAGTGAACTAGCGGACTTTCCTGGTGTGAATACATCCTTATATTAGCAGCAATCAACTTACAATCTGAGAGGTTGTGGCATATGCGGTACCTGGAGCAGGTGTGTTGGGCTGAGTGTCCGCTGGAGTGCCAGTAGAGGGCGTTTTGCTGGGGGAATCAGGCTGACTGCCAATGGTGGACGCTGTTTTATTCTCGTTCAGCTCCATCATCCAGGGCATTGACCACTGACCGTTCACATGCTCAAACTCTTGTACCTGAAAAAGGAAGTTATCCAAACACAAAATAAGACATCTACACAAAATGGATTTTGCTATTCATGCATCTTGCAAATTTTATATGATCTGTTTGTAAACTCCTTGGCTTTTGTACAATACATCACACATTTACCTTCTTTCTGATCAACGACATCACACCAATACGAGTAAGGACGTGTTGCCGTGACAGTCCCTCCCGGGGAACGCCATCGGCAAAACTTTCAGCACCATCTGCACCAGGCTCACACAAGTGCCGCATAAAGAGTGAGACGTATGCCCTGAGAGAAAGTAGACATGGACAATACCATTAGAAACAGTTCATAGGGCTGTGACGGTGGCAGATTTTTACCACCGTGGTGGTAATGCAGTGTTTCCGCTACATTCATTCTGCAGTGGCGGCCCGCCACACCAAAAACCATCCCCGCCACGGCTGCAGCTTTTCAGTGACGTCAGGAGACGTTAGTCACACACTAATTATTAAAAGGTGAGTATAATATAGCGCAAACTTAAGTGTAATCATAGTAGTGGTGTACGTTATGTGTAACGATTCGATTCAACCTCCAACATTACACAGTAGTTGTGAAACTGATCGCAGTTGATCCGTGGTCTGTACGGACAAGACCTCAAGGTTCGGTTTGCATGTGATTAACAGACTAATTGCAAAAATGAACCATCATAGAGTGAACGTTTATCATTTGTATGCGTTTTATCCTGCCAATTTACACATTTGAGTGATTTTAAGCCATTCCAGTGCAAGACGAGGCGAATAGAACTCATTTCACTGTCCGTGCGCTGATTTCTGTGGCCACGGCGCCCGCGCACAGATTTATAAGCGCGCGCGCGAACACCGAGTTCATTCTTCATTCGCATTTCCTTGTGTTTGAACAGACGAATACATACAGAATTATGTGAAAATGGACGTCTCAACAATCATTCTCGATAACGCAGTCACTCATCTTCAGTGAACGAAAACAAGTTAGAAAGAAATAGCATGTGTATCATTATATTGGATCCGTGCATTCGGTCTTAAAGGGACAGCTGCCTATAAACACATGCTGTTATATATGACAGAAGAAAAGGGGCATGGTCCACAGGAAAATCATTGTGACAACCCCCCCCCCCGGTGGAAATACAGCCTGCCGCCACAGCTGGAAAAAACCCCAGAGGAAACACTGGTGGTAATGGACCAAATAAGTCACCTCACGATCTGATCCTGGGAGTCACGATCCGATTCCAGAATGATTCTTGATCTACTTTTTCCCCCTTATTAATTAATTAGTTTACCAACTTTTTAAAAAATTTTAAAATCCTTACATTTACACATCCTTAAATAAGTAATTAAGTACTTTTTAAAATTACAAATAAAAAAAATAATAATTAAAACAGTTGTACGTTAAGAATTGTAAACTAATATAACTTCTTCTTTCTTCTTCTTCTTTACTTTATTTATTAAGCACTTTTACACAATTTGTCATTGAACAAAGTGCTGTACAAACACAAGCAATCATAGCAACATACATCATTAACACCACATAAAATAACAATAAAATAAAATAAACCCCTCAGTTTGATAAACCTACAAAAGCAACTACTATACCCCATGAAATGCTAGAGCTAAGAGGTATTCTTTAAGCTTATGTTTAAAAACAATGAATGTACGTTCCAATCTAATAGAAAGGGGTAGATCATTCCAGAGTTTTGGAGCTATCGCTACAAAAGCTCGATCTCCACTTCTCCGCTTTGTTCTTGGAGTCGTTAAAACCAGCTGGTCAGCTGACCTCAAGGACCGTTTTGGTTCGTATTTCTTAATAAGATTTACCAGGTACAATGGCGCCATACCATGCAATGATTTATGAACAAAAATTAAAATTTTAAAATTTATTCTGTAGTCAATTGGTAGCCAATTTAAAGAGCTCAATACTGGGGTAATGTGGTAACTTCAAAACATACAAGTAGCAAATAATAAAGAGGAGCATAGAAACAACAAACAAAGAGTGCTTTCAGTATTTAAGATTATCTGAACGTTTTCCAGTGAATTTTCTTCATCTTTACTGTTGTTTTTTTAGAAATATAAGTAGTAATGTGGTTTGTCCTGTCCGTTTAATCACTTAAGACATAACTGGCAGTGTTTACATTAATTTTTGCGTCATGAAACCATTTCGAGATGCAAGTACATTAAACCACTTACACGGAGTCGCACACAGCCGCATGCGTGAGCAGTCTACACAAAACGCGCGTCAGCATTTGAAATTGAAAGCAGCCTTCTGTTAGTGAGGTTCATATTTTAAATATATAAGTCTACTGCATTCCAAACCACATAAAGGACGACTTCGTAGAGCATTTGTAAGGAAAATACAGACAGGCGAGACCGCACACTTCAAGTGTAACATCAAACAAAGCAGCGCATCCTGTGCAATGAAGCTTGTGAATGTCATTATAATTCGCTTCAACCTTTCCGAACTTTATGGAAGATTATTTTACGGAAGGTTCCGAGTGGTGTATGTGTGTGAGGAACTGAAAGCAAGCAGAATACGGGTGTTTCTAAAGCAAACTCAGCGTCATCGCACATCTGGTTAAAAACTAAGCTCAGAATCGTTGGAGAGAGAATCGCGATGCATCGATTTTTTTCTCCCACCTCTAATATACATCTCATTTTGAAACAAAAAATAAATAAATGCAGGCGCGGCTCAAACATCTACATTTACATTTATTCATTTAGCTGACGCTTTTATCCAAAGCGACTTACAATTGCTATATATGTCAGAGGTCGCACGCCTCTGGAGCAACTAGGGGGTTAAGTGTCTTGCTCAGGGACACATTGGTGTCTCACAGTGGATTCGAACCCGGGTCTCTCACACCAAAGGCATGTGTCTTATCCACTGCGCCATCACCACCCCACCCCATCTAATAGCACACGTACGTGTTTTAGCACTTCCGTCAGTGAACACGGCAACACGCAGCCTGCAAAACACTAGGCTATCAAAGAAATAATACAGTGAAATAAGAAAGTAGCGTAACAACTTCAATCACATGCTGGAAAATCTGCGTTGGCCTGATAATAATTAGAACGTAAACACTAATGCTTAAGCCTACCTTGGCTTTTATATAATGTTAGATTTAAAATTATTTGACAGAAAAACAAACATGTTGATATTGTCTGGTTTAAGGGAGGACCTCACTGGTGTTACGATGTTTCCAGTCGCACTGTGACGCGGTTGTCATGGCGACCGTCACAGTCCTACCCGTTCATAGTTCCGAGACACCCAGAGTATGAATATTTAGCTAGGATTTTATGTATTTATTTTTCTAGCAGCCTTTTGCTTGTAGATAAACGTCTCCAAAAAACTAAAAATGAAGTTATTAAAAGGAGTTAATGTGATTAACCTAACCGCAACCTAAAAATACATATTATATTCCACTAAATGGAAATATATATTCATATAGACTACTGTTTAAAGATTGTTAAATGTTTTTGAAAGAAGTCTTATGCTTTATGCCATTTCTCCAGACTTCAGTTTGATAGTTGAATGCATCTTTGCTGAAGAACATTTAAAAAAACAAACAAAAAAAACACTTGTGAACCGTAGTGCAAATTTGTATGTTAAACATTTTAATTATGAAGAAACCCCAAAAGAGTTCAAACCTGTATCTATGACTTCTTGCAATTTTTGTAGGCAAAAAATAAATAAGTAAATAAATAAAAAACTCATGCTCACAGTTTTCCGTTAAATATTTTTAATCTGGTCACAACCTTAAAATACTTACAAAACACCCTCAAAGATGAAGCTAGGCCAAGAATTGGGGCTCGTTCATCCTAACTCAGCTGGATTTGATTGTTGATGATTTGGCGTGATCTTGGATTGTTTGGTTCTTCGGAGTTACTGTCATAGCAACAGGTCCGTAAGCTTAAACCTGCTCGGGGGCAGTCTCATTTCATGTAAATAGGAATAGACTGCATTTTTTTAAGCAGAATTAATACTTAAAATCTGTCCCAGCCACTGTTACTTTATTACAAGAGTACCCTACTGATCCAGGGACAATAATTTAAAATAATAATCATTTAAAAATAATGTAATAATGTTGTGTAGTCTATAATACTATAGACACAGCCAGTTTTACTCATTGAAAGATTTATTCATCATATAATAATTACTTTATAATTGTATTGGAGTCTTACACACATGCTATACAGTTACTCTGAGCCGTGCATTAATTTGAGTGGTGACAGATATTATGGGAGTGGCTTGATGGAGCGCACAAGATGCAGATAACTTGATCTTGACCCTTCAGAAACCTTAATGCGGTCACGTAACAAATCTGTTTCAAAGATCAAATTAAATCAATTGCTAATTACTACATTGAAATAAAAATGTAAAGCCTGTACAAATTTTAGAAATCGTGAATATAAATAATTGGTAATCATGCAAATACATTTTTTTTTTTTTTAACGTTATTTTAAATAAAGTTTTGTTCGCTTGGCCGTTTCCATGTGAAAGTCCAGAAATTTGTACATTTTTTCGTCAGGTGTCTTTTATATTTATATGATGTCATTACGGTGCTGTCTTGCCGCCAGCAAATCGCTGCATTGCTGATCGTGGTTGCGAGTATCAATACATCTGCCCTTTTAAACCAACCAATGAACACGCAATTATCTCAGATAACTCAATCCAGCCACACTAATCAACAACAACAAGTGCGTTCGAAGAACCGAATTTAGCCAGATCCTTATTAGCGTGATCTCGGATGTAATAAGTGACGTATGAAGAACAGGCTCCTGATGACATCTTGCACAGTTTGCAACTAAAAGAAATCATTCATAATTTTTTTTCCATATTTATATAATATTCGTAACCTAGTTGTAAACATCAACAAAAAACACTAAATGAGCTCAAACTTACTTGAACTCCTTCTCTGATTTGCCACGCAAGTCTCTGACCAGCCACTGGGTTGTGAAGGCGTCCTGAGGCGGCATCCCATAACGCATCACTGCGTTCAGGAAGGCCTTCCTCTGACGAGCGTTGAAACCCAACACCTGCCAAATCCGAACAGGGTTTTAACATGTCAAACTCAAAACACACGAGTTCAAGAAAACAAATCCCAGGTATCTTCACTCACCTCAATGTTGCCGCTCACTCTGGCCAGCAGGGGGGGCAGGGGTTTGTCTTTGTCGTTTCGGAGGCCTTTCCTGTTGGGTCGCCGTGAATTGGCTGCAAGTAAACAGTAGAAAAATTGGGCTCAGAAAAGGAGTTTAAACATTTAAAAAAAAAAAAAAAAAAAAAAAATATATATAAAATTTTTTTTTATCTCATTTAGTATTTTTTTTAATTGTCGTCATGCTGGTCTCACCTTCTGTTCGTTCATCAAAGTCCTCGTCTCCTTCCTCTGAAGCAACAGAGTAATCTGATTGGCCATCAGACTGATCATCCTGCCAGTCTGTAACGAAACAAGAAACATGATTAACATATAAACAGCCATTGAAAGTGCTTTTAAGTTTAAATCAACCCAGACAAAACGCTTCAAGTGTGGTTTATAGTCTAATAGTGTTAGCACATCTCTCACCTCTGTCCTCCTGAGAGCCGTCGTTGTAGTTGACCTGTTTGCGGATTCGCTTGCCCTTGCCCAGATTACGAGCCAAATCCTCCTGCTGCTGCTCATAATGGTGTCGGAGCAGTTTCTCCCAGTAATCTGGATCCACACTTTCCTCCTGCTTGATGATCTCCCTTTGAACTTCCTCTTCCTGAGGGAGGAGACAGGAAACAGTGAAAAAGTGCAAGAGATGGTAGAAATTACACTAAACCATCAAGCTTTTATTTTGGAAGAAAACAGCAGGAGACCTTAAAGTTTCTCTTGTGTTGTCAACACAAGGTTTATAAGTGCTTCTCATTACACATTTCTGAATATGGTTGGAACATATCGCATTCCCAAAAAGGACGTTATAAGCAACACTAAGCTATGATTTTGCTTCAATTGCGGATTAATCGTGCAATCCTCGTGCCAGCTGTTATCTCACATGTCCAGCAGCCCCCAGTGCTCTTTACTGACACTTACCGCTTCCTCCTCGTCTTTGACCACATACTGAGCCACTTTGAAGGAGCTGAGATACTCGTTCATGCTCTGGATCTCGGTGTCATCTGTGGCGTCCTGGTTACGATCCAGCAGCCGGTCGATAGCTTTGTCATCGTAGTGAATCACGCTGCTGTCCTCTTCTTTATTCTCTCCTTAACAGACAAACACAAGCAGTTTCACTGTCAGTACTTTAGGTGAGAAAATGTATTGGTATAAAGTAAAGTAGTTTGTAACTCCAGCCACACCTTCTCCATCGTCTTTGAAGAGCTCCTCTGTACCAAATTTGAGAATGTCATCAAGCTCCTGTTTGGACATCGAACCGGTCTTTGAGCCCAATCCAGGACGCACAACTAAGTGAGTCAACATCATCTTCTTCTTGGCCACCTTGAGATTAAATATAGACCAATCAGTTTAGATTCAAAAGACAGTGTTGGCAAAAAAAACCAAAAAACAATTGTGTCAGAAAAATTGTAGTGTACCTGAGTAATTCGCTCTTCTACAGAGGCTTTGGTTACAAAGCGGTAGATCATAACTTTCTTGTTTTGACCAATCCTGTGAGCTCTGCTAAAGGCCTACAAGAGAAAACACCAACCACCAGTGTGGATAAATTTACCAAGTCAGATATTATTATATAGGGATGCACGATATTGGAATTCTGCCGATATTCGATATGCCGATATTTTCCAACTCATTTTGGCCGATATCGATGCCGATACCGATATATTTCCTTTTGTTTGGAAACAACACCAAGTCTCTCCTGTGCAGAAATTATAAGCAAAATATTATTAATTTTGGTTAGTTTTTAACAAGAACTTATTTATTAGAATTAAATAAAAAATAATAAAGGTTTTTTAACAGTATATTGAAGCTTTGAAAATAAATATAAATCAACTATATCAATCGCTGCATTTTTTCCCCCAGAAAGATGCAGTGTTAACCCTAATATTTTACTTTAAGATTTAACATTTGTAGATGGTCTAAAACAAAAGAGTTGTAAAAATTCTGAAAATCTTTTAGAGCTCATGATTTGTTTAAAAAATAAAACGTTACACATTAATGAATAAATCAGTATATATAAAATTATTTAATTTACAAGTGTCATGTTTGTGATTTTTTTTTTTTCATGTAAGCTATAGCTTCTGACCATTAAATCAAAACATACTTATTTTATTACATCAATTACTGCTTTATTTAATCAGAAACACAGTCTAAATGTTATTTGTGTAGGCTATTTTACTTTTAATTTAATTAGAAGTAGGCCAACAGCGCCCCTACTATTAAAACTACTTACCGAACGGGCATTAGGACCTGGGGGAGGCTGTCACTGCTGCCCCTGCTTGTGCTATAACTGTTTACTCTATCCCACACCGAACGCGTCATTCTGTACATGCTTTCACACATTAAATGCAGCGATCCAAAACAGTCAATCTATTCATCATTCAGACAAAACTTTGCTTCAAGAATGAGCCACATTGCTGACGTGATCTAATCACTAGCACACCCTGAGCACATGCGAGTTAACCCCTTCCCCTTATCGGCAAGACATATCGGCATAATTTTGCATATCAGGCCGATGCCGATATTTACATTTAAAGTCATTATCGGCTGATTTCGATATCAGTCCGATAATATCGTGCATCCCTATTATTATACAATTTTTTGCTGATGCCTGATCTCACCTGAATGTCATTGTGAGGGTTCCAGTCAGAGTCGTAGATGACGACGGTGTCTGCGGTTGCCAGATTGATTCCCAGACCACCGGCTCTGGTCGACAGCAGGAAAGCAAACTGGGGAGCACCAGGGGCTAGAGCAGGAAAAATCCCATTCATTATGACACTTAGAAATGGAGTTTATACAAAGCAAGGGAGAACAAAATATACAAGCCACATCAGTTACATAGCATAGTTCTGGTCTCACCATTAAAGCGGTCAATGGCTTCCTGTCTCATGCCTCCTGTGATGCCTCCATCAATGCGCTCATATTTGTAGCCCTCGTGCTCCAGAAAGTCTTCAAGCAGGTCCAACATTTTGGTCATCTAGAGAAGAGGGACAAAACATCTCAAACTCCTGCTGTGCATTAGAAAAAGGCATTTTTGTCATTAAAAACAAAAAATACAGTAAAAACAATAACGTGAAATATTACTACAATTTAAAATAACTGTTTTCTATTAAATACATTTCAAAATGTAATTTATTCCTGTGATGCAAAGCTGAATTTTCAGCCAGTCTTCAGTGTCAAATAATCCTTCATAAATCATTCTAATATGGTGTTAAAAAAACATTTCTTATTATCACCGTTTTTAAAAAAAGTTCTGCTGCTTCATATTTTCGCAGAAACACTTTTTTCCAGGATTGGGGGATTTTGGGGGGCAAAAAAGGTTTTGCCTCAGAGATAAATTAATCGTAAGCATGCATGTAAATGCTCGTTTACCTGAGAGAAGATGAGCACTCTGTGTCCGTCGTCCTTGAGTTTCCGCAGCATCTTCTGCAGTAGCAGCAGTTTGCCAGAAGATTTAGTCAAGGCGCTGCCTTCGTACATCCCATTGGGCATCGTGGCAGCTTCCTGTTTCACACAGCCAATCAGACGACATCTCAATCTTTTTGATTTCATCAATATGCAATTTACTCAAACATCACATAATATGACACGTTATTGGTCTGTTATTAAAGGCACAGAAAAAGAGGACCGTACCATAGCAGCAACGGGGAAGAGATAGGGATGATTACAGCACTTCTTGAGGTCCATAACGACGTTCAGCAGAGAAACCTGGTTTCCTCCACTCCGAGTGTTCAGAGCCTCAAAATTGCGGGTCAAGATGAACTTGTAATATTTCCTGGATTCACAGATGAATGATTTAGAAATACTGGCTCCTGTAACCTACTTCTTAGTCCATTCCTCATCATATACTCACTTCTGCATGGGGCTGAGCTCGACTCGGACGATGAGCTCCGTTTTGGAAGGCATGTGCTTGAACACGTCAGCTTTGAGTCTCCTGAGCATGTGTGGTCCCAGCATGTCATGAAGCTTTTTGATTTGGTCCTCCTTGGCAATGTCAGCAAACTCCTCCAAGAAACCTTCAAGATTACTGCAGAATGAGAGAGCAAGAGTGTCATTTATGTCTACAGATACCCAGGGGGCCACCAGATGGTGCTAAAGGGTTCCATTTGAGATGTTTTTCAGGAACAGGATTTTTTTCTTTCATAAAACTATATGCAGATTTTAAAGTATTCATTTATGCTTCCTTACAACTTAAAAATATTCATAAATAGTTGAATAGTGCACGCTTCTATGAATGGAGTTTTCTATTGCTTTTTGCAATAGAAAAAGCAATAGAAAACTCCATTGTTTTCTATTGCAATGGAGTTGTTTTTCCTCACTGGTTGTATAGCAATTTATGTAAAGCAGCTTTGAAACATTTGTGAAGCTCTATACAAACAAATTTACATAAAAAAGATTTCTATTACATTATTTGCAAAAATTATTTGTAAAAAAAAAATATATAAATATTTTATTTTTTTAAATACTACTAATAATAAAAATAAATATTAAAAGATTCATTTAACTCATTTTATTTCAGTAATTTTATATAGGTATTTTGAAGTCATGTTACAAAAAATAAATAAATAAATAAATAAATAAATAAATAAATAAATAAATATATATATATATATATATATATATATATATATATGAAAGTTATATAAAATTAACTTAGTTATATGAAAATACGAAAGTTAAAATAAATTATTTTAGTTAACTAAATTATATATAATTATACGTGTAATTATAATTGCTATTTATATATTTATACATTTGTTAGTATTTAATTTCTTTATTTTTATGTAATACCATCACATAATATTAAACAGTATTTCAAGACTGCATGATCTTTAGATTTAAAATGAATCAGAAACACACCTGAATCTCTCTGGTGTGAGGAAGTTGAGCAGATGGAAAAGTTCTTCTAAGTTGTTCTGTAGTGGAGTTCCAGTCAATAACAACTTATGCTGCAGTGGGTAGTTGTTCAGCACCCTGAAAAACTACACAAAACACCACAGCAAAGCATTACAACCTCAAACCACCACAAAAATCTACCAATCAGTAATTTTAACTACATTGCTGAATAATCTATGCTGGTCTCACCTTTGACTGATTATTCTTCAGTCTGTGGGCCTCGTCAACTACCAAACAAGCCCAGTCAATGGAGCCCAGAACAGCCGTGTCAATAGTGATCAACTCATAGGAGGTTAACAGCACATGGAACTTCACGGAGGCTTCTTTCTGCACGACCATGAAGAAACAATCACTCAAAAATATATAACAATCATATATATATATATATACACAAAAGACTTACATTTCTTCAATGGAAAGAGTACTTTTCCAACTCACTTACCTTCATCTTTGAGGGTTTCTTGCCACCGCGGATGGCGTTGTTCTCAAAGGAGAACTCGTTTTCTCTGATGACAGCCCTGCTGTCTTTGTCTCCAACATATGTGACGACGTACATGCCCGGGGCCCACATTTCAAACTCTCGCTCCCAGTTAATGATGGTGGACAGGGGGGCACTCACCAGGAATGGACCCTTCGAATGACCCTGGAGAACGAAGACGCCAGCATTTTAAAACTGAAAAAAGACGATATTCTATACAAAGACATACATACTATAACATGACATTCAGTGGTTTGGCAACATTAAATTTTAACATGACATTTCTACACTTACAATACATAACATACTATTTGGCAAGAGCATTGTCTAAAAACAAACTACCATTTAAAACTTTGGTAAAGGTAAGATTATTTCATTTCATTTTTGTAAAGAAAGCAAGGATGCATTAAACTGACCAAAAGGGTCAGTACTGTTACAATAAATGCTGTTCTTTTGAGCTTTTTAAATCAAAGAATCCTGAACAAAATTGTAATGGTTTTTCACAAAAATATTGAACTGTTTTCAACACTTAGCATAAGAATTTGTTTGGAGCACCAAATATTAGCTATTTCTGAAGGATCATGTGACACTGAAGACTGAAATAAGTAAACCTTAGTAAAAAATAAATAAATAAAAACCTATTTTAATTATTTGTTCAATTCATCACATCATAAGCCAATAATGTCTTTCTAGTAGAGATGCACCGATTGCAATTTTCTTGGCCGATTCCAATTTCTTGGAAGTGTGACCTGCCAATACCGATTTTTGCCGATTCCAATTTTCTAAGAACTATAGTGTGACAATGACAGCATATACAAACAAAAATATGCGCAAATTTCCAATTTTTTAAACATAAAAGAAATTATTAAACATTACAATTCCCCCAATCTGGACTAAGTTACAGATTTTCTCTCACTTAAACAACTCTCAAAATAAAGTGCTCTGTGACTGGAAAGAGGAAGAAATAGTTAACTTAAAATGAGTTGCTGTATGTAACAAAACAGATGGCATTTCCCACTAAGTTTATAAATGGTAATTTTCCCCCCTAACCTTATTAAATGTCATCTTTCACATCAAATTCTTACTTTGTTTCAATTAATTCAGTTAGCATAATGATAAACTGTAGAGTTGTTACCATTCAAATGAAATTAGTATTAACAAACTCTATCTTTTCACTGCTGAGGAAACAGAACTGCATCTGAAGACAAGTTGCGTTTTGTGAACATGTTAAGTGGGCTACGCATGCGCTGATTTGTGACTGCGTGTTTTGAGTTTGAGCTCCATCAAGTTGATTCTTTATCGTCTATTTTCTATCTTAAAAACTATTTTATACACTATCATTTTCGTTTCTATAACGTGTGAATATATCCCCTATAGCATTCTAAAACAAAACCAATCAGAGCGCCTTGTTATCACTAGTTTTATTTTGATTTCTCGAGTCTGCTATTAGCTTATAGCCCGTTAGCATCGGCAGCGTGGCTGCTGCTAATCTCGCTTACACTGCTAATACTCTATTCACACACATTACCATTGTTTCACTGTTACTTGCTTAAATGGCGGATGTGTGTCTACCTTTGAGTGCAGGTGAGGACACGTTCGAGCTGCATTCGGTGCAGCTGGAGCTGGAGGCCATGGAGAAGCAGATCCATGACCTGGTGGAGAAGCAGGCCCAGCTGAGAGAGCGGAGAGCCACGCTGGAAACATCCCAGGCTGATGCTCACAAGTCCGGGGTAAGTATACAGCATGCTGCTAATACTCCCACCACCTCTACTCCGTGTGTTTCTCTGCACAGACCCTGTGCACCCAGGACGCGATCTTCCCAGATGTCCTTCACTCCGGCGCCGGGACGCTACGGACCCTGGGTGCACCAGCAGTGGAAGACGCGAGCCAGGCCCCGGGCGATGACCTCTCCCCCTCCGCCGCCTCCAGTCTTCGAGATCTTCGGAACCGCTTCGCTCCCCTCTGCGAGACGGAACGCGACACTGTGATCGTCGGAGACTCCATCATCCGGCACGTCCGTAGTACGTCAGCTGAAGGTAAAGTGCACTCACTGTTTCCCCGGTGCTCGTGTTCTCGATGTTTCTGCGCAGATACCCGCGATCCTGAAGGGTGACGAGAGCATCGGTGCTGTTGTGCTGCATGTGGGGGTTAGCAACACCAAGCTGCGGCAGACGGAGAGACACTAAAGAGGGGGTTCAGGAGCCTGATCGAGACGGTACGCAGCACATCGCCCGCGGCGACGATCATCGTGTCAGGACTGCTTCCCACGTATCGACGAGGACACGAAAGGTTCAGTAGACTTTTTGCTTTAAACGAATGGTTATTGTCATGTTGTAAAGAACAGAAACTGCTCTTTGTTAATAATTGGAATCTTTTCTGGGAGCGTCCTAGGCTTTTCCGTGCTGATAGTCTGCACCCCAGCAGAGTCGGAGCGGAACTACATCTCCAGGACGCTATGCTCCATATGACTAGTAAGCCAATTCTCAAATAACTGCTATGACGACTTCTGTTCTACCCACTTAAAAGATAGAAGTACTTGCGTTGTCCAATCTATACAGACTGTGTCTGTTCCCCGAATAGCGAGGTCAAAATATTAATTTAATGCAGGGTCCAGAAAAAATCTGATCGTGATTAAACCAGAAAAACGCAAAATAAATGAAAAACTATTTTTAAAGCTTGGGCTCCTAAACATTAGATCACTCGCACCCAAAGCAGTTATTGTAAATGAAATGATCACAGATAATAATTTTGATGTACTCTGCCTGACTGAAACCTGGCTTAAACCAAATGAAGTCTAAATGAGTCTACTCCACCAAGCTACTGTTATAAACATGAGCCCCGTCAGACTGGACGTGGCGGCGGTGTTGCAACAATATATAGTGATATTCTCAATGTTCCTCAGAAAACAGGATACAGGAGGTTTAACTCATTCGAACTACTTCTGCTCAATGTTACACTGTTAGATATGCAAAAGAAATCTCTCCTATCTCTTGCTCTAGCTACTGTGTATAGACCGCCAGGACCATATACAGATTTCCTAAAAGAATTTGTAGATTTCCTCTCAAATCTATTGGTTAACGTTGATAAAGTGCTAATTGTCGGAGATTTTAACATTCACGTTGATAATACAAATGATGCGTTAGGACTTGCGTTTACTGACCTAATAAACTCTTTTGGAGTCAAGCAAAACGTCACCGGGCCCACTCATCGTTTTAATCATACACTAGATTTAATTATATCGCATAGACTTGATCTTACCGATATAGATATCGTACCTCAAAGTGATGATGTTACTGATCATTTCCTTGTATCGTGCATGCTGCGTATTACTGATATTAATTATATGGCTCCGCGTTATCGTCTGGGCAGAACTATTGTTCCAGCCATCAAAGACAGATTCACAAATAACCTGCCTGATTTATCTCAACTGCTCTGTGTACCCATAAATACACATGAACTAGACAAAATGACTAGCAACATGGGCACTATCTTCTCTAATAAATTAGAAGCTGTTGCCCCCCTCAAATTGAAAAAGGTCAGAGAAAAACGTACTGCGCCATGGTACAACAGTTATACCCATTCTCTCAAGAAAGAAACTCGTAATCTTGAGAGCAAATGGAGAAAAACTAACTTGGAAGTTTTTAGAATTGCGTGGAAAAACAGTATGTCCAGCTATAGACAGGCTCTAAAAGCTGCCAGGGCAGAGCATATCCGCAAACTCATAGATAATAACCAAAACAATCCAAGGTTCTTATTTAGCACAGTGGCTAGATTAACAAATAAACACATGCCACCCGATCTAAATATTCCCTCACAGTTTAATAGTAATGACTTTATGAATTTCTTTACTGATAAAATAGATAACATCAGAAATACAATATCAAATGTAGATTCTACTGCGTCTAGTATTTCAGCTTCATTCATCGCACCCAAAAGAAAAACTGCAGTGCTTTACAACTATAGGACAGGAAGAGCTAAATAAACTTATCAGTGCATCTAAACCAACAACATGTTTATTAGATCCTGTACCCACTAAACTACTGAAAGAGTTGTTACCTGTAGCAGAAGAACCGCTTCTCAATATTATTAACTCATCGTTATCTTTAGGTCACATTCCAAAACCATTCAAGCTGGCGGTTATTAAGCCTCTTATTAAGAAACCACAACTAGATTCTAATGAACTGGCAAATTACAGACCCATTTCAAATCTTCCGTTTGTGTCTAAAATTTTTGAAAAAGTTGTGTCTGCTCAATTGTGCTCCTTCTTGCAAAAAAAGATCTCTCTGAAGAATTTCAGTCAGGTTTCAGGCCTCACCATAGTACAGAAACTGCACTTGTTAAACTTACAAATGACTTGCTTCTTGCTTCAGACCAAGGCGGCATCTCATTGCTAGTATTACTTGATTTTAGTACTGCGTTTGACACTGTAGACCATGACATACTCATAGATCGATTACAAAACTATATTGGTATTCAAGGGCAGGCTTTAAGATGGTTTAGATCCTACCTGTCCGATCGCTACCACTTTGTTCATTTAAATGGGGAGTCATCTCAAATATCACCAGTAAAGTATGGAGTACCACAAGGATCTGTCCTAGGTCCTCTGCTATTTTCAATATACATGTTGCTTCTTGGTAATATTATTAGAAAATACGGGATTAGTTTTCATTGTTATGCTGATGATACTCAACTATATATCTCAACAAGACCAGATGAAACTTCTAAACTAAGATAATAGATTGTGTAAAAAAAGTAAAACATTGGATGACCAATAATTTCCTCCTATTAAATTCAGATAAGACAGTACACAAAATCTCTTGGATTACAATTTGCAACTAGAAGGATGTACTGTTACGTCCTCTAAATTAAAAAATCTGGGTGTTATATTAGACAGCAACTTGTCCTTTGAAAATCATATTTCCCATGTTACAAAAACAGCATTCTTCCATCTTAGAAACATTGCCAAGCTTCGAAATATGCTACCTGTTTCTGATGCAGAAAAGCTTGTTCATGCATTCATGACCTCTAGACTGGACTATTGTAATGCACTGCTAGGTGGTTGTCCTGCATCTTCAATAAAAAAAAAAAAAAATCTACAGATAGTCCAAAATGCAGCAGCTAGAGTTCTTACCAGGTCAAGAAAATATGATCATATTACCCCAATTTTACAGTCTCTGCACTGGCTACCTATTCAGTTCCGTATCATTTACAAAATATTATTACTTGCCTATAAGGCCCTAAATGGTTTAGCTCCTGCGTACCTAACTCGTCTTCTACCACGCTACAATCAACCCGCTCCCTAAGGTCGCAAAACTCTGGACTTTTGGTAGTACCTAAGATAGCAAAGCCCACTAAAGGAGGTAGAGCTTTTTCACATTTGGCTCCCAAACTCTGGAATAGCCTTCCTGATAACATTCAGGGTTCAGACACACTCTATCGGTTTAAATTTACTGTAGATTAAAGACACATCTCTTTAGCCAAGCATTCACATAATGCATCTTATAATCTCTGCAGTTGTATCTGATCAAATGTACATTATTACTATTCTTTAGCTTGGGTTGAACAAATAATTTTTGCTTAGATGGAACAGCAGCTACGCTAATTATGTCTCTATTTGTTTCTCTGCTTCTGCCACGGGATGTTAGTAACTAGGAATTACAGAAGCTTCAGTCTGGATCCAACCCTTAAATGATCTGAGATGACCGAACACCTGAGAAAAGATAATGCCAACCCCTCAGAGGATCTCAGAGGATGCCAATGCTCAGACAACATACAGAATTACCAAATTTTGCCATAAGTTTAATATATTAAGGTTCTGCAATATACAAGTATATTGTGGAAACTTAATTTCCTGTAGAGCTGCTTTGCAATGATTTGTATCGTAAAAAGCGCTATACAAATAAACTTGAACTTGAAGTGGCATTAGATGCATTTACACAGACAATTTGGTGAGGCTGAAGTGCCATAAATGCATTTACACTGCAAAATTTCAAATGCATAAATAATTTTATAAGATTAATGTTTTACATATTTTTTTTTAAAACAAAAATAAAATGTTGAAAAATGCAATGATACTTTTAAATGACTAAACCACCAGTAGGTGGCGGCAAGTGTCCATTTTTATGCGCAAGTCATTTATTCATTCATTCAACCGATTCATTCAAACGGGCTGATTCATTCAGAAACAAGGCAAGTGACCGTCCTTATGAATGGGCCACTGAATTATTGACTCGCTCGTTCAAAAACGTGGATTCCTTTAGTAACAAAACACGGCTGTGTGTTGCTCGGACACACACAACAGTTTCTGCTGTGGCTTTGATCGGAACTATTTTCGTCAGCGAAATTGAGAAAACAGTCAATATATAATGTCTAAAATCTAAATCACTTCCTATTGTATAAAATCAGTGTCACATTGCAATCTTGTTGATATCGATATTCGGGGAAACATCATGGGCGTATAATGTTGCTTGTCTAAATCATATATTGAAAATATATATTTTTTTTTTTCTACCGCAGTATGCATCTATAAATTTCTGTGAGTTACTTTGTGTGTGCTGTCTCTCTCACACGCTCACTCAGGCTATGCAAGCCTCACCTGGCACGACAAATACATTATCAGTCGCCGTTTACACAAGGCAATTAAAATGAGAATAATTCTGACGCGAAATGACGTGTTTAAACGCGACTGTGAGTGTGTGCGTGGCTGTGATGTCATTGCCTGCGCCGCTAGCAATAAAAGGATCGGCTCGGAATCGGCAAGACGTGAGACTAACTGGTCGGTCACCGATCCGGGCCGGTCATGTGAAAAATCGGCCGATACCAATCACTAGCCGGTCAATCGGTGCATCTCTACTTTCTAGATTCTCATACCAAATATAAGCATAAAAGCACACACCTCTTTATACAGTGAATAGAGGAAAACAGCAGTCTGCACGGTCTTTCCCAGACCCATCTCGTCTGCCAGGATGGTGTCAGTTCCCTGAGCCCAGGAGAAGCGGAGCCAGTTGAGCCCCTCCAGCTGGTACGGATGCAGCGTCCCGCCCGTAGCATCCAGATACTCTGGCTGACGGTCAAATTTAATAGTGGGCTACAGGAGGATAAGAAATAGGTTTTAGCCATCGATGAGCAAGTGAATGGGGCAGCTGGGTCAAAAAGGTGCTGTAAGTAGTGTGTAGGACCAAAACAAAGCTCACTTACATCCACCACAGGGTTCTCTGGAGGTCGGTCCAGTTTCCGCAGCTTTCCTTTGAGCTTCAACTTCTTTCCTGGTTTACCTTCATCACCCATCATCAACTCCCTTTAAAAGGAAAAAAAAGATTAATCTGATGAGCGTGTGGATCAGTATGTGTGTTTTCTTGCATTTTCAGGGTCTATAAAGATTTCACATTTTGTAATCAAGTTTAATAATTAATTACATTTATATAGCGCTTTTCTGCTTTTCTAAGCACTCAAAGCGCTCTACATTGTGAGGGGTGGTGTCTCCTCATCCACCACCAGTGTGCAGCATCCACCTGGATGATGCGACGGCAGCCATAGTGCGCCAGAACGCCCACCACACACCAGCTTACTGGTGGAGAGGAGACAGAGTGATGAAGCCAATCAGTGTAAGGGGATGATTAGGAGGCCATGATGGTCAGAGACCAATGGGGAAATTTAGGAAAAGTTTAGGGTAATGAATAATTAAAAGAGAAGTTTTTCCATTTTCTTTTGTATAACTTTCACAGCCTTTAAAAATTCTTGCATGCCAAACAGTAACAAACTATTTGTCATAAATTTTTTTGCATTCGAAAGCTGAAATAAAAAACTAGTATTAGACAAAAACACTTTCTAATTTTTATCAAGTTTTAGCTGAAGCATTAAAACTACTAACTGGAAATATTTTTTAAATCTTAAAAAAAAAAAAAAAACTAAAATTTAACTCATAACTAAGATCAAATAAAACAAACAAACAGTAATAATTTAATTACGTAAGCACAAAATTAAGGAAACTGTAATAAACTATAAATATTCATATCAACTTTAATAGCATAAAAATAAACAAATCAAAATAGTAATAAAGAAAATTCTAAAAATGAAAACTGAAATGTAGGGCTGGGCACACAAAAAAAAAAAATTCAGTTAATTGTTTTTTTTTAATGATGTCGATTCAATATCGATTGTCAAAAGCCGCGAATTGATCTTTTCCGGTATTTATTTCAGCACACATTTAAAACAAGATCTGATTAATGTGATTATCATTCTCCACTAGATGTCACCTTTATTTAGCTTGCGTGATGTTACAACAGAAAGCCTCTCATTCATGCAGTGCTTATCATGGCGGAGATACTGTTGAAGAGAACCAAGAACAAAGCCATACGCGTGATTCGTAATGCTCAGGTGAAATGCTATAGTAATACTATAAATCTGTGGAAGCATTTGAAATCATGCATAAGGTGCCATGATTTCCGCAATGGATAAACACACTGTTTTGTTTATTACACACATACTAAAGCGTGGACGACGCTCGCAGTGTTTTCATCTTCTGCCGTCTCACTATATGATGATATTAACACACGAATATCATCTCCAGCTGCTTTGAGAGTCATTTCATTAGCATTTTACCATTTAATTTGAGAAAACTACCGTCATATCACATGATACACAGCAGCTGCAAGTTCCTCACGGCAAGCCATCAAAATAAAATTTAGTTTAACGTTAATAAACTATGTCAGAATATAAGACTCAATGCTACTACTACTAATAAATATCGATACATCTTTATTTTTAAAGAAATAATCCCATTTGTTTTGTTTTCTTTTTCATTTTAACAGTAAACCTCTGTTGTGCAGCACTTTGTTTGCCAAAAAATAAAAGGGTTTAATTTTCATTCGATTAGGATAAATTAAATTAATGTTTTATGCCTTCATCCGATTACCAGAAAAATTAAGAAGAACATTTTATAGGGCCCTATTATTGTTTAAGAAAGGAACCTATACAAAAATAGAATAGGTTTAAAATACAGGCCTGTGGTTCTTAATTTCTTTTTATTAATTCACCATTTGTAAACTGATGTTTACTCTTCATTTTTTTAGAAATATCAATAGCTTTTGTATTAAAACTATATTCACTAAATGTAATTAAAAAAAAAACAAGAATCTCAATCGCAATCGAAAGCTTGCGAATCGAAAATCGAATCGGGACATCTGAATCGATACCCAGCCCTACTGAACGTAGGTTTTCAAAATGCAAATGTTTTGATTTATATATCCACTATTTTGGAAGTTAAATACTCTTGCAAATGCTGTTTTGCATCTTTCAGAACATTTAATTCTCTCCTCTGTCCCCCTCCTCCACCTCCCACCACGTTGATAACCGCTGATGACTTTGCCTCTTTTTTCACAGACAAAACTAGAACAATCAGTAACCAGTTCTCAACTCCACAGGACCTCCAATCAACCACATCCACTGCTCTAACTCCCATCTTCTCCTTCTGTCCCCTCACCGAGGTAGAAGTATCCAAACTTCTCCTCTCCAGCCATCCTACAACATGTCCTCTCGACCCAATCCCCTCACACTTTCTCCAAACAATCTCTCCCACACTCTTACCGGCACTCACACACATTATCAACACATCTCTCCTCACAGGCATCTTCCCCACAGCATTCAAGCAGGCTCGGGTAACCCCACTGATCAAAAAACCTACATTAAACACTTCTCTTTTAGATAACTACAGACCTGTCTCTCTCCTTCCATTCATAGGGAAAACACTCAAACGAGTTGTCTTCTACCAGTTCTCGCGGTTTCTTTCACAGTACAACAAACTGGATGCTAAACAGTCAGGTTTCAGGAGTGGCCATTCAACAGAGACTGCGCTACTCTCAGTCATTGAAACCCTGCGAATTGCAAAGGCCGATTCCAAATCATCAGTCCTCATTCTGCTGGATCTTTCTGCTGCTTTTGACACTGTCAATCATCAGATTCTCCTGTCTACACTCTCTTCACTGGGCATCACTGGGATTCCACTTCGCTGGTTTGAATCCTATCTCACCGGTAGATCTTTCAGGGTGGCCTGGGGAGGTATCCAAACCACATCAACTGGTCACTGGAGTTCCTCAGGGATCGGCTCTTGGACCCCTCCCCTTCTCCACATACACTACATCGCTGGGTCCCATCATACATGCACATGGCTTCTCCTATCACTGCTACGCCAATGACACACAGCTCTATCTCTCTTTTCAACCAGATGACCCAACGGTAGCTGCACGGATCTCAGGCTGCCTGGCGGACATCTCGGCATGGATGAAAGAACATCACCTACAGCTCAACCTGGCAAAGACGGAACTCCTTGTCTTCCCTGCCACTCCGACTCTACAGCATGACTTCACGATTCAGTTAGGCTCATCAATGATTACCCCCATCAACTTTGGTCAGAAATCTTGGTGTAATCTTTGATGACCAGCTGACCATCAAAGAGCACATTGCAAAGACTGCTCGATCCTGCAGGTTTGCACTACACAACATCAGAAAGATCAGGCCCTTTCTGACAAAGCATGCTGCACAACTTCTTGTCCAGGCCCTTGTCGTTTCTAGACTGGACTACTGCAATGCTCTTCTGGCTGGTCTGCCATCAAACACAATCAAACCTCTACAAATGATTCAGAATGCAGCGGCACGACTGATCTTCAACGAGCCCAAAAGAGCGCATGTTACACCTCTCTTCATCGCCTTGCACTGGCTACCAGTGGCAGCTCGCATCAAGTTCAAGATACTGATGCTTGCATACAGAACTACCACAGGCTCAGCACCCTCCTACTTCCACTCACTATTACGAACCTACATCCCCTCCAGAAGTCTGAGATCTGCTAGTGAGCGACGCTTTGTGGTACAATCACAGAGAGGCTCAAAATCACTCTCCAGAACATTCTCGTTCACCATTCCTGGCTGGTGGAATAATCTTCCCACCCCTATCCGGAATGCCGGATACCTGTCAATCTTCAAGCAACAACTGAAAACTCATCTCTTTCGGCAGTACTTGACTTCATCCTAAACTCAAAAAAAAAAAAAAAAAAAAAAAAAAAACTTTCCCTCTATCTTTCTCTCCCTCCCTTACTAGCTTGTACTTATTTGAACAATGACTGAGACTTGGCGTTACGAGCACTTCCTCTGTCTGATTGCCTCTTCAAGATGAATCGCTTTTTGTATTCCCCAATTGTAAGTCGCTTTGGATAAAAGCGTCTGCCAAATGACTAAATGCAAATGTAAAAATGTAAATGCATCTTTAACAGTAGTGTCCGTGCACATTTATACCGGTGGTTCCAGTACTGCAGTTTGTAGGCGTCAAACTCTGGTATATCCATATCCTCTGCCTCCCAGGTGGCCTGATCATATGTTAAATCCCTCCACTTGATGAGGTAGTGACAGTTATTCTTCTTATCCACACTGAAAAGAATAAAACACAAGAGGTATGACGTGAGCAAAGCCATGAAACTGATCCAAAGCGATTCAAAGCTCTTGAAGCTCAACTCACCTATGGTTCAGGATACGGTGAATTATCATCCACTCCATCTTGATGCCAAAGCGGTAGTACTTCTCCTCCATCTTAGCATAAGTGGGATCTTTTTTCTTCCTCTTGTCGCTCTTCTCCTCTCCATCGCCGCCGAAGTCTATGGGTGGGGGTTCGTCCATGTCGTTCTTGCGCTGGTAGTTTCTGAACATCACCTGACAGTGCATCTCCAGCTAGAGAGAGTGAGAGAAGGTGCGGGCTAAGATTAGGACAAAGCAAACTAACAGAGAGTGAATTCAGCCTGAATCTGGATTCAAAATGGCATTTTAAGACCAAAATAAGAACCAGAGCAGGTACCTGAAGCTCAGAAACCCAGGAGCAGTGCCAGTAGGACATATTTTGCCATTTAACGAAGAACTCCCTCTCAGGGCGACCAGCCAACGGTTTGGGGTCAGGAGCACCAACTGGGAGGTCACTGGGCCGCGGCACAGGGGTCGAGGGAGGAGGTTCACTCCAGCGCCAGGTCAGAATCTTCTGCACCTTACCTTTCATAGTAGGACACTGGAGGGAAAAAGGAGGTACAAATTATTTCACAATACAGGGAAGTTTCAATGTGGAAAGACTCAAGCCTGTATTTCTTGTATACATAATTAAAAACAAAAAGTAATGGTTAATTAAATATATACCTAATTAAGTCTTAATATATAAAAAAATGGATTGAAAAGAATAATACCCATACATCACTAATACCAATACTCATATTTCTTAAGCATATTTATTAAAATCATCAAAGCTAGGTTATTATAAAGCTGCATCTGCTGTAGACATTGTCACTGATTATGGGTTCTATTATTTTGTCGCATCACACCGCTCGCATCCAGTGTAGACATGGTGAGAGCCACGCAGATGAATGTGAACACTCAATTCCGTTCATCTCCGCGTCCATTTGTGTCTGAAATGACACGTATGTGCGAAACTGTCAAAATTAAAGTCTCTGCAGGTATCCTTGTAAACACGGTTGCTTATGGCTTAGGTGAAGGTAAACTATTGAGAAAGTAAATGGATAGTATTGGTTCACAGCAGTTTAATATTCCTGAGGCTTTCTGTGTCATGAATGTTAATCAAACAACAAAACACAGAAATGTCACTTTTGTAGCTTTACAGATTTATTAGATTTAATTTATACAATGAAGACTATGCAGTGTTATTTTACATTTGATTATTCAATTTCTGTTCCTTAATACTGTTAGACTTACCTGAAGAATATAAAGCACTGTTTATTTCATTTTTATAATTTTTCTATTATACTATGTTTGTAATTTGCTTATTTTCTATGCCGATTTATTCACCTATAAAATCACCCCAATCATTGATAATTTTTTTTCCAAATAGAGTTGTTCAGGTCATCTGGTGATTTTTTTTTTCCATATAAAATCGCAGAATAAAATTATATCGCAATGTGAGTTTTTTCCAATATCGTGCAGCCCTAATTTGCATTACAGTATCTTTACGAAGTAGGCTATTTTTACATGCCATTTATGTCCCAAATATTTTTTCATCATAATTTTTTTAAACATAGTAATTATATTTACTAAGCAGGTATATTATTTAAAATACATAAGTATTAATTATATTTATATATTGATGTTATTTACTTTTACGTTATATTATAATTCAAAAGTAGGCTATTTGTACACTATGTGAGTCCCAATTACATTTACACTTAAAGGGGTCATATGACGTTGCTAAAAAGAACAATATTTTGTGTATTCGGTGTAATGCAATGTGTTTGCGGTTTCAAGTTCAAAAAACACATTTTCCACATACTGTATATTATTGTTGCTCCTCTATGCCCCACCTTTCTGAAATGCGTTGATTTTTTACAAAGCTCATTGTTCTGAGAAGTGCTGTTCAGCAGCTGGCTAACAAATTGCTTTGTGGCTGGTTTCACCAATGATGAACTACACCTTGTCATTTAAATAACCTGAAATTAGGCTACTGTGGATTATTAAGGCTAAATATTTTATTATTATTATTATTATTGTTAAATCTTTTTCTTTTATTGAAAGTGTGTTATGTTAGTTGCATGTGCGGAACGCTTGTCAGAGAAGATAAAGATACTTTTTTTTTTAAGCACAATTCACAACACTGGTAATTCATAAAAAAAAAAAATCTCTGAATGCACCGCATGAAATATTGATTCAGTCTTCTGACGTTTTACTATCATGTCAGTTGATTTTGAGGGAGAGGAAAGACAGTTAGGGCTTGTTTACACGTGGTCACTTTATGCGTTTTGTCGGTTTGGAAATCCATCTGATGTGTTACTTTTGGCCACATAAAAAACGGATATAAATCCGAACTTGAATTAGGCCACGTCAAATAAATCAACAGTGCGCTGCATTTTATTCATCATCAGCCAATTACAAGATCCAACATCGCAACATGAGAGAGCGGCAACAGCAGTGGAAAGATAAGTTAGGCTACTTTACTTTTAGTTTCATTTGCGGCCGTTTGCGTGTTGGCTTGCTGGCTGTATCTGTGGTCATGAGTGTAGCATTAATGCTGTCATATCTGACTAGAACATATCATATAGCTTATAACATGCTCTCACACGTTTGTTTTTTAACATTTTGGGAGGAGTAAAAATGTACATAGCCTATTTCAACAAGCAGATGCATTTACACTTGTCCAGTTTCGTCTGGAAAGCGTCTCAGACATAAGTGGTTTGAGCGATCTGATAGCTGTCCATGCAGAGAAAACGCATGAAGTGACCAGGTGTAAACAGGCCCAGAAAGAGTGCATGGGTAAGGGCTCTCTGCTCTCTCTCCCTCAGTTAACATGCGCGCTATCACAAGCGCAGCAGTCATTTTCAATCACTCATAAAAATCACATGAACCGATCAAATACGGCTTTGGCGGGACAAAAATTTATTTGGCAGCCGCCAAAAATTTTTCAATGCAGGAAATGCATGTGACCCCTGACCTTTAAACCCATTTACAATTTGTAACATGGTTGACTCACAGTGCAGCGAGGGCAGATCCATTCTCCGTTGGGAATCTCGGGCAGCGGTGGGTTAAGGCAGTGGATGTGGTATGACGAGGGGCAGGAGTCACAGCACAGCAGCTCTCCGCCGTCCTTACACACCCTGCAGAACTCCATGTGATGGTCGTCCTCCTCCGCCTCACCTCCCGCCTCGTTATCCTCCTCGCCGTCTGACGCGTCCTCACGAGCCTCCCACTGGATGCCCATCTTCTCCTAAAAGAGAAAACGATGCTGAGCACAGTGGCACATCAGGGATTGACATACAACTTTTTGGACAAAACTAAACATTTTATGGAAGCAGCTGCCAGAGTTTTAGATTGAGCTCATGTCAGGGCTCCAGACAAAAAAAATCGAGTAAGGAGCCATTGGCTCCTATAAAAGAAAAACTTAGGCGCTAAATAATTTTTTTTAGGTGCCACAGAATAAAAGTGGTTTATTTTATTATTATCATTTTATTTCCCCCCCCTATTTTAACATTTCAATCATTTTGTCATGTGTTTATGTCTTATCTTTTCTAGGCTTTATCAGCATTTTAATCCATCTTGTAGATGATCAGGTCGACCGGGGGACTAAGGTTCACTTAAAGTGTGAATTAAATGTCTTTTACAACTTGAAATATACAGTCACAAAGAATTGTTCGTTACACAGAATCTGTACCAATATCATGGACCATAAGCATCACTTGGCAGATGAGTGCAGTGCATCCTATAAATGTTGTCACGTCTTTCACACATTCAGTCTGTTTTTCTTCATTAGTAAAATGCAATTTTATAGGAGGAGTTCAATCATGTACAACAGAATAAGTAAAAATATTAATATGCAACAGCGCATAAATATATCAAAACGCTCCTCTTTATAGTTATTTTTCTAGCTGACTGATGAGTTTATGGACACGGAGTGGTTATTCTGAGGTAAATGTATTACAATGCAATGTTTACAAGCTTTATAAATTTCCTCAGTTTGAAACAATGAGCTTTTACATAAAACATTTCAGTAAGTTGTACTATAGGCTTTCTTATTGCCTACCTTTTGATCATGTTCATTTCATACTATAGTAGTAAATCGAAATATATAATGGGTTCACTTGCTGCTTTAACTGAGGTGCTAAAGAGATCGCGCCTGAGCATTAAGTGCCATACTCTCCGCTCGCGCGATCCGGACGCATACACGGGCCGTGTGGACGCGGGGTACTGGTGTTTATATTACCGAAAGTGTGCGCTTGTGGTCCGCATTAAAGAGCACCCAAACCGCATCATTTGAATTTCGTAGCATTTTAAAGCTGATACTTTGTTTATTAAAAAGTAAGACAGCACAAAGCTTTTTGCGATTACTGGATGGCAAGTGCGCTTCAAATAACAGGAAGTCCATGCATTAACAGAACACAGCATATAGACTAAGATCTCGATAAGAAGAAGCCATATTAGTAATGATTATAAATGAGAATTGTTGACGATATTGCCAGTACCCACAGAGCTGACAGCTTTACCTGTTGAAGTTTGTTCAAGTTGTGCATGAAATAGACACGGCTTTTCTGCACTTGCACTTTGGGGCTGTTTACACCTGGTCACTTCATGCATTTTTCCCTGATCGGATAGCTATCTGATCCTGAAAAGACCAGGTGTAAATGCCGTCCGAAACGCATTCGAGACGGATATAAATCCAATCGCTCGAACCACTTCAGGAGGCGGTCTGGGCGAAACCGGACAAGTGTAAATGCATCTGGTTGTTGAAACCACATATGGTAATTTTACTCCTCCCATAATATTAAAATAATAGACGTGTGAGAGCGTTTTATAGGCTATATGGCATGTTATAGTCAGATATGACAGCGCAATGCAACAAGCATCACCGCGGATGAGTAGCGGAGTATTTCTTCAGCAAGCGACGCGCAAACTGAATGAACCTGAAAGTAAGTCGCAGACGCTCAACACACAATCTTCTTCATTAAAAGTAGCGAGACTAGCCTATCTTTCCAGTGCTGATGCCGCGCGCTCTCTTGTTGCGGTCTCTGATATTGAAATTAGCTGCTAATTAATAAAATTATCCATTGCTTTCATTGACGTGAACTCCGTTATATTTGCATATGAAGCGGGAATTGAAGAACGGATTTATATCCGTTTTGTGAAGACACATTTATGTGGCCAAGTGTAAATGGGGAAACGTTTTAACAAATCATATAGATATCCGATCAGAGAAAATGCATGAAGTGACCAGGTGTAAACAGGCCCTTTCAGGTCTCTCTCACTGCGTTCAGCAGACTGTGTTCGGCAGAGACGAGGGCATCGTCTTATGTTTAATACGTGAACATAACAAAAGATGTGAGCGCAAAACAATCGGGAAAAAAGTCCTTTCATGCAAATTATATATAGTCGCCAGTGGCGACCTCAGCAAAAACTTCACTCGCAAATTAATACTTTTGGTCGCAAATGCGACCATTTTAGTCGCAGTTTGTAGCCCTGTCATGTGGAGATTCAGAGTTGTTTCACTCACACAGTGTGGGCAGCTCCAGGTGCCCTCCGGTGCTTTCTCCATATCAGGGTCCAAGCAGACCATGTGATAAGCTCGTGGACAGGTGTCACAGAGAATGATCTCTCCTCCCTGCTGACAGACCTCACAGTAATCCTGATGATCCGTCTCATATCCATCACCATCATCATCACCTAGCAGAGAAAGAGAGGCTACATCAACGACCCTGTGATTTCTGTGATGTTTCTTTGGACAGAAATGAGGAATCCAGTCATAAAAATTGAATTAACAGTATAACACAATGTCATACCACTTCAAGAAATTGTAAGAGAAATAAATATTACTTTTGTACAGTTCCTTCTTAAGGTAATAAAATACTTTTTTTTTTTTTTTTAGGAATAACATCTTTTTCTTCCATGTTTAGTTTTAACAGTAAACATCTGGCATTCAGCACTGTTTGGGAAAAAATAAAATGAAATTTTAAATAGGAAAAAAGTCAGAAAAAAAGTCATTTAATTGTTAATGTTTTAAGCCTTTATTGGATTCCTACTGTTTATCACAATAAATTTATATTCAATCAGAAATAATGGAAAACTAATACAGGCACAGCACAATTTCAGAAAAAAAAAAAAAAAAAAAACATTACGGGGACATTTCTTGTGAAAAAAAATAAATAAACGATTAACCCTTTGGGGTCGGCTTTATCGCAGTTTTTTTTTTAAGATAAGTGCAAAAGACACTAAAAATACTCTGTTGATTTTGGTCACACAAATAAGTGTTATACATCAATCGAAACTGTTAAGTGTCTACTTTTTTTTGAGTACACTCACGATTACAACAAAACTTTGTGGTTTTGGGGAAAAAAGAAAACAAACAGGATGCGCTCTCTGTCTTCTCCGTCTCCGCGATCTGTTTATAGTAACGCGTCTCTAAAATGAAGTGTAACTCAGCAAACACTCAACACAGAAACATGTGTCTGCTTTCAAATGAAGTACGTGTTATCGAAAACAAATGTTATGTGATAAAGTAATCCGTATGAAACTGACACGATGTTCAGTCTGTCCAGTCTAACTCATTATTTCTAATGTGATCCCGCCCCCTCGTGTTCACATGTAAATAACCAAATCAGTTCTCTCATGAACGCAACAAAAAACAGAAAATCTTTGGTCTCTTCAGTTGCTCTCTGAAGGGGTTATGATGCAGACAAGGCATTTCCTTGGCCTGATTAAGCTTATGAGTTATTCACAAGCACGGATAGAGAGAGAACACAAGATCCTTACCTTTTTTCGTCGTCTTTTTGGCCTTCTTTTTAGTGCTGCTGCGACTACTGCGGCTATTTGATCCATTCGAAACGGACACACTGTTCATACTGCCATCATCAAAGTCACTGTCCACGTCAACATCGTCCTCTTCACTCTGAGAGAGAGAGAATTTGACATGAAAAGGAGATTGAAGCTAATACACTGTGAGCCTGATAAATGACCAGAAAATTACTTGGACGTCATTAGCAAGATGCTATGTTTAAAATTAGAGCAGAGCAAAGAAAACAACATTGTTCATGGAAAAAGGTTAAAGGATAAGTACAAAGGCAAGCTGAAAAAAAATAAAATAAAAGTAGAACGGAGGTTCTTACAGATGAGCGTTTCCTCTTGCTGTTGAAGCCTCCGAGTTTGATCTTCAGAGGAGCAACCTTTTTGGTCTTCACCTTCTTCTCTTGAGGTTTGGGAGCGGGTTTGGACTTTCTGCGTGCATTGGGACCTGAAATATGCAGGAATTAGCATTTCTTTCAATGCAGCACGCAAACAATTAGTGGATAAGAACTCCTACATCACAAACCCTGTTAGCACGTAAAATCAGCTATAAAAGTATCTTGTTTATTGGATTTCTGAAGGATCATGTGACACTGAAGACTGGAGTAATGATGCTGAAATGTAAAAAATTTTAAAAATTACAGAATTATTTTTTTTTTTTAAACATTCAAATAGAATACAGCCATTTAAATTGTAATAATATTCCAAATTACAGTATTTTTGATCAAATAAATGCAGCATTGGTGAGCAATAACAGATTTCTTCCAAAAACATAAAACCTCAAGTGCACAAGATTTTGATTTTCTATTGTACTACCTCTGTGTGTTTATCCACTTATTCTGAGTACCAAATTTTTTTCTTTTTAGTAGCCTAGGACAAATATGCTTATTTTGCCAATTTTTTAAAGTGGTCATCAGATGCCCATTTTCCACAAGTTGATATGATTCTTTAAGGGTCTTAATGAAAAGTCTGTAACATAGTTTGGTTAAAATTTCTCAGTGGTAGTGTAAAAAAACACCTTATTAAACCTGTCAAAAACAAGCCGTTCTGTAGCATTTTCCTTTAAATGTTAATGAGCTCTGCTGATCCCACCCCTCTCTTCCGAGCCGCTCTCTGAGTGACGTTTATTTTAGCCGCATTCATCGTGAAACTTGCTATGTAGCACATTCTTAGGAAATGCGATTTGCAAAGATTCATTAAAAACCCTTCTACTCACTTCTTCTGTAGGTGAAGCTGGATCACGAATGATTCGCGCGAACAGACGCATTTAGGTAGATCAGGGTACTCATTCCCTTCAAAACGAAAGTAACATTAATCCTCTGAGTCTTCAGTGGCTCAGATGTCAGAAGTAAATGCGATACTACATCCAACAACAGAACGCCTCAATCGCTTAATCGGAGACATCTTGTCTTCCCCTGCACCGGAGTCGACAATGGCGGACAGCTCACTCAGGGCGGGTCTAAGGTAAGACGGCCTTGTCAATCAACTATTGTGGGAGCGACCTGTGCAGGACTACGTCATTCGGACAGGAATCTCAGAACAGCCTGATTTGAGGAAAGGGATTTTTTTTTAAAACCACTGTGTGGATTTTTATCATTATAGGATGAACACACTTATGTTCAAACAAATTGTAAAGGGAATTTTGCATCCGATGACACCTTTAAAGATTATGGTTTATATTCATGTGCGTTCTGTTAAAGTTGAAAAATGTTCAATAAATACATTTGAGAAAAAAAATCTTACAGATGCCAAATTTTTGATCAATTTACGCATGTCTTAAATTTGCATTCACATACTTTGAAAATCTTAATTTCATACATTTTTATATGAGGTCCAGGTTTTCTGCACCAAAACCAATGTCCATGTTTGCTTCCCTTTTTTGCACGTAAAATAAGCAACAGCGGTTTGCTGTTGGGTCGAATAAGTGCCCCATTTTTAAACAGCTTCTCAGAAACCATTATAATGTGACAAGATCACAATTTAAAAACAATCTGCTGTGAAATGAGCTTCACAGCACAATGAAGTTGATGCAAAAGATCAAGGAATCCATGATTCCTCAACACAGCAAAAAACAACTGCTGGATGTCCAAAATAATACTGTTCAGATGAAAACGCACAAATCAAACAAATGTCATAGCTGGGGAAAACAGCTGCTACAGCAGGCAGTCGCTCACTCACATGGTGAAAAACCAATCAGGAAAACAAACTGAAACAAGTTTGCACCCACCCTTGCCCTCTTTTGTCTTAGCCTTGCGTACGGGAGCTGCTGGTGCGGGCTCGGCACTGATTTGGGCTCCGGTTGCAGCGGCTGGGGTTTCTGCCGCCGTTCCAACAGTTACAATGGCGCTAGCAGCTGCCAGGGCTGTGGTGGCAGCAGCCGAGCCCCGCAGAGGGTTGTTAGTGCTGAACTCCCTCCACTTCGCTCCCAGAACCATCATCATTTTGGAAACGGCAATTTTGGGGTTCTTGGCAGCGATCAGAGGCCTGTGAGATTGTGGAAAGACATAATGGTTACAATTTAGGGGGAGATCCATTTAAATTAATGATTTTATTGCCATCCTGATGTTGGTTTAAAGCCAACAACATATTCCAGACCTGCACATATTAACATCATGCAGCGCTACAAACAAGTCACCTTTATTTATAGAGGGCTTAATTCAATACAGATTGTTTCTTAATAGCACACTTCTGCAAACTTCTTAAAATATGAGTCAAAGCAGCTCAAAAAAAAAAGACAAGTGTCTTTATTCAACTCAAGGTTAATGCGTATTCAGTTCAGTAACTGCGTAAAAGTTGAAACATTCAGCTTAAAAAGCAGCTCTACATAACATAATGATGCGATTTTTCAGCTCAAGCTTGTTTCTCATCTGATAGTGTCAGTACAGTCAAATCAGTAATATATATTTCACCCAAATGGTAGCCGTTGACTTCCATAGTATTTTTCCCAAGTCAATGGCTTCCGTCAACTGCTTGGTTCCCAACATTCTTCAAAGATCTTTTGTTCTCAACAGAAAAAAAGAAACTCGAACAGGTTTGGAACAACTTGAGTGTGAGTATATAATGACAATTTTTATTTTTCAGTGAACTCTCTCTTTAAGTGTCTTTTAAAACTCCAACTAAGCAAGCCAAAGGTGACAGGGGACAGGAGCCCAAACTCCAGTAACAGAAATGGAGAAAAACTACCACAGCAACATTTAGACATGCATCTAACATACTTTTGTCAGAGTAGACACCAAGTTATTTATGATTATGATGAGCGAATATTGCAAGTTATGCGATACCACTTCTAATATGGCCACAAATGAAAAAGCAGCAGTTAAAATCCGCATGAAACATTGAAATCATGCTTTCTTCCCTATTGTGATGCATATCCGATTGAAACAGCTTCTCGAATGAGAAAGAAAAAAAAAAAGGCAGGACTTGGTTTTGGTTCATTGGGATTGTTTTTGTTTGCTATTGCTGCGATTTCACGTGAGTGACAGCTTATTGTCCCACCATCGCGCACGTCATCAAAAAAGACGTCTAAATTGTTTAAAGATTATGAGGGCACATGGACTTTAATAGAAGTAATGTGCACAGCTAAATCATTTATAATAAACACCGCAACATTCCATAAAACATAAGTACAGTCAATTTTGTTTTAATGGTGACTTTACTATAAAAAAGTTCAATGATTTTTATCATATTGGTAATGTGGGTAATGCGCTCATACCTTACGAACTGGCTGAAGGCTTTGTAGTTGGTCAAAGTCCTATAGTCTTCCTCGGTGAAGACATGATCAATGTCCTCCATACCCCAGGTATCCAAAAGCTGAGAGGAACTTTTTGGCTCCTTGAAATCAGTTCAGAAAAACACGTCTTATAGAACTGAGTGATTGGATTTATATTTACTTTGTCATGCAGTTAATTTAGCTTCCTTATGAACTCACAGCATCGTCATCATCATCGTCTTCCTCTTCCTCGGGTTCTCTCCGTTTTGAAGCGGCTGAGTTTCTTTCAGTACCAGAGCTGCTTCTTTTCTTGTCCTTTGTGGTGCTGGCTCTTTTCTTCTTTTTCCTGCCAGGTGTGTAGTCGCTACCCTCGCTTTCTGAACGGTCTTCACCATCGTCCAGATCAGGGCCTTCCACTGGCTCCGGAGAACTGATGCCGATATCCTGGAGAACACACAGGAGGTAGGTTTGATCAGTTTTGGATGCCGGTAAAATCACTGGTCAATTGTCCAAAACAAGATCTTAGAATAAGGTTTATATTAATGTACTATACTATTCAAAGATTTGAACTTAGTAAGATTTTTAAAGCATTTAATTAATCAAAAGTGACAGTAAAAACCATGTATAATGTTACAAACACGCTGAAATCATGCGTTTTAAACCATATGAGTTTAAACTTCTGATATACGGTTTTCTGAGTGCACGCATCCGAAGCACACGGACAGAAACAGCGGTCACAGCATGCGAGTAAACTAAGTTCTCATTCACACGCAAGTCTACGTTAAAAACACACGAGTTACAAAAACAGTCAGTTATGTCTATGAAGGTAAACAGCTGGAAAATAAATTGCATGATTATTTTAGATCGGTGTGGCAGCAGCATACAGTAAATAAATCCACTGCTCTCTTGTCTCCTCTGAGGCTGGGACTCTAAATAGTGTTCTGTGCTCGTCTGTGCAGCCAAAGGCAGAACAGTTAGCATGTTTTGCTCAATCTTTCACCATGGCATTAGAACTGCTACACCATTGTCACTTGCGAAATCAAAATGACGACGCCTTGGGTGGAAACTTACAGATTAAGAGGTGGTAATATTATAATGAGATCCCTTTGCCACGTCACAAAGGGAGCAAAATCAGACGCGCTCGTTTTTTCAGAAGCTTGCAGAAAAAGGCTTACTTAAAGTTACTGGGTTAATCTTTTTCACGTTTCCTTGTTTGGTAGATGCACTGGGGACCTGATTATAGCACTTAAAACCTGGAAAAGTCAGATTTTCATGATGTGTCACCTTTAAATATACAAATATCTAATGTAAATAAACATTAACATATAGCCATAAAATCAGCATGCTTAACTGTAAAATCCTTTCCAAAATGTTTAATTAAACTAGTTTTAAATGTATTCCTGCAGGAAATATCAACTACCCAAAAAAACTAAAATATAATATAAAAATAGAGAAAATAAATCAGTCTGTTATTAGATGATTGCATGTTTTTATTTGAAGAATAAAACAGCAGCCAACCATACATTTTCCTACATAGTTTAAATAAATGCATAACTTAAAAAATGCAGCCTAGTAATCATTTTAGGCTTCCTGCATTAATTATTATTGTCCATTATGACAATAGCATCACTGTCTCTGTTCTCAAGCAAGCAGAAGTCCCATCCAACTTGTGCATGAGCTCGCATTCATACAAAGTCCTTTTAACAACCACTTATGAAGTTTCAAAAAACATTTCATAATCTTTAACGTTAAATGATTCCGCTTGTATTATAAGATTAAAACCTGACTATTTTACATTGTGTTCAATATTTTAAAAAATAAAGGGATCACTTGACCAGTTAGTCAAGAATCAGATTTTGCAGCACAAATGAAATGTTGAAATTTGGATAGTAGCCTACATGGCTGTGTTGCAACAAAAGCACTTTGTCTTTTTGAACACAACAGCTGTAGATATTAACGAAGCAGTCGGATCTGGATTCAGTGGCAAAAAAAAAATGGAATTATGTACCTTTGATATTAACAGTCATTAGGACATGTTATCCCATTTGCGGCGCCAGCTAAATTGCTCTGTTTCCCATTAAGACACTGTGGGGGAGGTTTCTAATCCATAACATAAGGACAGTGAATACTGCATTCTCCAAGGATACCACACACAAGCAATATCCACACACACTCACAGAAAAGGCCATTACCTCTCTCCGGGAGCGATTCCTCTTGCTGCCTTTGCTCTCTCGGCTACTTTTTTTGGCTTTCTTCTTCTTTTTCACCTTTGGGGCATCATTTTCTGACAACTCATCCAGGTCATCCTCGTCTGTGGAACAAACACACAAATCATTTAATAAATGAATTATTCATTTGAATTATGTGTAATTATTTTTCCCTTGATAAATGATACTTTCCCAGTAATTCGGATAAGAATTATTCTACAAATGTGAATAAAAATCATGTTTACACACATTGCACTGAGAAATACCCATTTGTTTTAATATTTTAAACTCAAACTTTAAGTCTGCATATTTATTTGAAGACTTAGTCCATATTCACTATAAAATTACTACTGATTTTCCTCATTTTCAGATCTGGAGATAGTAAAATAGGAGTTCAAAATAAAATAAGTCATGAGAATGTGAACACTGTAATTAGAAAAAGAGCTGCTCAGAATAATCCAATCAATCATCAACGTAGTGCTTTGACATTTACATTTAATCTAATAATATGACAGCAATAGATTAGTCATCTACAGATCTATTTCAGTCATTTGATCTGGGCCGGTTAAAAATAATCCTGTGCACTATACAGTGAGAAGAGATGTCAATTACTGTCAATCTCACTGTGATACAGGAAGTATTAAATGACAAAAACAAATCACTGATATAAGTGACCTGAGTATTATAATCAGATACAATACAAACATTGAATTTAAGGACATGCAATTGTGTGTCACTTCTAACAGTTGCATATGGCACTGATTTTACTATATCTGTTTGGGAAGTGACACTGCACTGTTGTTATTATTATTCTTCTGTCAGTCCTTGACTAAATTTTCCCATGGATGACAGTAATCTGATAAGATCTTAATGGATTTGCCTCATTATGAAAAACAATATAATGGCTTTTCTCCAGATACCACAGTAAAATTAATATAGCAGCCTCTTTGAGTTGACTAACCACACCATAGATACTAAAATTAAGCACACACAACACATTAAAAAAAAGTTCCTTCCTAAAGTGGTTAAAATTAATCTTACTAATCATGCAAGACAGAAAGTAAGGCACAAATAAGAAAATACACCGAGTATTTTGCTCCATTCCACCCCCCTTTAACCATTTCCCTAAAAATAAAACTGGCGTCACATCCGATTTCTGCACACACTGAAGTACAAAATCAAAATATTAAACTTATAAACCAACGTTTATAGTTATTTAACAAGCAAAATAGCATATTGTTTTGGCTTGGACGCTACAGGCCGACAGCGCGCGCGAACACAGAAAAACCTCACGCGTCAAACTCGCACGCGACTGTTACCGGTAGGCCGCTACGCACCGATGCAGGTACAACAACAACATTACACATCTAATGTTACTATAAAACCAGAAGTACTGTTCAATTAGCACCCCAGTTTGCTCACATTTACATTTTGTGCCATGTTTGACTAATATAAAGACATATTACTTGAGTATGACGGTAAAAAAAAAAATAGCAGGTCGACGGTTAGCCGCGTAAAAAAACCGGCAAAACAAAGCGCTGACTAGAAACCACCAAGAGGGTGATAAAACGCAAAGGTATCCAAATATTTCAGGTGAATTACTCTTAAAAACGACAATTCCGGTTTACTATGTTTCATAAGAAAGGAAACATCTCGATTCTATCAACCGCGCTTGTGGTTTAGCATTAGTTAGCCGACTAACGTTAGCCACCGCTTCGTCGAATAAATTAAGTTTCGCACCAATAAAGTCCAACTGAGAACATAAAATACATCGTGAATAATCCGCTTAAATATTTCGTGTATCTGCATTTCATCCACATACACAGTAAACGACATCAAAACCGACTGATCCAGTGGAGTTGACCCGCGTCAGTAAACGTAAATATTTTACCTGGCATCATCGAGCGATGTTCAGATTCGTCTCTGTCGTCCTCACTGCCGGACATATTGTTGATTCCACCAGCTAGAGAGGATTGTGAACACTTGTCACTTGTGTGCCGATTTTCGCCTCCTCTGGTGCCTTCCTGAAGCCGGGGGAGACAGAAAATAAAAGAACAATACAAACGGAAGTTAATAGCCACGGTAGCATGCTGATCATAGTGGTCACTCCGTGGCAAGAAAAAAGCGTGCAAATATATCTAAACCGAATGATATTTGTTAACCATTGTTAATGCAACTGAAAAAAAGCACTTGAACTTTTAAAACACGCGGCTGAAATAAGTTATGGAGATTTAATAGGCAAATGGGGCATGATGTGAGTGAGGCATTAGCTAAGCAGGCTAGGGATGCTAACCTGCAAAGTGTCCATAACTTTTAAGATTCCTTTCATTTTACATGCATTAAAAGATGTCATAATATGATTTTTGTAAAAACACAAGTAGAATAAATGTAATACAATGTTAGAAAGTGTACTCACAACTTGACCTGTTCCCTTTTTCAAACAAACAGCTAATTCAATCTAAGATGTCCCCACGTTGTATTGGCTCCTTTTCATCAACACTTAAAAACAATTTGTAATATCCCTGTTTCTAATGAATATGTAGTGAAAGTGTATCCAGGTTATGTAGGATGCACACAACGTCGCAGTTTCTCCTTCTGCCACTTACACCCTTTGCATAGACACAAAGAGATCAGGGGCCAGACATCCCATAATAATCTCCCTCCCCATATTCACACATACACATACATACAGACATTCACCCTTCCCCCCACCGCATAGTTACCTTGCAACATACAGACCATAATACCCCCCCCAACAACCAAAGACAGACCCTCTCTTCCCCATTCCACCGTGCCCTTAGCAACTGTTGCCATGGAGACAGCCACCCCCTCCCACCCCAGTTAACATCCCATAATAATAAACATAGTCACTGACATCCCACAATAACCATAACTCCGAAAAAAGAATGAACGGGAACTGAGCCGGAAGAGAGAGAGAGAGAGGGGAAAAAAGTCGATTAGCAACTCCTCGCCAGCCTGCTTCCTTATTACAGTTCTGTATTTACAGTAGACATTTGTGAGCGTATAAAACGCCATATATGATCCAAACATAAAGTTACTGCTCTTCAGGCCAATGGCATTTTAGCTTGCAACTGTTCTGCCCGCATGCAGCCAACTTTGCGTTTGGGGTCCAAAAATGAGCCCAAATGGCAGATAATGAAGAATGAAGAATCTTTAACATCCATGGAACCTTTCCATTAAACAAAAGGTTCTTTATAGTGGAAAAATGTTCTTTAGATTTTTCAAATGTTCTTTACACCAAGAAAAAATGGGTTATTTTTAAGAACTCTTCACTGAAACGTTCTTTAGGCAACCAAAAATGGTTCTTTTATGGCATCACTGCTAAACCCCAGTTTTGGAACCTTTATTTTTCAGAGTGCAGATCTGGTATTGTATTTTTAGTTTCAAGGCCACGGTCAAAGACGGTCTACCTCTCAAGTTCAAATCTCACATTGATAGTGCTGCTATATAAGTGTTTCAAATGGAATTGGCACTATTTGGTTGAGGCCTTCAGACGTTATAGATGGGACACTGGGACCCGTTTGTCCTCCTCATATTGCCACCATAGCTAACCTTTTGTCATTTTCACCCCATTATCATCCACCTAGATTTCTTTGCATGCAGAGAAGTAAAAATGACAAACACTGAAGGCTCTTGATATACATCCATCACAATGCAGCACATATGTATGCACACATGTGAATATATAGAAACAAATGTAATTTCTTGGGTGGGGGGATGGGGAGTGGTAGGCACCATATAGCATAATTACATATCAAAGAAATATAGAGGTGGTCGTCATGACAACCCACTCAGGCGCACCCCTCCTCCACACTCCAAAGCACCAAATATCCAGTAATAATGTCTCAGCCAAAAGAAAACACAGACCATAAAATTATTCCTGTGCTGGCAGTTGTCATGGCAATATGCAAGAAAGAGGTGTTTCTGTGTGTGTGTGTGTGTGTGTGTGTGTGTGTGTGTGTGTGTGTGTGCACGTGTGTCTGTCTTTTGGGGTGGTGGGGGTGTAAGGGAGGGGTTTCAGATTACCATGCATGCTAAAATGAATACCATAATACTCCTTTTACACTTTCTCTGCTAGTTCCCTCCTCCCCCCACACCCAAACCGAACGTGACTCCATAACTGGGTGAAAGAGCCACATATGGACACCATCAGAGATGGCTACTGATAAACTCTTAAGGGACATTTGGATCGGACCAAAAACTAAAGCAATTTGGCTGTGATTTCAATGACTTAGTAGGCTTAGTACATTAAATGCTTTTGTAAATAGTAATATTTATATTAGTGCTACATGAGCACTTGTTTTAAGGGTTCTTACTCAATTCAGAAAAAGAATATTGCAGTCTTTGTTTCATGAGGTAGAAATGCAAATATTATGTGAAATAATATGTGAATATTCTACCACAAAGCCAGATTAAAAAAAACACCTAAATGTAAAGAGACAAAAATGAACAGTCCCGATATTCCCTCTTTCCCCCCCCCTTCAGTCCAGCCCCCACCCCTCCCCCTCCCTAATGGCCCAGACATCCCATAATATGCCTGATGACTAGCACCCCCCCCCCCCCTTTAATCTCAGCCTGAACCCAATACTAAATCATGCAAAACTGCATAAACTGATTTTCTGCACCCTTGCATTAGCAACAGCAGCCTTGCAGGCTCAGATTTGCAACACTGACTAGATGTTATCCTTCAGTAGGCTGGTTAATTGTTTTTAAACCGTACAGATATTTACGCACAATGTTCAGTGTAAACATGAGGAAAAGGGAAGTAATTGGTCAAGGCTTCCAGAATGAACCTTATGATTATGACACATTTGATATACATTACCATATAATGGCTGTGTCATTTCCATATCCTTATTTCCCACCCCATCATATTCCAAAGCATTGCAATCGATAAATTTTTATCACATGGACCTATTGTACTTCTGTAAGTAAACAATGGATGTTAATTATAATGCATTAGCTTCAGGGCCCCCGCTGCAACACACTATGAAATACAACACACTGTAAGTAGTTTAAAAAAATATATATAATTCTGATTAAAAAATAAATAAATAATGATGCATGGGGCACTGCAAGAGATAATGAGTCATTTTCCCAACCTGCAACTGTTACCAGTGGAAACATTTGAAATCAGGTCAAATGCATGCTCTTTATTAATTCATAATGCTTTTAGGCGCACTGGGTTTATCTCATTTATTTGTAGGCTATATTCTCATATGGAATGAATTCAGATCACAAACTGAATAGTTAAATAGAATATCAAAAAAAAATGTTCCAGTAAGTGTCATAGTATTTTGTACTTGGGATGAGAAACTTGCATGCTGTATTCAAGATTCAAGATTTTTATTAGTCATATACACAATTATACAGAGTATAACCAGCAGTGAAATGTGAGTCAGGTCCGCTCCAAGGACAGTGCAATTGTATAGACAAATATTAAGAAAAAGAAAAGTAGAAAAATAAAAATAAAAAAAAAGAATAAAATAAAAAAATTATATGATCAATGAGTCAAATCAGCATATGTTTTTCTAGTTAAACTTCAGATTAATTTAACCAATTTCAACTTCAGTTTTAAAGCTATACAAGATTCAACTTGATTTTTGTAATGTCAGTTTAATATAAGTCAGCAGCTGAACTCAAGTTTTTAAGTTGAAGTAGGTGGAAATTTTTAGACCTTCCACATACACTGTAGTCACTATATATTTTTAACGTACTATACTTTGTAGACCTTTCCGTTCTCAAAGCTTTCTGAGTGTCTGGACTGGTAGTGTAGACAGAGTCTGTACTATAAAAACATAAGGTCTCTTCAGTAACAGGCATCTTCTTTCTTCCAGATGCGCTTGTGAGATATGTGCTTATTTTTAACCAACCAACCAACCAACATAACGCAATGGTAAGGTTATGATTGCAATTTCTAGCACAGCAGTCTTCACCCATGCAGGGTGTTTGTTCTCATCCATAATCCAACTACAGTAAAACTGCCTGGAGAACAAAACATCATAAATCCTGTAGATGTAAACCCAAAAATTAATAACACAAGACATTTTAGGGGAAGACTAGGAAACTAAAACATTTAAACAATTACTAAAGAGACTGTCTGAAAAATTAAGTGTGCATTTATTAGTTGAGTGTTTGACTATACTAATTTAGGGTAAAAGTAATCATGGTGACAGACAATCAGGAATGTGTTGATGATGGTGACCTCTAGTGGTTGACTGTGCAAAGCTGGCATAGAGATATTGCTCCTCCTAGTGTCCAGGAGTGATATACACAACCTGCAGACCCAGAGAGATGTCCAAATACTTGATTATTGTATTTTTAATGCACATCTCGAATATTTGCATTGTTTAAATGGCTGGTTTAATTTCAGTAAGACTTGAAATACATTCATTTTGAGCAAGTTACAAAGTAATAGTGATATGAGCTATCTGAATCCATTAGGGGGCAGTCGTGGCCTAATGGATAGAGAGTTGAACTTGTAACCCGAAGGTTGTGGGTTCAAGTCTCAGGTCTGGCAGGGATTGTAGGTGGGGGAGTGAATAACCACCACTCTCTCCACCCTCAATACCACCACTGAGGTGAGACCCTTGAGCAAGGCACCGAACCCACAACTGCTCCCTGGGCGCCGCAGCATTGGCTTTTGTATTATTAAATCTGTGCAAATATTCAAGATGTGCATTAAAAATACAATAATCGAGTATTTGGACATCTCTCTGGGTCTGCAGGTTGTGTATATCACTCCTGGACACTAGGAAGAGCAATATCTCTATGCCAGCTTTGCACAGTGTTATTGTATTATATCAGCATTTGTATTATTAAAACACATTTATAATAATTATACAAAAGATTTCTTATTCAAATAAATGCTGTTCTTTTGAATTTTCTGATAATCAAAGCATCCTAAAATAAAATATATTACAGTTTCTACAAACATATTAAGCAGCACTGTTTTCAAGATTGACAATATTAAGAAATGTTTCTTGAGTAGTGAATCAGTATATTAAATGATTTCTGAAGGATCATGTGACACTGAAGACTTAAGTATTCATAGTCAGCTACAGTGTTTATATGTGCTTTAGGTAGAACTTGTATTATTGATTTAAATGTGTTTCCACAGAATGTTATATTGATAGAATAGCATTGTGGAGTGTAATGTTGAGATGTCAACAGTGACAAGATTTTTTATTCTGAGATGCATACTGCTGTATTTTTTGAAGTACAAATAGACAACTCTGTGAAAGAAATGCAAAATAATATATGACAGTCCTGTGACTCTACAGTGACCTGTCTGCTAAAGTGAATTTGACACATGCTGGAAAGCAATGACTCAACAGAATATGTACCACAGATATGTTTATTCAGCCAGGCTCTGATGTCAACACAGTGAAAAGGTCTTTCTTTTAAGAGTGGCATTAAAAAAAGAACAAAGAGACACTGCTGTTCTTATTTATCCTTGAATGCTTTTGGCAGGGTAAACTGTGTGCTTTATTCAACATGCTAAAGATCACATTTCAGGTCAGGGATTTCTTACTTTGTTCAAGCCTTAAACTCTACTGCCATAACAATCACAATTGTTTTTCACTCTTTTACACTCTCAGACAAAAAAGGCACAAAAGCTGTCGCTGAGGTGGTACCTTTTTAAAAGGTACACCTTTGTATTTTATTTTACCCTAAAGGGTGCATATTGGTACCTTAAAGTACATTTTAGTGCCTAAAGTGTACAAATAAGTACCTAAATGATACATATTACTACCTTTTGCAAGGGTACCGCCCCAGTGTCAGCCTTTGTACCTTTTTTTCTGAGAGTGAATACACTTAGTTTTTGATTATTGACCTCAGTAAGCAGAAGATTAACTCACCGGCAGGCTATCCAATATGTAGATGAGCTTGTTTGTCAGATTAAGAGAAATTTAGCATCTCATCACGTGTTCACCAATGGATCCTCAATGGGTGCCGTCGGAATGAGAGTCCAAACAGCTGATACAAGCATCACAATAATTTACAAGTAATCCACACCACTCCAGTCCATCAATTAACATCTTTGAAACAAAAGCTGTGTGTTTGTCAGAAACAAATCCATACAATGTCTTTAACTTTAGATCACTGCGTCTGGCTCAATATGAGTCCACATTGCTTTCTTCAAACATCTTGGCCTGAGTGTAAATATATAAATGAACAAATTTAGATTTTACGTTAAACTATTCACTTTATTTAATATTGGAATTTATGGTCTGTAATGTACTGTATGTAAATGATCTTCAAATGAATTTCATTGATAGATTGTATGGAGAAATAAAAAGGTTTACTTAAGGAAGCTGCTCAAATGTAAACCTCTTAATTGTACTTGCAGCAATTCAAGAACCTATTTAAACACAAACATTTACCATTGGTCTGTAATTTTTTAAAGTTTCTACTTTTTTCTCTTGAGAATTTAGCAACTAACAGATAAATAAGCATTTACACAGCATAACACAACATTTACACAGATAAGTTACATTTAAAAAATTCTTCTTAGTGAAACCATCTCGACTAAGGGCTTTGTCGATCAATGAAGAAACATTACTGCTATTCTCTAATAACATTAAATATATTTTAAAAAGCATGAAAACATTAATCACATTCATAACACTGAAGCACCACAATATGATGTAATTGTGACTGCATGGCCAAGAGGTTCGTACAGCCTGTTATCTTCAAAATAATACCCTCTTCATCTCAGTATGATAGTGTCAAGATCAATGTGACCCAATTCCCTGAAAAATAATCTTATTAAAATAAACAGTGTAATCACAGATTATCTTTCACTCACCTTTATGTGTCAGTCTAATAAACAGTCTAAATGTTCACACTCGCACACTATATAGCTACATCTATTTTCTGTAATAATAGCTGTCATTCAGCAAGACACTATATTCTCTATAATTAGATTCTGTTCATAAATATAGAACAAATTTGTTAAAGTAAAACGTATTGTTAAATTAAAAGTCAACAACAGCTGCAATGCATTTTTCTTCTGTAATAACCTTATGTTTCAAACAAGATATTCAACAAGGGAAAAATATAGGACAGAGCTTAATTTTATCCATTGGAAATTTACTGGATTGTTTAAAAAGTGGAGTTTTGATATAGAATGTAGCCTTTAAGTAAAACCATAAACCATATTAGTTTTTTGGCTATTGGTTAACAAATATACAAAAGAAAGTGGTTTCAAAGGCAGTGAAACTTATTTCATTTCAATAAAATATGATAGTCAAACATTTTTTGTCATTTAGACAATTTTATACACAATAAAAATAAGAAGCGTATATTAAGAAAGTGAATAAAGTTATATAAAAATAATTGTAATTTGTTAATAAATAAAAATTAAATAATTTTGATGTCAGGTTGACTTTATAAGGTTATTGTTTTGCAATAAAAAAGCTTTTGTATGCAAGTGAAAATATTTCTATTTTGCATTCTTTTACAATCGAATGTAACATTTTTCATTACAAATTATATTATTGGCATGACAATTATAAATCAACATAAATTTGAAAATTCTTTAAATAGGCTATTTATTAGGCTATTAATGTGACATCATAACTTGTCTTGCTTTTATATTTTTCTTAAATTCCTTATTGCAGGTTCGATTTTTAATCACTTTTCACTATTTTAATATTTATCATATGCTTTGCATTCCTTAGTTACATTGGAGGGTTTTAGTCTTGCTTCTTTCTACCCAGTTCCTCCATCTATTTTTACCAGCAGCCACGGAGGAACATTGCAGCACCCTGTGTTTGTTGTCTCCCCTCCTCTGCCCGGGTCTCTCGTTCCCACTTATTAATCAGTCGCCTTGACCTACTCATCCTCCTCTTTCTGTCCTCCTCTTCTCTCTAATTCTCAGCATCTTCGTCTGACTCATCTTTTCATCCCCTCCCCCTTCTGTTTCTCCTCTCATCTCGCTCTCATTCTGGTTTCCACCCACCCTCGCTCTGTTTTGCCTCTCTCTTCCGCGGCTCGACACTTCCAGGCTACGCGCACTGACGGCAGGTAATCGTCGCACGAAAGCTTGTAATTCTTCCTTTTGCATATTTGCATCATTAATGCATCTGATGGTTTGGCTTATAGATGAACGTGTTATTCTGTTTGGACATGATTTTGTGAATGTTGCATTAATTTATGAGCAATTATTTATTATTATGTCAAGACATTGCTGTTTTTGGAGCATGCCTCTGCGGACAGACAGTTGCATGCGGAGTCACTCCTTATGTTGGGATGCTGGATGTGAATTTGGATGGCAGTGTTTTCTGGTGCCCCCGCACTATGTGTCTGCTTTACTGTTTCTATATAGGCTGCGTGTGTTATCAGTATGTGTCCAATCTGTCCTCATTGGAAGATCGTTTATTTTACTGAATTGAATCTTATTTTATACAAGTCACTTCGTTAATTTGAACGGAGCTCAGTTAAAATGTTAAATTTAAAAAAAAAGTTATATATTTTTTAAATTATTACAGTGAAGTCATTTATGCAGTAAATTATGAGAGACGCTAACGATTAGTTCACCTCGAGAGTTCCGAGTCATATATTCGTCACGTGACAAACGCAAAAAGAACGAATCGCTAGTGAACGAGCCATTGCTAGTTCTCATTCGCTTCGATGCTCCAGAAAGCTCTTCTTTTCGCCAAAGGGATGTTAAATTATTTATATTTTTCTTGCCCCATCACGCCACTTCTCTGCGCTATGCACCCCACCCCTCCGCAGATCTAACCCCCCCCCCCCCCCCCCCCGCGCTCTGCTGACATCCCCGTTGCTGCAGTATCACACTGGCACGGCGCAAATTAGTAGTGTCCGGATTCAGATGCATGATCAGGAGCTGCTCGGACCAGTGTTGTCGTTACTCCTCCTCCCCCGGTTTAAACGCTGGTGGTCGGTGCTACGAGACGCGCATACCATTAGCAAGGTGACGCGCGCGCGGTCGTTGCATATTTAGAATGCAATTTGCATGTTCTGGGGTTTCATTGGCTGCGAGCGTGGCATCTCGCTTGAACTGTATCTCGCATTGGAACTGAATGTTCCAGAAAAACGGTTCCATTTTCAAAGCCATCAGATTGATTGGCACTCATGATGTGCTTGGAAAGACATTGAGGGTTAAATCAAAATGCATGCTCTTTAGGCTACTTAATGGTCTTATTCTGAATTAATCTTTAAACAAAATTGAATAATAGCCTACATATATAACCAAATACAGTACAGCTATTTGTATTGTTTTAATAAAATTGTATTGTTGTACAGAACATACACTATTCATGATACATCCATTCCAGTCCTGCTTTTGTTTTCCTTCGAAATTAAACGCATTATAGAAGTAAAATGGGTTGCATATGGCTATGTGATGTTGAGTGTTTGATATCGAATTGGATGGGTAAAAAACCTGGCATTCCTTCAGAAAAAAACACCCAAGATTTGAAAGATTTTTATTTTGGCGTTTTTTTTACTTTATTAGCATAGGATAGTGTAGAAGTCACAGGAGGTGGAATGAGAGACAGAGGAGGGTGGGATTGGGAAAGGTCCTCGAGCAGGGATTTGAACTCGGGACGCCCGTAGCACAACTGCGCTATATGTCGGTGCTCAAGGCTACCAACTGAAAAACATAAAGATTAGGACCTCTCGGAGGTCCAATGCATGTTTGTCAACTCTTTGCGGCACCAAGTGCAACCTAACTAATTGTGTGGCAACAAAACACGGTATTTCATGCTAAAATACAGTTACACTAATGTATTTTGTACACAGAAAGCCAAACCCTGCTGCATTTCGACAACTGAAATGTTGTCAGCACTTTATTTTATGCACCAAACACTAAATTCAAAACTGATTTTGTGCACAAAAATTCACAAACGCTTCATTTTGTGTACTATAGTGGATAACAGAAAACACCTTTGGTGAACAAATTGGTTTTCTCGATCACAGAATACATATTGTCTATTAAAAACCCTAGTTCTTCACTTAAATTTATGCATTTTTCATTTGAGCAGCATTTCGAATGTAAAAAGAGATTTATTGCAGGTGCAGGTAGAACAAAACCATGTTCGTGCTGACATGCTGGAGGACTCGCTCACTTTTAGATGTTTGTTTTACTCATGCAAGGTCAAATAAAGGATGCAATGGACACACAGTTTCTAAACGTCCTGTCCAGTTAGAGTCAGCAGAGGTTTAGCTCATCCCCTCTCTTGTTTTCTCTCTGTGTTTAAGGATGTCGATTGTGAGCATTGTTGCCAGGGAAATCCTGGACTCTCGGGGAAACCCTACAGTGGAGGTGGACCTGAGAACTGATAAAGGTGAATCAATAGAGTCTCTCTACAACAAGGGATGAGCAGAATGTCATCCTGAATTTTAAAACCAAAAGAGTTTGTGATATCTACAATGTAAATTAAATTGAAATTTTTAGGTGTCTTCAAAACATGTTTTTTAAAAGCGTCTGCAAAAATGCATGAATGCAAAATTCAATTAAAAATAAATCTAATAAATTTTATAAAATCAGAATATATCCAAACGCAAGTTACTTTCATCGGACAAATTTAAATGTCTAAAAATTAAAAGGCAACACAGATCTATCACTATGATATGGATGCATTATGTATTATTCACTGCTGTAAATAAATGACAGGTTTGAAGTGTCAGTGTTTTTTTAGGTCTGTTCAGGGCTGCGGTGCCCAGCGGAGCGTCGACAGGCATCTATGAGGCTCTGGAACTCAGAGATGGAGACAAGAGCCGTTACAAGGGCAAAGGTGAGCGGATCACAGATGATCCATCATTCATAACATTAGCACCATTAACAATCACTACAATATTAGATCAATTTAAACTAAGCCTTCTGCAATAGTTTTGTTTATTTTATCTTAAATTTTACCTGCTGTGACCTGTATTCTTTGCTCTTCTTGTGTTTTAAGGTGTACTGAAGGCTGTTGGTCACATTAATGACACTCTTGGACCAGCCCTCATCGCATCTGTAAGTGCAAAGAGAATGGTGTTTAATGAACCTTTGTTTTTATAATAAATAACCAAATAATCAGTTTTCAACCAGCACAAGAACGGGTATAAACTGCAATCTGTGAATATTTGCTTATTTCTGGAAAAGGTCTGAATTAAGCTGAGATATTTAAGCATTAATTGCAGTATATGCGATTCCAAAAAAAAAAAAAAAATACTTGGTTTTAATGGGAGCACAGCTAAGTTTAATTAATGCATTTTCACTATGATTTACATTATTTTACAGGCTCCTATGGGTTTTTTTTTTCATTCCATGCTGTTTTTTTCTCCAGATATTTGTCACCAGTTTCCCAATAGTTTTTTTTTTTAACAGTTTAATTCTAAGCAATTGTTAATTTAATTATTTGTTATTTGTTTGTTTGTTTGTTTTACAGATCAGATTCCGATCAGATGGGATCAGAATCAGATCCCACCCCTGCACTTTAATCATTTTTCTTTTCATTATTTTTTACTCGTTTACTTATAACAGGAGATTTTAAAACAGGTCCCACTGCTACCAATCTACCAAAGGCAGAGACACAATTATCTCCTATTATCCAGGTCTTGATTTTCATTCCGATCTACACATTCCATTCTTTCGTTTTCATGTCTTTTTTTAAGTTACAGATACTCCCATGTCTACAGTGCAAAAGTTAAAAACTCTAATATTGAATTTTTTTTATTTGATGTTAACAAGGTTAATTTCACAGCAGCAGGGCTAATGATTAAACAACATTTTCATTAAGCATCAATCACTGTATTTTATTAACCTTGAGAGATTTATCTTCATGATGTGAACTTTAGGAGATCGGTGTGGTGGAACAGGAGAAACTGGACAACATGATGATTGAAATGGACGGCACAGAGAACAAATGTAAGTATGATGTTCTTTATTATGTGGAACACAAAAGATGTTCAGCCGCATGTTCAGTGCTGAAAATGCGTATACAATGACTTAGGACAAAAAAACAGCATACAATATGTTCGTACACCTTTTTTTGCTATATTCCAAGTCTTCTGAAGCCATAACCAAATTGTAACTTATTTATTGGAAATCACACCCTCCACTGTAGCTTATATTAAAACATGCCGTGTACAAGTGTGTTGTGCCAGATTTGTTGTCAGTGATGCCAAACGCTTGTAAAGAATTGTGACCTGCTTCCCTTTCAAAAAATAAGTTTGAAAGCCAAGAGTTTGAGTAAATGATGAGAGTCTTGTGGTTTTTAGGAGACCTATTTATAATATTATAAATTATAATAAAAAAAGTTACATTAAAATAAGTTTTCTATTAGAATATAATTTATTCCTGTGATGTCTCACCTGATCCTTAAGAAATCATTCTAACTTGCTTATTTATTGTTCAAGAAACATTTGTTATTATCATCAATCTTGAAAACAGCCTTTTTTTTGTGGAAATTGTGATACATTTTTTTCAGGATTCTTTTAAGAAAATAATTTATTTGAAATAGAAGTCTTTTGTAAGATTATAAATTACTTAACTGTCACTTTTAATCAATTTAATGCATCCTTGTTGAATACAAGTATTAATTTATAAAAAAAAAAAAAAGGAGCTTACTGATCCCGAATATTTGAAGGTAGTTTAGTTTAAAATACTAGACTATACTAAAATTAGTGCTGGGCAACGATTAATTGCAATTAATCGCATCCAAACTAAAAGTTTGTGTGCATAATATATGTGTGTGTGTGTACTGTGTATATTTATTATATAAATACACACACATGCATGTATATATTTAAGAAATATTTGTTGTTTATATATTAAATATTTATATTTATTACAAATTATATGACAAATATTTTCAAAATACATACTGTATGTGTGTGTCTTTACATATACATAAATATATACAGTAAACACACACACATACATATATATATATATATATATATATATATATAAAAAACATTTATTTTGGATGCGATTAATTGCGATTAATTGCGATTAATCGTTGCCCAGCACTAACTAAAATACCTTTAAAAAAAGAAATCATTAATCATTTCAGTACTTGTTCCAAAACTGTTACAAAATTTACATTATTTATGGAAAAATATATTTCTTATACAATGACATATCAATCACATAAAATTGAGATAATTATTAAATACAATCTTCATTTTAAATCTGTTCATCATGTCTCCAGCTCAGTTTGGAGCTAATGCCATCCTGGGAGTGTCTCTGGCCATCTGCAAGGCCGGTGCGGCTGAAAAAGGCGTCCCTCTGTATCGCCATATTGCTGATCTGGCAGGAAACACAGAACTAGTGCTGCCAGTTCCTGTATGAAAACTCATTACTCAACTGCATGACTTCAGTTCGCAACATCATAATTCACACCTGTAGCTATTTTCTCTTGATTATCTATGGAAATAGACTGACTAAGCACATCTTCTCTGTCCATTCGTCAGGCCTTTAATGTCATCAACGGAGGCTCCCACGCTGGAAACAAGCTGGCCATGCAGGAATTCATGGTGCTTCCTGTGGGGGCGGAGTCATTCCGGGACGCCCTGCGTGTCGGAGCCGAGCTCTACCAGACGCTCAAGGGTGTCATCAAGGAAAAGTACGGCCAAGACGCCACCAACGTTGGCGACGAGGGAGGATTCGCTCCAAACATCCTGGAGAACAGTGAAGGTGAATCAGTGAATCAGTGTCTGAGCGTGTGATCCAATTTCATCATAATGAGTTTATCCATTACTGGCTTCTCTATCACGCCTCCACAGCACTTGAGCTGATAAAGACAGCCATAGACAAGGCCGGGTTCACAGATAAAGTCGTGATCGGGATGGATGTAGCCGCCTCTGAGTTCTACCGTGACGGCAAGTACGACCTCGACTTCAAGTCTCCTCCAAACCCAGACAGACACATCACCAGCGATGAGCTGTTAGAGATCTACCAGACGTTTGTCAACGATTATCCAGGTAACAAGGAAATTAAATAAGACCAAGGAATTTTAAAGTTTGAATGTTAATATAGTAAGGTTTTGAGGTTTATTTAAAGCAATTTACATTGTAAATTCAATAATAAATTGTGTTTTTTTTTCATTTACTTTGCTTGTTTTTAGAGTAATGCACCTACACTGAAAGTCTAGGGACAATTTTTATGATTGAAATGAATTTAATTATTATAATTAAAATACAATTAATTATCACACCCTTCACTAACACTTAATAATTAAACTAGTTAGCATGAGAATATGAACATAACTATTTATCAACCTTATCTTTGCATAGTTACATCCAACCTTTCATGATCGTGTCAAACTAGGAAATACGATAACTTTCTCTTGATATACATTACTGTTCTAAAGTTTTTATTTCAGTGTTTTTAAAAGAAAAAAAGTCTCTTCTGCTCACAAAAAACTGCATTTAACTGATCAAAAACACAGGAAAAATTTTAATATTGTGAAATATGATTACAATTTAAAATAGCTGTTTTCTATTTGAATATATTTTAAAATGTAACTTATTCCTGTGATTCAAAGCTGAATTTTCAGCATCATTACTCCAGTCTTCAGCGTCACATGATCCTTCAGAAATCAGTCTAATATGCTAATTTGCTGTATGAGAAACATGCTTTTTTTTCAAGATCCTTTGATGAATAGAAAGTTCATTAGAACAGCATTTATTTGAAATAAAACTATTTTGTAACATAATTATTTATGCTGTCAACCTTTGATCAATATAATGCTTTTTTGCTAAATAAAAGTATTTATTAATCTTTTGTTCCTATCTTAATTGTTAGTGGTGTCCATTGAGGACCCGTTTGATCAGGACGACTGGGCCGCTTGGACTAACATGACGGGCTCCATGGGGATCCAGATTGTGGGAGACGACCTCACTGTGACAAACCCAAAGAGGATAGAGAAGGCTGCGGAAGACCGTGCATGCAACTGTCTGCTCCTGAAGGTCAACCAGATCGGCACGGTCACAGAGGCCATCCAAGCGTGAGTCAATCTATAAATATTGCCCCATAAACCTTAGTTTAGTACCAGCGTTTCCAGCTCCCAATCTTCTCATTTTGAACTGTGTGTCCCTCAGATGTAAGCTCGCTCAGGCCAACGGATGGGGCGTGATGGTCAGCCATCGCTCAGGAGAGACAGAAGACACTTTCATCGCTGATCTAGTGGTGGGACTCTGCACTGGACAGGTACACACAGTGTTAATTGTTAATGTTAAACAAATCATTAAGTTTGATCGACTTGACAAACTTGAACTCTTTCTCTCTCTTGTCTTTCAGATAAAGACAGGAGCCCCGTGTAGATCTGAGCGTCTCGCAAAATATAACCAACTTATGAGGCAAGAGCGCATTCAGTCTTAATGATTTTGAGTAATCCAGTAAAAAATGATTTCAGTCCGCAAAACAATGTCCGAATAATTGTCACATACTTTGTCTCTTTTTTTTAAATAGGCAGTTACTAAAATTTTAAAAGTGTTAGTTTTTGCTTTCAACTCACAGCACAGTGTTATTTTAGTATGATAGAGATATTATGAGAGTTTTTATGAATGGCTTTATTTAAAAAATATATATTTTCCATTTTAATGTTAATTTTTGTTAAAGTTTCAGTCATTTTGTTGTGTGTTTTTTAGGTTTTGGTATTTTTTTAATATGCATTGTATTTTTTTATTAGTTTTATTTACTTATTTTTTAAGCTTTTTTAGTAAATTTTTTAAGCTTTTAATTTTTTAAATTTCATTTTATTTCATTTAACAATAATTAAATTTCATTCTATAAAGTACGGTTTTTACTGGTTTTAGTTTTAGATAACTACAATAAGCCTGTAAAGCCACAACTGTTTATTATAGGTGTACCGTAGTGAGTCAGGATAAGCCAAAAACACGGTTTGGAAAATGGATTTATGGTGTACTTGCTTATTATATAAATTTTGAAGTTTACAAAAGTTACGGACTGTAGCTTTGAAGTTACTGCTAGAATTGTTCATACTTATTTTTAGGTATCTAACAGTAAGTATTGAACCCCTTGCTCAACTTGTTTGCTTTTTCATCCTCTATACAATTGGATGATAAAGAAGGTTAAATAAATCCCATTGATTTCCATTGAATGAAGCCAATTTTCTTTAGAAAATGTAAAAATGTTTGCTTGTGCATCAGCACGTACAAATGAATATGACTCAACTGACTAAAAAAAATAGAGTTGGCCACATAAGAAACCAATAATTACTTTGATTAACATGGTTGATTACAGTCTTCTAGCTGTTTCTCTGTCACCTCCTGTTCCTGTATAATTAATCCATGTCCATCTCTGCCCCTCACAGGATTGAAGAAGAACTGGGCGATCAGGCTCGATTCGCCGGGCACAATTTCAGAAACCCTAGTGCTCTGTGATACTGACATCACCACACCGAAATCACACAAAAAAAACAACTGACAAACAGAGTATGTACTGCACTGAACTGACTGACTGCCCTTGACGTCCCCTCAAATCATTCAAAATGCATTAAAACAGCACTATTTGCACTGATATACAAAAGATGACTTACTCAGACACTCAAAGTATATATTTAAACTGAACTTGACTGCGGACAGGCTTTGATAGACCAAATATTATGCACAGTGGATCCTGGACCGGCCAACATTATGCACAAGAGATGCTGAATTACTTTACGGGCAAAACATGTGCACAGGGTGGAGATGCATGCATGCGTATGATTCAGAAAATGGACCTTGAATTTAACAAAATTAAACATTTAAAAAGAAGGATTTAACTCAGATGGAATAAAAGTAGAGATTTATTTTAATCAGGTGTAATGTTTAAAATTGTAATTTTTATGGTTCATTGCATGAGAACTAGGCAAAAAATATATAGATTTTGGAAAAAGGAGAGTAGAAAAATCAACTAGTTACCTGACTATTTATGCAGCAGTGGGATTTTCAGTGGGAAGATCACGCTGGGATGATTGACATTGACAGTGAAGAATTCAGGGTCCGGCATTTACTCTAAAAGACAGTTTAGTAAGTCATTTGCCCAGGGCATTAGATGCTTTTTATCAAACAATGCTCTCTTTCTCAGATGCTGGTTTTTTGTGTCCATCTCTGACCCAAAAGCATGCTGAGGAAAAAGAGCCTTTTAAAACAAACCGTTATTCATTCAAATCAACAAATAAAATAAAATAGGGTGTTTTAACCTCTGACATAAAAAGAACAGTGTTTTACTCATTTTAGTATATGAAGCATTTAAAATAATGTGTACAATATATTTATTTCCACAAAGTTCATAAGTTTCTGTATATCTTTGTTATTGATTTGGAAGGTCTAAAATATGTCCTGAGTATGTTATGATATTGTTGTCTTATGGCTCCCTACATAAATCAACACAGCAAAAAATGAATAAAGAGAATGAAATCTAAAGGATCGAACAAAGTTCACATATCACTTCTAATAATAATAATAATAATTATATTCAAGAACCCCATAATCTTCATAAGTCTGCCGGATTTTCTCATGCAATGACTTAAAATGTACTTTCACATTTTCTTTTACCCTGGATCTCCATCCTAAAGAGGAAGTGGAACTTTTTTTGCATTGAATTAAACAATCACATTTCTGGCTCAACCAATGGCGTGTGTTTGGGGCGGGGCTACCATTGTCCAAATATATAAGAGACAGACAGCTGTAGGAATGACACACTTCACTTCTGCTTTAAGATGAATGATCAACTCCAGTAGAGAAAGAAAGAGAGACATGACATAATCACAATGACAGATCTGATTCAAGAACTGGACCGACAGACATGCTTACATGAATAGAGACCAAACACACTGACTCACTCACATTTGTGTAGCAAAGTCTCACCCTCAACGCACACGATTCCTTATGCCCCCCCCCCATGGACTTGCAGTCTGTGTTTCTTCCTTTCTCGTCGTTTCATCCGTCTCCTCTCCCCCTTTCCCTTCTTGTGGTTATGACTTGGCTTGTTCCCCCATACCTGAAATCTTTTTCCTCCCTGATGATTTATATTTTCATCATTTTGTGAGATTATTGTGGTGAAAGAAGGAAAAGAAAGCAAGATGGAGAGAAAAAAAAAAAAAACTGACAAGCCTGTCAGTGAATAATGTTATGGAATATTAAAGCTGTCATTACTTTCGTCAACCTAAGTGTGTTTTCTTCGCATCGTTAAAAGCAGAGGAGTACGTTTAAATGGGTTTTCACCATTTAGACTCTCGGTTATAGAACAAGATAGCGTTTTAATGGGTTTTTAGAATTATATTGTCATCTACATTAGAAAACTCAATGAATTCAGTTCAATTAAAAAAACGTTTTTAAAAGAAATAACTACTTTTATTCATCGAGGATGCATTAAATGGATCAGAAGTGTCAGTTAAGACATGTATGATGTTCAAAAGATTTTTAACTATTCATGCACAGTAAAATGATTTTCATTTTTTATAATAAGAAGAAATGTTTCTTGAGCAGCAAATCAGCTTATTAGATTGATTTCTGAAGGATCATGTGACACTGAAGACTGGAGTAATGATGCTGAAAATTCAGCCTTGCATCACAGAAATAAATTACATTTTAAAACATTCAAATAGAAAAGTTTTTTGAAATTGTAATAATATTTCACAATTACTGTTTTTACTTTAATCAAATATATGTAAATGCAAACTTGATGCATCTTAATGATATAAAATTCATTGTAAAAACATGAAAAGTATGCAAAAAATATATTCAGTGCCCTCCAAAAGTATTGGAACAGTAAGGCTAATTCCTTTATTTTTGCTGTAAACTGTAAACATTTGGGTTTGACATCAAAAGATGAATATGAGATGAGAGATTAACATTTCAGCTTTTATTTACAGGTATTTTCATCTGGATCTGATACACAACTCAGAAGATAGCACCTTTTGTTTGAACAGCACCCATTTTTCATGTTACCAAAAGTATTGGAACATGTGACAGGCGTGTTTTGTTGCCCTGGTGTGTCCTATTAATTGATTATTCAAACAATAAATAGCACTGAATGTCTGCGCTCAGTTTCAGATCTGTGCAGACTGCATTTATAGTTAGTTAGACGTGTAACCAACATGAAAACCAGACAGGTGTCTATGGGTGAAAAAGAGCAATTGTGAAGCTGAGAGAAGATGAAAAATCAATCAAACCATTGCACAAACACTGGCAATAGCAGGTACAACCATTTGGAATCTCCTGAGGAAGAAAGAAACCACTGGTGTACTTAGTAACACCTCAAACGGGTAGATCAAGGACAACATCTGCAGTTGATGACAGAAACATTGTGACAGCTGTAAAGAAAGACCCTAAAACAACTGTTAGTGACATCAGCAACAACCTCCAGAGGGCAGGAGTGAAGGTATCACAATCTACTGTTCGCAGAAGACTTCATGAACAAAAGTACAGAGGCTACACCAGAAGATGCAAACCACTCATTAGCAAGAAGAATAGGAGACGAGCCTCAAAAATTCTGGGACAAGGTTTTATGGACTGATTTTATGGACCAAAGTGATGGAAAGGCTAAAGTTTGGAGAAAGAAAGGATCTGCTCATGATCCCAAACATACAAGCTCATCTGAAACACAGTGTACACAGGTGTACATTATAGTACACATTACACAAGTAATGTAATGGCTTGGGCTTTCATCGCTTCTTCTGGAACAGGCTCATTAATCTTCATTAATGATGTAACACATGATGGCAGCAGCAAAATTAACTCAGAAGTCTACAGAAATATTTTGTCTGACAATTTTCAGAAAGATGCAACCAAACTGATCGGGAGATCCTTCATCATGCAGCAAGATAATGACCCAAAACAACAAAGGAGTTCATCAGGGGCAAGAAGTGGAAGGTTTTAGACTGGCCAAGTCAATATCCACACTTAAACCCTGTAGAGTGTGCATTTTACCTGCTAAAGAAGAGACTGAAGGGAGTAACCCCCCAAAACTGAAAGAGGCTGCGGTGAAAGCCTGGAAAAGCATCACAAAAGAAGAATGCAAAAGTTTGGTGATGTCAATGGGTCACAGGCTTGATGCAGTTATTAAAAGCAAAGGATTTGCAACTAAATATTAAGTATTTTTCACTTTAATCTGTTAATTCTATCTGTTCCAATACTTTTGGTAGCATGAAAAATGAGTGGGTTCAAACAAAAGGTGATATCTTCTGAGTTGTGTATCAGATCCAGATGAAAATACCTGTAAATAAAAGCTGAAATGTTAATCTCTCATCTCATATTCATCTTTTGATGTCAAACCCAAATGTTTTCAGTCTACAGCAAAAATAAAAGGAACTGGCCTTACTGTTCCAATACTTTTGGAGGACATTGTATTTTACAACATTTAGCCTTTAGTTTCAGTATGCACAGCATTTAATGTCAGTTATTAAATCAGAAAAAAAAATTAGGCCAAGAGAAAACACTACAAGAAGACAGAACAAATACGTTTTAAATTTTCTACCGAGGTAGTCATTTCTACAGAGGATAAAGTGCTCAATAAGTCACTACACACGCAGTTAAGCATTCAACGCTGGTCTTGTAAGTTAATCAATGTGGAGAATACAGTGTGTTAGATTTCAAGTAGTGTGCTCTGGAACTGCATAGACAACACAGCAGTTAACACGAGTGCAGCAGCAATAACAAACTAACATGCCCAAGCTCTCTTCTATTTCTTTAAGTGGAAAGGGAGCTGATGTTAATATTCCAGTCCAATCACCCACCGCAATTGTTTAACAAGCAGGTGAGCAAAAGCAACATAACCACAAATGCACTTTCAGACCTGCTGGAATGACAACAAGAAGCTGGTATACACTGATTGGGCAGTGCGGCGGTTTTGGACCATCGAAATGGCTGCGCCTCTCTATGAGCGGGCATTTATGATGTCAACAAACTCTGGCTTCAGGGAAGCACCTCCAACCAAGAAGCCATCAACGTCAGGCTGGGCTGCAAGCTCTTTGCAGTTTCCCCCAGTAACAGAGCCTGCGAAATGAGGAGAGAAGAACATAACTGCTGAGTTACCAAGAGAGCAAACTAAGAGTAATTGTATTTGTTAAATTGTTAAGTAATAAGGGATCAGCATTGAGTCAATAAAGATACATGTCCGTTAAATTGCACGTTATAAAGCGAGATTATGGATAGAGGATTAGTATTTTAGCTGGAAGCAATGGTTTATTACAAACACACAGCTTTTCGCTTCACAAGACATTAACTGATGGACTAGATTCATGTGGATTACTGTGATATTTTATCAGCTGTTTAGACTCTCATTCTGACGGCACCCATTCACTGTAGAGGATGCATTGGTGAACAAGCGACAGACGTTTCTCCAAATCTGTTCTTGTCAAAGTATAGAGCACATCTTCTATTTGTATATATTTCTGAATAAGTTTAAATCGCAACTCCAGTCATTTAAACGGTAGAGCATGGTGCTAGCAACGAGAAGGTCATGGGTTCGATTCCCAGGGAATGCATGAAATGATAAAATGTATACTCTGAATGCAGTTTAAGTTGCTTTGGATAAAAGCATCTGCCAAATGCATAACAAATGCAAATATGAGGGTAATTTTTGTTTGCTTTCATTAAATTGCATCATGCATGAACATTCAATCAAATTTCTTTTGTGTTCCACAGATGAAGGAAGGTCAATGGGATGTGGTGTGACATGAGCTGAGCAAATGACAGAATATTCATTTTTGGGTGAACTATATCTTTAAGGCCACTCACAATTGAACAGACAGGATGTTCTGAACACTGCAGACTCACCTCCGTAGATGATGCGCAAAGAGTCAGCTACTGCATCCGACACATTCGCACTCAGCCATCCTCTCAGCTTCTCATGCACCTCCTGAGCCTGCAGCACACAAATAACAGGATGACTTCATTTAAAATAATTTGGGGTTTTTGCACCAATGCTCTCTTAAAAAACAAACAAAAACATTTCAAAAGGAGGTTCTTCCAAAGCAAAGATTCATTTTAGGTTCCCCAAAGAACCATTCAAGTGACACTTCTTAAATATATGTATATTCTTAGTGTAAAACATTTTCATGATCTGAAAAATCATTCCACTACAAAAAGAAACTTCTGTGGAACAGCTATATCATAACTAGTTCCCTAGCTGGGGACTACTTTCAGGCGCTGCGTAATATCACTGCGCCTGATGCACTCATGGTACGGCAGCAAAGTTCCTTGATTATTACGCCGGAATGAGAGTATAGTTCCTAGCCATATCGGCCTAGAAAATCACAACTTTTCATTTTCTGTCGGTCTTAGTACACGATGTAACTACAGAAGAGTCAAGCTTTAAATAGCTTTAAACTTCATGTCAGCTTCTGAGTCAACATGATAACACCACGCAGCCACAACAAGCACTGCTCATGGACATCCCAGCTGAGCCTTGCCCACAGAGCTCATCACATGCAGACTGTGACGTATTACAACAGCTCCAAGACTCAGCACCCAAGGACGACCTTCTGGAAAACAGCCAGGGAAGCCAGAACGACATCTCACAGCCAGCGGAAACACCAGAGCCAGAGCCCTGCTCACCAGATACACTATCACTCTCCCCAGAATCTCCACTTCTAAGCTTCTCACAGAAAATGGAGGAACTGGTGTATGCTGGGACCAAACTCTCCCACTCTTTCGCTTCAAGCCCCCAGATATCAACTAAAAAACGGCGGGCCCCACAACCACCAAAGACTGCAGGCCCAGCTCACCCTCCTCCTCCTGCGAGAGCTCTCCGGCCGCTGCCACAACGCCAGGGCCCAAACCCCTCTCCATCTGGTGTAGGTGAACCAAAAACAACTGATAACAGCTCTCAGTGATATGTGTCGGGTCCCCGCTATATTAGCAGCAACATTCACAAATGTTTACAGAACAAGCGGGAACCCAGTGTGCCTGTAGCCTCCTCTATCTCTGTTTTATTAAGCAATAGAAAGTCTAAGACCTTCTCAAGCCGTACGGCTAACCCATCTAACCTGCGGCCTATAATGCATCAATCTAAGATTGCTGTAGAGACAAAATGTAATTCCATCAAGTTAGCATTTTTAAACATTCGCTCACTTAAAAATAAATCATTTCTGATCAACGATTTAATAACCACAAACAACCTGGATTTGATGTTTCTAAATGAAACATGGTTAGAAGACAGCTGCAGTGCAACAGTCCTTCATGAAACAGCCCCTCCTAACTTTAATTTTATAAGTGTCTGCAGGACTGTTAGGAGAGGTGGAGGTGTAGCTGCTCTGTTTAAAGATGTTTATCAGTGCAAGCAAATGTCATTTGGTCAGTATTCATCTTTTGAACACCTAGGTATTGTGCTGAAAGGTGCTCCACGCACCCTGTTTATCATTATTTACAGGCCTCCAAAATATTCTCCAGCCTTTGTTGATGATTTCACTGAACTGTTATCAATGATTTCCTTAGAGTTTGACTGTTTTGCTATTGCAGGGGATTTTAATATTCACATAGATAATGCAGAAATCAAAACTACAAAAGAAATTATAACTATTTTAAACACTTTTGACCTGAGTCAGCATGTGCACGGACCCACACACAATCGTGGACACACTCTAGATTTACTCATCAGTAGAGGTCTAAACATCTCATCCATTGTAATCAAGGATGTAGCACTATCTGATCACTTCTGTATTTTCTTTGATATATTGATCTCAGTCACCACTGAATCTAGATCTGTCTCTATCAGAAAGAGATGCATTAACGAGAACACTAGTGCGCTATTTATGGAGGCAATATCATTAACACCAAGCATTTCTGCAGACTCTGTTGATCTTCTCCTGGAGTCATTTAACTCAAAAATTAAGAATGTTATTGATGATATTGCCCCGATAAAGGTCAGCAAGAAGACGGGGAAACAGAAATCAATTTGGAGAAAATCAACAGCAGTTCAGAGCATGAAAAGACAATGCAGAAAAGCTGAGCGGATGTGGCGGAAGACGAAACTCAAAATTCACTATAGCATCTATAAAGACAGCCTTCATGCTTTCAATGTGGAACTAGCCACAGCTAGACAGACTTTCTTTTCAAACCTTATAAACAGTAACTTAAACAACACTCGCACTCTTTTTGCGACTGTTGAGAGACTGACAAACCCCCCAAGTCAGATTCCCAGTGAAATGCTCTCCGACAGCAAATGCAATGAGTTTGCTTCCTTCTTTTCTGAGAAGATCAATAATATCAGAAAGGAGATTGGCACATCCTCAAGTTATGCAGAGGTCACACAGATTCGACCGCAATTTCAAAAAGAAGTGACTATGTGTGTTTTTAAAGAAATTGATAACAAAATTTTGGAAGAAATAGTACAGCACCTTAAATCTTCAACCTGCTATCTTGACACACTTCCCACATCCTTTTTCAAAAATGTGCTTAACTGTTTAGAGGCTGATCTCTTAGAAGTGGTGAATGCCTCACTTCTTTCTGGGACTTTTCCAAACTCCCTCAAAACTGCAGTTGTTAAGCCCCTTCTGAAAAAGCGCAATCTTGATAACACCATGTTGAGCAACTATAGACCCATATCAAATCTTCCTTTCATAGGTAAGATTATTGAAAAGGTAGTTTTTAATCAGCTGAACAACTACTTAAACTCAAATGGATACCTGGACAACTTTCAGTCTGGTTTCCGAGCACATCACAGCACAGAGACAGCACTCATTAAGATAATAAATGATATTCGCGTCAATTCTGATTCTGGCAAAATATCAGTGCTGGTACTACTAGATCTTAGTGCTGCGTTTGACACTGTCGATCATAACATACTTCTAGAGAGACTGGAAAACTGGGTCGGGCTTTCTGGGATGGCACTCAAATGGTTCAGGTCATACTTAGAAGGGAGAGGTTATTATGTGAGTGTAGGAGAGCATAAGTCTAAGTGGACGGCCATGACATGTGGAGTCCCACAAGGCTCAATTCTTGCACCGCTCTTGTTTAACCTGTATATGCTCCCACTAAGTCAGATAATGAGGAAGAACCAAATTGCCTATCACAGCTATGCTGATGATACTCAGATTTACCTAGCCTTATCTCCAAATGACTACAGCCCCATTGACTCCCTCTGCCAATGCATTGATGAAATTAACAGTTGGATGTGCCAGAACTTTCTTCAGTTAAACAAGGAGAAAACTGAAGTCATTGCATTTGGAAACAAAGATGAAGTTCTCAAGGTGAATGCATACCTTGACTCTAGGGGTCAAACAACTAAAAATCAAGTCAGAAATCTTGGGGTGATTCTGGAGACAGACCTTAGTTTCAGTAGTCATGTCAAAGCAGTAACTAAATCAGCATACTATCATCTCAAAAACATTGCAAGAATTAGATGTTTTGTCTCCAATCAAGACTTGGAGAAACTTGTTCATGCCTTTATCACCAGCAGGGTGGATTACTGTAATGGTCTCCTCACCGGCCTTCCCAAGAAGACCATTAGACAACTGCAGCTCATCCAGAACGCTGCTGCCAGGATTCTGACTAGAACCAGAAAATCTGAGCATATCACACCAGTCCTCAGGTCCTTACACTGGCTTCCAGTTACATTTAGGATTGATTTTAAAGTACTTTTACTCGTTTATAAGTCACTCAATGGCCTAGGACCTAAATATATTGCTGATATGCTCACTGAATATAAACCAAACAGACCACTCAGATCATTAGGATCGAGTCAGTTAGAAATACCAAGGGTTCACACAAAACAAGGGGAGTCTGCTTTTAGCTATTATGCGGCCCGCAGCTGGAACCAGCTTCCAGAAGAGATCAGATGTGCTAAAACATTAGCAACATTTAAATCAAGACTCAAAACTCACCTGTTTAACTGTGCATTTGAATGAGCACTGTGCTGTATGTCCGAACTGACTGCAATACATTTTATGTATAATCATTTTCTTTAAATTTATTTTAAATCATTTTCTATATCATTTTAAAATTCCTTGTTTTTATTATCTTTATTTCCATGTTTTTATTGATTTTAATGTCTATTTCACTTTCTTTTATGTAAAGCACTTTGAATTACCACTGTGTATGAAATGTGCTATATAAATAAACTTGCCTTGCCTTGCCTAAATAGGAAAATTATCGAAACGCTTTGGTAATTTTTGAGCGAGATGCTAATGGTCTAATCCGATTCAATGATCTATGCTAAACTAAGCTAAAAGTGCTACCGCCAGACCCAGAGATCGGCTGAATGGATTCAAAAATGGTAAAACTCAACTGTTTAACTCTAGGGGAGTTGTAAAATGAGCCTATTTTCAAAAAAAGTGGAGTGTTCCTTTAAGGGCAACACCAAATAAAGTACATGATCATAAACAGAATGACTTTAAACTACAGTATAATGTAAAAGCATATCATTAAGCATATTATTATTCATGCTTTAGTGCATATTACGGAAGTTCTAAGCGGCCATGCATTATTATAATTTTTCTGTCTTGTTTTCTCGTGATCTCGACATAACGAAAGTTGTTTTGTCGTTATCACGACTTAATTTTCTCTGTGTATTCGGCATGAGAAAATGCTATAGAAGCAGCATCATGGATGATCGTATTCGCTTTTACTTTGATCAGGACTCACTCAAACTGAAATAATAAAAATAAAAATATGGTATAAGTACCATCCCAAATATTGAAGGTGTTGTGTGTGTGTGACCGACTACATTGATCCATGATAGAATACTTGTCATGCATATTCATACTCAGCCATTTTAGCTCTGTGTCTGTCAGTGATTGACGACTTACACATAAGTGTTCGATACTTGAGAAGGAGGCTGTCGGGTCTGCAACTTTATCGTCGAAGACAATATAGCGACCCTGATTTTCTCACGATAGCTACAATTACGTCGTGAGAAAATGGTTTTTAGGTTGAGATCAACAACTTTCGTTATGTCCAGATAACCACAAAACAACTTTCGTTATGTCGAGATCACGAGAAAACAAGACAGAAAAATTATAATAATGCATGGCCGCTTAGAACTTCCGTAGCATATGCATTTCATAAATATGAAACGAGAGCAATCAAACATGATGGAGATGAAACGTTATATGACTGATGAATAGCATGAATACAGATTTACCTGATCAGGAGTGGCGGTTTTACCAGTGCCAATGGCCCAGACTGGTTCATACGCTAAAACCACACGAGTCCAGTCCTTCACATTGTCTATAAAACACAGAAATGTATCAAGCCTCTAAGTGTTGCACGTGCATGAACAGGGTCCTAGAACAAAAAAAATTAACTGTTTGAAAACTCATGTTCGGCACATGAGCATTTCATATAAACCACTAAAATAAATCTGACAAATCTTAGCATATTTGTTGACAATCCACAATGTTAAAATCACATATTTGATATCAGATTTGTGTTTTCAAATGACCGGCAATGACTTTGGTCTGTTCAAACACCACGTCCTCAGTGGTTCCAGCTTCTCTCTCCTCTAGTTTCTCCCCAATGCAGGCGATCACACCCAAATCGCTCTCTAGGCAATGGGCCACCTTCTGGCCAATCAGCTGCAAAGGACATCACAGCCAGAGTGAAACAGAGTTGAATGCAGAATAGCACAAATGGGTATCAATACGAGGCCTGAATTTCATTGACATAAAAGGGTTTGGATTGCTATTAAAATACCTCATCGTTCTCGCCAAACACGTGACGCCTCTCAGAATGGCCCAGAATTACCCAGTCGATGCCGCAGTCTTTAATCATCGCTGGGCTAAAGCGGAGTAGAAAAGGAGAGAACATGAAATATGGTTTTAGAGGTTTGACAGTGATAAATGGTTGTTCTGTAAAAACTGTAAAAGATATCAATGAGCACATATACCTGATTTCCCCGGTGAAGGCTCCTTTGGGTACCTTATAGCAGTTCTGGGCGGCCACACCGATCCTCTGGTCCAGCTTAGACCTCACGTAATCGAGATAGATGGACGGTGCTCCACACACCACCTCTAAACAATGAACACAAAACCATTGTTATGATGATATATGATTATGAAAGCCAGCATGACCACTTTTAAATGAATAGTTCATCCCAAAACAAAACATCTGTCATCATTTACTCACCCTCATGTCATAGTTTTTGTGTGAAAAATTTCTTTTTTATTCTTGTTATTTTTTAGTATCTCTAAATTTGTTAGATATTTTTCTAAATGTAGAATGGAAATAAATCATGGAAGCCTGTTTCTGCCACGGAATAAAGTAAATCAACTTGCAATTCTGCGTTTTCATCTCGCAATTCTGTTTTTAGTTTCTGCCATTGAACTTAGCAACTTTCTATCTTGCACTTTTTAAATCTCAACTTTTTCTTCTCACCATTGTGATTTTATAGCAAAGTCTAAAAGAAATTGGAAATCAGATATAAACTGAATTGTGAGAAAAAAGAAGCCATTACCTTTTTTTGGGGCTTCCACATCAAATTATTTAGCGAAAAATTTTTATGCATATGGAACAAATAAAGGACCAAAATTTTTTAATTTTTTTTGCATGTGTGTGAAATGTTATTATTATTGACTATCTCTGAATCTATTACATATTTTCATAGTTAGAATGGGAGCAAATAATTTGGCTAACAAATATTTTACACATATGGGCCAAAAATTGGGATGGGGCAAATATCATTTGGCTAATTTAGCTAAAACTAGTTATATTTTTCATGCATTTTTTATGCGTATGGGACAAATATGGGATGTATGGGACAAGACAAATACAGAGACCACAAATTTAAAATTAATTATAAAGCTTTTTACAGCAGGCCCATGCAGAAATATCAGTATTTCTTATGAAAAATAATATCAAATATCACTTGGCTACTTATTTAGCTAGTAAGTTTTTTTTGGCATATTTGACAAATATAGGATATATGTGGGACTGGACAAATATAGAATTTATATTTATTAATTAATAATGAAGCTTTCTACGGCAGGCCTATGAAAAAAACATATCGGTGAAATGCAATAATTTAAGAAAATCAACTGCATAAAATAAACTAGCTTTATTTTTAAGTTATTTATGTAAAAGCAGTTCAAACATGTATGTTATGTCCACACGAGCCTCCATCAATTTAAAGTGTCACGTGACATAATATAGCAAACCGTCTCTGGTGCTTCTAAACAAATCTGTCGATTAGCTATATATACAAAATACATCGAACTAATCTGTGAAATTGAAAAATGCTTAATATTCTTTCAGGTAAACGACGTAACATCAAATGAACGCCATGGACCTGTTTCATCGTTGAGACTGGCCGTGTTCAAGGTCATTATGAGCTCGCCCAAACTCTCTTTATCGCCGTTCATTTTCCAGTTTCCTCCGACGAAGAAATTCCTTGAGGACATATTTGCGCGACAAACCGAGCGAAACAAACACAAGGACTGCAGTAAGTATAATCGCTCCCGTTAGACAACAATACTACTATGGAGAAGGCTTGGTTGTTAATATTCATGAGGAAGCGCTTTGGCATTGGAAGATTGCAAGAAACGTCAGGACGTTCTAATTAATATTCATGAGGTAAGGCCTCTTCTAATTAATATTCATGAGGTAAGGCCTCTTCTAATGAACGACCAAGCACTCCGCTTTCGCTAGGAAATAACTCAATTGAATGTAAGCTTGTTTCATAACAAGAATTAATTTTCTTGAGCTAAACGTTAGGAATACTGAGCAGTCAAAGTTCCTGAAATCTGTTTACTGTAAGCTACATAGAAGGACTCAATGAGGCCCAAAAGTGTGCGAAATTGCTTGTCAAATGACATTATCTGTGTTATCCAGCATGATTTGAGAATGTTCCAAAGAACATTCTGTACTTCACCTGTAGCAAGTAATCTGACCTTTTATACCAAACGGTTCACATGGTAAGTGGCCTTTGCAGAATATCCTTTATTTATTTATTTGTTTACATTTTTAATGACAATTTAAAGTAAACCGCTTTCCCTTGATATGAAATCAAGTCCATATAATTATTTTTTATATTAAATAATTATTTACAGGTACATTATTTGAATATCGTGAAAAAGGTCAATATTTTTTGTCACTCATTTCAGAAAGAGTGAACACACATAGAGTGAAATATTTCAAGCCTTTATTTCTTGAAATTTTGATGATTACGTCTTACAGATAATGAAAACCCAAAATTCAGTGTCTCAGAAAATTAGAATATTACATAAGATAAATAAAAAAAGGATATTTTAAACAGAGATGTCAGGCTTCTGAAAAGTATGTTAATTTCTATGTACTCAATACTTGGTTGGGCCTCCTTTTGCTTTAATTACTGCCTCAATTCGGCGTGTCATGGAGGTGATCAGTTTGTGGCCCTGCTCAGGTGTAATGGAAGCCCAGGTTGCTTTGATAGCGGCCTTCGGGTCATCTGCATTGTTGGGTCTGGTGTCTCATCTTCCTCTTGACAATACCCCATAGATTCTCTATGGGGTTCAGGTCAGGCGAGTTTGCTGAACCAGCTTTTGGTAGCTTTGGCAGTGTGGGCAGGTGCCAAGTCCTGCTGGAAAATGAAATCAGCATCTCCATAAAGCTTGTTAGCAGAAGGAAGCATGAAGTGCTCTAAAATTTCCTGGTAGACGGCTGCGTTGACTGTGGACTTCAGAAAAAACAGTGGACCAACACCAGCAGATGACATGGCAGCCCAAATCATCACTGACTGTGGAAACTTCACACTGGACTTCAAGCAGCATGGATTCTGTGCCTCTCCACTAGACTCTGGGACCTTGATTTCCAAATGAAAAGCAAAATGGACTTTTATTTGAAAAGAGGACTTTGGACCACTGAGCAACAGTCCAGTTCTTTTTCTCCACAGCCCAGGTAAGATGCTTCTGACGATGTTTCTGTTTCAGAAGTGGCTTGGTAGCCCTTTTCCTGAAGACGTCTGAGCGTGGAGACTCTTGATGCACTGACTCCAGCTTCAATCCACTCCTTGTGAAGCTCTCCCAAGTGTTTGAATCAGCTTTGCTTGACCGTATTCTCAAGCTTGCGGCCATCCCTGTTGCTTGTGCACCTTTTTCTACCCAAATTCTTCCTTCCAATCAACTTTACATTTAATATGCTTTGATACAGCACTCCTTGAACAGCCAGCCCTTTCATTAATGACCCTCTGTGACTTAACCTCTTTGTGGAGGACGTCATTGTTCGTCTTCTGGATCATTGCCAAGTCAGCAGTCTTCCCCATTATTGTGGTTTCAAAGAACAAGAGATGCCCAGAATTTATTCTGTAGGGATGGTCATTTATTGAAACTCAAATGTAAATATTCTAATATTTTGAGATACTGATTTTTGACTTTCATGAGCTGTAAGCTCTAATCATCAAAATTAAAACAAAAACACTTTTGAAATGTTTTACATTACATGTAATGAATCTAAAATATATGAAAGTTTCACTTTTTGAAATAAATTACAAGAAAAAAAACCTTTTCACAATATTCAAAATTTTTGAGATGCACATATGCATATACAATGTAAGGATTTACAGAAAGCTGTTGTTCAGTACAGTTTGTTTTGTAATGCACTTTTTACAATGCATATTGCTCTTAAACTTTATTTTTTGTTTTGTCATATATTAAGTCTCACAGCCAAAGCAGAGTCATCAGAATCTAGAATTAGTCTAGAATAGGAACTTAATCTTAATCTACAGACTTAATCTAGAATAGGAACTTTAGTAAATTACTTGTCTGCTGACGTTTCTCTGGGAAAAACTCTATTGAAAGTGGATTAGAGTAAGTCTCACGTCCTTCTTAAGTGAAAGAAAAAAAAAAATCTACTTTCTCAAGGTGACTGAGATTGCAAGAGGTTATTATATACTTAAAGCAATTAGGTTTGCAATGTGATTTCACAACAGAACTAAAAGCATCTGATTTAAGAGACTTGTTTAGTAAATTACCATGAACATAAATTCTGACCTGGATGACTAAACAGTCATAGACACTTCGCCTGGGCTGACATTTTATAGCAATATAGCTTCAAGCTTCTTGGTTTCTTCCTATTTTAAATGTATTCTGCTGTTAAACTTTTCAAAAGCACAGTTTTGTGACCTAATTTGCATTTTAGACAATAGATTTATTTTCCAATAATATTTATTTCTCTTATAAATTCACTGTTAAAAAGTAATAGTTCAAAGATCAACACTGTTTCAAATTATATTATTATTTCAAATGCCCTACAATTATAAAGCACACAACTTAACAGACACACACAGCAGACATTAAAATATAGTTTAATGCAGAACACTATGTTTATTAGAAAGGTATTCAAATAACCACTGCAATATTTAAGAGGAACTGCCTTGTGTGTAAAAGTCCTACAAAAAGATGAAAGAAGTAAATACAGACATTTGATCTTTTAGCATAACATGCCATTTTAGGGCTTTAGGAAGTTTGATAGAAATTTATTAAAATACATCTGCATGTCAGCATCATCAAAGAGCCATAATATCAGATCTCAGACCGTCAGTGTGGTTGTTGGGGAAAAAAGTCACTGTAGAGTTTCTTCTGCATTCTATCACCATTTCTAATAAATAAAAATATTCATCCAAACTTTCAACTAATGATAAGGATTTTTAATGGACAAAAATATATAATACTGTATTTTAAGTTCTTAAATGATTATTTATTTTCCTCATTTTTATGCTGCCAAAATCACTATAATTTCAAGTCAAAGAATCGTTGTTATGAGATTGTCATGTTATGATAACATTAATGAATAAATATTGCATATTATATATTCTAATGAAATCCAGTCTTTCAGAAATTCCACACATGCAGGAGGACCTTGTGTGTTTGTTTGTGTGTGTGTGTGTGTGTGAGATACTTTGTTGCTGAGAAATCAATTTCTCATCCTCTCTCTAAACCTTTATTTCATTCTCCTTCTTCTTATTCTCATCTCATCTTCTTTCAGGGTCCAACTCAGTTCCAAATCTTCAAGAAGCTGTCCCATGAGCCAGTGCAAACACACATGCCATCTGGTGGTACTCCAGTGCAGCTCACCCTGTTGTCATGGCCAGACAACACACCTACAGGACAAGAAGGAAGTGAATGAGTGAGTGAGAACATGAATTTAACAGGACTTTGCTCTTCATGCACATTTATTTAATTTGCATTGAAATGGAAGTACAGACAGATCTTTTGTATTGTGACGAACAGCTGAGTGTAATGGCATATCGAAAAAGAGAAAAGATTCAATGCATGCGTTGTTGATTAGATGTTGAGATGTTGATGAATGGAAGCTCACAGGGTTTAAACAAACTGAAATGATCCAGTGATGAATTTTTTGATTGATCCTTTGCAGTGAATGGGTGCCGTCAGAATGAGAGTTCATAAAAGCATCATTAAAAGTAATCCACACGACTCCAGTCCATCAGTTAACATTTTGTGAAGTGTTTGTTAGAAACATTTACATTTAGCAGACGCTTTTATCCAGCGCGACTTACAAAAGCAATCAAAATCAACAAAAGAGCAATGATATGCAAGTGCTATAACAAGTCTCAGTTAGCTTAAACAAAGAGAAACAAGTTTGTTTGTTTGTTTTAAGAAACAAAGCTATTATTAAGGCATTTCAACTTCAAATGTTGCTTCTGACCAAACGAATCCATAATAACATTTCCACCAGTGAAAAGGTTCATCTCCTGTTGTCCTCTCACATCAAAATCCACACACATATTTTGGCCTATTAGAACTATTTTGGACTGTTTTTTCTTGTAAATGGTGCTTGATCTGTGCATGTTTCTCTCCTGATTCATACTAGATGACTTTTTCACTGGAGAAAGCAATATTATGGCAAGAGGACTTGTATTTTAGCAAATGTTAGCAGTTAAAATTACCTTATGATGGATTTTTTATTATAAACATAGATTTTCACTTCACAATATGTTAATTGATTGAGTGGAGTGGTGTGGATTACTTGCGGATGATTGTGATGTTTTTATCAGCTGTTTGGACTCTCGTTCTGACGGCACCCATTCACTGCAGAGGATCCATTGGTGAGCAAGTGATGTAATGCTACATTTCTCAATCTCTTTTGATAAAAAAATCATTTACATCTTGGATGGCCTGAGGTTGAGTACGTTTTCGGCAAATTTTCATTTTTGAATGAACTGTTCCTTAAGTAAAAGACTTCCTCGACTAACACCAACACAGCATCACGTCCCTGCTAGAAAAGGGTTTTAATACTCAGAAATTGTCTACATAGAAAATAGCTGCCAAGACTGACTTTGTTCCTCCTTAATCAGGGTTAATAAATCACTCCTTTCTTTCAACTTACCCACTTTTTCGCCCTTTAGCGAGTCCCAAATATTGCAGTTGAAGTCGTCGTAGCCAGCAAAGATGAGGCGGCCAGACATGGATAGAGCCAGTGATGTTACGCCGCTGTTCAGGGCGGCATCCTGGTAACCGATCACTTCTTGATCGGCACGAAGATCATACATTTTGCATGCACAGTCATCAGAGCCTGTGATAATTGCATTGCCACTAGGGAAGAACTGAAGAGAGAGGAAGTTTGGTGAATCAGTTTCCATTTATGTGCTTTGCTCCTAAATTAAATTGGAAAGACTCAAGTCTTTGAAATTGTTTGAAGGTTGGCTTCATTTCTGAATTTTCCCGATACTGGATCAAACATTTCATGTTTAACTCACTGAAATGGCATTGATGTCACTCGTGTGACCCTGGAAGGTTTGCTTGCACTGGCCATCCCTGATGTCCCACAGCTTGGCCAGAGAGTCGCAAGCACCGGAAACAAAGGAGTTCATGTCCGGAGACAGAGACAGACACATGCAGTCGCCAACATGGTTCAGGAAAACCGTCTTCTGCTTTCCAGTCTCCAAATCCCACAATGCACTGGAAGAAAAATGGGAGTGAGATGAACAAAACTCTAACAAGTATGTGAATGGTGCTTTCTGATTGGTTTCTATAGGTGGGTGCATGTGCCTAGATGTTGCTGGGGGCCCTTAATGTACGTTTATGAGATTTTTCCTAGAGAGTAAAATCACTACTCTCCTCAACAAGTTGCATAGCATTGTGAAAAAACTTTAACCTTACCTATGAGCAAAAGTGGTGGTGCTTGATAAATTTATAGCCTAACTAGACTTTGTGAGATGAGAATGGCACCATTTAACTAGCATTTTGAAGTTGAAGCTGCATTGCACTGCCTACTGCTTTTTAAAAACAGAAAGTTAAATAGTAGGCATTATTATATGCATGTTTTGGTAAATATAGCATGCAAACTATATACTTGATGAATAGTATGGTATATTGAAAACATAGCCTTATAACTATTTGTCATTTATTTTAGCTTTCAATTTCTAGCTGCTACAATTTTCATGATTCAGTTCTGATAGAAGGGATGGTTCACCAAAAAAAAAAAAAAACCTGAAAATTGAAAATGAAAATTCTGTCATCATTGATTCACCCTCAGGTCGTTTCAAAAATTGTTTTTGCATTAAACAAATTTTTGTACAAAATAGTTGCAATTACAATGAAGAAAAAAAAAACACTTTAAAAAGAAGAAATGTAAAGTCTCGAAAATGACTATTAAAGTGCTGTATTCCTAGTGTTTTGAGATTGCATAATAGGTTTCTGCGTGCAAAAGACTGAAATTTACATTTCATTGAAATTTCTTTGGTTAAGTGCTGTGACCGTGTGTTGAACAGTGAGTTGAACTCAAGAACTGAATCAGTCTGATCAGTCAGCTAAATCATACATAACTAACATACAAGAAGAGTTGAGACGTCAGTCAACTTGAGTTCTCACATTAAGCTACTGTGTGACGTCAGAAATAACATTACATAGCGTCATATGGATGACTTTTATTGTACTTTCATGGTGCTTTTTTGTTGCCATAATTTTATTATATATAAACTATATATGAAAATTGTGTTCAATAACACCCATTAATGAAATGTTATATTTGGGTGAACTATCCCTTTAAATGTAAAAGCTACATGCACAAACCATGTAGTATCACCAGATGCGGTTAGAATCTCGGTGTCACTGAGGAAGCGTGCACAGGACAAGTAACCTATGGAAAATAGATAACATAACTAACACTTACTTACAAGTAACATGCAAGAAAGTAAAGATTCTTGGCTGACTTATGTACTTATATACCTGTGTGAGCATCCAATTCTTTCACCGTCTTTATTACGGGTGTCTTCAAGTTGTAGACCGTACACATGTTGTCGAGACCTCCACTGGCCACAAGGTTTCCAGAAGGAGCATATGCACAGGTCATCACCCATGAGGACTTGAGGGGAATAGCATTGACCTATAGAAAGAGGAAAATCTTATCACTTTTCCTTGAAGACATTCTGATTTAAAGTTAAAGGTAGTGTCATTTTTGCACTATAAATGTAATCATTTCAAAGATGTTTCAAATATAGGATATTTAAAAATGGCAACATTTATTTTTTAAGATGAGAACAGAAGAGTAGGCAACAGCTGTATAAGTGCAAAATATTAATAGATACCCAGCTGATTTATAGCTTAAATATATTCCCAATATTTCTATACGATTCCCATATTATTTGAGTCAGTCACACTTACCTTATTTCCAGAGTGAGAATCCCAGATGAGAAGTTTGCCGTCCTGTGATGCACTGACCATTAGCCTAAAGACACCAATGAAAGAGAGAGCAAAGAAAGGCTGGTAAGACAACAGGATGGACCATTTCAAATATTTCACCCCTTATTCAATTTTATAAGGTTTGAAATCTCACAAACAATGATTTAATGTACACAGAACTTTAGAGTGCATTTATTCCATATTTTGTTATGTTTGGTTTGTAAAAGTTGGGATAGCAGCCTTGAAAACATGTGTAAGCTAGTTCAATTTTAGTTTTTGAGTTTTTTTTAGACTGTAGCAAAACTTGAACTAGTGTATTTTTATAAACCCTTTTAATTTCTAATGGATTCCAAAAGCATATGAATGTTTTGAGAGCTATTCGTTTTTGCTGTCAATGCAGTTTCTTGAATATAGTGACGCTTCAGTCTGTTTCAGGCCACTGACCCTGATAATTGATCTAACTAAGAATTAGCTAATTCAAGGTGACCACAAAGTGCAGTTGACTTCCATGTGAGAGCTATTAACCTGCTTAAGCAGATCAAGTGACATCAACAGGTAAACCATTATAATTCCCTTTCTATAATTTTTTATTTCTTTAAATTACTGCAAATATTTCAGTGCAGTATAACCCAGCATACCTAATGATTTGATTTGACCCGTACTGGTGTTCTCACCTGTTGTCTGTACTCCAGTGCATGGCATAGATTTTGGCCAGATGGCCTTTGAGGGTCTTCCTGGTCTTGAGTTGGACCCGAGGAGCCGGAGCAATGCCAGAAGCGGCGGAGGCCATGTCTGTGTCATTTACTGCTTTACGAGCCGTCTAGTAGGGGAACAAATATGTTATATTAGCATTTTGTTAATTGCTGTGAACAGCTAGAGATTAATGTGCATTTGATCTTATAACTATGTTCTTCATCAAGAACTTTACAGCAGTCTCACCTCGATCTGTGTCTTCAGGGCTTCGGCCTCCTTTTTCATCTGCTCCATTTCACCCATGGCTGCTGTTGATCGGGGTTCTTACCAACACAAGCTGAAAGCTATCAGAAATTAAAAATAAAAATTGAATCAAAATGAAATATTCTGCTTTAAAATGAACTTATATTTAATCTATATATATATATATAAATAACATGACTAAGATTGAACTAAGCCTTGGTTGTGACTATTACAGCCAGTGTTGCCAAGTCCATGGTTTTCCTGCAGAATTGTGCTACTTTTACACTGTTGCTGTGGGTTGTTTTTATTTTTTTCAGTCCCCGACCCCCCAGAAATGTGGAATACCCTTAAATTTCGATAGAGAGAAAAAAAAATTAAAATAGTACAATTGGACTATTTTTGGGTAGCAATTGAGGTGGTTTTGTTTCAGAGACCTGGCAACCCTGATTACAGCATCAGAAATGTGGAAGCGATTTAATAATATTGAAGACTTATGATTTGATGTAGTATTGACAAATATTGAAACTTGACTTTAATTTTTGACGCAAAACCTCTTAAAACCTAAACTTTGCATGTATTATTTCAAAAAGCAAGTTCTTCATACCTGCCAGACAGTAACACTGAATACAGAATTGCATGCAAAAAAAATCAACTGTCATTTGAGTTCAGCATGAGTTTAGTAATACCAGCTAGCAAATGCTAATAATACTGTGAATCTGTTATTTAAAATTCAAATTGTACATTTCAAATCCTAATAAGAACAAAATATATATTAATCAAAAACAGTCCCAAACTACTAAATCAATCCTTCAGTTCTATTCCAGCCGTTCCTTTATATTAGAAAGTAAAATATATGTGGAATTTACGAACAAGGCAAAATAAAAAAAGTGCAAAACTGTCATGTGGAACATGGTAAAGACTTGGTCATCTGTAATTGAATGTTTAATCAAATGCCTGAGATCTGTAATGTGCTTAAAGTAAAAGATTTTAAATATTTCGCAACTTGCTATAAAAATATTTGTTGCTAGTCTACCACCATATGAATTTGCCTCTCTGTAGGAGGCCAGAGGAGATGACGAGGAATTATCAGCCTTGTCATGCAACAGAGATCCTAATGAACTTAACTGAGGGTTAAGTAGGGGCTACTGCTAGAAACTGAGATCTGCAAAAATGAGTCTTGCATTGTGCTGCTGATGGTCAAATTCTATGTTATAATAATAATAGTTAGAAGATTACTCTGTGTTCAGCTGTTGTTTTATTGATGTCGAGGAGGGCTAGAAGAAAGGTCTAAGCCCCTGCAGGAGCTGTCAGGGGTGGCTTATTAAATATCCTGTCATCCGATTACTGACTGCTCTTTACTACGGGATCAGGTGGGACCTGGGGTGAGGAGATCAAAGACAAAACACAAGGAAAATTGGAAGTCTTGGGGATGCCAGCTGTGATCTTCCATATGTATGTGATGGATTGTAAACGGTACTAGATGAAATGAGACCTGATGAATCTCAAAACTTCTCAAATCTGTTTGATTACTTGCTTAAGTGTAGCTTTAGCATTAGGTTAATCCTGCTAAGAGCCAAATGTGCAAACTTTGCAAGTTGCAACATTATGATCTGTTCAGAAACAATAAACAACACTGTCATTTTTTTCTCTCGAAGTTTGGAGATTAATGGAGTACAAGAAAAAATGTCAGTCTTTTCAGTATCATTTAGATACTATTATAGTTTTTGTTAATATTTTAAATTAGATTTTTAAAAATATATTTTCTACTTTCAAGTTAATTTATTTCAGTTTTAGTTACTTTTGCATATTAAGTTAAACTAAATAATAATGAGAAATGTTGCCTTGTTTACGAGCTGAAATAAAATACTTGTTTTTTGTTGTTATTTCAAGCAACAAAAATGATTTTTATGGTTTTAGTTAAATATTATAACCGTTTCCTATTTCAAAATTTCATGTTAAATTTACTTGCAGTTTCTTTGAAATTATTTGTAAAATTTACTATCGATTTGAGTAAGAATTGTTTCTACACAAAGTGTTCCATTGTACAGGAATGCATCACTGTAACAGCTAAAAAATGTTATTGTAACCATAAATTCCTCTTGAAATTGCTTCATGCAGTTTTTGATGGTCGAAATACCAACATTAACATCCCAATGTCATTTTAAGCATTATTAAAGTTGCAGATTAACCTTTCGTGATACTGTGTTCCAGGAACTATTTCCAGGAAATCAAATAAAAAAGTGCATACTAAATTTGAAAAAATTATGTTTTAAGGATATAGCGTATCAATGCACAAGGTTCGCTGTTTGCAGTGCATTGCATCATTGCACGATTTTTCTTCTGCAAACTAATCAATAACCAAACTCACCTTTCTACCCAAAGAATGCTTATTTTCGTCTCTATTACTCCAAAGTCTCTTTCTCTGTACCAGTATCTATTTTGCTTAGTCCACAGGACAGCTCTTCAATCGTCTCTCTCTCTCTGTGCCTCCCACAGGTTCCTCCAACAGACTGGATGCAACTTACCTGTGGAAAAAATCTCTTTGTCTTCCCCGTCTGCGAAAGGGGAACAGATGAGGATTGGAGGGGATGAAGGAGATCAGGGATGAAAGGATAAGACCAAAGATGGGCACAGAAAGGGTGAGAAAGAGAGAGGGAAAGGGGAGGGCGAGGAACAGGTAAACCGATTGGAATGGAAAATCAGGTTGGGGTCGAAAGACAAGGCAAGAGTGAGCGCAGAAAGCAGAGGACAGGGGAAGTGATGGACAGGGTGTGGCGTGAACAAAAATATGGTTGATTCCTGAAGAACATGTTATCATGAACTTCTAAGCATTGGTTCTAACAACCATCTTGGAGTAATATGGGCATTTAAAGCATTTTCCACTTGTTTTACCACATGTGAGTGATGTTAACACTTGACCTGTCGCTTCTAAAAGGCATCATTATTTATTTTGGTGAATGCTTGATAGGTGGGGGCCAGTTCTTTGGCTTTGGGGTTGAGGGGTTTGAATTGGTTTGGCAGAGCTAACGAGTTGAGCTCGTCTAATCAGGTCCTAAGTGGATATCCGAGGAATCGGCAATCCCTTTAAGGAATTAGAGCAGGTGAATCCGTGGAGGAGACATCACGGGTGACACAAAGAGCAACGGAGGAAGGAAAGTGAGGAAACTGATGAAAGTTATGACAGTAAGGCAGAGATTTTCTCATATCTTACATATCATCTTGCATTTCCCAACTTTGAGGAGAGTCAAATGCAAAGAAAAAAAATAAAAAGAATAATGACAATGGTCTTTGTGAAGTTTTATTTTTAGTTCAATAGCATTCAGAAGTGTGTGAAACGAGAAATGTGTGAAAATATTATTTAATTGTGTTTATTTATAATGCTAGCTAAAATTAGCTTCTGTAAGTAAGCTATTTTATTTAAAATGTAATTTCCACTACTGGATTTTATCAAGCACAATATGTGGAAATTATATTTATTCCTAAATAGATGTATACAGTAAACAGTGAGGGTGTGAAAGTTTATTTTCACAAGACTGTAGGTAAAGACACCCATAAATAAAATGATGTAAACTGAATGGCCTCGTAACCGTAACTCTAGCTTGACTGAGCCCCCACTTGAGAAAGATTTACCAGCTTTAATTAGTGACCTTCCTGTGCTAATTAGCCGACAGGTATGACCTCATGACGCTCCTGGAAACTGTGTCAGGGATTGCTGGTGAATAATAACACAAATGCACCTCAGGGATCTGCTTTATCTCTTCAGAATAGTGCTGGTTAGTAATGCTGTGCACTTTTTTTGATTTACAGTACATTTATTACAGTTCACATAGAGGAACCTGACATTATAATGAACCATTTTTGTGAAACACCCCCTCTGGGATTTAAGCTGCCAACCTTTAAATTACTGGATCTTTAACCACTAGGTCACACCACCCACAAAAGGTCTCCTGTGACTGTTCCATTGTAGGCTGCCTCGATAATAAAGATGAGTCAGAAAACAGAAGTAGGTGGAGAACATAGAGAACAATCTTCAGCTTAATAACACTGCAGTACTTCTTGTCAGTGGCATGTGCTGTGAATTTACCATTGCTACTTAATTTATCTGCATATTTACCATCACTCTAGGAAATTTATGATACAGGAGCATGCACAGACAAAAAAAAAAAAAAAACTTTTTTTATATTGTTATACCTATACACTTGCATTACATGCTATGTACCAGAAATGAACTCATAACTGATGTGATCAAACAGATAATAAAGTATATATTTTTAATTCCCTGCTCGAGGGACTGTTAGCATGGATGTAATGGGCAGAGAGACCTCTGCTGGAGAACAGAGGAACCTTCAGGCGTTGACATGACAGCATTTGTTTTCATTCAGTCATTTTGTTCACTTTGGCGTTAATAATAAGTTTGTCCTGAACTTCTATAGACACAGGAAACAGGATTGAGTGTTTTCCGTGGCTGTGGAGGAATTTTTGTCACAAGAAATGCTTTTTGAATTATTTTGATCCCAGCAAGACTCTCTTATCGACCTCACAACGATCAGGCTATATATTACCTTGCAATGTTTTATATAAACATATAGACTCACCTAAAGGATTATTAGGAACACCATACTAATACTGTGTTTGACCCCCTTTCGCCTTCAGAACTGCCTTAATTCTACGTGGCATTGATTCAACAAGGTGCTGAAAGCATTCTTTAGAAATGTTGGCCCATATTGTTAGGATAGCATCTTGCAGTTGATGGAGATTTGTGGGATGCACATCCAGGGCACGAAGCTCCCGTTCCACCACATCCCAAAGATGCTCTATTGGGTTGAGATCTGGTGACTGTGGGGGCCATTTTAGTACAGTGAACTCATTGTCATGTTCAAGAAACCAATTTGAAATGATTCGAGCTTTGTGACATGGTGCATTATCCTGCTGGAAGTAGCTATCAGAGGATGGGTACATGGTGGTCATAAAGGGATGGACATGGTCAGAAACAATGCTCAGGTAGGCCGTGGCATTTAAACGATGCCCAATTGGCACTAAGGGGCCTAAAGTGTGCCAAGAAAACATCCCCCACACCATTACACCACCACCACCAGCCTGCACAGTGGTAACAAGGCATGATGGATCCATGTTCTCATTCTGTTTACGCCAAATTCTGACTCTACCATCTGAATGTCTCAACAGAAATCTAGACTCATCAGACCAGGCAACATTTTTCCAGTCTTCAACCGTCCAATTTTGGTGAGCTTGTGCAAATTGTAGCCTCATTTTCCTATTTGTAGTGGAGATGAGTGGTACCCGGTGGGGTCTTCTGCTGTTGTAGCCCATCCGCCTCAAGGTTGTGCGTGTTGTGGCTTCACAAATGCTTTGCTGCATACCTCGGTTGTAACGAGTGGTTATTTCAGTCAAAGTTGCTCTTCTATCAGCTTGAATCAGTCGGCCCATTCTCCTCTGACCTCTAGGATCAACAAGGCATTTTCACCCACAGGACTGCCGCATACTGGATGTTTTTCCCTTTTCACACCATTCCTTGTAAACCCTAGAAATGGTTGTGCGTGAAAATCCCAGAAACTGAGCAGATTGTGAAATACTCAGACCGGCCCGTCTGGCACCAACAACCATGCCACGCTCAAAATTGCTTAAATCACCTTTCTTTCCCATTCTGACATTCAGTTTGGAGTTCAGGAGATTGTCTTGACCAGGACCACACCCCTAAATGCATTGAAGCAACTGCCATGTGATTGGTTGATTAGATAATTGCATTAATGAGAAATTGAACAGGTGTTCCTAATAATCCTTTAGGTGAGTGTATATTATAACATTCTGTATCATTTTAATCATAATTTAAATTGTGGTGAAACAGTGATGATATGCCATATTTTAGAGCAACAGTAAATGTGAATTGAAATATCAGTTTTAAATCAGACACTGACTTCATTCTATTCTGGTTTAATGTAAAGATATTATAGAATGTAAAAAAAAAAAAAGGTGCAAAATGTAAAAGTGCAGTAAACGGTAAAACTTTGCACTTCAAACCTGTGTGTTCATAATTACAATAATACATTAAATAATATGCCCTGCTAAAAACAAACAAACAATAGAAGCCATCACAGAAATTCCAATGCTTTCCATTATAATACCATTATAAACCAGTAGCTTTTGCCAGTAAAACCATTACAAAATTCATTTTTGTAGTGTGTTTTGGCCACTTTTCCAATAGGATTTAACATCCCACCAATAGAATCCATCACATACCAGTAGACACCATTATAGTTTCCATTAAAACCAATACAATTCCCATTATAATCATTAAATCCATTACATTTTCTATAGACCCTTTTCTGTTAGTAAACATTGTGACTTTTTTCTGTGGGCGGAGCTTAGCTGGAGGCAGAAAGATTCCCCTGATCGCTAACGCTAGCTAGGAAGTCTGTTTTGCTTGTTTTTTAATAATAACTGGAGAAATTCAGATTTAACCTGAATATGTAAGGTATAGATGCAATGTCCAGGACCGCGATTATTATTTGAAAAGGTTAACTTTAATGGACGAAACCAGATTGGCTGACCTGTAAAGGCTTTTACTCAAAGGATGGACGATCTGACAGGATTCCCTCCGGTTACATTCCCAGGTAGCCAAAACGGTTTGGCCCGATAATGGCCCAGGTCCAGCAGGCAGGAAGAAATGGGGAACACTGGGCCACAATCACACCGACGAGAAGTGAAACGCTTAGCCAGTACTGGCCCGAGTCTGGGTACTGAAACTGGGCTGGCACCACCGGCACTGGGCCACAATCATGCCACCAAAAATACTACACTTAGCAGGTACTGGTCTGAGTCTTGTTTGCTAAATTAAATAATATACTTGCACTTACTCCTCTTAAACAGAATTAAAAACATTTTTTGTGTGTTCAGTACAACATCTAAAATGTGTGCATTAAATTTGTTTTATTTTATGAAAACAGAGCTTTGAATAATTAGTTTTTCCACAAAACGCATGACCTTAAAATGTCATAAAAAAAAATAATAATAAAAAAAAAAAAGTACAGTGTCCTTTCATGGCATCCCCACCAACTACCCCGTGAATTACCCCATAACATTCATATGTGCCCCCCCCCCCCAGTAAAAATGACACAACGAAAACTTGAGTGATATGACAATTTATTTTAAACATGGTAACTCTGGTAAATGTTAACATTTGGAACATACCTTAGAATTAGAATTAGTTTGCTTTTGGGCCCGTTCTTTTCTTCCCCCATCTCTGTCCAAAGTGAGCAGCAGCCAGCTTTTGATGAACTTTTCAATCTCTCCATTTGATGCACTGTCAGTACTAGCATTTCTTTGCACTGATTGAAAAAAAGAAAGATCAGTCGCAATACTATAGACTAGTGATGTCCAACTCAGTTCCTGGAGGGCTGCAGCTCTGCACAGTTTAGATCCAACCAGCTCCAACTCCTGCTTGGAAGCTTCTAGTAATCCTGAAGAACTTGATTAACTGGATCAGGTGTGTTTGATTATGGTTGGAGCTCAACTCTAGCACTATGTCAGCAAACTCACAATTATAGCTTCATTATAAATAAACATTACTTTGATATTATATGTGTAGAACGGTTTAAAATCATATTATATGTTAGATTATCAAATGTTTACTCACCAGGGTAGCAAGTTCTTAGCAGCAAATTAGCAGCACAAAAAGCCTGTCAGGTTTTGTCATTTGATGTCAAAGCTAGTGTGCATGTCTTGAAACTCATAAAGAAAAAATGTTAAAGTTCCCTTAACCACTTTAAGCTTGTTTCATTATATGATTTAAATCATTAATTTCCAACTGTAGTTAAATAAAAAAAGAGGAAAAAATATTAATAGGAATTAAAAAAAAAAGAAAAACACTAAGAAATAACATAACATGGGCAGGTAAAAGATATTGGCCCGGTTTCATAGACAGGGTTTAGCCTAAACCAGGATTAGGCCATAGTTTAATTAGGACATTTAAGTAATTTTTATAAACATTCCTTAGAAAATAGCATTACTGGTGTGCATCTTAAGACAAAACAAAGGCACTGACATGTTTTAAGATCAGTCAGTGCAAGTTTCTTTCAGTTGAAACAGTTCAGATTTACATTTTAGTCTAGGACTAGGCTTAAGCCTTGTCAGCGAAACCGGGGGATTATGTTTAAATTGAAGTGTCACTGCTACATACTATTTACCACATTGTAAACGTAGAGCAACCCCCAGCACTCAACCTAAACTGGTCCGGGTCTGCATGCCCATATTTCAGCCAAAATCAGACCAGCCCTTATGGTCCGTAATCGGGCCGAATGTGGCTAAATGTGCCGTGTCTCAGTGCAAATCGGGCCAGATCTGCACATCCAAAGCCTAGCCAAATCTGGCAACCATTACTGGGCCAGAGGTGGCTCACTTTCGGTGAGCCGCTGCCAGAACACAGCCGAGTGAGCCGACACTCAGCCGCAATTGGCCTGATTGCGTTGGCTACCTGGGTTATTATTCCAAGCCACAATTAATCACAACAATGTATATTACAATTACATATAATCGTCAGTTTGTTGTTTTACACACATGCACACAGACATTATTTCATACACGGCATAGTGAGATGCATAAGAAATCTTTAGACATGCCCATAACAACAAAAGACAATACTTTATTTAACCTTTTCTGATAAGAAGTGTGCACTGAAAATGCAAGCTTTTTTAACAATCATTTCTGTCCAGTCCGCTCGTTTTATCTCGTTTCACCACAGCTGTCGTCAGTTTTTTGTCTGGCAGTGGCATCAGGTATGCCTTAAAATGTCAAGTTGGAGCCTCTACAACATCGATTCGGGCACCCAACAGCACAACAAGATGATGTTTTAATCTCCTTATGTAGCTGAATCTGCACTGGTTTGAATTGGCCGCCTCCAGTTTTCGCTTTGTTTTGCCTCCAGCTAGCGCTGTGATGTAATTGTGACGTCGGCCCTAAAAGGGTCTATTGTGTTTTGGGCAGGGTTCTGTTGTTTTTTTTAAGCAGGGTGGTAAGACTTATCAGAAAAAGGAACATTTGAACATATATAAACAAAAGAAGAACTACCTAAAATGGTGGAAAATATCTTTGTAAAAAAATAAAGAAATGTAATTAGATTTGTTTTTTTTAGTTTGGCTCCTTTGGCTCATGTTCCATTTGTTAGATTGGGAGGTTGTGGCCTAATGGTTAGAAAGTTGGACTCGTAATCAAAAGGTTGCGGGTTCGAGTCTCAGGTCTGGCAGGGATTGTAGGTGGGGGGAGTGAATGTCCAGCGCTCTCTCCACCCTCAATACCACGACTGAGGTGCCCTTGAGCAAGGCACCGAACCCCCAACTGCTCCCCGGGCGCCGCAGCATAAATGGCTGCCCACTGCTCCGGGTGTGTGTTCAAGGTGTGTGTGTTCACTGCTGTGTGTGTGCACTATGGATGAGTTAAATGCAGAGCACAAATTCCGAGTATGGGTCACCAGTATGTGAGTATGTCACACTTTCACTTGAGAAGGTGGGGTTTATGACCTATACTGCAACCATCCCAGGTTGAAATGTTTTGGATTCACTCAAAGACTTTCAGGACGGAACGGAACATTTACAGGACAATGATGTAAAAACAGATGTTTTTCCTTTGCATTTTTTAAAAGTTTAACAGATGACAACGCTGTCAAAACGATCCTCATTCACATGGCTCAGCGAAAATGTCTAAAACGCTATGTGCATGCCAGGCCAGTAGTTGGTGATGCCACTTTGTAAAGAAATACTACGCACTTGTGCACATATCTATAGACTCTTTTTTTTTTTTTTATTAACAAGAACAAATTACATGTATATAACAAACATTATATAAACAATTATATGTATACTAATACAGATTTATATAAAAAATATTAAAGCGTTTACAAACTTTCACCATTTTAATTGCCTTTTGTTTCATAGAAAATCATATAGTCTCAATATAATGCTCCATTTCCTTTCTAAAAGAAAAAAAACATTTTATTTTTTTTTGCAGGAGAACTTACATTTGTGAATAGGAAATTTTGCATGTAAAAGAATAAGATTTATCAAGTAAACGTGACTGTTTTTCTCTGCTATTCTCAAAATACAAATAATATATATTTCCAAAACAAAATGATTGTCAATATTTTGTACAATAAAAATCACAGACATTTTGCCAAATATCTTTTAAAAAAGGGCAATGCCAAAACAAATGCACCACAGTTTCAGGGCAACTGACACAAAATGAGCAACTAAAATCAATATCAGATTTAAATTTTTACCAAATAATACACTGCATACAGAAGATATTTTGAAGAATGTTGGTAACCAAACAGTTGGTGGTAGGCATTGACTTCCATGGTATTTTTTTCCATACTGGGGAAGTCAATGGCTGTTGTCAACTGTTTGGTTACCAACATTCTTCAAAATATCTTCTTTTTTTCAACAGAAGAAAGAAACTCATTCAGGTTTGGCTCAACTCACGATGATGACAGAAAATTCATTTTTGGGTGAACTATCCAAAATGGCGCTACGGTGACGCAGAGGAGACGAATTGTTGAATAAAGTCGTTACTTTTGTTTTCTTTGCGTACAAAAAGTATTCTCATAGCTTCCTAAAATCACGGTTGAACCACTGATGGCAGATGGACTATTTTTCTGGGCCTTGACAGTGTTAGTTGTTTGGCAGTCAATGGGACAGTCACAAGCCTCCCGGTTTTCATCCAAAATATCTTAAATTGTGTTCCAAAGATGAACGAAGCCGTTATGGGTTTGGAACGACATGGGGGTAAGTGATTAATGACAAAATGTTCGTTTTGGGGTCGAGTAACCCTTTAAGAGGTTAAATTATGTGTGCACAAAACCCCTAAATGAAAAGAAACAAGTATTTATGTAATTAAAGAGAAAGTTCACCCAAAAATGTACATTCTGTCATGATTTATTCACCCTCATATAAGTTACTTCTCCGTGGTTTAAGGACGTTATATGGGACCCATGTTGGCAAAATTAGTGTAAATGCGCACAGGCTATTTTGAGCTACAGGCAAAAAATAAATAAAAATAAAGTGAAAAATGTTGAATTTGTTCATTAAGCCCTCGTTTAGCAATGCTCCAAATAGTAATTAAACATCTAAAAGTATCTTTAATTGTATATTTTCTGAGAGGATTACCTTTTCTCCGCTCGCTTCTCGCGCTGACTGACATACGCACGATCACAATAAATACACAGAATTACATTATTATACAGTACGCTTGGGGAACTGATGGGGAAAAACATCTGATGTGTAACTTTTATATGATTCATGCATAGGCCGTCTGTCTCAATGCTATCTATCAATAAAAGAAAAGAGGGATCACTCGTAGCACTTCATTGAACTGCTTTTGTAGTTTTAATAATCAATTTATTCGTAATGAACACACTGAAGTGATTTTTACATTTGATTATTTGTTTTTCATAGGCTATATGAATGCTTTTGTTTAGATGTAAAATTATAAAGGTAATGTATTATTTGTTTCTTTCTAGGCTACTGCTTTTGTTGTTGTTTTTGCATCTATTCTTATTTATAATAGGAAAGATCAAATAAAAAACAGCTATATTGTGATTATTAATATAGTAGCCTAATTATTCATAAGAAAAGAGGAAAACTTTAATCTCATAATCAACCTTGCTGATGGACATGTGGAGGCGATAAATGACAATGCGGGATGTTTCGGATGGTATGGCAGGTGTAAACACATGAATCGGATTTGGGTCACAATTGAAAGAGCGTGTAAACAGACAGCCAGAGAAATATAGGCAACAAATCGCAATTGAGCAGCAAGTGTAAACGAGGCCATAGTTGCAAACACGTTTGATTTTCTTTCTTCTGAGCATAAAAAAAGATATTTTGAAGAATGTGTAACCAGTTAACGGTACCCATTGACTTCCATATGGAAAAAATACTAATAAATGTTGTCAGCACGTACCATAGACTATTGCATTACTGCCATTCTTCAAAATATCTTCTTTTATTCATATAGGTTTCAAACAACATGAGTGTTTTCATTGTTTGGTGAACTATCCCCTTAACTTTTAGCTGAAACCTTTTAATTACTGAAATAATTAATTTCTCCCTACGGTATTCCATAGAAAAACATGGTAGTACCATGGTACTTTTTGGTTGGTGGCATTTCCAGTGAATGGACAAAAAGTTGCAGACACTGTCTATTGTCTACCCAAATACTGGAAACACTTAACGCAAACATCTGCTTTTTGATTTTAGTGAAACATTAGGTCCACGGTGCAACGGACAATGTTTACTTCCAACGCGAACACACGGAGAATGAGCGCAGAGTGACGCGGTGAAGCACGTCCGCAGCTCTCATCCCCGTTCAGCCCGCAGCAGGAAGTGAATACACCGAGAAACAGACGCTGGAGCCGCCCGCTGAAGGAAAAAAATAACTATGGCGAACGACTGAACATGTCATTTATCCTCTGCACAATCAAAACGAGCATAAACCCCATCTTTGATCATTATGCACGTCTGTAAGTCGGGTAAGTTGTTGCAGCTTGAAGGTGTTGTTTAATTGCACACAATGGCCACATTCATTGAATCAGAGCTCGCGAGCCTCCGGATCTTTGTGTCGCTAGGCAGCTAGCCGACTAGCACTGATCTTACTGCTAAGCAGAAACCATTTCACGCTATATGCCGGGCGTGTATCGATTCAGATACATTTATTTGGGTATTATTTAACCACACGACGTCAAAATGGCTTATTTGGTTTGCTAGACTGTTTTGTTTTGTTCACGCTAGTATCGTGAGGGAGGCTAGCGCGTTAGCTGCGGGGAGGGGGGCTGTCAGACAGACCGACACATTAAAATAATCGATGCCATCCCGTACGAGACCAGGATTTTTTTCGTTCATTCGAACCCTCACTCGAGGTAGACAAAAAATGAGCGCAAATATTCTGTCCAAAGCATTTGGCGCTTCGAAAATGATCGTTTTTTCCCCCCTCGCACTCGATCTGGCTGCTATAGCCCACCAGCTAATATTTGCACAGCGATTCGCATCCTGTGAAAAACACACGGGTCGGGATGTACATTTTGGGAGCCCTCACAACGACGTAAACAAGTACTTGACCAGAGAAATTAACATATATCAAGCCCAACTGGATGCACGATATTGTTGTCTTGGTTCAGGACATTCTGCGTCTAATTTGGTGAGTCTGGGGAGGGAAAATGACACGGAATGTCGGGTGTCTGCATCTGCTTTTGTCCGGATAAAAAGCGGGTGTGGGAGCGTCAGGCCAAGGTCATAGGGATGTAATCGCTTACATTTTATATAAAAAACAGGTTTTGTTCCAATTGACGAAAATTATTGTTATTATTAGGGGCCCATAGACGTGTTGGGCCCACTCGTTTGTTTCTTTGTGAGCTGCGCCATTGGGAAATAATAAAATGTAATGCATAACAGCATATTTCAACTGTAACAGTTTTTTTTTTTTTTAATATATCTAGATTTAGGGGAGGAGGGGGAATAGCCAAGTTGCTAGAAATTATGATTATTTAGGAGCCCATGTGTTTTATCACTATTTACTAGTTTCTGGAGATCTAAATGTCTATAGGTTATTATGGACTTTAAAATTGTGTCTGGAAAAATAATAGGAGTTATTCAAATCTTAAATATCAAGGAAATTGCTATACTGAATATGTTTTCTGGTTGGAAAATAATACAATGTAATAATACGATAAATATGTTTCAGCTTCATAGCATGATGTAGTAATTTTTTGGGAGCTCATTTTACATATTTAGATTAAAGGGAAAAATAAAATTCTAAGGTGTTTTACCTTTCACGCAGGCTCTATGTTTTAGTCTTTACTTTTAGTTTTCATAAGAGAGCGTACTTTCTACAGATCACATGGCCATCAGTGAATAACACTTTCCAAAAAAATCATGGACATTTCTATAGTAAATTAATTTTCAAGTTACGTTCTGCTCATTTGGGTATTTTGTCGAGTAAAATTTCTTGCACGTCATTGTGATGTTTGATTTGCAAAGCTGTTGTTTTTCTTTTTAACCTTTTTGACTTAAAATTGTCTGAATGATGAATTATTATTTTTTTTAAATGTTATAATCCTTATTGCAAATGACTGGAAATATTATAGAAAAGTCTTGGTCAGAATTATCACTGGTCATGCATTGTAAAGCATTTAAACACAATACATTTATTTCACTAACAAAAAACAACATTTGTGATGTGTTATGTGATAATTCAGTTATTACACGTCCAAGTACGTATATCTGACATGTCTTAAATCATTAAGTACCATGATATGACCATCTGATACCATCACTATATTTTATTCTGTAAATCTGGACACATCTGGCAATTTGCAGTATGGATCTTGACAGCGTCGATGAGCTAAAGCATCCAGATGGTCTTGAGTCAGAGACCACTGGTCAGGATATATACACTAAGGGTATGCGATCTTAACTCAGATCACAGATGCTGTGAGACTAGATTCATTCCACATACAGCAGACTGCGCTATGCATGAGTGATGATCCCATCATAAACACTTCACATAATCTGTATCGCAACTTGTAGCACAGAATGTACTTGCAAATATAAGAAATAGTGACACTACAGTATCTTTGTACATTTTGAAACTAGGCTAAATTGAACTCACATAAGCCTTTAAGCATTATTTTTCATAGTATGTTTCATTGTTCACTTGATATATTAAATAAATAATTACAGTAATATATGCCTTGGTACCAGACTTACCTGATGATCATGTATAGATTTAATTACTGTTATAATTAGTAGCTTGAATGTGATTATATGAAATATTAGTTTAAAATGACATGAGATACCTATGTAAGAGGCATACAGGGATTTCACATTTTGTAAAGCAACTTGGTGACCTACAAATACAGGCTGATTCAGAGCTACGATGAAATTATATTTTTATGGCCCATGCACAGTAATTTGATGCATTATAAACTATTTTTCTTCAACCCTTGTTGCAGCTCTAAACAAGACTGTTCTTGCCTTACTGGCCTCTCTTTTACTGCCAAATCACTTCATATTGAAAGGTTTTGATATCAGTCGCACATTGTCTGAACATTGGGTTATTGTTGAGGTGGCTCTATAGAAGTTATTGTACTGACAGCGAAATAATGCCATACAACAGGCTTGAGAGAGGCAGGAAAATAACCCAGCTGAGCTTTCTAGTGTTTCAGTTTTCTGATGGCCATTGTTTGGTAAAAGAGCACTGTTTCTTTCATTCCAGTTGTGTGGTAAGATGAATTGTTCCCCAGTGGGGACTAATTGAAGTGAATTTGTGTTCATGTGTTTTATTTAGTTCCCTTAAAGTAAACTCCATCCATCCATCCATCCATCCATCTTCTTCCGCTTATCCGGGGCCGGGTCGCCAAACACACTGAACTTTTTATTGAGCTCCCAGCTACAAAGATTTGGATCAGGCTGGTTCTGTATTTATATTGGAGCACAAGTTGCCAAAGTAACCAAGTTTCACTTGCTTTAGTGATGCCCATGGCAGCGAGTTAATTTCAGGAAGTGATTTTACATGCAGCACTGGCACTTAGTGACCCCTGAAAGCAACAGAAAATCAGAATCATGTGCATGTTTTGAAGAGCACATCTGATTGATTTAACAATAGTTGAAAATGAAGACTAGTTTTAAGAGTAACTGTCTGTATTAAAATTGGGTTCATCGGTTCAGAAAAATATTAAATGTGGAAATGAAAACACAAAAATGGTCAGTCTTAATTTTGGATCTGATGTGCTGCCAAAACCTCATCTAACATGTGGCTTTAAATGAAAAAGATTCCCTCATAAATCAACTGCCATGCCATATAATTCATCAAAGAGTACATTGTCTGTAGTTATGAATCTGAGCATGAATGTGGTATTGGAGTTTCTTATTTTGGCAAACTAGCTAAAGAAGTACCGGGGGACAACAAGGCAATGTAACCTTGGTTGCTTGTAGGAGTTTGTATACCTTACCGCTGTATTTAGTTGTATCAGGGTGCAGATAGCAACCATTTGCATTCTCATTCGTAGTCATTGTGTTGCATTGCTGCAAATTTGCATTAAGTTAATTCTGCTAAGTTTTGATGCATTGTATAAGTAGTCTTGTATCGACAGCTCGTATTTATAGTGCATGACTTCTGGTTGCTTGTTGTTGCAAATTGCTCACTTCAGCTGTCAAAATAGCTCCAAAGATATTGAATCTACATTGAAATCTTTGTCAAAAGTGGAACAGCTCAATGGTTAGACAGCCATCAGTGAGTGTCTGTTAATCAATTTTGCCTAGATATATTTCGACCCAAACTTCTTGTTTACGTAAGTGCTTTGGCTCATTAATGTTTTTAATCTTGCATAAAATACTTGCATTATCAACATTTCTACTGGGTTGAAGAAGGAAGAGATGAACATTCCAAAATGTAGGAAAATTTATTCTGCTTCAGTTCAGTTCCTCCAGAAAGGATTTTCTAGTGTTATTTGGATGACTGTATGTTTTTAGTGACTGCATTTCTCGAAGGTCCCAAGGCTGCAATAGCCCCAAATCACCATGCAGTTGCTTAATATATTTAGAGTACATTCTGCAAAAAGTTGTCTTGATCATCTAGGTGGTCACTCACTACATATTCTTTGATCATTTTAGGCCTTGTCCATATGTATTGCAGATAATCTCTAATTTACTTACCCTTGGTAAAGCGTTGCTCATGCTGTTTCTTTGTGCCTGTGTAAACAAAGACAGCAGAGTTATCGGCTGTGCTGTGTACAGTTGACGTGAACATGCAGGTACACAAAGCTGGCTCATTTTCATCTGCTTTTAACCTGTGCATCAGTCATATGAGATAAAACGTAAATGTGAGATCAAATGTGTCAGAGCTAACATCACATAATGTGGCCACATGTATATCACAGTGAATGGCTTTTGTCAAAGGTTCTTGATTACTCTTAATGAACAGCTTTAAGAACCGCTTTTGCTTGCTACACGTTTAGTGTGAGGAAGTTTCAAGCTAGCATTTAGATTTCTATACTGTTTCTGTCACTTATATACAGTTGGGCAAAAAAGTATTTAGTCAGCCACCAATTGTGCAAGTTCTCCCACTTAAAAAGATGAGAGAGGCCTGTAATTTTCATCATAGGTACACTTCAACTATGAGAGACAGAATGGGGGGAAAGAATCCAGGAAATCACATTGTAGGATTTTTAAAGAATTTATTTGCAAATTATGGTGGAAAATAAGTATTTGGTCAATAACAAAAGTTCATCTCAATACTTTGTTATATACCCTTTGTTGGCGATGACAGAGGTCAAACGTTTTCTGTAAGTCTTCACAAGGTTTTCACACACTGTTGCTGGTATTTTGGCCCATTCCTCCATGCAGATCTCCTCTAGAGCAGTGATGTTTTGGGGCTGTCGCTGAGCAACACAGACTTTCTACTCCCTCCAAAGATTTTCTATGGGGTTGAGATCTGGAGACTGGCTAGGCCACTCCAGGACCTTGAAATGCTTCTTACGAAGCCACTCCTTCGTTGCCGGGCGGTGTGTTTGGGATCATTGTCATGCTGAAAGACCCAGCCACGTTTCATCTTCAGTGACCTTGCTGATGGAAGGAGGTTTTCACTCAAAATCCCACGATACATGGCCCCATTCATTCTTTCCTTTACACGGATCAGTCGTCCTGGTCCCTTTGCAGAAAAACAGCCCCAAAGCATGATGTTTCCACCCCCATGCTTCACAGTAGGTATGGTGTTCTTTGGATGCAACTCAGCATTCTTTCACCTCCAAACACGACGAGTTGAGTTTTTACGAAAAAGTTCTATTTTGGTTTCATCTGACCGTATGACATTCTCCCAATCCTCTTCTGGATCATCCAAATGCTCTCTAGCAAACTTCAGACGGGCCCAGATATGTACTAGCTTAAGCAGGGGGACACGTCTGGCACTGCAGGATTTGAGTCCCTGGCGGAGTAGTGTGTTACTGATGGTAACCTTTGTTACTTTGGTCCCAGCTCTCTGCAGGTCATTCACTAGGTCCCCCCGTGTGGTTCTGGGATTTTTGCTCACCGTTCTTGTGATCATTTTGACCCCACGGGGTGAGATCTTGCGTGGAGCCCCAGATCGAGGGAGATTATCAGTGGTCTTGTATGGCTTCCATTTTCTAATAATTGCTCCCACGGTTGATTTCTTCACACCAAGCTGCTTGCCTATTGCAAATTCAGTCTTCCCAGCCTGGTGCAGGTCTACAATTTTGTTTCTGGTGTCCTTCGACAGCTCTTTGGTCTTGGCCATAGTGGAGTTTGGAGTGTGACTGTTTGAGGTTGTGGACAGGTGTCTTTTATACTTATAACGAGTTCAAAGAGGTGCCATTAATACAGGTAACGAGTGGAGGACAGAGGAGCCTCTTAAAGAAGTTACAGGTCTGTGAGAGCCAGAAATCTTGCTTGTTTGTAGGTGACCAAATACTTATTTTACCGAGGAATTTACCAATTAATTCATTAAAAATCCTACAATGTGATTTCCTGGATTCTTTCCCCCCATTCTGTCTCTCATAGTTGAAGTGTACCTATGATGAAAATTACAGGCCTCTCTCATCTTTTTAAGTGGGAGAACTTGTACAATTGGTGGCTGACTAAATATTTTTTGCCCAACTGTATATTAAAATGGTGAAAATAGATACATTAAGTTAAATTAATTTTGTTTCTTTTTGTATTTTCTCAGCTTTCCTCTGATGCCCCACAACTGTCCAGACCCTCTCTGAAATGCTGTGATCGAGTGGAATTGAAAGGCTGATTGGAGAGAATATCTGTCACCCAGGTAAAATGGCTGATACTACAGAAGCAGAGAGCTGAACATCACACATTGCCCCCTTTTCTTCTTTGTTCGAGGATCATTTTATGTGGACATTTCCCCCTTCCATTTCAATTTTCTCATCATGGCTATGCATGATATGAATCGTGCCAAGGGTTTCCCTTGCAAAGAATGCGACATCATTTGCCCAAGTACACCTAGCCTACTGGAGCACATGAAAGCACACTATCATCAAGAAGAGAATGGCAGATTTGAATGTGAGCAGTGTGGACGCATTTTTAAGCATGCCAGTAGCTTGGCTTCTCACAAAAAAACTCATGAGATGGGCTCCTTCCAATGCCCGGTCTGCACCAGAACGTTGCCCAATGCATTGGCGCTCAAAAATCACCTCCGAATCCACACCCTGTCTCCAAGTGCTCAAGCTGAAGAGGAGAACGATGACAATGTTGATGAAGAAAGGGATTATAATCTAGCACAAAATCTGTCTGATGCAGCTTTCAGGAGTCACATTAACAACAGTGGAATGATGCCTGGCCATGACCACGGCAAACACAAATCTCCAGGATCTGAAGATGCCTGGGACAGACCATTCAAATGTGACCAATGTGACAGGACATATCGTCATCATGGCAGCTTGGTAAATCATAAGAAGTCTCATCAAGAGGGCACGTATAAGTGCAATGTCTGTTACAAACAGTTCAATAATCTTGCAGCTCTCAGTGCTCACGAACGCACTCATTCAAAATTTAAGCCCCTTGGAATGTCCATGGGAGCCCTTGTGCCTGAAGCACCATCTGACCCTCGTCCCCTTGGCCCCCAGAATGATGACATGGCACCCAGCTTTTGTCATCTTTGTCAAGTTGCTTTGCCTAATAAGAATGACTTTCAAGAGCACCTTTTGTTACATAATGCTGCATCATCTTCGTTGGGGCTAACACGTAGTTTCCCAGGGATAGTGTCTCATAATCTTAGTTCTGTTCGCTCCCCAGCGGTGAATCCTTATACACCTGCTCTAGGTGACCCTCTTCCACTGCCTCCATTACCCGACAAGCGTTATGACCCAATGCTAGGCCCTCCTGTTAATAATCCCATATATACCTGTGCATATTGTGGAGCGGGACACCCTGACCTGGAGACTCTCAAAATTCATTATCTTACACATGACCCTCACACCACAACACATGCCCAAGATGGCCCTGCTATTTTAAATTCTGATGGACTGGCTTCAAACTCTCAACCATCAATATCATCATCCAATGGTGAGACAAGGTCACAGGAGCACTCTGCAGCCATTGCTGATGCTGAACGCCGATTTAAGTGCCAAGAGTGCGGGAAAAGCTATCGACATGCTGGGAGTCTAGTTAATCATAAACGCTCCCATCAAACTGGTCATTATCAGTGCACTGTTTGCTGTAAGCAGTATCCACACTTAGCAGCACTTCATAGCCACCTCCGTAGTCACAAAACCCGGCCAAATTCACAATCGATGGGTACAGAGGGAGATTGGCTTTCCTCTGAGCCAATGACAGGGATAGACTCTCAACAAGGCTTTGTACATTCTCAGGATCAGGAGAGTGGTGCAACAACGCCAATTTCACTGCCCGGTAATCTTAGTGATGCAGCACACTTTGTCCCAGACGGTTCCCATAACAGTGGCCTGGATTCACTGGAATTCCATGACCGATTCGACAGCTCTCTTGCCCAAAGCAATTCTGGTCACTCACCTCTTTCACAAAACCATCGTCAAGCAGACAGTGTCAACCAAGGTGGTATGACCAATGGTTACATGGGTAACATAAGCTTCCATAGTCCTGGTGGTGCCTCCCTGCCAGCAGGCGGTGCCAACCTCAAAGAAAGTGCTCGCCAGAGACGTAGTCATGACCTGATGCAATTTGGAGGTGCTCAAGTCAACTCTCAGGGCAACAGTAAAAGATTGGATAACAAAGACGATGATGACGATGGAGAGGTTTATCAGTGCACAATATGTGGAAACCATTACGCCAGCCTGAGGGCACTTCGTAGCCACTTACGAAGCCATGGGGTTAACCATGGGGCAGGACCCTCCTCTGCCCTCTCTCCAATAGGTGAGCAAGAGTGGAGGAGGCGACAAGAGGGTAGTACAACCAGCCTTTTGATCTGTAGCACATGTGGCCAGAGCTTCAACAGAAAGCAGGACTTGCTTAACCACGAGCTAGTCCACGGACATCCCCGGCCAGATGGATCTACACAGGGCTTGGGTGGCACTAGCTCTAATTCTAATGGCAAAATGGATGGAAGGAACCACATTTGCGTTGACTGTGGCATGTTCTTTGCAGATCGCCATCAGCTGATTACTCACCTGTGTCCAGGCAAGGCGAGAGCGGGGGCATTGAACAAGGGTATGAATGGAGTTAAAGGGATGACGGGTGGTGCTGGTACCAGTGGCAGCGGGGGCCCTGTAGACCCTCAGCAGTTGCCAGACTCTGATGATCGGCCCCACAGGTGCGACCAGTGTGGAAGGAGTTACAGACACCCCTGCTCCCTGCTCAACCATAAGAAATCTCACAAGACTGGGGTCTTCCGCTGCCTTGTCTGCCAAAAACGATACTACAACCTACTGGCTCTCAAGAACCACCAGAGGACTCATTTTGACTTAAAGAGGTTAGCCAGCATTGCATGTGCCCTATTATACTCTAACTGTTTAGTTCTCTTTGCATACTTTGAATGCTTATGTATTATCATGAGTTCCCCACTCATGTGATTACCCAGGTCATCACTGAATGAATAGATTTTAATGAAATTTTGAGTGTCAAGGCAGTGTGCACTGGTGATGTTTTTCCCATTAGAGAAGGCGAGGGCAACAAACATAACTCATACTGATATACACACATACACGCAGTTGAGTCTGAATTTCATAACGTCTGTACCCCATTTGAGCATTGTGTAGTCATCTTTGTATTTGTAAGGGGACCTTCCCTTTTTCTGTTTTTTCCTTTGTTAGAAGAGCATTTTAGCACTGCTTTCTTATCTGTTTGTTTTTGTGTGTTTTGTCTCTTCACAGGCACAAGTGTGAGGAGTGTGGGAAAGCCTTCAAGATTCAGAAGCAGTTAATAAATCATCTACGGCTACACGAAGAGCACAGAGCAAAGACTGGAGATCGAGACCAACGGGTTCAAAGCATGTCACATCCCAATGGTGCCCGCTATGAGGGAGGCCCATCGCAGCTCCAAGCTATGAGGATGGGTGACCCCAAAATTCAGAATCCTCCTGTGAACACCAATTATGGTCAACCTCAAGGTTTCAAGAAACCTTATGCGGGGGCTAGGGCCCAGCAAGTTGATGACGGCAGCGGTCGCCGCCCCTTTGCTTGCGATCAGTGTGGACGTACTTACCGTCATGCTGGCAGTCTGGCCAATCATAAGAACCTACACAAGATTGGTGAATACCACTGCAACGTGTGCAACTCCACTTATCCAAATCGACTGGCAATGAAGAACCACCTCCGAATGCATTTTGCTCTTAAGAAATATTCTTGCACCGACTGTGGTAGGGGCTTCAGGAATCAGAGGCAGCTTGAAACACATACCAGCAACCAGCTCTGCAAAGATCTTCCTGGTCCCCTTCCTGGTCCCAGCATGCAGACGGTTCCTCCTCCAGCTGAATATGAATGCGATGGGTGCTCTCAAGTCTTTACTACAACCACAGATCTGGCCTCGCATAACTGCAGTGCCCAGCTTCCTTCTTCCTCTGCCTCCCTCAACAGCTCTAATATGAGCATGGAGACAGGTGACCTGGGGTCTCCAGAGCGTGAGGAACGCCCTTTTACCTGTGATCTTTGTGGCTGCTCTTACAAGCATGCTAGCAGTCTGCTGAACCACAAAAATACACACAAAATTGGCAACTTCAACTGCTCATATTGTGACAAGCCGTACACCAACTATATGGCCCTGCGCAATCACATGCGTATCCACACGCAGAAGAAGCGGCATATCTGCTCAACCTGTGGCAAGGCTTTCCGGCTGGCCCGCTTCCTTCGGAATCACCAGAGAGTCCATGAGGAGGGACACACCCGTTTCGGCTGCCCCACCTGCGGGAAGAGCTTCCAGGGTCGTTCTGGGCTGGCCAGGCACCGCTGCGGGGACAACCAGGTAGGCAAGGAGGGCGTGAGGAAGGCCACTTCAAGCACAAGAGAGGGAGAGGAATACCGGTTCACGTGAGTTTACGTCTGTTGTTCGTGATTTTTGAAGTGAACTAGTAAAGATCACAGGTTTCTACATGTCTATTACAGGTATATGATCTCCAATCCGGCTTCCTTGGGACCATACGCGTGCCGGAATTCGGATTTTTCTGAAGTTTGGACAGTATGATTAGTGGAGACCAGATAAGTTACCCCCCTTTGCTTTCAGTTAGCAATATGCACTAGATTGTAAGGATGTCTTGATAATGGGTGAATTTTTATGTACGTACTAGGTGTGTGTGTATTGTACCAAATCATTGATTCACTCCTTATTTATTGATCTGATTGATAATATTCTAGAATGTATGGTGTACTTTACTGTTGTTACCATTCGAACATTCAGTTGCCATAAGCACTCATACTGACCATCTTACATCAGCTGTTGTGCTTCCAGTCATAAATACTGATCTGGGCCCAACGGTATTTAGCATGGGACTTAGACCCATTTATTAAATGCATGTTTACTAAATAACATAAATATAGATTTTGTTGCTTTTAAGGTGAAGCTTAGAACTCTGCTTGATTTTCTGTCAAGACAATATAAATGTCAAGCAGAAAACCGTTTTATGTGCCAGCATACTAACACTAACACACTATTAACATATTACATGATGAAAACAAACATTCATAAATTCACAGAAAGAAAAAACAAAACACGCCGCTTCACTACATGTGCTTAGTACTTGGAAAACAAGTTCACCACACTTGTTTTCCATGTTTTATTCTGACTAGAATTTAGGTGAAATCCCAAAACCTTATTTGTTGTACAATTATGTTAATTTAAACTTTTAGTATAAGTACTGAGTTTGAAAACAAACGGTGATTTGCAGTACATTTTTCTCATGACTAGGTTTGCCCTGTAGACTATTACAAAATTGTGCATCTATAGTTCATATATTACCACCATAAATTATATAGAATATTATACCACAACCTTTATTTTAACACCAAACACAATTGGTGGATGCTTCAGTTTATTCACTGCTTTAATAGGCAATGTTTTTCAAGTTATCCTTTCCAAGCTGGGCCAGTTTTTTGAGTTTTGGCAGCTGGATTCAAGATCATATACCTGTATTTGTGTACCCGTCAATGCAGTTATCATAGAAGTCAGCTACATGTTGTCAGGTTACTTTCAGACTAATCTACGTTATTAACTATTGAGGGGTTAAAAGGACAATGAGCAGGGGAGATTTACTTTTCCTCTCCTCTGTCTTCACAGATGTGACCAGTGTGGCCGTTCTTACCGACATGCCAGCTCACTCCTTAATCACAAAAACACCCACACTGTCGGCATCTACCATTGTGCTGTGTGCCTCAAGACCTATTCCAACCTGCTCGCACTCAAGAACCATCGTCGCATCCATTCTGAAACTCGACGGCACCGTTGTCCAGAATGCGGCAAAGCTTTCCGCGTCTCCTCCCAACTACAAAATCACCGCCGTGTGCACCAAAAAGAGCGGGAGTTTGCCTGCACTCTGTGCCAGCGGAGCTTCCCTACCCAGGTTAGCTTCCGGCTCCACTTGGAAATGCAACATGGCCGCGCCCCAAAAACATTGCAGCAGCCTGGGGGTTCTTCCAGTGGCTCAGATGTGGGTTGGGGCTCTGGGCTTGACCTTACGCTGATGCAGGCCCAGGGACTGGATCCTAATGGGCTTCCGAAGCTTAACCCCTCACACCATGGCCCCAGTGGCGGTAGCTCATCTGGGCATCAACAACAACAACAGCAGCAACAGCAGAGTCGCAGTGAGGCGGGGTGTAAGTCGCATGTCTGTGATCAGTGCGGCCGTGGTTATCGTCATGCCAGCTCACTTCTGAATCACAAGAACAGCCACAAGATGGGCACCTATTTCTGCAACTCCTGTCAGAAGGAGTTCTCCAACCTGATGGCACTCAAAAACCACAGACGCATCCACACAGAACCCAAGCGTTACCAGTGCCCGGACTGCGGTAAGGCTTTCCGGGTATCCACCCAGCTCATCTGCCACCGCCGCATCCACACCAAGGAGAAGCCTTTCTCATGTCAGCAGTGTGATAAGCGCTTCTCCAGCAAATCCAACTTAAGACACCATCAGAAGGTCCACTGGAACAGCTCGGCACCTTCTTCGAGTCTGAACATGGGCACCAACTTCTTGGGTATGCCGTCTGGGCCCTTTTTATAGTGGTGAGAACTGGGGAAGCAGAACTTGTGGTTTGTTTCGGAGATTCATGCCAAGGCTTTTGGAGGTGCCAAAACCCCCATTCCTTTTACTCTCACTCATCTCTAGTGCTTGAGGTGTGGCTGTGAGGCTTTTGTTGAACGGGTTGTTGTTTAGGTTAAGAGAACTGTTCCCTGCATGTACCCTGAAATATTGGATTGTTACATCGCGTAATGACTGTTAGTTTTAGTGACATTTTCCCCACCCTTTCTCTCATCCTAAACACCACAGGTGACCTTACTTGCATTTTCATAGTTCCCTTTGGGGGTGGGGGACATTGAGGGCCACTGCCTTCAGTTCTGATACCAGCCTTTCGAAGAAGTGCAAACTAGCTGGCGTCTTGTTTTAATTCTTGAAAACCCACCTGTTAGATCAGTATTGTTTTTGTGATGTCACAATGGGCAGGTTAAATTATAGTGACTAGGTACAAAATGGACACGTATCCCCATGGTCAGGGTAACTGCCACAAGAAACACGCATTGGAAAACCATACATTTCGTCCCACGCCCAGCTTTGATTGAGAGTCTCGAAAGCATTCTCAATTTTCAATCCTAGATGATACAAAGAAAATGCGTTGACTGTCTGATAAATCGAGCAACTTGTATGTTTAACAAGTAGAAGTAACTATGTTTAACAGTGTATAGAGTGTATTTGAAACGTCTTCAGTTATTGGGGGCAACACACTTATGTGTTATGTAGGACTGTCAAAAGTTTTTTTTTTTTTTTTTTTTTTTGTATTCCTCCCCCTTTCTGTTGATGTTCGAACTTTTCTAACTTGTGTGATCCTTGCAGCACGAAGATGAGCTTCAAACCTTGTTATTCAGCAGATGACAGCATTGCGCTTATTGGGTTCATTTCTTAGTGGCATCATTAATTCGTTCCCCTTTAATTTTACGATGTTGCTCAGAACCCATATTTTTAAACTGCAACTAACTTGCTAGTGTATAGAAACGATAGGTTGTGCTATGAAAAAAAAATGGGAGAAAAGCAAAAGGGGGAAAAATGTATATTGATAGGCTTGTAATGGCATTTGGTTTTACCTTGTATTGTATTGTACCTCTGACTGTATTATTTACAGGAAAATTTTTATAAAAGATCACTGTAGTATGCATTTTATTTATATTAACACTTGTAACTGAAAACGCTAGTTTTAGAGCTCCCAGTTTTAGGATTTCTTGTTTCGACCCCTCCATTCTCCAGAGGCTATTGGACACAGTCAGGAATGGCAGGACTCCTAAAGAACACTTGTTATAGTGACTGTAATCTCCTCTTTCGTTGCCATTATTTGTTATGCTTTTAAACGAACATTTCTGTCCCTTGTGCAATAAACAGGGAACTGTAATAATGCGTGTTTTGATTGCAGTACAATGAGTGTAAACATATCGCTGTATTATTATATTGCCTTTCTCACGTGATGTCGTGACTGTCTCCCCCACGCTCATGTCAAGTTTGGATGTGCCTGTTTCACTCTTTAAGCTCACACGTTAAGGAATGATTTTGTGATCATTACAATCAGCAAGGCAATCTTATTTTAACTCTTCAGTTACACCATGTTAACCCATGTATTCATTTGTTTTGGCTTTCTTTTTCTTATTTAATTGCATTTTACTATTTTGAGCTTGTTTTCAGCCTATATTACCTGGGAGCACTGGTGCTAAGTCAATGTATTTTGAGTGAAAATGAAGTTGTATGTGCTGTGATCAAAGCACGGGAAGATTATATATTTATGTACCTATACCCTTGCAAATTTTACATGATTGGATAGTTAAAAAATAGTTATTCCTAGGTGCACAGTTGCTACTTTGGCAAGGATTGATTCCAAATATAAATTGTAGAAGTTTAAATGTTTTTTTCCTTCCTTGTTTATATATAAATAAGCTATATATATATATAAACATACATATATATTGTTTATATATATGCACACACACATGTGACTGTATACTTTTTTTAAACTACATTTTGATAATTAATTTCCTAACAGAACATGTTTGAATTATAACCTCAATGCTCTCAAATAATAAAAATAAAATAGCTGGAAAATTAATGTAACATTCACTCTAAATTTATGTGTGAAAGTTTGCCATTCATTGTTGGTGTTCTGAAAGAGTCCCCATCCACCATCTGGTTTCAGTGTCATGGTGTCCTTGCTAAAGTCTGTTTATTATGAATGTTTCCATTCATGGATTTTAGGATGTTTAATGCACCTGACAGCTGGGGTAAGCAGTTTGTTTACTGTGGTCAGTAAGATTGTAACCGAGTAATCAAATAAGAACACAATGAATTACTTACTGTTACTTGTCTTGTACAGTTAAATCGCATGCTTTACCTTACCCTGTTCCTTATTCAGACTGATCACTAAGAATACACCACTTGACATTTCAATTTAAATCAAATTTGACATGCATTATCATGGACACCAATGTACGTACATGGTGGGAATATTTCAAATGTCAATACTCATTTTCATAATAATGATGAATTATCTATATATTTCTGAGGCCATACCATTTGACATGTATACCTAAGAATACCTGACCATCCCCTAGAAAAGTCAAATTCTCACATTTTAAAGAGAGTTACTAACCTTTGCATGCAGCAGTTAGTATCACCAGAGGTCCTCTGTGGTTTAATTTCCTGTCACGTGATCTTCTTGCACGATATTAGCAAAATGGCTCCTTGAATGGTGGTTACACCACCTTGACACTCAAGGAGTTTGACTTGACTCCCATAATTCCCCAAAATATACTATTCAGAACAATGGTTCTCCATTTAATTTTATTTACTATTAAATAGTACTAATTGTACGATTATGCTAAACTAGCTGATCTGGTGTTTTATTGAGAATTTCACCTTTTTTAAACAAGTAAAAATTTTTGGTACAAGGTTTTTACGGTTACACCACATTGACATTTTTGCAATAATCCACCAAATATTCTCTCAAAATGAATTAAAATCAGAAATTTTAGACTTGGACCACAAAAAAAGAGAGTGTATGCAATTAATTTGCATATTTATTTTGACATTTTAACCCTTTTAAATTTAATTAAACCATATGGACAAAAAAATGAGCGTCACGTCACTTATTTTCCTTCAAACCGAAGCGTGAGGTGAATATTACCCTTGAATATCTGATTAAATTGTGGTCTTTTCTCCACACAAATCTTATCAAATGGCTTCAGAAGACGTGAAATATAACATACGAGTCACACTTACCTTGATAAAGCTTGATGATGACAACTCATGATTGTGGAATACTAAGAATTGTAAAATGCAGTGTGTGTGTAAATTCATCTGATTCTCAGGGGCTGCTGGATGAAGAATTGTGTTTGAATGACTGAAAGGTTTATTGGAGGTCCCGGAGTGTCCAATAGATGGGGAAAGATCCTTTAGGTAAGTTTGGCCAAATCCCTGAAACCAGTCAAGCTATTTAGCAGCCTAGACATGTTTCATTCATTTAATTTCAAAGCAGCGCTTCAGTGGCTTGATAGCAAGAGAATTCAATATTTGTAGCTTCTTAATTCAATTTCAGATGAGGCATTTCTACGCGAGTTCCATTCAGGTCCAATGCATGCAATTTTATTACTTAACACCTGTTTTTGAGGCTGTGAAGTCCATGTTTTAGGTCCAAAATACATGCTTGAAAAGTGTTTCTAAAGGGTGTGGAATGAAAATGGCAGGCATCATCCAGGTTTTTTTTTTTTTTTAACACCTATAGAAATTACATGCATAATTCATGTTTTGTCTGAACTGAGAGTAATATATCTAAACCTCGGCATAAAAGATTAACATACAAAGCTTGTAGCTCAAACAGGGCTCAGTAGCTGAATTATTTTTAAATGAAAATTTATAGCCTGTTGCTTAGCAACTGGAAAACCAGCCCTTCATACCTGCCAAGTTTTCACTGCAATGACTAAATTAATTAATTTAGAGTAATGATAAGCACTTGTGGGTCTTGCGCAGCTCCCAGGGCATCTTCCGCTGCAATCAATAACAACGTAATTGAGCAAAACCCCATTATCTTTCTAAATAACTTGATGTACTTTGCACACAGGGGTCTGGGGTGAATGTGGCTGGCTTAATACTTAATTGAAAGTGTGTCCAGTGCTTTACAGTGGATGAAACATCTTTAGCACCGTTAGTTTGGAATTAGTGTGCTAAATGACATTCGAGTGACAATTTCCAGGAGGACATCTTATTTCATGAACTGATTCATGTGGGACTTCTGTCATTTTTGTTGTTATAAATTCACACGATTCACAAATGACAATATATTATGTATATAATTAAGGGAAGAAATTAAGGTGAGGATCAAACTTGATGCTGCTATCGCAGTGGCTGTCCAGCATCAAATCTCTATTGATTTAATTTAGTTTTTATGTCAGATGGAAAGCCAGCAGGCAGTACTTGAATCGCCAACTGTTTATATTTCACCTAGAAAGTTGGCAAAAACATCTAAATCCATAATGACGATGCACCAGGCAGTGCAGTGTGAAAATTAGCTTGAAAAGCACTGTCAGAATATATGCTTGATGAATATACTGTACAAGCTTCCTTTTAACGTTATTTCACGTTATATGTTATGAGTAAATGTAGGGAAGACAACGGCAGCAGTTGTACACTGGACAATCGTTTTTCTTTATTTTTTATTTCAGTTCATAATATCTGTTTCTTGGGGTTTTTCTTTTTTCATTTTTCATTTCAACTTAAAATTTTGACACACTTATAAAAGACAGCATCTGCATAGAGTTCTCATCTTAAAGATCCATGGAGAAAAGAGGGAGAGAGAGAGATTGTGAGAGAAGGGAGGAAGATAGCAAAGGGTTTTAGGGGAGGAGAGGGATACTGGTACGCCACACTAACCAAACAGAACAGCAAACAGTATTACAAGAGAGAGGGGGGAGAGAGGGACAGTTATGTTGTTTGTATCTTTTTCCTTTTTTTTTTTTTTTTTACAATACAATACACACATACACACGCAGAAAATAAAAGACAGAAGTTGCAATTCCAGTCAAAGTTGCACGAATCGATTTAATTTCTTCCCTCCCATCCTTGGTGCCCATCTCATTGTGGTTTCTGCCCTGAAAGAACTTTCAGCTTAGATCCTAGTAGGGCGAGAAGACATTTGGTGACCCTTAAAATGACGGCTAGAACCACAGTTAGTGGCTGTTGTTTCCCTCAACTCCCAAAATAATATTGAAGTCGGCGTTCTTCAGTGCTTTCAAATGCGTGTGAGAGAGCCCTTTTCTTTGTATTGCACAGATGAGTGTTTTTCTGTTTGCTTTGAGCATTATTGTTTTCCTACTGTACTTTTAAAGAAAGCTTCTAAATCCCAAGAACTGCGCTCTTCGTATAAGAGCAGAGCTCATCCTGCGTTACCTTTAACAAGAGCATTTGAGTTTCAGCCATGCTACAGTCTACGCACGCAAGGTTTTCTAACCGACACTGATTATGAAAGCGTCCAAACACGTACCACGCAAAAATGCCACTAATTGTTCTAAATTTGCCATTGCCAATGTGGTGGACCTCTGCAAAGAAAGCATTCAAGGTGCCTGGAAGCTACAGATGGTGTGCATTTGACCTGTAGACTGGAGGGAAGCACTTTTTTTTCCCTCAGAGTTGAACCGGTAAAGGCTCTCTGAGGTAACTCAACGTATTGTATTGAATCTGAAGGTAAAGCATTGTTCCTTTTCTTCGTTATAGAGCACTCTTGACATCACTGAAAGCGTTAGATGCTGCTTTAAGACAAGTGATCAAGCGGTCGGCAGCAAATCGCTGCGACCAGGGCAAAGAACAAGAAAATCAATCAACCTCACAACTTTGACAGGAACTATTTTAGTAGTTTTATACATGGACATGCAAGTCATTTTTTCTCTCTTTGAAATATTTACAATAATTACAAGACAAAGATTCAGTTCAGATTGACAAAATCGTGAGCATTCAATAGTACTACTAATATAACACAACTTCTCTGGATTCTTTAAATCATTGTAGTTATATAATTCATCACATTTGATAATGGCATAATTCAATTATGTCATCCTTATCCAGTCATCTTCCCGTTCTAATTAGAATAGTGTTTTCTTCACATCATTACAGGCCATTCGCTGTAATTGATGATCATTTAGCTGAAATCACAGTTTGAGCACCATCTCCACAAACCGTTTCCTCGTTCTAAATCTAACACTGAAACAAGAATACTGGTATGAAGTTTAATGGGAATATACATCAAAGGAATGACACAAAAGGGGATGAAATTAAGGAGGATCATGGCTGGGGCTGTTGAGAAATATCACGATCGCAGGTCTTGGGCGCTCATTAGCCTTGGACCGAGAAGTCGTAACTGTTAACATAAAAGTCTTTGAGAGTTGCTAAACCACATGTGGAAACTAAGTGAGCTTTACAGTCTACAAAGCAGTCTACATAGCAGCAGACGGCTTCGTCGATCACGGCGGAAGCGTTCAAGCTTTGTTGTGTCGCCGTTCGCTCGCCATGCGGATTGGGCTTAAGGGGTTTTTATTCACCTGCAGTGATGAGGCACTCAACAACCCCAACCAAAAAGACTATTATGCAGTTAAGCTCTAAAAGGTACATTGTTGTTTTTTTTTTATATATAGTAGTTAATCACTCATTTACAAAATGCCTTCTCAATGTGCTGTTATGCCAGTGCTGTCTGGTCATATCAGTGTCTGTGTGACAAACATCCAAAAACAGTGTTGAAAAATGAAAATAAGACAACTGAGAAAACTTTCATCCAGATCTGTGCCCATGTCAATATACAGTTTTTTTTTTTTTTTTTTTTTTTTCATTTTCTTTTAACCAGAGCTGATCTAATGTCTACGTCTAATGTATTGCCAGCACAGAGGAAGCAATGCAAGTGAGTTGAACAAGGGGAAAATGGCAACATAAACAGCATCATTGAGGGGAGCAAGAAAAAACAACACGGTACACAAAACATTTGAACATCGTTGAGGGATATTTGTTTTGTACGTAGCTGTTTTTGGAGAAAGTGCTTTAAAACGAACAAGCTTGTGTAGTATACATTATACATATTGTTCAGAATGAATAGAAACAAATAAATAAACCTTTATATCGAGAACCTTGTCGCTGAAAGCGATGGAATTGAAAACAGTCAATGTTTATGCAAGATCGTTCACAAGATTTACGGGCAGGGTGGACTACACAATACAGTCGACTGTAACATTGTGCTCTGTACTCGCATAATGCTTTGGCTTTTTAGTCTTATTACTTTTCTTAACATTTGAATGAAGTCGGCACAGAACTGGAGCGCTAGAGCTGCATACCATAGACGTGCAGACCAGAGAAGCCCCTTGCGCCCGAGGGCTCCAACAGCAGACGAGCACACACACACACACACACGCACAACCACACACACACACAAATGCTCATGCTCACATATACAGCAACGTGTACGTAAAAAAGGAAAAAATGCCGAAGGGACAGGGCACGCATACATGGCCTTTTGAGTTGCACAATTCGACACCGCAGCACACGACTCACAATAAAGAATAGTCTTACGAAAGAATTCACATATCATCACCAGTTAAGCACAACAATCAAGTTCGGGAAAACATCAGGGGGAACGGAAAATGAACAAGATGCGCAAAAATGATTCGTACCCAGAGTGTTTCCAGAGGGCGAGGAGGGGGGGGAAATACGCCGTTTTACACTACGGACGTGGTTTAGGAACAAAATACCTGACAACAAACACATTTTTGTATTCATGTGCACATCCACAGGGAACACATTCATGGGGACCACGGTAAAACTCCAGCATTGTCAGGGTCATGATGAAATAGGCAGCAGAGCTAGTAAATGAAGTCAATCCCCCCCATCCAACCCTTAGAGAGTCATAATAAATAATCATAAATTAAAAAAACAAACAGAAAACGGTACAACCCAAAAAATGTGGCGGCATAAGACATTGTTTTCTTTGATTGTAAAGTGCACACATGATCGAGAGCCATGCAAACTAACAAAGCGAAAGTTGCATGCGTTAACAAATAAGGGCCTTCCAGCTATATCGTCTACTAAAAAACAACACCGACATACATATTTACCTCATTTTACCATACATGTAAGTGATTCGACACTAAATACACAGAAGTTTCAAAGAAAACATGCTGGACGTTACTGGAATGATTAAAGCAAAATAGTCCCGGCCCTCTGCCTCAGGCTTTGTAAAAAGTGTACTTTATTTATCCCCAAAATCATTCCTGTTCCCTACTACTTTTGCATTGGGTAGGTAAAGGGGTGGCGGGACGGGGTGAGGGGGGGCTCCTGTTATATATTCTATGATAATCAGTACATGGAAAATGAAGTCCGTATCGAGAAAAGGAGTGCACTTTCAGAGTTGGTACATGTCATGAACATGAGGGTAAGAGCGTCCTAAGAGTGCAACAAATCTGAATCAAGCCAAGAGGGATTCTTCATCAAAAGAAAAAAAAAAAACAGAGCTAAAGTTTGGTTTTCAATTTTAGCCCTTGAATTTAAAACAAGCAGTACATTAATTAACCAATCTGGCACTTTCTGTCCGCAAAGAAAAGGATGTAACGAATTTATGATGCAGCTGTTTGATTTGTGTTTCTGAGAAAAAAATCTTTGGACAAAATCGAAGCGTCCTATTCTAAGCTAGAGTTATCACAACAAGATGCCGTCTCTCTGGGCGCTCAGAGCTAAACTGAAGTTATTTCATATAAAGTTTGTGTAAATGTTCTATTTAGTCGCTGCATAATAAAAGTCCTGACCAGCCGTACAAGTTTCTTCAATTGAACTGAAGAATGCATCTACAGGTAAATATTTCATCAGATAGCTCATCTACACTGCACCTACTCCCATTGTTTCAGATATGTAGAATTTAACAATAAGGATCTAAGAGTGTCTATCACGTCCCCATAGTTAATTTTATTACTCTCTCATAAACTAGCACCAAGGTGAAACGTCAAGCAAACTCCCAAAACGATCCTTCAAAACCCAAATGGTCCTGTTCAAGCCCATCCTTTATATTATAATGTAAAATATATATATGCAATTTATGTAACAAGGCAAATAAAAAAAGTGCAAAACTAACGTAAAATGCGGAAAATTCATTTCAGCAGACCTAACCACCCTCCAAAAGATAATATTTAGGCTAGTCGTTGCTTCAAGTATTAACATTTCTCAAAATGTTCCTTAGAAGAAACCTTCTTTCAGAATCTTTTCATGAAATAATAAAAAAAAGCAGGGGCAAATCACTATCAAAACTGCATAGTTCAACAGTTTGCGCAATGCCACCCTATCGATCCCAGTGTAGCTTTCGAAACGTGTTAAAATGAAATGTCCGTTCCTCCGCTGCCTACAGCAAATAAAGTAAAAACAAAATCATCTTCATGTACAAACTTGGTGATATCACTTCCTCTCACAATTCGAAACGTGTGCTTCTTAGTTCTTTTATTCTTCGTTTGTTTACGGTTGCCCACAGTAAATGTATTAAGACAGAAATTCGACTATGAGGTTGACGGTGCTTTTAAACTACAGCACTCCATCGGTAATGAGCTAATAATGTAACGATGACAGATTTCATCGGAATGCAAGCAACCACTCGGAATGTTAGGACTAGAACTACTATCTATAACATCTATGCAATCAGTTGGTTATTATTCATAATGCTAGTATGGTTTACCAAACACCATGTTCTGCCGGAACGGAAAACAATTTAGCAGTTGCTGGCACTGTCCTGGAGGCCCCCCCAAAAATTAAAGCAACGCTAATAAAATAAAATAAAAACAAAAATTAATTTTTTTTTTATTCCTTTACAGGTAGTAACCCATGTGCTGCTTTATGTTCAAAACATTTACATGTACAGTTTGTAAATATTATGTTGTATTTGAACCCACTTTTGTATATATTTATATCAGCTAGTACGTGACGTCTCCTTTATTTATTTATTTATTTATTTTTTTGATTGTTTGATTTTCGAATATTCGTTTTTACCCTACCCCCGTTTTATGACAGTTTCCTTATCTCGTGTTTAAGTGGATAAAACACTCAGCTTTCCAAGTGTTTGTCTCTCTTCATGTCGTTTAGAAGCCCAGGGTTCCTCCGATAGTGGACGCCAAAACCACTCCCAAAATTACACAGCAGATGATGATCATGATCTTCTTCTGCAGAGGGCGAAAAAGGGGGAGAAAGAAAGATGTGTAAACAAATGCAACCACAATTAATTTAGCTCATCTTGCTAGTCTGTTAATCTAATCTAAGTAGCGTCACCTCATCTTAACCACACTTTAAATCATTAAATGACGCCATTAACAATTAAACCATTACCAAAGTAAATCATTAAATTAATTAAAAGTTAATTAAATTATTGATGAAAGGACCCACTCTGAGCTGTAGCCCTTTGAATACCAAATGTGTTCAAACATTAACTACATTTGAGAAGGTGGTGATTTAGATATTGCGTAACTGTAAAGGCTAAATACGGTACTAACATCATCCTGAACTCTGGAATCTCCAAAAGAAACTGCGCATGTACTGAATGTCACGGAGGGAAGCTGCAAATATTATATTGTGCCAAGAGACTTGTGCCAAACTAAATTAACTCAATGGTTGGGCATGCAGACAGAAAACCACATAAGTTTGAAGCAAGGAAACGTCTACTTAAAGTCTGTGCAAAGTCAATTCTGAGAATTCTTTGTAAAGACATTATAAATGTCAGAAATGCATTGCTGAAAAGACTGCGAACTATGTAATACTTAATTGTGGAGTTAGACCGTTAAACCGTTTTTCACCATTTTCGTGATCAGGATTTTTCGGGCAGAGCTAAATCTTGACTCGATGACGCAATCGAGCCACCGAGCACGGCCCCTTTCCCAACACTGTAAGACGTGTTCGACTTGAAGTGCTGCAGACCGACCGGTGTCAAAGTACAGTGAGAGCTACAGAGAGCAGACGCTCCTGATGCTTTCCAATCGCTCTTGAGGTACTTTGATGTCACACACTGATCGTTCTGTAGCACTGCTTCAAGTCGAACATATGGAATTATTTTTGTGTCTTTATTATTCAAACAAAAATTCTGTATTTGAGAGCAAAACTAATTATTTTGTAATTAAAAAATAAAAGTTTGCAAAAAAAGTCTTCTTAAGATTCAAAATTAAAGTAATTGAAAACAAAATAATTTGCAGTGCGTGTAAATCTTTAAAAAATATATATTATTCTTTGTGCACTTCAAAAACTTTTCATCACTAATCCACAAATGTTGCTCTCTTTCCTGCCTTCTTTTTTTGCGGGTCTAAAACGTTTGTTTGCGAGTTGAAAAGTTTTGCTTGCGAGTGAAGCTGTGTGTCAGTGGGCGGTCTCTACGCACCAGGATGAAACGCCCTTTTCTATTGGCCACTCTCGATTGAAGTGACAGGTTGACCACGCCCACTACGCTTTCCCGCCACTGACGCCAGTCTGACAGAAGAGCGAGCTTCTAGCAGCAATGGCCAGCAACCGCTCCTTTACTGGGTAAGTTAACTAATTTAACATCTTAAATTCAGTGACTAGTGAACTGAATTATTCTCTCTTCTCATGCCCCCCCACCTAAATACATAACGTTAGCTAAGCCTGTCTGTAGTTGGTGATGGCCAATAGAAAAGGGCCTTTCATCCTGGTACGTAGAGACCGCCCACTGACACACAGCTTCACTCGCAAGCAAAGCTTTTCAAATCGCAAACAAAAGTTTTAGACCCGCAAAAAAAGAAGGCAGGAAAGAGAGCAACGTGTGGATTAGTGATGAAAAGTTTTTGAAGTGCACAAAGAAAAATATATATTTTTTAAAGATTTACACGCACTGCAAATTATTTTGTTTTCAGTTACTTTAATTTTGAACCTTAAGAAGACTTTTTTTGCAAACTTTTATTTTTTAATTACAAAATAATTAGTTTTGCTCTCAAATACAGAATTTTTGTTTGATTAATAAAGACACAAAAATAATTCCATACGAACACACCTAATAACTAGAGCGCATTAGCATCAGTGGTTCACGGCTCAATCGCGAGTTACTGTCATTACCGTTAGTTTCTACAGTTTGCTAGCTAGCTATGCCTTCGTCACATAAATGCATAATACCTGGTTGCGATCATTTACAAAACTTATATTAAATAAGCTGCTAGAGGAAGACAGTTGAGATAGACGGCAGCTTTTCCGTGAGTGGGCGTGGTTTCAGTGGACACGCCCCCAGCGTTTGAAAGCAGAGAATACCACTTATTTTTTCAAGATTTTGATACCTTATTTTATTTACTTGGTGGTTTTTTTAGCATTCAAATTTGGCTGGGTGGTTAATAACACATTTGTTATTCTATTATTCATTTCTGTGGTGTGACAAACACAGAACACACATTTAATATTGACTTTACACGGACTTTAATTTTTTTCTGGTGACCATCTGACTGACATGCAAAGGGATCAAGCAATGTTTTGTTTTGTTTTTATGGGCCGATTTGGGGGCAAATAACAGGTCATACCAACACAGTTATTGTTGGAAAAAAAAGTAGTAACTACTCACTTGACAAACACAAAATGTCTTTACAATACATATAGAGTTTAACACTACATTAATACTACTTTTAACATATTCTTTTAACTTTGCTGACAAATTAAATAATACCATACTGTAATCAGTTAAATGGTACTCCTGGATGTAGCCAGCTAGCTTGACAAAAATATTAATTTTCAATCATTATTGACATTTATTGGCAATCAAGTTTCTGGCTAGTGAATTGTGACCCCCTTGTATTGGAAATGAAAAAGCTGCAAATAATTTCAGATCGATCAATTATCTATTGAAGCTTGTTTCCACCACTTTTTTTCTTGCAACTGTAAGTTTATATCACACAATTCATAACTCAGAAAAAGTCAGAATTGCGAGAGATTCATTTATAATTCTGAGAGAAAAAACGGAATTACAAAATTTGAACTCAGAATTGTGAGAAAATTCTTAGAAACAAAGTCCAAATCGTGAGACATAAACTCAACTACAAAGAAAAGTACCAATTTAGAAAGAAAAAGTCGCAATTGCCGGTTTTAGTTTTTACTCCATGGCGTAAAGGGGCTTCCATAATTAACAATTCTAATCTATTAACACTTGACAGTAAGACTTCATTTGTTAAAATTAGATATTAACACTAGATAAAATGATTTAGCCTACCTATTAAGTTTCACCAGCAGTTCACTATTAGTAAAGATCTATGGGGCTGGTAAGAATCTAACCACCCCATTTCTGCAGGTTGACTCATCAGAAAGCTCAGAAGTAAGTGGCATAACACCAAGAGTCTGCAGTCTTTAGACCACCACTGCAGTGTCCGTTAGCCAGCAAAACTGCAGCAAAAAATCTAGGAGCAGACGGCATCTGTTGAAGAACCAATGAGTGCCAAAGGAGCAATATAGTGTTTCTGTGGATGGTTTAAATGGTTTAGGAATCATTTTAAAATGCTCTTCTATTACTCGTTTTTGTGCATGGCAGCTTATGACTGCATTCTCTAGAAGGGCACTGAGAGCATGAGTCATTGTACACAAAGGGCATAATACTTAAAGACGTCAGGTGTAACAGCTGATGGTGTTTTACCTTGCGTGCCTGACTCTGGTATTTGACAGCCTTCTTGGTGTCAGAAACTGCTCTCTCTACATAGTCCACAGAGTGTTCCACGTTATACTCAATTCTGTCAATCATCTCTCCCTGTGAATGACAAAAAAAGGCACTTCAAACAAACGTCTTCACGATATTCACATTTACGATCACTGTATGCAATGCACAAATCACACAAAGACTGTTTCCTGTTAGACATACTTCTATGTTTCTAGAGTAAGTGTTCTTTGTGCTTCATGCAGCCTGATTTCAAAACCCAAAAGCAGCTCGAGTGCCCTTAACCCCAGATTGATCCACAGGGACTGTGTTGTGTAAATAATTTCACCTGTCCTTGGTCGTGGAGGAAGAAATAAATTGCTATGTGTGAATTATATTTGAAAGTCAGCATCACTTTGCACTTCAAGGACGCGTCTAGTTTTTGTCTAGCCAGTGTTCACATTCAGAATTAAAAAAATGCTATGTTATTTTTTTTTAGCCTGACAGATAAGGCCTTTATGAATAGCATGGATTTTCAAATGAAACATGCAGGCAGTTTAGTTCTAACTAAAATGTTTTTATTAAAATGTATTGAAATTTTAAATAAAACAAATAAATAATAAAATGACAGAAAAGGCAACAAAAATCCCCTTTTATATTCCACTGAAAAAAATAATGTTTTCAGTAACTGAAGTAAAGAAAAAATAAATAGAAAAATTAGATCAAACTTCAATTTGTTTTTTGCAAATTAAAATATTTCATTGCCAACATTTGAAATTATTTTGTGAAGATAAACCGAAGTACTAAAACTGAAATAAAAATGGAAGATAAGGAAAAATAAATAAATAAAAAAACTGATAAAAATGAGAAAAGCACAAAATTACTAAAATTAGAAAAACTAATTAGGAACATATAAAATTCTAAATATTAATAAATACTATAGTGATATAAACAATACTAAAAACACTGCACACAGTCACATATGGGTCAGTAAATAATGACAATTTTTATTTTGGGTGGACTATAAGTAAATTCTTCTGGTATTGGCCATGATAAAAGAAAATCTCAAATCGACCCTCATTTGTATGCCTCTTTAACAGCCTTGTGGAAGGGACTTTGGTGAAGCGATAACATTGCTAACATTTGTTTGACTATTATCTTCCTCCATTTGCCATTTTACACTGGTGAGAGGTGTAATGTTCTGTGTTGTACCTGACTCTCCACCAGCATAGCCATGTCCACAAACATGTCGTGCAGCTCACGGATGCTGTTCTCCAACTTAATGATCTCAGTGTGTCGAGTCTCAATCTCATTTAGTGCCTGCTTGGTCATCTGGGAGTCCATTTTGATCTGTCACATGCAAAATACAAGAAACAATGGCAGGAGGGCAAGAGCAAGTTACTATTATTAAACATACATTTGTACAGAATTCATTCCTAAAATGGCAAATTTACACTGCAAAGTTGGCACAGAAGTGCTTCTGAACAGACTGTATAATGCTGCTCAGAGGTGCCATGAATGCATTTACACAGCAATTCCAACAGTATGCCTGATACTAGGGGCTGAGGTGGGTCTGAGCAGGCTGGCTTTGATGCAGCATTGCGTCTTTACACTGAATTTTGAGCAATCGAGGTGTAATGATGCCTGAAGACTATAGGCTAGGTTGTAAGGAAATATTTGAATATGCTTCACATGGAAACCTAATGGCACATTTGATGTGGACATCTGCACTCTTAAAAATAAAGGTACCTAAAGTGGGTTTTTGCAGTGATTGCATATAGGAGAACCAGTTTTAGTTCCCCAAATAACCTTTCAATCAACAGTTTTAAAAAGAACCATTCGTTCTTGGTGTGAAGAACATTTTAGTGATCTAAAGAACCTTTTGTGGAATTCTAGTTCCTAGAAATATTGACGGAGGTTCCCACTTTTTGGTGTGTTCCCACCGCAGGAACTAGGAATGCATTTAGTACTAGGAACTCCATTTGGGGGAACTAATTTAGCGTCTACTTCAGAGTAGGGTCTAAAACAGTTCTATAGGAACTATCAGTGACGCAGCTTACGCTGAATGGCCAAACACATACAATGCCAGCATTTTTAAAAAGCCATGTAAACATATTTACTCCACGAGCATGGAAAACAGCGATAACGGCATTTACCTGTTGTCTGCAGCGTTGTGTTCTTTTCTCAGCCTCGATGATAACACTACAAGTTGTCATAGGAGATTTAGTCAGATTTTTGTGCTCTTTCAGTCGCGTAAATTGCGCGTTTACATTGCATCGCCATTATCACGAAACCTACAACAAACATCAAAAACCGCTCCGAATGCGGCGTCCTCCATTCACTGGTTGTTGACGAATAAAGACGTCGCTATCGGACGCTTCAGAGTTCAGAGTGCTGCCGGTGCGAATGCAATCCCGAGGGAGAAATTGGTTCTTGGAACCACCCTGCTGACTAGTTCCTCGAAAAAATGCTGGGTTAAATACAACCCTGTGCTGGTTAAAGTATGGACAAACCCAGCTAATAGGTTGTTTTGACCCAGAGGTTGGGTGACTACCCAGATGGTTGGGTTAAACATTTAACCCAACTGCTGGGTCAAAACAACCTAATAGCTGGGTTTGTCCATGTTTCACCCAGAGCTGGGTTGTTTTTAACCCAGCATTTTTTAGAGTGAACTAAGTTCCTAGAACTACGTGGTGCGAAAGCGTCTAATGTTCTAAAATTGAACCATGAAGAACTGATAAAGAACCTTTTATTTTTTTATAGCGTGTGAAGCCCACAAGGCAGTAGTGGCTGTAGAAATCACACACTTGTTTGTCCACGGAAACCAAAGTTATAGTATAACTACTTTGTAAAGGATCAGTGACTATTAAACTTACATCATCAGTGAAGATAGCAAGCTTCCCGCTCTCCAACATGTCTTCCAGCTCCTCATTGGTAGTTGTTCTGCCAGCTGATTAAAGATATTTGAAGAACATGATATCAGTATGTGGCGTACCAGGTTATTTTGATGAGCATTGGAACTGGTAGTATGTTTGCTGATCACTTAACTTGTGTTTAAAAAGAAAATACGTGTTCCAGTAATGTGGAGGCTGTTTCTCAGCTTGTGTTTGTGAGCGTGGGTTGCATGTGTGTCAGAACTCACTAATTTCCAGTTGTCTCTGAATGCGGTCCTTGCAGCGGTCCCTGTATTTGGACTGCGTGGTGTTGTACTCCGTCATCACCTCCACAAACTTGCGTGACAGCGTGGAATGCTATGGGATGGAGGTAGACATGTGGAGGCGTCAGGGATGTGGATATGTAACTGCACATCGTGACATGAATGCGCTCGCTGACAGTAGGCGGCTCAGGATAATTTATCGAGGGCCAAGTGTGATTGTCGGGAAATCGGGCCTTGCTTTTGCTGCAGTTTGAGAGATTCCTGCGCTTGATCTGTTTCTGGACAGCAGGTGGCGCTGAGGAGGGTGTTTGACAGAGCTGCTCAGTGGGAGGGCAGAGGTCACAGGAAGTGTGCCTGTCTCTGAAAACCCTGAAGGTCAGATCTGCTGCTATTTTGCTGAATTTTAGTTTACATAACATAAAAACTTATAAATTTTTTTATATTTCTTGAGCACTTCCTATTATACTTTATGCCCATATGAAAGACACATTGACACAACGCATGTTTTGAATTTCTTTTAAAAATGCATTTTTTATTACTTTATTAATTATTTTTATTTCTTTAATTCTTATTACTTTATCATATTATTTTGATTGCTTAATATTAAACATTCTATTTATATATAATGTTACTTTTTTATATTTGTTTTCTTTTTCTTTTGAAATTTATTATGAAAATATATATTAGAATAAATACACGTCGGCATTTTAAAATATGTAATAAAAATAATTTATAAAGAATAATGTGTATACACTCACACTTAATAATTATATATAAATATAATATATAATATTATGTAAATAATAAAAATGTAAATGTTAGGGTTATATATGTGTATGTTTCATAATTTAAAATTTATTATGGTGGTAAATTTTTGAATTGTGAAGTTACATAAATTATTTTCTATTGGAAGATGATTAATGAACTTGATTAATTTTTTTTCTGTATAATTTTAACTTGATGGACACAATACACAAATTGAGTTTATTATTATCATCATATTATCATAATGAATGGTTAGTCTCACAAAAAAGAAAACTAAAAAAGATGTTAAAAAGTAAGACTAATATTATAAAACTGATCATTAATTGAATATTGAATTTAATCATGCAAAAGTTGTAATGTTGCTTGACAAAGAAAAACTAATCGGACAAATAAATCAGTGCATCCTTGTCAAGTTCCTTAACTTGTAAGGGATATGTTGTAGTCTGTATTTTCACATGACTGAATAGACTATTGATTATTGTTAGAAGACTAAAAATGCACAGGTGTTTTTAATTACTTTCATACCTGTGTCTTGCGGATCCGCAAATCTGCAGATGATCTGTTCAACCCCTCCTCTTGCTCGATGCTTTGTTCGATTGCTGCAGAATAGAGAAATAAACTGAATCTAATGAATTGTTCTAGTAAAATGCGCTAAAGCCATAGCCTCCTGAACGCACCCTATAGATTGATATTTCAAATAGCAGCTGTCTCACTCCGGTTACCTGGCTGGCTACAACAGTTACTGAGGTGGCACAGCAACTACAACACAATCAAATCCACCCATGACACTAAAGTAATTGGCGGACCGAGCTGTTACAATGGAAGTGCATACACACTAGGTGTCAGACAAAGTGGTCCCAGAGTAATAACAAGTCCCTTAATCTCAGAAGAACAATAGATCTCAATGTCCACTTCAGGAGACAATGGGATTCAGACCCCATTCGGTTCTAATGGAGCCCATCACACCATGTGTCACTGGCTACATCAGCGAGAGTGTGGATGAAGTTGCTATCATAAGGACCATCACTGTTGGTTACTTGCATGTAGAAATGAAAAGAAGAACAAATCTCATTTATTTATTTATTGTTTGGTTGTTAAATATTAGATGTATAATAATAATAATTATTACATACATAACCAATATAAACATAATAACAGTTAGTCATAAAATAACAGTATAAAAAATTATAAATAATTTCTGATAAGAAACTGTAACCCCTCACCCTATATATATATATATATATATATAATATTAGATTATTATTTATTTTAAAAATGTTATGTAATAAGTGTATATAATATATTTATTATAAAAATTAAAATATACAACCCTAACCCCTTACCCTGTATGTAATAAATGTAAAATATATAATATTTAATATTATGTAAATAATAACAAATAAAATAAAAAAAATAATAACAATATTTATAAAATAATACATTTATAGAGACATATAAAATAATTTATTATAAAAATAAATGTATAACCCTAACCCCTTACCCTATATGTAATAGATTTATTTAATTTAATATAAATATATTATATTATAACAAATCAAATTAACCAAGTACATAATAAATAACAAACAAATAACAAAGTATATAATAAAATAAAACATATGTATAAAAATAACAAAAAATTTATTATAAAAAATATAAATATATAACCCTAATCCCTCACTCTATATACTGAATATATACAGTATATATATATATATAATATAATATAATTGTCCTGCGGTTTCTGAAGAGATTAGTCACATGGCATTTACAGCTCAGATGACTGGCTCTAAAACAAATGTTGTTTCTGAAAGCAAAGCTAGCAGAGTATAAGTCATACTTCTGATTGATCAACTGTCAGTGAGATGAATGACTGATAGCTCTCTCGAGTTATTAGGCACTGGAGTAATAAAAACTATTTTTAACACTCATATTGTCATTGAGATAGTTACTGAAAAATGTTATCTTGTGCTTTGGGTGGAGTGCGACTTTTTGTCTTTTCCTGAGCGACTTCAGAAGGAAAGCACTTCAAAAGAGATTAGTCAAAGCCCTTTGATTCTGGCCTTCAGAATCAAAGATCGTGTCTAAATTAGCCTTGCCGACGTGATGATGAAGGTTTTAGGAACTTTAGAAGACTAAGCTTAATGCATCCTTGCAAATAGGCCTGAACTTTTCTAATTTTCTCACGCTAAATTCAGAGAGTCGAAGAACACCGTAAGAATTTTCACCATCTCAAACCGATCTGTTTCATTGTTTGCATATATAGAGCAGGCAATTAGTCCTTAATGTAAGTGTGACTGTCAAAATAAACATAACATCCACTACTTCTGTTCAAAACAATTATATAAGACTTTAAAAGTTTTAATAAATTTAACATTTCTGGTTTTATACCTTTTAATTTAGAGCGCACTTTATTGGCTGTCTTCTTAATGTCAGCTGTGAGGTCCTCCAACTCCTGCTTGGTCTCTGTAGAACAAAAACACAAGGAAATACAAAAGAGAAGGTGTTTAAATGCATATCATTTTGAGTTTTCAATGTTAATGAGCATTGGTTGCATTATATATATGGGTACAAAGTCATGTGACAGTGGCGGACTGGCCATCTGGAGCACCGGTAGTTTTCCCGGTGGGCCGATGGCCCAGACGAATGGCTCGCGCTACCCACTTGAGTCAGCTGCAGCGGTTCAAAAGTGCTCGTCAATGTCAAAATGTTTTAGCCAATCAAATCGAAGAAGGCGGGATTAACTGTTCACAAAGCCAGCTGAGCTGTGCGGCTGCGCTATTTGAATGCGAGCTGAGATAAGATGTAGGCTAATCAGCAAAACACGACGAGACAATTTAGCAATATTTGCCTGCTGTTTTCAAAAAATGTTAAACAACAGACATTAATTTTCAGGGATGCAAACTACTACTGGCCTTTTCCAATTTCTCAGATTTGAATGCCATTTAGATTATTGCCACAGTGTAGTCTACATGGAAACATTAACGTAGCCGTTTTCAGCAGACATAAGATAATGTTTGTATATCGTTATATTTCTTCCGTAATTTCACGTGTCTAAGAAAATGTTTTAAAAAACTGTGAAAATGTAATTCTCAAACTTACTGTAGAACATTGTAAATCTGAAGACTTTCGCTTTCAAATGCCCGTGATTAGGAAAGTTCTTAATAAGATATTTTAATGTATACGTTTTAATGGTTTAACGTTTAAATATATATATTTTTTTCTGTGATCAAAGCTGAATTTTCAGCATCATTACTCCAGTCTTCAGTGTCACATGATTCTTCAGAAATCAGGCTAATATGCTGATTTGCTGCTTAATTATTTTCAATTATTATTTGTGCTATTAATAATGGTTCTTATTATTAACAATACTGAAAACTGTTTTTGTCTCTTAATATTTTTGTGGAAACTGTGACACTAACTTTTTCAGGATTATTTGTTGAATACAAAGTTAAAAAACAGCATTTTTATATATAAATACTTTGTAATAAGTATATATTTACTGTCAATTAAATAAATTTAATGCAATCTTGTTGAATAAAAGTATTGTTTTTTTTATCTTACTCCTGACTGAATTGTGATTTATCACATTTTCCACAAAAATATGAAGCAGCACAATTGTTTTCAACACTGATAATTATCAAAAAATGTTTCTTGAGCAGCAAATCAGCATATTAGAATGATTTCTTATGATCATGTGACACTGAAGACTGGAGTAATGATCACAGATTATTTTATATATATATATATATGTATATATTTGCATAGAAAACAGCTATTCTAAATTGTAACTTTATATATTTCACATATGAAAGTTTACTGTATTTTTCATAATCTTAAAATTCTTTATCATTTAAAAAAATCTCTTGTCAAGGAATTGAAAGGCACAATAAAAACAGTCCACATGCTAAACATTTCAAGTCGTAGAGTACAGCATTGTTATATGGACTGATATTATGATAGGCATTTAACTTTAGTGACATTAAACTGTAAAAAATGTGTAAAAATTATTATTTACAAATTGCTATATAGGCTACACCAGGACGATAATTTATAATGTAAAGAAGTATGACAGTCATTCATTAATGTTAATGATAATACTTTTTTTAAGCATTTTTTTTTCCTGTATTGTGCAATATTTGTATGTTAGTAAGTGGTGTTAAAAATAGCTCTAATAAGCTGGTGGGTTTATGGTGTGGTGGGCTGGTCTGTGCCACTTTTTAGTCCCAGTCCGCCCCTGACTAGAGAACATGACAAAAATACAGATGCACTACATTTGAGCTTTTAGGACTTGAGTCTCTGAGCAGATCTCAGGTCATGTAATGTTGTTGCTCTTTTAAAGAGGAAAGCGAGGCGTCTGTGGTAAAGCGCTGGATGTGTGTACAGACTGCAGGCTGCAGTCATATGTTGATTGATAGTTACTGCAGTGCCATTCACTCCCTGGACACCACCTCAGCCTTTTCAACTCCCACCTACACACGCTCTTCTCCTCTGACTAATCCAATCCCTCGCTACTTTCTCTCTCATGACAGTCTGATGAACATGACATTTCTTCCTCTACGACTGTTAATGCCAGTATCACTTCATCACCAGGGAGTATTTGTGCATTTATTATGCACTTACAAATTCATGCTGAAATATTTGCTGTATTATATGTGCACATTGACTGTCAGAGATTTTAGTTTCAAATTTAGGATTTAAATATGTACTGCATTTTATCCATTGAACTTTGTGTTATGCATTACATATTCACAACATATCTTCACAAAATTGAGGGATTTAGACAAGCTTCAAATCTCTCGGCGCCTCGTTCTGGCCATCGATATTGTGACTCCTGCTGATCACGATCGACATTGGGCGGCGGGTGGGAGAAGAGTGAAAAATTATACATCTATACATTGTGCACAGTAATTAATCACTTTGATTCTCATTTCATAGTATATCCAGGCGATTCCTCAATTAGGGGAGCATTTCTGTCCCCATGGATGATTGCTTTTTTAGCTTTTAAAAGATAGATCGTAATAGCTTTAAACTTATTAATTGTGTGTCCTTAATTACTTTTTCCTCATTTTTAGGGCTGCCGGAAGGTTACATTACATTGAGAATTATGAACTTTCAAAATTATAATAATTTAAAAGTGATTGATAAATGTTGGTAAAAGTATATACACTATATTGCCAAGTATTGAGTCATCCTTTTCTAATGAACAGGTTTGACTACTTTAGTAATTTCCATGAGTACACATCTTAATGTTAAAGCATATAATGATATTTTAGGGAATTGTGTGCTTCTAATGTTATTGCAACAGTTTGGACCAATGACTTGTACATACACTATATGGACAAAAGTATTGGGACACCCCCTTCTTTAGAACAGAAGAAGGCACTTCCAAAACTGTGGCAACAAGCATAATTCACGTATCTAAAAACTTTATTTCCATCTCTGTTGGAACAGTTTTGAAAGTGTCTAAAATGACTGTACCCATATACAAGTCATTGGTGTTTAGTGATGAGTTCTTGGCTCAAGGTCTGCATTTAAAGTCACACCAGAGGTGTTCAGCTGGGATCAGGACTTTGCTTTCTGCAGACCAGTCAAGTTCTTCCACACTGACTGAATCAATCATGTCTTTTTTAACCGTGCCTTATACACAGAGGCACTGTCATGTTAGAATAGAAAAGGGTCCTGTCCAAACTGTTGCTATAAAATTAGAAGCACACAATTCCCTAAAATATCATTATATGCTTAAACATTAAGATTTGTATTCATGGAAATGACTAAAGTAGTCAAACCTGTTCATTAGAAGGGGGTAACCCAATACTTTTGGCAATATAGTGTATTTGTATATGAAAAAGGCCTTTTTGAGCTTTTAGAAAAATCTGAAACCATATTTCTTTTTCCAGAGAATTACAAACTTTAAAAATATGTTTTTAAGTACGTGACTTACAAAATGATATTGAAAAGCACTTAAAAAGCAATGCTGTCGTGTGAAACAAATGATCTGTTTAGTCACTGGTGTCTGTTAAAGTGCTGTAGTCAGGGTGTGGCTGGTTCTCCTGTACATCGATTCAACAAAAGTGTATCTCCTGTCACTGAGTTTGCATCCTAATATTTGCACACCGCTACACTATTGTTGTGCTTACAGACAGCTAAATGCGGTCCTGCTCTTTCCTGCTCTATGAAAACAAGCCATCATCTCAGCCTTTTTTTTCTTTTCTTTTTTCTCATGTGGTCGAGAGATCGATTTGACAGACGAGGATGTTTCTTGTCACACCCACTGTTTAACATGACATCTAACCAGCACTTTAATAGCTCTTGAATGTGATTTTATTTGTATCGGTTTAGCTTGCTGAAGCAGACCTGTTGCAGAAACATATGAGGTTTAGTATTTCTACAAAATTATAGAAAATCTACAAAATCTACCTGGTTATTAAAGATTTTTCACAGAATTACGCTTTTTTGTTTCTCAAAATTACCTTAGAAAATATAAAAAAACTTTACAGATTCTGTCTAGACCTACTACTGACTATAACTTTATCATATTTTATGAGCTAATGTTTATTTAATGTGAATGTACTAGAGATTTATTATCGATAAATTAACTGCATGAACCTGAAATTCTGTGCAGCATATGGTGTTTGTTGATGTTTACTAAAGATTATGTAATATCTGCAGGGTTATTTGTTATTTTTGGACACCACCTACTGCAAAATACATTCAGCACAACATTCTAACAACCATCTAACAAACCATCCAGACTGCAAACATTTCTCAACCCCCCAGGACTGAAGTATAGAAATGCTAACCTTCAAATGTATCACCCCTCAGCTAAGTGAACTACGCACAGCTCGTTTTTACCTGCTAACGTCACTCACCTGCAGGGCAACGTGAAGAATGTTTAAGGGCGCTGCGCTATAATTCTGATGGCTAATTTAGTCATTTAAGCTGATTGGTGAAATGCATTAATGAACTAGGATAAAGAGGTAACCATTAGTCACCCGTAGAGCCAACGGAAGTTACGATTTCTGCTCAAGGTCACATCTGCAGCTGAAAAGAGAGGGATTCGCTCATTTTTTGGCAACCTGGCTTTTTCACAAATGTTGCACAACAGCATTTGTACAGTAGCACTTAGATAAGAACGTAAAAAAAACTAGGGTGACCTCAGTAAAGGGATAATATAAAATGCTTAGTTGTGCGCCAATGGTATCTTAATGGAGAACTTGGGCTGCTAACATAGATGTTGTGGATTAGCGTCGAGAAGTGCTGACCCAGAAATGTTACTGAGATCACAATAACACTGGATCACTTGAGGGCGAGGGGGATGGTATTGCAGTCTTGGTTAATGATCTAAGCAGCAAACACAAAAGTTAGCTTGATCCCAAATAGGGCTGACCCATGAACTTGCCAGCAACTGAGATTATATTCCTGTCACTGTATTCAAAGTAAGATTTCGGATAAAAGGCATCAGCTAAACAAAAAATGACAGTGCCGTGTCTGTCTTTGCCTTTTTGTATGTATTTCTGCGACTGAATTCAGCGCTTTCTGTAGTAAGAAAGAGAAAACCGGCCCTGGCAATAAACCTTGAATGCTTCAATACATGTTATGCAGTATGTACTGTACTGTATGTATAACCAGGGGTGCACATAAGGTTTTCAGCCTGGTTCTCGTATGAGAACCTGGAGATTTGGTTTGGTCCTCACACTGGCCACGGCATGTAGTGTGACCCATAAAATATAACTATTAAAAAAAGAAAAAAATTATAATAGTGCTAATAATATTATTGCACTTTTAGTTTTTTTTAAATAAAATAATAAAGTGTGATAATACTATTTTATTTTAAAATATAAAGGGAGCATTACCTACAAATATAATTATTTTTATAGTAAACTTAAAAATGCTAATATTTTAGCATATATTATTATTATTTTAATTTTCAAATGTAAAATCAGCGAGCTTTTATTTTGGCGGGTTGCCAGCAAGTAAGTATATGCACTTCTGGGTTTAGCGCTGCTGATTGAAGAGCATCAGTGAATGAAATGTCACAGTTTTGCTTTGAAAACGGGAGTGGCTAGCCTAGATTATGCTTTCAGTTTGAATAGAAATCATATACTGTACAGTTTGTTGATCTACACTGAACAAAATTATAAACACAACACATTTGTTTTTGCCCCCATTTTTCATGAGCTGAACTCAAAGATCTAAGACTTTTTCTATGTACACAAAAGGCCCATTTCTCTCAAATATTGTTCACAAATCTGTCTAAATCTGTGTTAGTGAGCACTTCTCCTTTGCCGAGATAATCCATCCACCTCACAGGTGTGGCATATCAAGATGCTGATTAGACAGCATGATTATTGCACAGGTGTGCCTTAGGCTGGCCACAATAAAAGGCCACTCTAAAATGTGCAGTTTTACTGTATTGGGGGGGTCCGTGGGGTCCGAAAACCAGTCAGTTTCTGGTGTCACCGTCATTTGCCTCACGCAGTGCAACACATCTGATCAGGTTGTTGATTGTGGCCTGTGGAATGTTGCTCTTCAATGGCTGTGCAAAGTTGCTGGATATTGGCAGAAACTAGAACACGCTGTCAAATACGCCGATCCAGAGCATCCCAAACATGCTCAATGGGTGACATGTCCGGTGAGTATGCTGGCCATGCAAGAACTGGGATGTTTTCAGCTTCCAGGAATTGTGTACAGATCCTTGCAACATGGGGCCGTGCATTATAATGCTGCAACATGAGGTGATGGTCGTAGAAGAATGGCACAACAATGGTCCTCAGGATCTCATCACGGTATCTCTGTGCATTCAAAATGCCATCAATAAAATGCACCTGTGTTCGTTGTCCATAACATATGCCTGCCCATACCATAACCCCACCGCCACCATGGGCCACTCGATCCACAACGCTGACATCAGCAAACCGCTCACCCACACAACGCAACGCTGTCTGCCATCTGCCCTGTACAGTGAAAACCGGGATTCATCCGTGAAGAGAACACCTCTCCAAAGTGCCAGACGCCATCGAATGTGAGCATTTGCCCACTCAAGTTGGTTACAATGACGAACTGCATTCAGGTTGAGACCCCGATGAGGACGACGAGCATGCAAATGAGCTTCTCTGAGACGGTTTCTGACAGTTTGTGCAGAAATTCTTTGGTTATGCAAACCGATTGTTGCAGCAGCTGTCCGGGTGGCTGGTCTCAGACAATCTTGGAGGTGAAGATGCTGGATGTGGAGGTCCTGGGCTGGTGTGGTTGCACGTGGTCTGCGGTTGTGAGGCCGGTTGGATGTACTGCCAAATTCTCTGAAACGCCTTTGGAGACGGCTTATGGTAGAGAAATGAACATTCAATTCACAGGCAACAGCTCTGGTGGACATTCCTGCAATCAGCAGGCCAATTGCACGCTCCCTCAAAACTTGCAACATCTGTGGCATTGTGCTGTGTGATAAAACTGCACATTTTAGAGTGGCCTTTTATTGTGGCCAGCCTAAGGCACACCTGTGCAATAATCATGCTGTCTAATCAGTATCTTGATATGCCACACCTGTGAGGTGGATGGATTATCTCGGCAAAGGAGAAGTGCTCACTAACACAGATTTAGACAGATTTGTGAACAATATTTGAGAGAAATAGGCCTTTTGTGTACAAAGAAAGTCTTAGATCTTTGAGTTCAGCTCATGAAAAATGGGGCAAAAACAAAAGTGTTACGTTTATAATTTTGTTCAGTGTAAAATGGTAATTGTGCATTAACAGCTGTCATCCATGTCGGTACGCAAATGTGCTGTCAGAACTTATTTACACAGCGCATTTTTAATTTTGGTCGTGCATGCGGACCTGCGGACCACTTATGTGTACTCCTGTGTATAACATTACAAGCTCAATAAATAACAAAAACACACAAAACACTACATACACTGGAACTGAAGGAGAATACAAGGAGAACAATGTTATACATATAAAGCCATAAATGACAATTTCATCTTATATATTTACTCCCATGTCGTTTAGCCGTGTGTAATTTTGTGAAACTCAAAAGTAGATCTTTAGCAGAATGCCTGGGCATCCTTTTTCATAAAAAGACAGTAGATGGTGATTTATAAAACCAAAAAGTATTTTGTCATTTTTGGAGCACGAGTGTATAAATCACCATCCACTTTTGTTGTCACTGTAAAAAAATGCTGCTGGAATGAGTTATACCAACTTAAAATTTGTTGAGACAACTTAAATATCTAACTTAAGTTAATTTTAGTTAAGTCAAGCAAGGCTTACTTTAAGTTGAAACAACACATTAGTACTTATTTTAATAATTTTAAATTGTGAAACTAATCCCAGCATTTTTTCTTGGACGACATGAGGGTGAGGAAATAATAAGGACATTTTCATTTTGGGTGCACTGTTACTTTAAGAATGACTTTATTTAATATGTTCTCCATCTCTCCTCGGGTTTCTGGTTCACACTGACACAGATATCAAGACACTCAACTTCTACATGTTCCCTTCATCCTTCATGCAGCATGGTGAAAACAGACAGGGAGGAAAGCAAAAGAAAGAGAACAGAAAAAAACAACAGAAAATAATGTTCTTATGCATGCATGCAACAACTTAACAGAAACAAAGAAAGCATGCAAAGTGAATCACATGCAGTCAAATGTGTGAAACTGAACCAAAACTGTCAGACACAACTAGATGTCATTTATTAAAGATTCATCTATAGCAGCTGAGTCATTCGTAGGCTGTGGATTTCTTGAACTAAGCCAGGCAGATCAGAGGGCACACTTGGTTCAGTAAGGTATATGAACAGCATTTGTCATTTATGACACAAAAAGGAATTGCAAAAATAATGACTTTGCATTTAGTTTAGCCACAGTTGCTGTTCAGCAAAAACAGCCATGAATTACCTTATGGTGGTCTCTGCTTAAAAGTGAGATAAACGTATTTTAACATCGACAATATATACTTCACGTTTCTTTTTATCAATTTAGAAGCAATATTTGAGTACCTATACAAGTAACAGATTGAACGGAAGCATTTCTTCATTAAATACCATTGTAACTTGACTGATTTGACAGTCGACTTACTGCACATGCACACTCACTAAAGAGCTGCTCTGTCAGAATGACCTCACACATTAGTCACAGACAATACTGGAATGACTCGGACACTCATAGACATTTGCCATAACTGAAGACTGTTGCTGGGGAAAGATGAGGTGAGCAGGAATTTTTAAGCAACATTTGAGGACTGAAGAAACAGTCTCTATAGATGCAGTGTGGGCTGGTGCACTATGAGGTGTGTGGGCAGTGTCTAACAAACGCTTCAAGTGATGTGGTGGCAGTGCCTCTTTTGTAGAGTGGGTGGCGCAAATGCAAGGTATCGGAGAAAGGCTTGAATAGGCTCACCAATGAGCTCATATATCTTGCCACACAGCTGCAGTGAAGTCACGGAGCTGGTGCTTTCCAAATGCGATAAATACTTTATAGATTTTGCAACTTTCACAACTTTCTTGCATCGTGACAGTATGCATGTATAACTTGCTCACATTTTAGGGGTTGTACATGTTTGAATGCAAATAGTTGGCCCAAAAAATGAAAACTCAACCTCAGGTTATTCAAGATGTAGATGAGTTTGTTTATTTATCAAAACAGATTTGGAGAAATTTAGCATTGCATCACTTGCTCACCAATGGATCCGCTGCAGTGATTGGTATGGAAGCGGAATAATGCCAATAGTTTTTGAAACATAAAGCATGCTGAATTCCACAAATTGAAAAAAAAGATGCATTGCAATTAACAGTGCTTGCATTTTAATGCCTTGTATTTCCAGGGCTTGCATTTTTAGGGCTTGAAATTGGACATAGTTGTTTATTTAAACTGTGAATATTTCAATTCTAAATATTTCACACACATTTTCATAATTAAAAATTAAATAATTCATATTCACCTTACAGAATTCACTTCCAAAATATTCAGTCTGTTTAAAAATGTGATGTATAATATTCGACAGGCACATTTCGGTCATTTTATTTCACTTTCCGAATTCGCTGCCACAAATTCAGTGGTTAAAATTCGGCAGAAAATTCGGCGTTGCACATCCGGGACCCGCAGGAATAGCAGTAGAGCACCGATGCATGATCTCCAGCTGATGTCAGCCGCTCACCAGCAGGTGGCGCAATCGGCTGTTGATGAAGGCCATTCATTCACAAAAACTGATTTGCAGAAATGGAGCAAGTGCTAAGTAGAAGTTTTGATGATTTTTAATTCTTTATTTCGGTTGCTTAGTTTCTGTAACGTTGTATCATGGCTTGTGTGACTGTGCTGTAATACTGGGGTTCCCCGTCACACTCCAGGATTCCCCAATGACGCGTAACCGCCTCAGTGATATATAACTAATACAGTGATACAAGACCTCAGATCTCAGAACACTTTACTGATGATTATGCCAACTATATACAGGCAAGCAGATGAGGTCAGAAGAACGCAACGCGCTGCATTTTCGTTGCTTTCCCTTACCACTGATCTATAGAGTCGACAGTCCTACAAATATATCAATACCACGATTAGTTTTAACAGTAAGCAACCACTTTATATAGACATAAAAAGGAGTTCAAAACCGCCTAGGTGTATTGTTGCTGCAAATGTAAACCGCACGTAAGGGGCCGTCTGACAATTCCACCGACTGGGTTAAAACGTCCAATGTATTTAAATTAAAATGACTTAACATTTAAAATAACACGCTTTCAAACTGTAAAGCTTGTATTGCTCATAGTGATTTACTACAGATGAGATTGTGCCAATACCGCCCTTTTTATATATGTACAGTACACAATTATTTACATATAAAAAAAATCCCTGGAAAGATTTTTTTTTTTCTCATGTTCCAACAGTAGTACGTTGCTAGGTACAAAACTGACTTACTACAGGTTAGATTTTGCCAATATCTCCCTTATGGTATGAACAGTACACAAATATATTTTTTGAAAAAACTACATAAGGGGTTTTTCATGTTCCACAGGTTGTAGTGGGTTGACATTTTGCCAATATCTCCCTTACTGTATGTACTAGGGATGCCACAATTCTCAATATAATATTGAACCGTTCGGTACGACATCCACGGTTCAATACGCGCTTGTGAATTGCGTTTTTTCCGGTTTTACGTTTAAATAATTTATGTGCGTTTTATTTCTCTCCGAATTGACTGTTTGTGTGTGCCTGTAAGTCTACGAGCTGAGATGAGGAAACTCCTTCCCGCGAGTAAATATTCAATCACTATGCTCTAAAGTTAGGGGGCGCTTAACCATCATTCCACACTTTAACATGGCAGTGAAGTGAGGCAACAGTACGAGGAAGCGCCGGCGTCTTTCAAATCCGCGGTGTGGAGACATTTCGATTTTGCCGTTGAGTATAATGCCGAGGAAGAAAAAACGGTGAACAAAAAAATGACTGTGTGCAAGCATTGTTTTACACGTATAGCCTACTCAAACGGAAATACTTCCAACATGACTGCACATCTGCGGCGCCATCACCCAGCAATATCACTGTCTGAAGGCAGGATAGCAGAGAAGGTAATAAAGTCCTCCAAAAAACAACAATCCCTCGCTGAATCCTTCCAGCAAACATACCCAACTGGTTCTGAGAGACACATAAAAATAACAAAGGCAGTGGGGGTGTTCATTGCTAAAGATTTGCAGCCGTTTTCGGTGATTGGAGATGCGGGCTTTTGTCATCTTATAAAAGCACTCGATCCGCGTTACAGACTACTGTCTCGCACTTTTTTCAGCACCGAGATAATTCCTGACCTCTATGAAAAGACACGCAACAATATTGTGTACGAATTGTCTAAAGGACAGAGCCTTGCTCTGACCACAGATGGTTGGACCTCGCGGGCAACCGTGAGTTACCTCACTGTAACTGTTCACTACATGTCGGATTGGGAAATGAAAAGCGCTGTACTCCAAACCCGTCCCCTGTATGAAAATCATACAAGCGCTCATTTGGCGGAAGAGTTGATGCAAGCAGTGAATACGTGGAAGTTGAGGAGGCCAAATATGTTACTCCCGGTAACCACAGATAACGCTCTGAATATTGTGAATGCAGTCCATGAAGCTGATGGGCTGGGGCCACAGATAGGTTGTTTTGCGCATGTTGTAAACCTAGCAGCCAAGAAAGCAGTGTCAATCAACACAGTGTCCCGCCTCCTGGGGAGGGTTAGAAAAATAGTGACTTTTTTTCACAAAAGCACCAAAGCCCACCATGTTTTGACTGTGAAGCAGGAGATGTTAAACTTGCCCAGACACAAGTTAATTCATGATATCACAACTCGGTGGAATACAGTACATGACATGCTAGAAAGATACACAGAACAGCAGCCCGCCATCTATTCTGCCTTACTGGACAAAGATCTGAAGCTGTCTGTCAAGAACATAACCATGTTGAATGACAGTGAACAGAAACTGGCAGAAGAACTTATTCAGGTCCTCACACCACTGAAAACAGTGACAACTCTCATGAGCAGTGAAACAACCCCCACTATATCAATGATCCTTCCTCTGAAAGAGATGATTCTCAAATCCATGTCACCAGGAGACCAGGACAGTGCAACAGTCAAAGAAGCCAAAGCAGCCATTACAAATGACCTGGCAAAGAGCTACACTGACCCTACTCTTCATGATTATCTCCAAATGGCCACAGCCCTTGACCTCAGGTTTAAATCCCTGCCTTTCCTTGATGAAGATTCTCGTGATAAACTCTACAGGAATATCATCCGTGAAATTCTGGAGCATGAACAGCAGGTACTATTTGATTATTTTTTTGTTTTTTTATCATGTGTGATTTTGATTGTTTTATCTATTTAGATGTTTGTTATATATCGTGTGTCCTTTTCACTGATCAAAATAATTTTACATTTGTCATATGTTACACTGGAGATGGTTGTGGTTCTGAGCTGTGTGTGCTTATATGTGTAATAATTATACTAAAGGATCATTCTCTTTGATGCAAAGGGTCTAGTGGAGAATCCTGTGCCCTCCACAAAGGAAGACAATCCATCCTCTCCCCCTCCCATGAAGAAGACAGCAATGTCAGAGGTATTTGGGGAGCTTTTCAAAACTGAGGAACAGCAGGGTAGGCCATTTCCCCAGATTATTGAGGAGGAAGTCACCACATACAAGTTGGCAGACAGTATTCATGTGGATGCTGATCCATTCATGTGGTGGAAAACAAATGCAAGTTCCCCCATGTAGCAAAAGCTGCACAACAACACCTTTGTGTCCCAGGAACCTCTGTTGCGAGCGAGACAATTTTCTCCACTGCCGGGGACATTGTAAGTGCAAAACGCTCTCGCCTTGCTGCAGAGAATGTTGACAGGCTTATCTTTTTACAGAAGAACCTCAAAATACAGGAATAGATAGCTGACCTAAGTGACCTATTGCACTTTACATTCTGAATGAAGGATACTGTACTGGAGTACTGTTAAGTTTAATTAAGATGGTTTATCTATGTTTACTGAAGTACAAATATGTTTATTTGAAATGGTCAGTTTATGTTTATTAACTTCACATGTATGTTTATTTTCAAAATGTAGGAATTTATGTGTTCCCCAGTTTGTACATGGGCTACCAGCAGCTCTAAGATTTCAGTGTTAATTTTTTTTTTTATTATACAATACACTAGGAACTAGTGTACTTTTCTTGGCTTTTAAGTAAAATAAAGGAGTATTGCAATAAATCGTTTTTATTTTTTTCTCCTTAACCTCTTACTGTTCCTATTGCCTAAGCATAGAATAACAAAACACTTATGTGTCAAGCCATCAGAACCGAACCGAAAACCGTGTTAAAAAAACCGAGGTATGTATTGAACCGTAGGCTAACTGTATTGTTGCATCCCTAGTATGTACAATTTACAATTATTTAAAACAAAAACAAAAAAAATCAGTAAGAACCCAAAAAAGGAATTGTTCATGTTCCAAAGGTTGTAGTATAAAATATCGATGTACTTTATGTACATTAAGCGAGGTATTAGCAAAATTTCACCTATAGTAAATCAGTCTAGTCACTAGGAATGTACTACAAACTTTGGAGAAAAAAAAGCTTTGTGAATTACAGTAATTTCTTAAGAATAATTATATGCTGCATGTACAGTGAGGAAGATGTTGGGAAAATTTCAACTGTAGTAAGTCAGTCTGGTTACTAGTAACATACAACATTTGGAGCAGGAAAATTACATTTTGGTGAATTACTGTAATTTTTTCTTAAATATTTGTGTAGTGTACATACTTAAGGAAAGTATTGTCTAAGGTGAGATACTTGCAATATTTATTTAGTCAGTTTGAGTAAATTATTCATTTACTGTAATAAATTTGAATAAATAATAATTTGAATAAATTATTGAAATGTAATAATTACATTTAAATTAAATAAATTATTACTTAGTTTTGTACTGTGAGATAAATGTGCAGACGGTCCCTAAAGCAGCCTAGGCGAATATCAAACCTAAAACTACCGCGCTTGGTTTTCTGTGGGAGAAAAAAAGTTTGGTGTAACTTGTTGGTTGTGGGACTTATATTCTAGGCTCATCTGCTTAAATGTACATAATATACAGTAACAAATTTGATTAATTATATGCTGAATTTAATCATCACTGAGGCAACAAACCACATTAAGTGTTTTCTTTATGGGAAATTAACCCGTGGTTTTGCGCGTTCAGTAGCTTGCGTTCATATGCTCATCTGTTTGCATGATCAGTAAGATCTGAGTTTGGTCTTTTAATAGGCTTGTTTGAGATGAGCAAAATCTGCATCACCATTGATCACCACGAGATGCATGCTGGTTAGAAAAGTGTCTATTTTTATTTTTTTATTATTACTTACTTTACTTTTGCCATTTAGCAGACGCTTTTGTCCAAAGCGACTTACAAATAAGAAAAAGTAACTAAAACTAAAAAGTTACAACTCTATAAATACTATATACCCACATATTTAAGAAAATAAAGAAATTAAATAAAATTGACATGCATATAACAACATTTCAATAATAAACATATAAATGAAAAAATTAAATAAAAAGCGATACTACTATCCCTTGCCGGTGTCCCTGCCCGGGTGGAGTCTTTACACTCTTTACTTTTTTATTAAATTAATTAATTATTAATTAATGAATTAATTATTATTAAACATATAACATTCACAGGGGAAATAGTCAAAGCAATAAAATACATACACAGCCAGAATACAAAACAGTAAATGCCTAAATAATAGTAATAACAAAAAAAGAACTATAAAGAGAAAAACAAATAAATAATAGTTACCATAAACACATTTTAAAATAAATAAATAAAAAGTGTCCGAGTTACTCTGCCTTGTTCTGATGTCATGCTGAAGGCGGCTGTCGGATTGCTCTCCACAGACTGTGCTCTAAAGCATGATGGGAAACGACTGACTGAGACACAGCTCATTTGTTCACACAACTATGATGCTGCGTTCTCTGCTAAAATGTTTTAGTTTTATTTTTTTTATCTGATTTCTTGTGATTGTGTATTTTAAATTATTCTTGAATATTCCCAAACACTATGACAGTGCGATCTCTGTGTGAGATGTTATTGTTGTCATATTTCTATAAACATTTGTATTAAAGTAGAAATGGATGATAAATACGCCTTTCTTTCGTATGGGATTAAATAGCAAGCACTTTGAGTGTCTTGTTCATCATATTTATATGCATATAAAAACAACAGAACTGAAATTATATCACGTTTATCAGCAGCACAGCAGATGAGTGAGAATAACGCGATATCTGCCTTTGATCTCAAACAAGCCTAATAATAGCTGTCATTGCTACGCGTTTTCTTTAACCGATTTCTGAGGGAAACAGCGTGAAACCTTGCGCGTTAGTTCATATTCCACATCTGCTTGTCTGTATATAGTTGGCATAATCATCAGTAAAGTGTTCTGAGATCTGAAGTCTTGTATCACTGTATTAGTTATATATCACTGAGGCGGTTACGTGTCATCGGGGAATGCTGGAGTGTGACGGGGAACCCCAGTATTACAGCACAGTCACACAAGCCATGATACAAAGTTACAGAAACTAAGCAACCGAAATAAAGAATTAAAAAATCATCAAAACTTCTACTTAGCACTTGCTCCATTTCTGCAAATCAGTTTTTGTGAATGAATGGCCTTCATCAACAGCCGATTGCGCCACCTGCTGGTGAGCGGCTGACATCAGCTGGAGATCATGCATCGGTGCTCTACTGCTATTCCTGCGGGTCCCGGATGTGCAACGCCGAATTTTCTGCCGAATTTTAACCACTGAATTTGTGGCAGCGAATTCGGAAAGTGAAATAAAATGACCGAAATTTGCCTGTCGAATATTATACATCGCATTTTTAAACAGATTAAATATTTTGGAAGTGAATTCTGTAAGGTGAATATGAATTATTTAATTATTAATTATGAAAATGTGTGTGAAATATTTAGAATTGAAATATTCACAGTTTAAATAAACAACTATGTTCAATTTCAGGACCTAAAAATGCAAGCCCTGGAAATACAAGGCATTAAAATGCAAGCACTGTTAATTGCAATGCATTTAACATTTTTTCGATTTGTGGAATTCAGCATGCTTTATGTTTCAAAAACTATTGGCATTATTCTGCTTCCATAGAATGGGTGCTGTCAGAATGAGAGTCCAATCAACTGATAAAAACATCACAATAATCCACAAGTAATCCAAATTCCAGTCCATCAGTTAATGTCTTGTGAAGTAGACAGCTGTGTGTTTGTAAAAAACAAATCCAAAAGTATGAGTCCTCTATCCATGATAACATTTTCTCCAGTAAAAACGTTGTCTTGTCTGAATCAGGGGAGAAATATGCATAGATCAAGCACCGTCTACAAGCAAAACCAGTTCTAAACAAATTTTTTGGTGGATTTTGTAAAGTTAAAATGCATTGATGGATTAGTTTCTTACAAACACACAGTTTTTTGCTTTCAGAAGATATTAATTGATGGACTGGAGTGGATTATGTGTGGATTATTGTGATGTTTTTATCAACTGTTTGGACTCTCATTCTGACGGCACCCATTCACTGCAGAGGATCCATTGTTGAGCAAGTGATGAAATGCTAAATTTCTCCAAATCTGTTCTAAGAAACAAACTCATCTACATCTTTGATGGTCTGAACGTGAGTGCATTTTCAGCAAATGTTCATTTCTGGGTGAACTATTTCTTTAAAAGCATAGTTTACTGAAAAGTAAAAATTGTTCATTTACTCACCTTCTGCACATAAAATAGTCCATATGACTTTGAATTTATTCATTTATTCAACTTAGGTTTTCCCCATGGAAAGATTTTAGATACAGCACACAAGTAGTTACATTTATGTCAAGAAGGTGAGTAAATTATTTATCTTTGAGTGAGCTATCCCTTTAAGGGCGAACAGTATAGTAGACAAGGCAAATATATCCAGTGCATCACTGTTAATGTTGGAAGACGTGGGTGGAGGTGATTGCTAATGTAAAAATTTGTCATCTTGCCTTGAGATAAAGATACGCATTCACAAACATGTGTCCGCGTGGTGTATTTCTGTGTGCGAATGGATGGGTATAGGGGAGGTAAAACATATCTAATTTGCACAATTTTTTTTTATTGCATGCCTGACCGTCTCACTGATGAGGAGTCGCATACAGTACATTAGTGTCCTTAAAAGGAACTACCTTCTAGGCAGAATGTTCATTTTTAAACCACATTAAATGCTTTTTCATAGATGTAGTGCATACACTGAGATGGCATTTTCAATAAAACTGTGTGCTGATGGGTGGAACTCACTTTCATCAGGGTTGGGTGCTGCTAGGATGGCACTGTGCTGCTTCTTGACCTGTTCTACATCCTCTGACAGCTTTTCAATACAGCCACGGATCTCCTCCACCTGTCAGGAGAACATGCGTTAAATAATGCATCAATACACTGACATTTGCAAATAGGACCAAATCTAAATGACTATGTAATTGCATATTGTCATGCTCTGTGATAAGACAATAATTTAAGCATCTTAAATAATGTGGAACAATTTAATATATTAGTATTTATTTATTAAAATTCAGCTATAAATTAATCAACTATAAAATATTTTATCATTTTAATAATACTTCCTATATTACAGATACCATATTATATATTGTCGCATGAAATGTTAGCTGTAGAAAGTAATTTGATTTTAATGTTCATTTTTAGTAAGCATGCATGCAGAAACTAAACTGCATTACAGTATGAACTGCATAAAAATCAGTAAGTATCATGCTGGTATGGAAACCATGCCTTGATTATTTTTCAGAAGAGCTTTCTTTAGTTTTATTTCTTAGCTTTAAATATTTAGAATCTACTTGGATTTACTTCAACTGTTTTCATTACAAATTATATTACAGTTTGAGTATGTAAAGGCTGGAATACACATCTTTTGTACAGATTTTTGCCAGAATTTGCAGTCTAGACGAGCCAACGCTAGTTGCTAAAAAGTCAGAGCCAGTCTGCATTCAGAGTTGACAGATTTTGCAGAAAATCACACAGCGTTTGATGGGCACAGACTTTGATTTTTAGCTTCAGACTATGAGTACATCCAGTCAGAGTATATCAAACATTTAATATTTTGAGAACACATGTTTTCAAAGCTTATGTTTCTGTGTGAATTTGTTGTGTCTGGTACGACTTGAAAGTCTGGTAGAGTGTGATCTCCAGTCGTTTAGTATACGATGCCCAGTTTTTTTCTCTGTAACATTTACAAAGTTGACAAGTGTATGATGCCTAGTGTTTTAAAATCTGTTCAAATTTCAAAAGTCATTTAGTGCATTCCATATTTAAGTTGAATTGGAAAATTGACAGCTGATATGAACAAAACCGGATGAGCAAATGAAATCATCTGCATCTGCATAAATAGTAACTGAATATGATGATATTTTCCTTGAGATAAAGTTTACCTGTTCAAAAAATTCATCCATAAAGTGGTCTCGGTCGACATGAACGACTTCCTCATCATCGTCACTGTCCTTAGCCTGTGACAAAAACAAACACAACACTTAAATGTCTTGATAATCTCAATGCAAACAACCCCCCCCCCCCCCCCCCCCCCCCCCAAAAAAAACCTTCAAGTAGATGGAAAATTAGTTTTTAATAATGTTGGATGAGCACAGAGAGAGATAATAAAATCACAAATCTTGCACATCATACCTATACAGTAAAAAGGAAAATATTATGCGAATGCATATATTATCATAAAATAATTTACATTTACATGAATTTGTTTAGCCGATGCTTTTATTCACAGCGACTTACAAATGAGGAATACAACAACATAAGTGATTCATCTTAAATAGACAGCAATATGAGACATACAAAATTGCTCAAAAAACATCAGTTTTAATCATTCTTTGTTGCTGTTTTTGGTGGCATTACTCAATATATATCACCCAAGAACACGGTAATAATTGCCCAAAAACATATGCCATGCTGCTCCTCAGCAGTTGGGCTTTAAAAGAAAAACCATATTCAATGCATCCAGACAGCTTCTCCATTTCACATATAGGATAAAGTAGGGCAGCCTAATAAACTAATGCAAATCACATGTTTTCAGATGAGCACACGGTGTCACATTTAAAAGATGGTTTGATTGTGTTCACATATTGGTATGAGAATTGGGGATTGCTGGAGGGCCATCTCAGATTAGCTGTATGGCCAATCCACGCTGAGCAGAAGAGGACGTTCTCCTGTGTGTAGCCATAAAGGCCATCCCGCCTCCCAACCTCTGTACCCTTTCTGGGAACTAATAGCTCTTCATTTGAAGCAAACTGCTTCCCATCCAATGAAATGGCTATTTCCAGAGAGAAAACATATATTATAGAGACAGTCAGGAGACTGAGATTGAATCGTGTTAACTGGAAGAGTCTTGGTCTTGAGACTCGAGGAGATTTTTTGAAGGTCTTGTTCTTGTCTCGGTCTCCAATGCATTTGTATTCTGTCTTGTTTTAGTCTCCGACTTAGAGGACTAGGGATTTTATTGGTCAAGAAGACCACAACTGCGGTTCCTAAATTGGTGGTGCCTTGTCTGATTGATTTGTTGATTTATCAATTTGAATGAATGTAAAACGTCCTGCTTCAATGCAGTCAATAACTTGTTTCTAATATCATTTCTTTTGATACTGTTGTGCCGGGTCAGAAATTATTGGGCAATTGTCAAAAATTTCATGAAAATTATTACAAATACCAAAAAAATTCAAAGTATGATTGCAAACAAGTACTTTTGAGATTTTTATATGACATTTATATTTATTTATATAGTTTATATATTTTAGTTTTTGCTATTTCAGCAATGGTTCGATCAGATGTGATGTATTCCAATCAAAACTTTAAGTGCAAAGTAAAAACAGCGATGCTATTTGTCTAAAGTCATTCACCTGCAAAATCACCTGCTTTGTCTGTAAAATGGATAATTATGAATAAACCAGAGAGCACATGAAAAAGACAAGGCATCTAAAATATAATACATTTGAGTTTTTTGAAACAGGTTTCCCAAATGCTTGCTTTTCATAGAACAAATATTTACGACAAATGCAAGACTGTAGACAGGAAGTCATGCATTTCTTTTTGAGAGTTTTTGGTAGTTCTCAATGCAACATTTTCAGATCTGATTTGTTTCGAACTTCAGATTCGCTCAACTTGCGCGGTAAAGATACTGTATCGTCATCTTTAGCACCTGCTATTTTTGTAAAGCAGACAAATATAAATAAAGAAGTCAAAAATAATTATTTATTCTGTTTAACACTGTAGCCTTAGACATTATATGTTCCTTCCAAAAGTAATGTATGTAATAGACGTACTGAGTAGGTACTATATTTGAATTTGCACTTACTTCACATCCATTAAGAGTACGCTTTATATAGTGTGCATATGGGTAGTATGCATGAAATTCAGCTATACTACATCTGCCAAGTTATTACTGTCACGAGACCTACCAAAGTTAGTTGCATCGCTTTACTGCCATTCATAAATCCTCTCCTTGTCAGGGGTCTGGGCCTTGTGTTTCTCCCTCTCACCACCAGAGGTCGCCATCGCCCATCCTCCCGGACTCCTTTACCTTAACTCCACACACCTGTGCACCTACTCACACACACACAGCTGTTGCCCATCCTGATGGCTATTTATACTCCTTCTCCACGCCTCTCTGGTCTGGATTATTAGTTGTCTATATGTGGACTGATGCAAGCAAGTTGCTGTATTTGTGTCATATCCCTGTTTCTGTTTTGAGCCTGTTTTCAGATTCTGATATCTGTGTTTGTTTCCGTTTTGGTTTCTACTTTGTCTGCCTTTAAGTTAATAAAGACCTGCATTTGAACCCAGATCCCTGTTTACATGGTGTGTTCCCTTACCGCGCTGTGACAGAATAATACAGCCAAAAATGGGTCCAGCAGGGAAGTTCCTCAACGTCCAACAGGGGGACAGGAACATCGAGGATTACGCCAGGGACATCGTGGGAGTGGCTCGCCAGTCGGCTACGGAAAATACCTGCCTCATGGTCTTTTTCTGGGGAGGCCTAGCCGAGCCCTTCAAGTCTCTTATGCCTTATTGGCACCCTGAGGAGTCACTGGAGGAATATATAAATCGGGCTCTGTACTTGAGAGGCTCATCCTTCAGGGTGGAGTTAGCTGCGGAGCCTGCTCACAGTTCTCTCGAAGCGGCAATCCAGGAGACTTCAGAGGTCATGTCAGCTGTTCCCAGAACCTCATGGCCGTCCCTGTGCCGTCCCGGGCTGATATGCAGCGTGCAGGACCCTCCACTGAGGTCAGTGAGCGTGAAGTTGTCCGCTCATGTTCCTTCCAAGGCGGTGGTGTCCGCTCACAGTTCCTCCGAGGCGGCGGTGCCTGCTCACGTTCCTCCCGAGGCGACCATGTCCGCTCGCGGTTCTCCCGGGGCAGCGGTGCCCGCTCATGTTCCTCCCGAGGCGACGGTGCCCGCTCATGTTCTTTCCGAGGCGGCGGTGCCCACTCACGATCCTCCAGAGGCGGCAGTGCCTGTTCACATTCCTCCCGAGGCGACCATGTCCGCTCGCGGTTCTCCCGGGGCGGCAGTGCCCGTTTGCATTCCTCCCGAGGCGGCGGTGCCCGTTCACGATCCTCCCGAGGGAGTGGTTCCCACTCACATTTCCTTCGAGGCAGCGGTGTCCGCTCACAGATCTCCCGAAGTTGCGGTGTCCGCTCACAGTTCCCCTGAGGCAGCGATGCTCGTTGCCATCCTTCCCGAAGCGGTGAATCCCGCTGAGGTTTCCTTCGAGGCAGCGGAGCTCGCTTCAGGCCTTCCCGAAGCAGGGGAATCCGCTGATGTTTCCTCCGAGGCGGCGGAGCTCCCTTTAGGCTTTCCCGAAGCGGTGGAGCCCGCTCACAAAGCTCCCGAGGCGGCAGTGCCCACTCACGATCCTCCCGAGGCGGTGGTGTCCACTCACAAAACACCCGAGGCGGCGGTGTCCGCTCACTATTTCCCAGAGGCGGCAGTGCCAGCTCTTGAACTTTGCCCTGTCCCTCCCTGGTCATCTGCCAGGGTCCCGGAGCCTCCCGACCCTCCCTGTTTTAACCAACCCTATCCGTCCTGGCCTCCTGCTCTACTGGTACCATCCTGGCACCCTTGTCTACTTCTGTCACCAGGCCTTCTTCTGCTACATGGGCCTGGCCTGCCATCACCTCCCTCCTGAACCTTTGGGGTTTTTGGTGGAACGTCTGGAAGCCGTTCCTTAGAGGAGGGGTTCTGTCAGGGGTCCGGGCCCTGTGTTTCTCCCTCTCACCACCAGAGGTCGCCATCGCCCATCCTCCCGGACTCCTTTACCTCAACTCCACACACCTGTGCACCTACTCACACACACACAACTGTTGCCCATCCTGATGGCTATTTATACTCCTTCCCCACGCCTCTCTGGTCTGGATAATTAGTTGTTTATATGTGGAATGATGCAAGCAAGTTACCGTATTTGTGTCATATCCCTGTTTCTGTTTTTAGCCTGTTTTCAGATTCTAATATCTGTTTGTTTCCGTTTTGGTTTCTACTTTGTCTGCCAGTTAATAAAGACCTGCGTTTGAACCCAGATCCCTGTTTACACGGTGTGTTCCCTTACCGTGCCGTGACAACTCCTGTGGCCTCATGGGATTGTAAAGTGTCCACTGAATCCACATTTCAGAATCCTGGAGAAAGTTCTAGGTCACTCAGGAACTTTTCGCCTACTGTTTTTTTTTAATACTACGAATTCTCATTCACATCATACTCTTTTGGCGTATTGTTTTTTGCATACTATATAATAGGGAATTAATTGATTTCGGAAGCAGCAACTATGTTCAGTAGTGGGTAAATGCTAAAGCTGAGTCAAAAAAATAAACACAACATTTTCACGAACAAGTTCCTTATGACTGCCACCTGGGGGCATATTGTGACAGTCATATGTACAGGAGACGTCATAAAGGTGGCTTAAATTTAATTAGCTTTAAATATGTGATGTGGTTTGCATGACATGTAAATGCTAGAAAAAGCATAAAAAGCTCTTTAGGGTTACTTTTGTTTGAAACTAAAACTATAGTAGAAGTAGAAACTACAATATTACTGCTAGAGCGTCAACATAAACTGGTTTCCCAAAAAATCTAAATAATATAAAATATTTAAATGCTTTATTTTATATGAACTGGGGGGAAAAATGAGGTGGGTGAGCAAGAAGGTTTATTTCGTGCTCTGGCATTGACTTGGTTGACATCAATTTACAAGAATATATGTAGGTGATTGATAACTGTTTATTTCTTGAAATTAATGTTTTTATTAGTAGATATTTCTACAGCAGTGCTATGCTAGACATAACTGTCTGCCAGCCAAGTGATGGATGGTTCAGCCTGCCTATCTGCAACTAACGTCCTTTAATTCATGCAGAGGCTATTTTCACTCTCCCATTATCAGATAATGGCAATAAAGTCCCTTCCCCCACGAGCAAACGTGAAATGTCCCATGCTTTTAGCTTACTGACAATTGCTTATTGATTCAGCATTTTAGCTGCCCGTTTCTGTTTTAGCCCCCCGATTCTATGCATGTCCCCATGACAAGAGGATTGCATGTCAAAGCACAATGAAGTAGTAGCAGAAAGCGGCCGTGCTAATGTTTACTCTCTTGCTTCTCTCCTTATCTGGCCGCTCCCTTCCCGAGCCCTGCCCTCCCTGCCCCCTCAGCATCTGGTTTCACAGGGTGTAGCTTTGCCGCTGGTCCCCTGCACTCTATGTCTATGGTACCACAGTTTCAGTCGTTAATGACCTTCTCAAAAAAAAGGTCTATATCAACAGATTTCAGGAAGGAGCAGAGGCCTGGTGGATTTCTGAGTTTAAGTGCCTAATTGTAGCACTGAAGCCTCGTACCAGTGTAGTTAGTGTGTGGGTGATGATGGAGGATCCTGCAAATGTTGGTGCCTTTTTTTTTTTGGAAGACACGTTCCGTGTCTACAAAGCTGGCGAGGACAGATAAGGTCTGGGGGTAGAGTTTGGAGACAATAAATCTCCTACGATGTTAGACAAGGGTCACAGTGGGACAGCAATAAACAATTAATATCTGCTTTCATCTCTTTTGCTGTTGAATGACAAGAAGGGATTCTCTGCTCAAACAAGGGGATACATTTTAGAGAATTGTTTTTGAAATATAGTTGGTGCTTCCTTAAAATATGTCAGCCTGGAAATGACTTCAACAGAATGGAGATTTATATAGGCTTTTAATTAAGTAGTTCCGGATTCATTTGATATGAAGATTATGGATGCCTTTATTAGTCATCGAACAACTGACTACTCAGTTTCTTTAGGTTTTTCCAGATTTTATATAACACACACACACACACACACGTTGGGCTTACATGTTTTACGGGGACTCTCCATTGCTGTAATGGATTTTATACAAAACTGTATTTTATATCACCCTACACCAACCTACCCCTTCCAGAAAACCTTCTACACTTTTATATTTTCAAAAAACTTGTTTCTTCATGGGGATATTGCCACACACTTATATAAATATATCAGTAAGATTTTTCAAAAAATGTTAAAAAGAAATCTCACTAAGGCTAATCTCACTATGCTCAATAAGGCTGAATTTATAAAAAACAAAATGCATTCCTAAAAAAAATACACTAAAAACAATAAAAATAAGAAATATTGTTAAAATTTAAAATACTGTTATACTGTTATACTAAAATACCTGTCCTATTTTAATGTATTTTAATTTAATTTTTAATTGTAATTTAATTTATACCTGTGATACAAAACGGAATTTTTAGCATCATTACTCCAGTCTTCAGTGTCACATGATCCTTCAGAAATCATTCCAATATGCTGATTTACTGCAGATTTATTATTATTACTAATGCTGAAAACAGTTGTCCTGCTAATATTTTGTGGAAACTGTGATGCATTTTTCAGGATTCTTTTATGAACAGGAAGTTAAAAAGAACAGCATCTACTTGAAATCTTTTGTAACATTATATCTTTACTGTCACTTTTGATCAATTTAATGCCTCCTTGCTGAACGTAATTTCTTTAAAAAACAATCTTACTAATCCTAAACTTTTGAATTTATGTAAGTTTATAGTCTGATATTTTCAGCAGTACTGCTATAGTTAGTGTGCTGACAGCATGCTGTTGCATTTGGCCATTGTGTTGCATCTCATGCTGTTTTTTGGGCGTTTCACAAGCTGGTGTGTCACCCTAAAATAGTTCTGTTTTTAAAAACACATCTTTCTATGAAATGCATTCTGCTATCTATTTTGGACCGTGAGGAACAGATTCATATCAAGGACATGTGAACCCATTACCAGCCTTTCATGGCTGATTATTTCGACATTTCTCCATTTTGTCAATAGCAACAATATTCAGAGTATCAGTTCTTGTATTCTTGCTTTGCAGGAATGCTATGGGAACTGTTAGAATGAAGGGCAGATCACATCATCCATGCAGAGAGACACTTTCCTCAAAATCCACAAAACAAATGTCCTTTATGGTTCAAGTAGGATGTATTTCCTTCTCTGCAATCCAAAATATAGATATGTACTATTATATATAGTTATGCAAAGAACCTTGAAAGTCATCTTTTTCACATTATACATTGTCTTTTTAAAAAAGAGCACCACTGTATGCTCGGGGATATGTCACATCTATTCACTGCCAGCCTTATGACAGATTCTCTGCAAAACTACAGCATAAGCAACCAAAGGTCATTATAGTCTATTTGAGTGCACGGCAAACATCTGAGATTGGTTTTAAGTAAGGGATATTATGCAATAAGAGGGTCATTATCGCAAAATAAACCCAGACGGGGTGATCAGGATCTGGGCTTGTACCACCCTGAGAGGGTTTGTTTTGTGATAATGACCGTCTGAATGTACATTACCCCGCTTGTTACACGGCTACTTAACAAAGAAATAAATACATGGACTTGAAATGTTTATTTGAGGTTAAATGATTTTAATTAGTCCTATACTTGCACAGGCCACAGAGAGAGAAAACACAAGCACAGCTGTGAGGGGAAACTACATACTTGCAATACTACATGACGGTTTTATTTTGGTATTTTCAAAGACCTTGTAACTGTAACAAACACAATTAATCAAGATTGTGAGTGACCTGAAACACTTCTTCATAATGTCTAATTTGACTAGTATGTAGATTACCATGAACTGTGTAGGCTCACCAATATGCTAAATTATTTACATCACAAAGACTGAATAAAAAAGTAGCTTGTCTGTAAATGCATAAACTACAGCAAGGCATCTTAAATGCATTTTGGATAATATTTTATTTGACCTGTCCTCCTGTATAAGTTGACATCTGTCTAAATTGACTAGATTCTACCAATTAAAAGAGGTATTTGTGCTCTAAATCCCATATTTTCGCAATTTCCATAGCCTTTGACATCGATGAGAAAAGATATTGGAAGCTTCTTCTCCTGTTAAAAGTTAATAAGCCTATTTTTATCCTAACTATGCATAATTATATAGTTTAGCATGTTTTTTCCCTTCTGCTGTCACCAAACCCGTCAGACAGCCCACCAGCTAAGAACCTCTTCAATGCGGTATGCAAGCTAAATAGGGACAAAATATTACAGCAAAAGATACTAAGGAACACCTCAACCATCAGCATACACTTTAATATACATATGCTGAAAATAGGAACCTGCAGTGATTTGGGATGCAAGCTAAGAATGAGCGCATTGTATTATGATCAGCATGTGCACCAGCCAACATATAAAAACATGCTCCAACATCATCTACCTATCACTGGAGAGAAGTGGATAATTACATGCTGATGTTTCAGCATATGGAGACAAAGTATGCAGAGATATTGCTGCACATGAGTTATTTTGAATAGTACAGCCATGTCTAAAGACATTTGTTGAGTCAAACTGCTAACCATTTGATTTGACCTAGTTGGATATGAACCCATTGTGCTTTCTCGACCTGTGTTTTAACACTTATATTTTTGCATTTGCAGATGCTTTTATCTAAAGCAAGTCACATTCCAGGCAAGGTACATTTTATCTAGTGATCGACCGATATTGATTTTTTATAATCGATACCAATTATTTGCATGTTTATGTGCCCGATAACCGATATGCAGAACCAATATTTATTTACTGTTATAAAGTAAATAAATGACTGTGTGAAGTAAGTCCATACTTCACTTTGGTTTTTCCTCCTTTCAGTCACCTTAAAAAAAAATGTTCTGAGAATTAGCGGTCTTTCATGTTAAATTTAATCTTCATATTACAGCAATAAAAAACATTTTATTTATAACAAGCATCAGCAGCAAGACTAATACTTGCTGTAAGCAAAATAAATGTAGAATGTCTAATGTTTTCAAATGGAGAAAATAAATAAGGAACAGGAGTCATATCAACTTCATTTTTAACTACAGATTTAGTTATAAGCTGTTTAATAGGCTAAAGAGTGAAGAATAATTCACTGGATAATGTTAATTCACTGAATAATATTCTCTGGAATATTTAAATATAACAAACATTGTATTTTATTGCATTTCTCAACTGGCATGTTATATTTTTTGTCGTTCAAAATAAGGATGCACGATATTGGATTTTGCCGATATCCGATATGGCGATATTTTTTCAACTCATTTTGACCGATACCGATACCTATACCGATATATGTGACCCGTGCTGGCAAAATGAGTCGGAATGAGCAATTTTCACAAAATAAGGTCTTTATATTTTCACATTCTCCATTAAAATACCTTCAAAATGATATATGACTTGTTGGAATCGGACAAGCTAAGCAAAATCCAAAGCAAAATCACCAAGCAGCATTGCATATTTTCCTCCAATTCTTTTCTTAATAATAATTACTATATTATTAATCACAATATCCTAGTAGCCTAGTTTAATCAAGAGCAGCGAGTGATTCCGTCTTTTCTTTTAATGTATGATTAACATTGAGACAGATCTATATTAAGACCTACTGTAATGCATGGATCAAATATAATGTCACACATCAGATTTTCCCCCAACTATTAACTAAACGTTCATGAAAGACATAACAGATTATGATTGTGTGAATCTCGTTAAGACATATTTCGCAATAATGTACTTTATAAGGGAGATCACGCGCTCGCAGAAAGGCACACACTTTGCAAATGTCAGTCAGCGCGATCGTTTTGTTTTCATCAGCATTGGTTTAAAAATCATATTTCACTGGTTTCACTGGACTCGTGTCATGGAGAATTCGATATGAATATTCACAAAGCTGTAATGCTGCACTTTGCAACAATAGACCTACAACTTGTGGTGAGAAACAGCAGCAGTCGTCCAGAAGCGAGCAGTGAAAAAGGTACTCCTCTCAGAAAACGTACGAATAAAGATAATTTAAATGTTTAATTACTATTTGGAGCATTGGGATTGCTAGAAGAGGGCTTAATGAACTAATTTTTGTGAAAACCTCAAATTTGACCAAAACTGACATTTTTTCACTTCTTTTGACTGTATAGCTCAAAATTAGTCTGTGCGCATTCCGACTCATTTTGCCAGCACGGGTCACATATTTCCTTTTGTTTGGAAACAACACCAAGTCTCTCCTGTGCTGAAATTATAAGCAAAATATTAAAAATTTTGGTTAGTTTTTAATAAGAACTTATTTGTTAGAATTAAATAAACGATAATGAAGGTTTTTTGATAGAACGCCGAAGCTTTGAAAATAACTATAAATAAACTATATATCAATCACTGCATTTTTTTCCCCAGAAAGATGCAGCGTTAACCCAAACATTTTGTTTTAAGATTAACATTTGTTGATGGTCTAAAGCAAAAGTCTTTTAGAGCTTATGATTTATTTTAAAATAAAACATATTACACAATGAATAATTCAGTATATATAAAATTATTTAATTTACAAGTGTCATGTTTGTCATTTTTTTTCATGTAAGCTAGCTTCAGACTTTTAAATCAAAACATACACATTATTTTATGACATAAATTACTGCTTTATTTAATCAGAAACACAGTCTAAATGTTATTTGTGTAGGCCACCAGCACCCCCTACAGATTAAAACTCCTTACCGAATGGGCTTTAGGACCCAGGGGAGGCTGACACTGCTGCTGCTGCACGTGCTGTAGGTGCTTTCACTGATTAAATGCAATAATCATCATTCAGACAACACTTTGCTTCAAGAATGAGCCACAATGCTGATGTGATCTAATCGCTAGCACACCCTGAGCACATGTGAGTTAATGTATTCCACTTATCGGCAAGACATATCGACATAATATTTCATATCGGGCCAATGCCGATATTTACATTTAAAGCCATTATCGGCCGATTCCGATATCAGTCCAATAATATTGTGCATCCCTAGTTCTAAATTATGCTGCTGACAGCGCGGTTTATCACTACATTTATACAGAACTATACTCAAACTGCGATCGATTGCGGAGATATAATTAATTTCCATAGAGTTGTATTTATTTAGATGTTTACAAGTGAAATAATGGTTATATAGTAAGTGTTAATACAATTTAGGGTGCTTCAAAAAAGTGAATATTTTTTAAAAATTACATACGGTACCCGTGCTGGAGCATTTCTTGAGCATCAACCCGCTGAGTGAACAGCAATATGAAAGCGGCTTCATGAGACTAATGATGAGCATATAGACAACAGAGAGAGAATTAAATTCAGCGCTTTTGTTTCCAACATGCGCTAATTCATAGCTGCGTTATTTAATTCAGGCAAAGTTACGTCTTTATTGGGACAGGGCTTGACAGATTAGCTTATTTATCTTATTTCTTAGAGACAAGTTGCATAAACTACATATCAGGCATTTACGTAATACATCTAATTTGTGCATTAATGGCTGTTATGTTAAATAAAGTTTACTAACTACAGCAAATCAAGTACCTGTGCACGCCGTTGTTGTTGTCTCGTCTCCCCTCAGACGCGCTGCAATGGCGATCCTGCGCCCAATTCTTAAAACACCCACAAGATGGTGGCGTTTATCGGCGAATCCGATATTAGGAAACCGATTATGGTAAAATGCTTAAATATTGGGAAAAATCTTGATAAATCGATATATCAGTCGATCTCTAATTTTACCTTGAGCAAGGCACCGAACCTCCAACTGAACCCCAAGCATAAATGGCTGCCCACTGCTTCGGGTGTGTGTTCACGGTGTGTGTGTGTGTGCACGTTGGATGGGTTAAATGCAGAGCACGAATTCCGAGTATGGGTCACCATACTTGGCCGTATGTTACTTCACTTCACTTCACTTCACTTCACTTCAATAAACACAAACTGAAAAATTTATAGTTATGAAGTTTGAAGCTGCTCTTACTGGTTAACCAGCATAGCTATGTTGTTTTTATTTAATAATACATAAAATTATTATTATTTTTAATATTATTATTAATTATTATTTAATTTTAATTATACTGGTCTTCCCACCAAGCTTTTTAAATTTTACCAACAAGAATCTCATTGTCAACCAGTTACAAACAAGACAAGCATGCAGTGGGAAAAACGAGAAAACAAGCATCCAAAATGCAACATAAGCCGGTAGAAATACATTTTCACTAACTGTGTCTGTGCATTTTGTAGGACTTTTTTTTTACTAAGATTTCTGAATCAGATTGTGAGAAATCCCAGTGGCACCCTGTTGCCCTATTTCACCAGGAACCTCAGGAGGTAGTTAGATCAGGTAATTGACTCGCCTACATAGAAAGTCTCAGATGAACAACTTACATTTATGCATTTGGCAGATGCTTTTATTCAAAGTGACTTACATTACTTTCAGAGTTCATTCCTTTCTCTGGAAACAAACCCATGATTTGACCGTTTGAGCTACAGTAGCATAGAGTATATGAATCCAGATCCTACCCTGATATTTACCTTTAAATTATTCAGGGCCTCCCTTTTATGCTGTCAAGGTAAAATGAAATTTGTTGACTTTGTTGTCACAGCTGGTTACCATCTAACTGAGCTGATTCTGCAAGACTGGGTGTATCACATGAGATTTAGCGACCCTGAATTTATATCCCACCTGGTGTACAATTACCAAAAATGAAATCAATACAGAGAACTATTTGTGTTTTCTGACTTGCTGGTGTTAATGGTATATTTTGCCAACCAGCTGTACCATAACTAGACAGGAAGCCATTTTGTTTTAGTCGTTTTATTGGTGGTGTTAAGGACTGGTGGGTGGTGTGCAGCAGAGAGGACGTGACATTGTCCCTGCAATAAAACTGTCCTCACAATACACTGCAGGCGTAGTCGTACTCACACAGTGATTGGAATACAAACACACATGCAAACACGATTTAGCCATTTATGCATTTAGCTGTACATGCATGCGCTGCTTTAATACGTCACCAAGTATCTTAAAATTACTCTAATGCTGATACTGCTGTTTAATAAATAATATAAAAGCTTCAGCAATGATAACTCTTAAAAATGCTGTGAGGTTATTTTTAAAGGCAGTCATGGCCTAATGGATAGAGAGTTGGACTTGTAATCTGAAGGTCGTGGGTTCGAGTCTCAGGTCTGGCAGGGATTGTAGGTGGGAGGAGTGAATAACCAACACTCTCTCCACCCTCAATACCTTGAGCAAGGCACCGAACCCCCAACTGCTCCCTGGGCACCGCAGCATTGGCTGCCCACTGCTCCGGGTGTATGTTCACTACTGTTAAATGCAGAGCACAAATTTTGAGTATGGGTCACCATATTTGGCCACACACCACTTTCCCGTTCCCCTTAAATATGTGGTATCAAACACTGCTATAGTTATTTGAAATTAATTACTTTTTAGATGTGCATGAAATATGCCTCTTGCAATTTTTTTTATTTTAAGTAATAATAATAAATAAGCAGCAAATCAGCATATTAGAATGATTTCTGAAGGATCCAGCCCGATCTCATGGCAATTTGTACATATTTTACGAGGTGGCTAATTCGTACGAACTCACTTGTACAAATTCATACGATTTTTGCTAAATCGTACGTATTTTACAAGTTGCCAATTCATATGAATTATATAGAGATGACAAGATTTAATTAGCATGATTGTTGCTGCTGAATCATGTGCCATGCAACCAATACTATTCCTAGTGATAATTCTTGCAAAACATATTTAATTACATTAAATTGATCATTTTATTAAATTCTAGCTTAAACATGGCTAAAAATAATTACCTGATTACATTTTGCATCATGTCATGTTCTTAAATATGTATCTAATGTAAAAAATAAATAATAATAATAAAATATTACTTTTTAAAATGTGCATGAAATGTGCCTTGTGATTTATTTTTATTTAATTCAAAAACATTCTGACAGATAAATTTCCCACATTCATAAGATTCAAGAACTTTGATATTATAAAGAGATGATAAGATTTAATTAGCGTGATTGTTGCTATTGAATCACGTGCCATGCAACCAATACTATTCCTAGCAAAGTGATAATTCTTGCAAAACATGATTTGTTTTATATTTGATATAGCTAATGATATTATCACATTAAATTGATCATTTTATGAAATTCTAGCTTAAATATGGCTAAAAATAATTAAATTTGCATCATGTCATGTTCTTAAAAATGTGCTATCAAATGTGGCTATAGGTCATTGATAATAATAACAATAATTGTAATAAACTTCAGGCTGGAAATACTTTTTAAAATGTACATGAAATATGCATCTTGTAACTGTTTTTGTATTTATTTATTTTAAAAATTTGACAGATCAATTTCCCACATTCATACGTTTCAAAAACACACTGAATTGCTCAAGTGGTGCTTTCCTTGGAATGAATGTGTGTCAGTTTCAGTTTTTTGATACTTTGATTTATTTACCCACACTGCGATTGGAAAAAAGCCCTTGGCAGGGATGTAGCAATAGTGAGTATGCTTAGGATGCGAAAGCGAGCGTGTACGAGTGTGCGTCAGGGAGAATCAAGAGGAATAAGTGTGCAGCTGTAGGGGGAGGGTCAGGAAAGTGCAATCAGAGGGGGATGGGGAGAGAGACAGACCTCCACAGGGAGAGAGGGAGCGCTGGGGGAGGGGAGGCCGGAATGATGCCGAATAAGTTGTCACTGGAAAAGGACGTTTAAAAAAAGTATCCCCTTCCAAGCAGGTGACCAGGACCTTCGCCAGTAGATACGACCGGCTCTCGGAAACATGCATCCGAATCTGTGTCGGGTTTTCTCGGGATAATGCGGTGTAAAATCAGGTGCGGGGGTAATGCAGAAATGTCATAATCTTGCTTCCCTGCCGTTGGCCCATCTGTGCTGAGGATGGCCACTGGCCACAGGCATCAGAAGTCCTTACAGCATTAGACAGTAACCTCCTTTAGCCTCATAATACTGCATTAGTTTCTGTTGACAAACATGAGAAGTGGTGGAAAATCTGATTATATTTCCAAAGTGGAAGTAAATCGCATTCCCGCTCTAACTCATAGATTATTTCGATATACAATGCCATATTCTGGGATAGAAAATATATGAGGCACTGTATTCAGTCTTGCATCATGTCTAGCAACACTAAATGATGTGCAATCCATCGTGAAACTGAGAGAGAACTTTAGAAAATCTGAAAAAAGGGAAAGATATTATAAAGAGGTGACATATGAGTTTTGCTTTTGAATCGTGCCATGCAACCAAAATTATTCCTAGAAAAGTTATAGTTTTTGCAAAACGTAGTTAGTTAACCACATTAAAGTGATCATTTTATTAAATTCTACCTTAATTATGGCTAAAAATAAACATTGGATTCAATTTTGCATCATGTCTAACAACACCAATTAATGTGCATTTCTCCAGAGGCCATTTAATGAAAAAATTGTGGCTGTAAAACCAAAAAAACAGGCAATAGCTGTGTATAATAGATGAGGTAGATGCAGTATAGTGTGTGTGTTTTGTGTTGTCTTTTAGTGGTGCATGACATTCTCTCCTTTCCACCCAAGGGACGGGGGTTATCCCCAGTTCGACTGTGCTATAAACCGAGGCTAATAACAAGAAACTAAATAGACAGATGATGAGTCCTTTGTCAAAGAACTGAAAGCATATATATGCTCATTCAAAGGACCTGTATGCCTTACAAATCAATTGAGGCAGAAGCCAAATAAAAGGCTATAAATCTAAAAATTGATCAAGGGCTATTGATAGTGCCACACACGTCTTCATTAAAAAAGACAAATAACCTAAAGTGTCAAAATATTTCTACAGTTTAAATGAATACAATATTAGACTTTACCAAGAAGAATGCAATAAGAATTGCAAATTTAAACATTTTAATACAAAAATGATGACATTAGATTTAGAACCAATCAGAAGATGTTTGATGTTGTTTGTGTTTTAAAGAACACAAGACATGAGACGATCAAGAATATTAAGACATTATTATGATTACCATGATTGTTGCTGTTGAGTCTTGTGTCATGCAACAAATATTATTTTTAGCAAAGTGATGGTTCTTCCAAAAATATGGCTCGTTTTTTTTTTTTCACTTACATTAAATTGATAGTTTTATCAAATGCCATGCTTAATTATGGCAATGCAATATCTCATACATTTTATGCACTCATACATATTTGAATACTTGACTGAAAAATAAAAGCTTGCATGCTACAAAAGCTGTCCAAAGGCAGTAAAACATGTCAACACAGGCAAACTATTAATAATTTCCTTGCCAATTTAAGGCTTTAATAAGGAAACAAATCATGAAAAAATATTTTTGATATTGACATTCATGTCAATAAAATCAGTAATGTTAATAGGATCGTGAATTCTGCCCGCAGCTCCGAAGAAGCTCAGGCACTTCTGAGAAACATACAAAAACACGTCATGTTTGTGGGGCGACTGGGACTGACACCTCGACCCCTTACTAGCACTGATAAAACTGCTTCCTGTATCCCATTGGAATAGCTACTGTCTTTTCACATTAGTCAATAATGACTCAGGTATGAAAAAAAACTATCTGGTTCAAATGACAGCAAGCCACTGGAGAATGAACAACAAACTTGCTGACTCATTCACAGCCCGCAGTCAATTTAAAGCATAAATCCACCCTGTAACTCTTAAATCATGGCAACTCTTGCCGATCTATTGAAATTACCCATCAGGGCGGTATTTTGTGGGCATGACTAAAAGGTATTAAATCAATGCTGGTCAGAAAGGGAAAAGTGTGATTCAGTCTTAATGAAATCTAAAGCCAACCTGACCTCAGTCTCACTTTCTTGATGTTGATGCTTGACTTTGCTTGCCAAAATGATCCTGTTATCTTATGAAATTTCCATTATGTGGTGTGAATAATGCACCACAGGTGGTACATATATTATCATGTATGATGCAGATGTCATTGCACATGCATCATGGGGCAATCAGTACTCTAACAATGTCTAAGCAAAATGTGAGTGAAAATACAGTTCAGCAGAATTGGTCATATGAACACAAGTGAATTGCTAGTGAAGGTCTTTGTGTGTGTTAATGATGTTGGAGTAAATATTTCAAAAATGCCTTTTTACATTTGTGTGTAGTTCTTTAAAGCCAAAAAAGTGAAGGAAAATGGATCAACAAAAGAACGGATCAATACTAATGATGTTATTGACAGGACCTCCCCCTTCAAATTCTTTAGTGATTACCAAGACTGTTAATGGAGGAGCGAACAAACGCACCAACAAAAAACATCTAATTACTCCAGTGGTCACCCACCCATATGTTAAGACAGATTAAAGGAATAGTCCATCCTGAAATAAAACGTCAAAATCATTTTCTCATCGTAATGTCGTTTCGGTCCTATATGACTGACTTTCTTCCACAGAAAACAATATATATAGTGAAGAATGTGTTCGTCTCTCTGAATCCTTATAGTAGATTTGTGTGAGGAACAGACTGAAATTTAGGTCAAGATTTGGAGTAATGGTTTTTATTATACATTTATGATGCTTTTGCTTAAAGTGATGCTATAAAGTTTAGTGAGTGATTAGTACCAACATTTTTTTTATAAAGAAGTCATACTGGTTTGGAAAGATTAACGGTGAGTAAATTATGACAGATCAGATTTTTCATTTTTGGATAAACAATTTCTTGGATGCAAGTATGTACCCAACACTTATTTTGAGTAACTAAAGAGGAGCGTGACTCCTATACATCTCAAATTTGAATACTGAAGTACCCTGACTGTGTTTCCTGCACTGCAAGGCAAAAAGTCATTGTTTTAGCTGGATTGTATTCTTTTCAGTCTGAATTTTATGGAAGCCCGTTTCTTCCACTGAATTAACAAAAAAAAAAAAAAAAAGGTTATTGCGACAATTCTGATAGATTTGCGAGAAATAAAGTCAGAATTATGAGATATAAACTCCCAGTTATGACTTTTTTCTCAGAATTGTGTGATATAAAGTCAGAACTGCGACATATAAACTCACAATTGCAAGTTCTAAAGTCAGAATTACGATTTATAAAGTTACAATTGCAAGAGAAAAATCGCAATTCTGATGTTTTTTCTCGCAATTGCGAGTTTATATCTCGCAATTCTGAGAAAAAAGTCATAACTGGGAGTTTATATCTCGCAATTCTGAGAAAAAAGTCATAACTGGGAGTTTATATCTCGCAATTCTGAGAACATATTAGCCCCCCCCCCCCAAAAAAAATTTGACTTTAACTCGCAATTGCGAGTTTATATCATGCAATTGTGACTTTATAACTTGCAAATCTGACTTTTTTTTTCTCAGAATTGTGAGTTTATATGTCGCAGTTCTGACTTTATATCTCACAATGATGACTTTTTAACTCGCAATTGCGAGTTTATATCCCACAATAATGAGAAAAAAGAATTGATAGATAGACAATCAGCTTTCTATTGCCTTGTCCTCATAAATATACAGTGCACTATTGCCCTCTTCGCAAACAAATTACTCTTTTGAGTCTTTGAGTTTGGTCTGAATTGAAAATAAAAAATCTGTAACACATCAGCCTAACGAGTTTCCCAACGAATCAGCGGAACTACTTGTATTTAAAATACACAATCAAAAACAGATTACTCCAATTTAAAAAAAAATCATATATTGTTTTTTTAATGTTTAAATTTAGTCTAGTTAGGTTTAAATTATGAATCAAGTACTAATAGAATTGTTCATGAAATTATTAAAGAAAAAGAACAGTTGCATGAAAGCTGATTCAGTATGGTTCTTATGATTCCCATCAACAATGGTCTGTGAATGCAATGACCTCTGATAGATTACACAGTAATACTACAAGCAATCATGCTAGCAGATATCGTCATATCTTGTGGAAGATTGACTTGTTTAATCCTAGTCTCAGATTGTTCATGCAGGAATAAAGTGCCTCTAAAAAACTATGAGGAAACTGCTTTTATATGTGTATGTTAAAAGAAGTATTAACAGCAGATTAAAAACTCTGATTCACTTCAATATGAAAAGCTCCTATAGTTATAGTCCACATCCATGGATACAGTTCTGCTAAATCTAGTTTTAGTTTGTGAAGAATTCTCTGACAGAGTGCTTCTAGATATTTAACCATTCCAACTGACAGTCGTTTTTTGCCAGAACATTCATCCTCAGTTTCCACACGGTTACAAATCACCAACAAATTCATAAAAACTGTGCATCTGACGCTGAAACATTCTGCCTTCAGTTTAACCTTTGAAAATCTTTACTACACTACCTTTTGCTGAGCTTTGTAAAAGCAAAAAGAGCCAACCAACTCAGTTTAGGCTCCCAGCCCAAGTGCCAGTGCTCAAAATTCATTTTATTCTATTAGAAAGCAGTTTTACCCAATTCCTGTGCGTCAGCAAATCTACCCGGCGTTCATTTAATGCAATAACCCCACAACTGAATCATTAAGCCTTCATTTATCTCCTAACAAAATGTCTTAATGATGCATCTCATTTATCCTCCATCTGCTACAGTACCTGTGGCCACCACTGCTTATTCCTTTCTCTACTCTTTATGTCCTCTTCCAATTCCCCCTATCAGAGATTTGGGAAAATTCCACTTCATTCCATCTGTAACCCTACTGCAGTTTCATTGGCCGCCACTGTACCTGTAGCGCTTCATTCTTCCAGTTTGGACACAGCCACCGCCTCCCTTCCATCCGTGACCTATCGTGACCTATCTGTTGCATCTGTCATTGGGCAGCGGCCAACTTAACATATGTAGCCGTATATTCCCCTCTCCCTCTCTCTGACAATTATTATCTACCTGTTCCGACTCCGTCGGCTGACAAGACACCTACTGAGTTCACTTTCCCCATGAGCTCAGCTCTGGCTGCAGTCAGCTGTAGCGTTGCTCGCTGCTCATCATTTTGATACTTTCTCTGTGTGTCGCGTCAGCAACCGGGGTTCCCTGCTTCTATCCCATCTGTCCAAAGAATTAATCCCCCACACGCTCTAAAAAAACCTATTTTGAGTATCTAACAGGTTTGCAACTGATCAACTGCAAGAAGTCACAAATCAGCCGTTTTTATACATTATATTAGGCCGAAGTGATCTAGAACATATTTTTGGCAATCAAATATGCACTGTATGCATACTTTCTGTTTCCGTCACTCAAAAAACCTTTTAAGTTCATTATATTATTACGCTTCCTCTGGTCTGTGGCGAACCCTGGTAAGTGACATATTCAATTAAATCAATTTGCAACCAAATCTGCTCTTTTTGATATAAATCTACTGATATGCATTAGTTATTTTTGTTTGGTCATATAAACAAACATCAAAAGGAAGTGATTTTGTTCAGTTTAAGGAGCAAATATATATTCTCTAAGAATTGTGAATGAAGTTACAGTTCAAAATGTGCGGTTTAGAGTTCATAACCTATGGTCATACTTGCAGCTGAATTGTATTCTGTGGGCTCTATTAGCACTCGTTTAGTATCAATTAGCACAATGTGTCTGGCCTTTCCTTTTGTGGACAAAACTGGGCAAGATTCAGTATGTGATGCCACATAATCTTTGCTTTCCTGACGCTTCTGAGTAAATTAGGTTGCCAACTTTCAGTAAAACCACACCTGTGGTTTATTACTATCACAAATTATTAACTGGACATCATGTTAGATGCAAAACATATTAAAATAAAAAACTAATTCTTTATGCCATCTTCTCTTGAAATACTGTGAAATTCAACACTCGACAACAGTCAGTGGTTCCAACACATATTAACTGGGGTCCTAATTTATTGGTACTTACTCATTTGCATACATTTTTCATGTTGTTTTGCTTGCTTTTTCATTTGTTGATTCATTTTGATGCACTCAACATCAAACAAACGTGCTGGTTTTTTTCTCTCACTCATTCATTAGCCAGCGAACTGAAGTATACATATCATGTGGAAAACCATGTCCAACCTTCAAATGATTTGAGAAAAGTTCATCAGTACAGTCAGACTGAGTATATTCAGTATTCTCAAACATTGCAATATTTCAACATGGAGCTTAAACTAACAAGCTACAACATCTTGGCATATCTGGTAATTATGAGTCTGCGAACATGATGACTTATTTTTAAAGGGATACCTCACTCAAAAATGAAAATTCTGTCATTTACTTTCTTTTTTTCTGTGGAACATTAAAGAGACTGTGAGAAACGTCTCAGTATTTCTAAAAAGTCAATGGTTACCAAAACCGTTTGGTCAGTTCTTCAAAATATCATCTTTTGTGTTCAACAAAGTCACATAGGTTTGGAATGAGTAAATGATGATCCCTTTAACATACCTAATTCTGAAGGCACAACAAAAGTTGTTTCACATTCCATAATGTACAATTCACAGCCAGTATCATTTACAATAGGAGTTTTAAACATGGCTTTCCCGCTGAAGCCTGTTAGCTGAGAGGCAGAGGAAGAAAGAGAGAAAGGCCGAGAGACACAGACATTCAACCTTGCCTCTCTCAAGGACATCACAGGGTACAGTGAAGCACAGCAATACATTGTGCATGTTTAGTATCAATCTATTAGTAAATCTATTACATGCATGCTGCACTTACTTACGCTGACATGAACCATATCTGATTTTCAAAAGACATCACTCATGAAATGACTTCTTTATTGTAGAACGTAAGATATAGTTTTAGTCACACTATCATTTTATCTCAAACATATATATGGTGAGACTGAGGCTAGTCATCACCCGTTTTACTCTGGTGAATATTTCTTAGGGTAGATTTATTTTCTCATGTCAGTTTCAGTATATGCTGCTGATGCTTTAAAGTCTTGGCTTCAAAAAAGCTATCGAACATTTCCTCTGCCAAGAAAAAGGTTCAATGAAGACATATTGACCTTTTGTGATAGAGCAGCCGTCTTGTTGCACTATAAGGAGTACGTTGTCACAATATAACCTAACATTATAGCCTATTATAGTTTTTGGCTATACTTAAAGAGTAAAAGAATTACGAAATGCAAAACCATAAATTAAACATCATAAAAGGAGTAAAATTTCAAACAATTTTTTTGACCAACATTTAGGCTATTATGTAAAATAAATTCTATATTAAATAAAATATAAATAAAAAAATTCATCTAGGTGTTTGAAACCAAAGTACAAATTTGTTTAATTGAACTTTGGACTTTATAGGTATTGAGATAAAGCTCTTCTTCTGCGTGACAACTAGCCCCGGTCTCCACAGGCCTATTATCCAAATGATCTGCCATTGATATTGTGGTCCATTTTCTGCAGGTTCCTTCTGGCCGTTGCCAGTGCAATCGTAATAAATGAAGTGTGCTAATTATCAGAACGAAGCTGCTATGTGGACTTCTTCACCGGAGTCAGTCTTTATAATGTGAAATATTGGAAATGTTGCCACTGTTGGAACATAATGCATCCCCACCCGGCTTTCATGAGAAATAGGCTACTTCAGTCTGCAATTATCCCATTCAATCACACTCATTCATTTAATGTCAGATCTCTCCCCTATACAAATGAAACATAATATTGTAAGGGGCAAGGTCAATGAATTCCGTCTGATCTATCCTTGCTCGTCTCAGCTATGCATAGACACGCTCGCCCTGCGCACGCCCACAGTCCAAGTAACCCGTGCACTTCCCTCACCGCGCGACCAATACGTCACAGTGATGTTGACGATTACATAAAATGTGATTATTGCCCAATCATGTCGCATCAGATTCGCGTTGAGCCATTAACACCTTTAGAAGCAAGACTAATGATAGCCTATATATGTTTAAAAGCACTGTGGCAGCAGCATACATATAATTGCGAATTCTCCAAATCCAATTATCTGTAGATTACATTTCTACGTTGCGTCTGATAAGCAAATGCTGATATCAGATGCTCCGGGTCTCCGGGGGAATAAGGGAAGTCTTGGGTTGATTCCGGTCCGAATGACTTTTAGGATGAAGCGGATGAAGAAGACGCGCGTCTTTGGGTTGGGTTGTGAAGTTGCTGATATATATAGGCCTATATATATATATTTTTATAAACATGTTAATGTACATATCCCTCTTACATCCCCCACCTCCTTCCACCCCCCACCCCCCACCCCCCACCCCCCCTTCGGTCCCTAGCAAGAGCGCATCACACGCGCATACACTAGGTTCAGGCGTTTCCTTTACGATATTTCATTGATCTACGGCGACGGAAAATTCGTAGAGGCTGGGCGACGCATTAAAGTCTCAAGGCCCAGCTTCGATATTATTGAAAAAAATTAAATTAAATAAGCAATTAAGTTGCTATACCGTCGCGACAACAAATAGGAATACTTTGGCGGCCATGTTGTATTCGTTTAGCTCAATCGGGCGATGCATGCAACAATATTACACCCTTTCATATTTAACATCGCGGCTAAGAACGGAACAAAGCGTGCTGCAATCCCACCCAACGATCCAAACGCGTCCGATGAAGATGTACATGCGCCCAGGAGATGCACAAAATTCACCGGTGCAAAATCTAATAGAGTTAATAAGGCACGGGTGAATGCTATTTTCGTTTAACAAAAAAAAATCGGTGTTAATAATTAATGATGCGGTGATCATAGAATTATATATAGGGATGGTGCGTATCAGTGTAAGGATGCTGACTAACTATCCTCAGCCGTCTATACCCAGATCACACTCCTGGGCAACATGTATCAAAGGTAGTCTGTTTGCATGCATGCTAATGTAGGGGGGCTCATTTCGCGAATTACGCCATATAACCCGATTTGATCGATAAATCGATCCATCGCACATGGGACGGCGCGCGCGTGTGAGCCGCTATTAAAAACTGTAATATAAGCGCGATGTGGCAGACGGTTACATTTGTGATCGAGTGAGGAAAAATGTATGAAAACCGTACTATGCCCATAAATGCTCAGCAGTGAGATGTCAGCTGCTGACGCCCGGTTGCGGTGAGGAGACGGAGGAGATGGGAGGAGATGAAGGATAAAGCATCAGAAATACAGACTTACACTTCGTAGTTCCTGCGTGCGATCCTTCATTTTTCCCCGCCGTGCTGGCCAAAAATATCTCTTGAGATGTCCGCTGCGTTCGTGGATTTATGATTAGCGAATGTCTGGCACCTGTTTAATTTCCCACAGATTTAGGTGATTTCAGGGGAAAAAAGGGCGCCCTGTTCTTCCCCCTCTGCTCTATTTCACGCCTTTTTGCCTTTTCCCTGTTCCTGCTTCTGTGATGGTGTGTCCTCCGTGGCGGTGCAGTGATGCCCCGCAGCGCGCTCTGACTCCAGCACACGAATGCGATTCCGAACGCGGTACTGATGCTGCAAAAAAAAAAAAAAAAAAAAAAGAGGTGGGGGGAGGGGAGCGATGCAGAGGGCTGGAGCGCTTCTGCGCATGCGCTTCCGTCTCACTTTACCTGCCGCCCCTCCCCCATTCCGTTCGCTTGCTGTACTGCGCGTCTCCGCAGCGGTCCCCATGATACTAGGGAACTGTAGTTTGTTTTAGAGCAGGAGCCTCTTTTAGGCCCGACGAAATGATCGATGTGGATCTATTTAATTGTAATAGAAAGAAATAAGGAGTAGGTCACAACTGAAAAACATAAAGCCATTATAAACCTTTCAAATCTTTTTTTTTTTTTTTTTTCATTTATTTGCCATTAGAGGTGTGAGGTACAGTTATGTCACAGTTATGATGTGAACAAACGAGACATGTACACTAACTCAGTCAATACCTCCGTCTACAATATAAATAGAGCAAATAAAATGAGTGTCCAGGACTCCAGGTGTTTAAAGGCAACATGAATTGCAACCTGTTTTACTATAATGATGTATTTCCAAAAGAAACTTAATGTAATGTGGGACTTCAATGTATCTATTGGGAATTAGGGATGAGCAATATTTTATTTTTGAGCAAGTACCAAGGTAAAGGAAAGGGAAGTGGTATGTGGTGGGGAATTTGTGGTCTGCATTTAACCCATCCAAGTGTACACACAGTCGTGAACACACACCCGGAGCAGTGGGCAGCCAATGCTGCGGCGCCTGGGGCTTTTAATATAGCCTGAAATGATCAGCTCTCTGATTTATCAATTAGGGTACATAACATTATCTAAGTTTTAGCAAATTTTGTCTGGGACTTCTTGTGCCTTTCAGCATTTATTTCTTTATTTTTTACTTCAAACGTTATATGCATCTTCACGCTAAATGAATGAAATCAATTCAAATTAGAAACTTGATATTCACCATTTTCTTATGTCATTTCTTATGTAAAGATTATTTTTCTTTACACAGCATCAGTACTAATATTAATATAAATATTTTTAATGATGTTAAAAAAAAAAAAAAAAACGAAGACCACAAATCAAGACAAGGAATATGCATTATAAAAGTAAACATGGTCAATTTTGATTTCATGCTGACATTAAAGCATGTGTATAAATGTTCAAAGCTTACAGATAGACACTGAAAAAAACAAGAAGTTAAATTTACTTCATTTTTATTTTGCATGTTTTTGCACAGTATAATTTAAATACGGAATTAAGTCAAATCTACTTAACTAAGTTATGAAAAATTAGCAAAGGAAATAAGTAAATTTAACGTGGTCAGGTAGAATTTGATGAGTAATTTCTACTTAATTTACCATGCAATACTCATTTCCCTCAGTCACGGTTTGTAAGTTTTACTCAACATAGCACTGTAAAAAAAAAAAAAAGGCTATTAAGTGGTTAAGTTACAATCACGTATGTAAGGAAGTAGACAGCTCGTTATTCTTTTTAAGGTAATATGTTGACTCAATTATTAACTGAATGAACACAGAGACCTGAATTGACACAATCAGTAAATAGTGTTTGAGTATGAATGGGTCATTTTGAGTAAAAAATGAACGCCAGATGTCACGAAACAGCAAGTTACTTAACCTAACAACAAAAGCAACCATAAAACAGTGTAAATACACCTCGAAAACAGCAACAAAAAAATTACCTTATTAATTATTCATGCCCAAGTGCATGATGGGAACAATGGGATCATGACGTTGATATTTACTTAAACAATCTTTGAAAAATAACAAACAATTCCAAGTAAAATATACTTATAAGTTCAAACTTTAAATTCTACAAGCTTAGTACTAATGCTCTTTTTTTTTATTCTTGCCTGAACTAAACTATTTAATGTAGAAATTACATTTGTTTTCTGTAGTATTTAGCAACTGTTGAGGTCCCGGTTGAGCAGGAACATAGCATTGGCAGTGTGGTTATCTGTTGGTCTTGGTTTGAACTACTTGAAACATCTCCCAGAGGAAATTATCTGGGTGGGAGGGATCTTCAATGGATCTTTGTGCCCCAGTTCCCTGCCCTGACCCTGCAGAGCTCAGAAATGTAAACAGCGGGAATTGGTTTAAAGGATATAAGGCCAAGAATTAAACACCTTTTTTGCTAATCCCATAAATGACTCCAAACCTGGTAAAGACATCCCAATCTAAGAGGAAGATATACACAAAACAGTTTTGTCCATGTACAATTAAATTACATTTTACATGTTTTGTTCTTTCATATATTTTCAAATGCTTTTGTAAAAATAAATTAATGCAGCATCCATAAAATATGGTTAAATGTCATTGCACAGTGACACTTTTAATGCTTTAAATGTTCATCAGTCATCTGTGCTCATTCAGTTGACCACAAGGCTTTTAATTTATAAATCCCTCTAAACACCAATAGGCATGTGCATTATCAAATCAGATAACTTTTATTTTTATTTATTTATTTTAAATAAGGTCTTTAACAGCAGTAATTATCTCAAACCAGCTTTTGGTAGGTTTGGGTCTAAATGATTGAATTGAACAGCGGAAGGCCTTTAGGAGATACAGCCTGTGTAAAGCATGGCTTTTCTAAAGAGGGCGCTGTTTGGCTCACTGGAAGTTCCTGCTTGTTTTCTTAAAAATAAATAAATGAATAACCTTTAACACTAGCTTCTCTAATCTTTTTGTATTCTATCTGTTTGTTATATCTTTTTATTTATTATACAATTAACAAATGCAAAAAGGCATATCATTCTTTTTCTATTCTATCTGTTTTCTTTTTATTATATAATAAAAAAAAAACTAGCTACATGTACTGCATTAAGCTAACTGAGACTTGCTGTGGAACTTGCATATCAATTGATTTTGATGGCTTCCATTGTCCTCATTTGTAAGTCGCTCTGGATTAAAGCGTCTGCTAAATGACAATGTAAATGTAATCTATATCAAATCTATATCAAAGTATGTCAGTCTATGTAATGTATTAAATCTTTAGACATAAAGAATAGATACATTTAGTTTACTTGCACAACCACCAGCGTTTGTTTGTCTTCATCCCCATTTAGGAAGGTGACAGGTATCGCTTTCTACATGCTGTTTTTACCGGCATGCCTTGAAAGTGATTAATTTGAATAAAAACCATTATTAATGAACATAATCTAATCAAGTGTGTTTTTAATTTTTCCAAAAAACATCCACTTTCATGATTCCTCAGTACCTGTTTTATGCTATTTCTGTGACATTACAACTTAATTGTTGTTATTGCTCACAGACCTCATTTCACCCACTATAATGAGTGAAATAAGCAGCTGCCAACCTAAAGTTTGACTGAAGTGAGCACCGGAGACAACAATATAAATCTTTTTTTTTTCAATAAAGTTTTTATTGCATCTGAAAGCATTCTTTTTTTGTTCTTGTTCTTGTTTAATATGATAGCTATTGTATACATATGCACTTATAAAACAAATGTAGATATGAGAATCAGATGAAATTCATTTAAAAGATTACAAAAAAATCTTATGTCTATTGAAATAAGTTTTGTAAATTTATCTAGAAATAAGTCAATGTTATTTGAATTATAGTAACTGTTTTCAATGTGTATCTTTGCAAAAAATTTCAAATAGCTTATAGGCATTTCATCAGCATTTTACATTATCTTTACATTCTGCAGTTGTTGTATTATTACAGAAAAGACACGTTTCTTCCAAAATCCTTGGATTTTTTAAATGAAATGGGCTGTCCTCCGCCAAAGGGCTGGTAATATTTTAGAGTACCGTCACCACCCGGTGTAGGAGCGTATTTCTCACAGAAAGACCCTGTAAGACTTGGGCCACACTTTGCAGTGTAGGAGATCAAAAAAGAACCATGCTTTAAAGTAAATGACTGCTTCTTATTGGTTGCTTGGCTTGGAACAAGAGAGTTCTTCCCCAATAGATCATCATCAAACCGGTTGTCACGGTCCCACACCTCAAATCGCAAGGGCCTGCAAGATGAGCATAGACATGATATGAAACATAACAGGTATTTCTACAAATGTTATCACCCATTTTGGAAGCATTTAATGACTGAAACTGAAACGAAGATTAAGGGTGCGTTCACACTTGTCTTGTTTGATTCGATTAAAACAAACTCTGGTGCGATTGCTCTGTAAGTGCAGTTCGTTTGAGTAAGTGTGAACACTGCCATCCGAACCCTGGTGCGCACCAAACAAGCTGACCGAGATAGCTAAAAAGATGGGTATCGGTCCGCTTCCAAATGAACTCTGGTGTGGCTCGAATGAAAAATGAACGCAACATGGACCAAATACTTCTAAACAAACCAAAAACAGGAAGTAATGATCGCATCTTGAAACAGGACAGAGAACAAGCGGCATATCCAAATCAAAATGAGCAGAGGGCAAATGAGGAGGTAAACTGCCTTTTATGAGCTCTTTGTGAGCTCGCAGGTGGTAAAAATACAAACATACACACGCAAAAATGAGCGCACTTAGTCCAACAGAAGGTATATTCAACTTAAAGCGACTTAAAGCTTTGATGTCATTCACCGGCAGTGCTGCTTTAAGTCAAATGCACCTTTTCCTTTTGTTTGGGGTGTTCGGCAAGTTCCGTCACGAAATATACATCATTCAACCCGATCAATCAGGTTGTGAACGTATCACTGTGCCTTCAGATTCGGTATCTTTAGGTTCACTGTCAAAAATGCAAGTGTGAACGCTAAGCGGACCAGAACCAAACGTATCATTTTCCTTTTTGGCCCGGACCAGATGAACCAAACGAACCGAACTACAAGTGTGAACACACCCTATGTTTTGTGAACATAACCACGTACGTTTTTTGAGTCAGATCCACAGTTTCAAAATTAATGTTGTAGTTCCACTGAGGAAAATTGTTGTTCCAAATCACAGGGGTCTCATATGCACGGTTTCCGTAGAACACTTTCACATAACCATCAGTTTTAGAGAAATAGTCTCCCCATAATCCTGCAGCACTCAACACGGTCACGGTCAACGTAGCCACTCCTGGCTTACTCGGGCAGCAGTTGCTATCAACACTTTGATGACCGTTGCATTTGCATGCGCAGTTATTGCTACGATGGCCCACTTTGCAGCTAGAGGGGCAAGCAGTAGATATGGCACTTTTTGTGATGTACTTGCTGATGGCCGCTTGAAGACTGGCTCGTCTAGCTGGGTCGTTTTTCACCAGCATATGCAATGAGCTTAAAGTGTAGGAAACCACTCCAGGGATTTTCTTCAATGACTTGAGCCACACGTCATAACCATTAACGTTGCTTGGATTGAAGAGGATGTCTTGCTGCTCACCATTGCCACCCAGTATTTCAGTGACTCGGTCGGAGAAGGAGCCACTGAAGCTGTTGCCCCTCTCCAGTTGCTTTTGTTTGCCTTTGCAGTAACTTGCTTGCCCACTCACCTTCACGCCCTTAATGACGCCAGATGCCTCCGCCGATAAGCAGTTGCTCACGTCATGTACCGACAGACCCTTCATGGAAACCTGGCAGGTCTTCACAGCGGTGGTTGAATGTACCTTGCCGCCCAGGTCGACTCTCCGCAAGAAGTGTGTCCCATAGATTGAGATGAAATGGTTGTACGCGCTCTCTGACTGGCTGTTGTATTTAGCAGGAAGTGAAGTGATGGAGTCCAAAAATTCTTTGGTCAGTGGAGGACGAGTATGAAGACGAAACCTGTGAAAGAAGAGAAGAAAGACTGGGTTTTCATGCTTCAGTGTCAGTCCAAACCTCAGACTAATGTAATGCTGGGTTATCCTGTGATAAAAATTACAAACAGGTAATTGTGACTTTTATAGACATTTATAGTCAGATTGGATGACATACTGCTTTTAAAATTAAAATAAGGCTATGAGGGATAGACACTGTATAAAGCTCTACACTCTCAGAAAAAAGGTACAAAAGCGGTCACTGGGATGGTACCTTTTCAAAAGATACACCTTTGTACCTAAATGGTCCATATTGGTACCTAATTAGTGCCTAAAGTAAACCTATAGTAGCAGCTTTTGTACCCTTTTTTCTGAGTGTAGATCACATCATTTTTACAAGTCACAACTTTCAAAACTGATGGATTTTTTGTCTATACAGAATTTTTTCACTATTTTTAACCATTTCCTATTTCCTAAACTTTCCCACAATTACATATTTTTATGTTTCTACAATGACAGAAAAAAACAGGCTTCCAGAGTTTATATTTGATCTTACACTTTACAATTAATCCTGGGTAGTCAAGTACGTTTGTAAACCCTAATGTTCTGATTTGAATATTCTTGATATGCATATGCACAGATGCTGAAGCTGAACATCACATGTCCATTACTTACCGAGATCATTGTTTAGCAACAGACAATGAATCATAGAAAATAATTTTTTAAATAGTTCTTTCAATAAACAGCAAAAAAGGGGGTTTCTCTTCATAATAAGTGTGCATTTTGGTTCCCCAAAGAACCTTTTAGTGAACATTTTTAGTGAACATATTTTTTTTTGTTGTTTGAAGGACATTTTAATAATCTAAAGAAACTTTTTCCACTATACACTCTTAAAATTAAAGGTTCTTTATTGGCACTGATGGTTCCATGAAGAACCTTTGCCGTCTATAAAACTTTCCAATGCACTAAAGGTTATTTGCAGTGGAAAAAGGTTCTTTGGAATATTAAAATGTTCTTCACGCTAAGAAAAAAAAAATTATTTTAATAAGAACTATTAACTAAAAATTCCTTCTATGTAATTGCTGTGAAAACCCCATTTTGGATGCTTTATTTTTGAAAGTGTAAAGAACCTTTTGTGGATTGGAAAACTTAAACAAAAGAGTTTAAAAACTAGATGTTAAATGGTCCTCGTGGAACCATAAAGAACCAAAAAGAACATTTATTTTTAAGGGTGAATAAACAACTGCAAGTGGCCAAAAAAAAATAAATCACACATACACGCACATATATACCAGGACTTACGCGTAGTAGCGACAGGAGAAGGAGTGGCTTGTGAAGGAGTATTTGTCTTGAGCTGTGTGGCTTTTGGCAAATCTGGCCGAATGTGAATGTGTCCCACCAACAGCCACACCTGCCACCAGGGGCACACTCAGCCCGACCTTCCAGCTGGCACTGGCTGAACTGGTGGTGTCCTTGATAACCGAGCTGGCCGAGTCATATACCTTGGCGCTGAGGCTGCGGCGGCACTGCACCTTGATCCGCCAATCGACCACCGAAGCTGGCAACTTCTGCTTCTCGTTGAGCAGTTTGTTCTCACACAGAGTGCAGTTGCCATGCTCTCCTCCGCTCATGTAGGTCCGCACATCCACCACAAAAGCTCCGGTGGTTTTCATTCGCACAACGTCAAAGCCTTCTCCCACCAAATTATACCCAGGTACGAAGGGAAGCTTTTCGCACTCGGTGCTAGGGGCCGTTTCACAACAGAGGGCAATGGGAAGACAAAGGAGCAACAGCAGAGGAGCCATTTGCACTGCAGGCTGAACAAGAGAGAGTAAACTAGTAGAATAAAGAGGAATTTTTATTATAAGGCTCTGATTTAATAAACAATTCAAAGCACCAAGAACTATGTGGACACTTCAGTGTAAACTGTCTGAATGTCTTCACATTATATACAAAATATCCAATCAAATGGCCAAAAAAGAAAGAAAAAGCAAACCTAATTCTCAAGTATTTCACCATATATATATATATATATATATATATATATATAAAGAGAGCTGAGAAGAACTTCTGTTTCTCTCTAAAATTACTTTATTAGATATTCTACCCTCCTTTATGAATACTGATATGTTAAATAGTTTAAATTAAGTTATATGAATTTTAGCTGAATTAAGTGTTTTATCTACACACGCATTTGACTATGAAACACATATAGGGTACTAATGTTTGCCAGTTGATGGATCACTGCAATTTTTTCAGGTACAAAATGATGCCACATTAAAGCCACTAGATATTTGGAGTGCAACAAATATATTATTTCTACATTATTGCAGTTTCCGTCACTGAACTACACTGAAAAACAGTCTGCTTTTCACGGGCTTTACAGATAATAAAAAAAATAAATATGTCAAATACCAACCTTGGTGTTCTGGTTGCATAGACATTTACAAAATTGTAAAAATCTCAGTTTTTACAAGACATCCAAAGGAGTAAAAATCATGAAATCAACTCCAGAAGGATGCAGGCTACAAATATTATCTTTAGATTTAGTACAAGTTATACTACACAAATTTCAAACAAATAAGCAGGAAGCTAGAGATAAAAAGTCATTATAAACATATATTTAGTTAAAGTGTCTCCAAATCATGATGATAGTAAAAAATACACAGTGATCTGTCATAAAAAAATGACAGAATTTGGCCTCTTTAGCCACCCAAAAAAACAATCACTTTCCTATGTTTTCAATTCAATTAAATTACTTTCAGTTAAAGATAAATTAATAAGATGTAGCTACTCAAAGTATCTGAAAAACCAAAACACCGTTTTAAAAAGATGAGGATCAACATTCATTCATTCTACACTGTATCGCACACACAAAGACATTTATAAATATTTTCAGTCAAATTAATTGTGAACAATTCACAAAATGACTAATGAAACGCATAATAAACAAAGCATGCTGACATTTACCTAGTTGAGACGTTTTTCTTAACAGCCCTGGTAGGGAAGGGCGGATGACTCTGTTAAATAACACCAATGTTAGAAAAAAAGAAAAGAAAAGGGGAACAAAAAGAGCAGATTCAGAAACACCAGTTATATGTTACCATCACACTCTCCTCCCACATCAAGACAAACACATAGACTCACACACTTATTTTTTTATTTTTTTAGGCAGCCAGCATGGCCTGTGAGGAATAGACTTATTTACACTCCTCTCAGGCCATTTATTAAATGCGGTCAATAAAATCAATAATACTTTTGTAGTTTCACTTCACTGATACCACAGTTTTTTTCCTGATGGATGTTAAAAAGGTGCTGTAACATCAAAAAATAAAATAAAGATAACAGAAACTGTTTCAGTATGAGATGCAATAATAAAACAACTGCATCCAAGCTGTAACGTAACCTTGGTTCCCAGAGATAAGGGAACAAGCACAAGTTTTACTCTGATACTGAAGCCTGATTTGATAACGTTTGTGTAGCTGCACAGACCAATGGCCCTCTAGCCTGCCAGAATTGGAGGAGCCATATGCAGGGCCGTTGCTAGTGGGGTAAAAGGTTGTGATGATTATAGGGGCCCACGGCTGAGGGGGCACCCCCCCCTCGGCGATCTCAACCGACTGGCTGAGACCAGCCTAAAAAGAAACTCTGGACAGTTGATGGGACACTACTGCGTGTGGTCACGAAAGCTTATCATTTAGACCTGTTTTTAAGCCTTGCCAATTTAAACATTCAAAAGAGTTTAAAGCATTCAAACACAAGACGCGGAAAAGCTCAAGACACGGAATACTCGCGTGCCGTGTTCGGTACGCACACAGAGAGCCGCGTCTCACAGACAGCAAGACCGAACCGAGCTCTCCTTTAAACATTGCAAACAGAAAAAGATATGAAAGAGCCCAATTCAGCACCTGCGCGTGGTGTTCTGTGCGCACAGGGCGCACGCAGAGAGACGCGTCTCATAGCGCTTGAACAACGAATTTGCCTCTTCTTGCTTTTGTACCGACAAATATTGGGAGACAAATACATACAAATACATATATTATTTGTATTTATTAATATTGAGAGACAAATACATACAAAATTGTCAAAATACCCATCTTGTAGAGTATCCTCGAAAAAAGTGTCTATTATGTCTTAAGTGAAAGTAAACAGTTGAGAAAGAAATCGGATGTGCATCATTATATTGGATGCACTGTCTCTTAAAGTGACAGTGCCTAATTTACTAGCGGCTCTCGGTGTCCTTAATGTTAATCTAAGAGAACGAAAGAAAGAAAATCAATCACTGCTCTTGACTGAATTCCTTTGTAGTTTTAACAATAATTAATCCACAGTCAAACAAAAATTATTAAGACACTAGATATAATTTTTGATATTTTTTTTTACTAGTGGGAGCAGGACACTATAGTCCATTTATGTAAGTGAGTATAGCAAATTACAGTAAACTGTGACATATTATACCCAAAAATTCTTCATACAGTGGACTGCCAGTAAAACTGATAAAGTTTTTTTGTTATTTTGCTAAAAAGTTATTTTGACACTTTGACCTGACCATGTTTTGCTTGTTTTTTTTTCTTTAATTGATAATACAACTTTTTTACACCACAGACTGAACAAAATTAAGCATTGCTTGGTAATTGGTCAACAAAGTATTGATATAGTTGTGTAAATATTGTCATACTAACAGTTGTATGAATTTTTGATTGATTGGAATCCATTACATACCTTTCTATCAAATCTGACATTATCAAGATTAATTTGTTCTGACACAGTTTAACTCTGAGTTCTTGTCATATTTTATTACCATTTTCTAAACTATAGCAAATAAACTGTAATTATTCGGTTTCTGTACCTGGACCCCTACAAACTTGAAAAACTCAAACATTGTGTAAATAGCACAAATTAATAAATAGAACAGACATACAATTTGAACAATTTCAAACAGGGCCCACTGGTACAACCTGCCCCGCAAACCCCAGCTACGGCCCTGACCATATGGGTATATATGCCAGCTCAGAGCGCCATATAATCAGAATCACTCGACTGAAGCGTCAGCCATCGATTCACATGCAGCTTATAGCATGGCCAGTAACTCAACGCTCATTCCCTTATCTCAGGGAAGTGAGGTTATTTAGTAACCGGAACATTCCTGATCAAACAATCTCTCCCGTTGTGTCGCTGATGCTTAAGTCAAAGCAGAACTAAGCCTGCTCCCAAGCCCAAGTCAAAGTACACAGCAAGCTTAAGCAACGAAGAGACCCTAGTTAACCATAGAGGTCTACTTGACATAATCCCATTCACCGCAGGGAAAAAAGGTAATTACACTGACAAAATACATGCCTGCATAGCAGGGATGTCTTGATTGTAAAATCTAACAAAGGTAGACGCGATGACCAGCCGACGGCCACACAAATCTCCCCAATAGAAATCTCACTGGACCACGCCCAGGAGGAGGCCATCCCTCTGGTGGAATGGGCCTTCACACCAATAGGACACTGACTGCCAGCTGCTTCATAAGCGACAGCTATAGCATCCACTATCCAGCGGGACAATCTCTGCTTTGTAACAGGCAGCCTCTTTAAGTGGCCTCCAAAGCATACAAAGAGCTGCTCAGATTGTCTGAACAATCTAGAATGCTCAACATATACCCTGAGTGCCCTAACAGGACACAAGAAGTTAGGACCCTGTTCACCATTCGCCACGGGGAGGGCTAACAGAGAAATAACCTGGGCTCTGAACGGCGTTGAGAGCACCTTAGGTACATACCCACTTCTGAGCTGAAGAACAACCTTACAGTCGTTAGCCCAAACTCAAGACAGGAAGCACTGACAGACAACGCTCGCAAGTCACCAACTCGCTTGACCGAAGCTAGGGCCAACAGCTCAGCTGTTTTGAGCAACATGGGCCGCAAATCAACCATCTGAAGTGGCTCAAAAAGAGGGCCCTTAGGACTATAGATAAGTCCCAGGGTTGGTATTGTCTTAAGGGCTTTTCACACTGAACGCGAAAATTCGTCAAGAATGTTTGGTGCGATGATGCTTTTGAATCTAAACAATAGATCCCTGTGGGGCTATTCATACCAGGCGCGATCATTTTTTTTTTGTCCTGTGTGTCGATTTTTCACTCCGCAATGAAATGGGCCATCCAATCAGACTTGAGCTTAGATGACGTGCGTGGAGCAGCTGCTGTTGCACAAAAAGGCAAAGAGTGGTGGCGCTGTTTTGAAAACCAGTGTAGCCTAAACAAACACCGAAGAAAAGTATTCTGAGCGAATCTGAGAGAGAAGAGAGTGGATGCCGAGTTCTTGTTATCTTTGGTATCTGAGAACAGATTTATTCTCACATGTTCTTAATATAATTTCTATTAATTCTCCACTGTGAATTATGTGATCGGGAGTGTCCGTCTTCCACGTGTGTGTGAGTCAGAGCGCATTAACTCTCTAGATCTTCCGTATTAAAAAAAAGAGTGAAATATATTTCTAATTCTACACATGAAATACGAAAGCAAATAGATATATGATTATGACGATATATTTTCTGGATGTGTTTTGTATGCAGCTCATGGTGCATGGTGCTGTGGTGATGTGACAATAAAAGTGATTTGATTTGATTTGATTTGATTTGGTATTTTTATAACAAAAAAAGATGTTTATGACAATAAGCAGTGTGGCGTCATTAAACATATAAAGATTGCTTGTCTGCCTTTATAGAATCAAAATCAACTATAGATCACAATCGGAAGTTATTACAAGCACTCGATGGTTTTAAGCAAAAACATTAATAATTAACATACATAAATTTTCATATGTGGCTTGATGCTACTTCTGTTTGTATTTTAAGATGTTTTCTTGTAAGCATAATAGATAGTTTGTGATAGATCATAATAGATCTTAATTTAATTCTGTATATTGAGCATTAAATTAAATCCATATACGAGACACATATCTGAGGAAAATTCATTGTTGGTCGCGCCACCTAGTATGCAGGTGTGAATTAGCAGAAGGCGATTAATCGTTTCACACTTGGTGTGAAAGCAACGTTCGTCAGCGATTCCTCACTTTTTCATCGCGCTCAGTGTGAAACAGCCTTTAGGGCGAGGTGGGTTCAACTTGCGAGTGCCTCTTAAGGACTTAACGACCAAGTCGTGTCTACGAATCGAACTGCCAGCCATGTAGTAGCCATTCGCTGCAATGGCTACTACATAAACTTTGAGTGTGAAAGGGGAATGCCCCTTATCCAACCGCTCCTGAAGGAAGGTGAGCACATGGGATACGTCACAGGAAATCAGGTCCAGGCTTCGTGCTGAACACCAGTCACAGAAGACAGACTATTTTTGGGCGTAAAGATGTCTTGTAGACGGAGCTCTAGCCCCTAAAATGGTATTGGTGACTCTCGGGGGGAGTTGGCTAGACTGCCGTCGAGGGGCCAAACATGAAGGTTCCTATTTTAACTAGTTTGTTGGGACACTGAGCTGAGCATGCTGAGCATGCAAAACGTGCATCCAAAACTCTATGGCTCAGAGGGTCTCGAAGGGATAGAGAACGATCACAAGCTTTCTTCAAGGGAGTTCCAGCTTAGTTGGGTGCAGGAGGTGTGAATGGTGTTTTTTTCAAACCTGCAATAAAACTCATTCAGATTATCTACCAGTTGTTGATTCTCCACAGTGCTGGGGGATGGTGTCTTGTAATTGGTGATGTCTTTCAGACCTTTCCACACTGAAGCAGGATCACTGGAAGAGAATTGGTTCCTTAGCTCTCCAGAATAATTCCTCTTTGCCACTCTGATCTCCTTTTCCAGGGTGTATTTGGCCTGTTTATACAATAATCTGCCCCCATTCCTGCGAGCATCTTCTTTGGCCTGACGAAGCTGTCTGAGTTTTGCAGTGAACCATGGTTTGTCATTGTTGTAGGTTAAATGAGACCTGGTAGGAATGCACATATCCTCACAGAAACACATGTGATGTTACAGTCTCTGTGAGCCTGTCCAGATCGGTGGCAGCAGCTTCAAAAACAGTCCAATCAGTGAGGTGGAAACAGGTTTGTAAATCCCGCTCTGCTTCATTAGTCCATCTTTTTACAGTCCTTAATACAGGTTTAGCTGATTTCAGTTTCTGCCTGTAGGTTGGTATGAGATGAACTAAACAGTGATCAGAGAGCCCCAAAGCTGCCCATGGGACAGAGTGATATGCATCCATTATCCAGTATATCTCTGGTGGGACATGTGATGTGCTATCTGTATTTTGGCAGTTCACGGGAGAGATTTGCTTTATTAAAGTCCCCTAGAATGATTAAAACAGAGTTTGGGTGTTGTTGCTCAGTCTCTGTTATCAGATCAGCGAGTTTCTGTAAAGCCAGGCTCGAGTGTGCTTGCGGAGGAATGTAAACACTCGCGAGAATGAACGAGCAAAACTCCCGTGGCGAATAGAATGGCATACAGTTAAAGAAAAGCGCTTCTAGATTGGGACAGCACATCTTCTTTAACACGGTTACATCTGTACACCACCTTTCGTTGATGTAAAAGCATGTCTCTCCATTGCGCGATTTGATTCTGCATCGCGATCCGCTCTAAACAGCTGAAAGCCCAGCAGAAGTAGCGCGCTGTCCGGAATGGCGTCATTCAGCCAGGTTTTCGTGAAACACAGAGCAGCAGAGTTTGAAAAATCCTTATTTGTCCGGGAGAGAAGTAGTTCATCCGTTTTGTTGGGTAGAGAGCGGAGATTCGCCAGATGGATGCTAGACAACGGTGTCCAAATTCCGCGCTGTCTGAGCTTCATGAGCGTTCCGGCTCGCTTCCCCCTTCTGCGCGTCCTGAAGCATTTGAGCAGCGCTGCTGCTCCACCAACTACAACGTTCAGCATAACGTCCGAATAATCAAAATCCGGTAAAAGATTTTGTGGTGTGTTCTGCCGAATGTTCAGCAGTTCATCCCTGGTAAAACGATCGTGTTTGAGAAACAAAAAACAGGAAAAACTAACAAAAACAGTACAAACACTGGAGAGCTAAGCACTGTGGCTGCCATGTGCGACGCCATCTTAGATCTAATCGGAAATGGGAGAGCAGGGCGGGGAGGACTGCCTTCATGGAAAAAGGTGGTCCGTGGGCGGAGACAGGCGATACTCATGCACTTTCAATGAGGACACGAGCCATCAGTGAACGCAGCCTCGGCGTGGGTGCTGCCAAGACAAGCGACTGGATGTCTGGATGCTTCAGCTGCCGGGGCTCTTAGACAGCGATGAGCAAGTCTTCCTTTTCTTCTTCTTCTTCGGCTTCGTCGCAGGGTCAGCGAAGACATGGTCTCGTCTCTGAAGGAGAAGATTCTGATGATATGGCGCTCTGAGCCGGTTTATATAGCCATATGGCTCCTCCCATTCTGGCACGCTGGAGCGCCCTTGGTTTGCGCAGCTACACAAACGTTATCAAATCAGGCTTCAGTATCAGAATAAAACCAATGTTACTCACCTATCGAGAAGAAACAAGGCAACCTTGGTGTCCGATCGCAGGCCTTCCCGCTCCTTGAGTTCTCTCCAGAGCTGGAAAGCTGATCCGATATTTACACGGGTCCTACTTCTTGCCTTATCGTAACACCTTGTATACACCAGACGAGAGTGGCGCGGCGTGACAAAATAATATAGAAATCATTATAATCAGTGATAATGTCTACACTGGATGCTGCACCGCGACACGACAAATCCCCGATAGGACAACTGTCGCGTCCAGTGTAGACACGGTGTAAGCCGCAGACGTTTTCCGCTTTAGTTTTTTATCCGCCATCTCTATCTTTCTGTTGTCGCACGGCTCGACTGATGTCCGTCATGTGCACTGATGAGCGCTCTCTCCTCTGCATCATAAGTAGACACGCCCCTTACTGCTGATTGGCTACTAGTTTGTTTTGGTGCTGGGCCCGACTCAGTTTTCTAAAGCGTTTTTGAAAAAATACATACCCCACCTTTAATAGTCGTGACATATTGTCAAGTATGGTGACCCATACTCGAAATTGGTGCTCTGCGTTTAACCCATCCAAGTGCGCACACACATGCACACACGCGCGCACGCACACGCGCGCACACACCCGGAGCAGTGGGCAGCCATTTATGCTACAGCGCCCGGGGAGCAGTTGGGGGTTCGGTGCCTTGCTCAAGGGCACCTCAGTCGTGGTATTGAGGGTGGAGAGAGCGCTGGACATTCACTCCCCCCACCTGCAATCCCTGCCGGCCGGGGACTCGAACCCGCAACCTTTCGATTACGAGTCCGACTCTCTAACCATTAGGCCACGACTTCCCTTTAGAGGGCTCCCTAGATAGAGGGCTCCCTATCAAACGGTCTCTCCCATTGCGTTGCTTGCGCTTATGGGGAAAACTCCTGTTTTGCTTTGTTTCACAGTTCTAATCATTGTTGTACGTATGTGTGGGGTGGCGCTATCAAAACAGGGGTGAGACTCTTTTGGGTTAGGGGTGTGTTTGGGAAGTCGTGGCCTAATGGTTAGAGAGTCGGACTTGTAATCGAAAGGTTGTGGGTTCGAGTCCCCGGCCGGCAGGGATTGTAGGTGGTGGGAGTGAATGTCCAGCGCTCTCTCCACCCTCAATACCACGACTGAGGTGCCCTTGAGCAAGGCACCGAACCCCCAACTGCTCCCCGGGCGCTGCAGCATGGCTGCCCACTGCTCCAGGTGTGTGTTCACGGTGTGTGTGTGTGCGCGCGCGCGCATTTGTTCACTACTCACTGCTGTGTGTGTGCACTTGGATGGGTTAAACGCAGAGCACCAATTTCGAGTATGGGTCACCATACTTGACAATACGTCACGACTTTACTTTTACTTTTTACTTTGTTTTGGTGATTTCAAATGTCAACATTGGCTACCAGAAATCACTTACCCCACTTTAAAGCTAGGGTTTGTATTATAGCCTGTATTTCTCAATGGCAATGAGGTGCACTTACTGCAAATGAATCATGACATATAGTCTTGTACTAGTGAAGCTCACACTGCAGGGTCATACTAATCAAGATTTGATATCAGTCTTGATTCAGTCTTCTGTCTGCAGTGTTTAATGCATTAAATTGCAGACTGTTGACCTCTGCACTGGCTGCGATTGGCATCTCTGGATCTGTGCTTGATTGGTTCTTATCTTACTTGGATGAAAATTCCTACCGAGTCAATTAGAAAGGGTCAGTCTCGGTACTCTGTGCTCTCAGGGATTTGAGAGGAATGAACCAACCACTTATTCTGTATTCACTTATACTGTATACCTCATAATAAGTGTGCAAGTTTACTAGAAAACATTATTGAATCTTTGTGAATGGAATCAATATGATTATTTTATTTATCTCACGTTTAAAGAAACAGTTTACCCAAAAATGAAATTTTGCTAAAAAAAACAATTATTCACACTCAGACCTTTCAAGATGCAGACGAGTTTGTTTCTTCATCAGAACAGATTTGGAAAAATTCAGCATTACGTTACTTGCTCACCAACGGATCCTCTGCAGTGAATGGGTGCCGTCAGAATGAGAGCCCAAACAGCTGATAAAAATATCACAATAATCCACAAACTTCCACCAATAATCCACCAAACTGTGCTTGATCTGTGCATATTTCTCTCCTGATTCAGACGAAATGACGTTTTCCACTGGAGAAAGCAATATAATGGAGACTCATATTGTAGGCAGAAGCAAGAGTTTAAAGTTAAAACATACAGCTTTTCACTTCACAAGATGTAAACTGATGAACTGGAGTGGAGTGGATTATTTCTGGATTATTGTGATGTTTTTATCAGATGTTTGGACTCTCATTCTGATGGCACCCATTCATGTTATCATTAAGGATGTTATTATATATTTGTGCATTCTCAAACGACTTCAGTTGATAAAAGTTTTTCACATATCAGCATTCACAAAGAAGAATATCTGACTAAACAATTTTAGAGAGAAACAGTTTTTCACACCTCTTGTCTGCAATGTCTGCAGAAATGGTGTGTAAACCGTTGGTTCTCTAATCATATCATCAAAGCATTTGAGAACAATTAGGCTTTGACTCTTCAATTTCAACCATCTCACATTTATCGAACCACATTTATTCAATTACAGTGTTCATACATCTTATCAGTACTACATCTACAGTCAAGTCAAGTCATATTTATATAGCGCTTTTAACAATACAGATTGTCAAAGCAGCCATCCAAGTGCGCACACACACACCGTGAAAACACACCCGGAGCAGTGGGCAGCCATATTGCCAAGGCAGTTTGGTGCCTTGCTCAAGGTACTCACCTCAGTCATGGTATTGAAGGTGGAAGAGAGCACTGTACAATCACTCCCCCCACCTACAATCCCTGCCGGACCTGAGACTCGAACCTGTGACCTTTGTGTGTCGAATCCGACTCTCTAACAATTAGGCCACGATTGCCCCATTTTGCCCTAATTTGCATTTAATTGTAAGAAAGAAAGCTCTGACAAACCTTCAACAAAACTGTGTTACAGACAAGCATCCCCCCACCTCTTGTATCCTCAAGAGCAATGAGGTTTGGCTACTGGTTTCATACAGCCATTGATCATATCAGTGAAAACTCTTTATATGATTAGATTCATTTATTTCGAAGCTCACTTTCGGTTTGACAAGGGCCACTTTCTATTTAGCGTCTAGTGGTTTTTGTTATTTTTTTGTTGTGTTCATCCAAGCAGCTATCAAAAAAGCCCCAGTACCCTGGCACACCAGAAATCCACTTTGAATTAGTACTTAGTTGTATTTGACCCATTTATAATGACCAAACTTACTTACTGGCATTAATAGCAAATTGTGTTCAAAATATATATGACTTATAACCTTGGTTATTAGTTCCACACAGCATCAGATCTTGGTTTAGTCCCGATTGTGATCTAGGCCATGAACACTTGCTGTGGAATATGGGTGAACCCATTTACACCAACAGCATAGCTGAGTCTGACCCAGATGTTACATCAGTTGAAATGTCCTTCATACTGACAGGCCTGTGGTCTGAAAACAAACTTTACTGTGAGCAATGCAAGATGTAGTAACAGTTCACACAAAAATAAAAAATACAAAAATGTTTATCCTTGTGTCAGTTCAAACCTGTATCATCTGCTCATCACACAAAGAAAATGAATAAGAGAATGAAAGGAAATTTTTATGCTGCGTCTTTGTCAAGTTGGTATGTTGGTTTGTGTTCCACAAGAAGGAATAAAATCATATGGGATGACATGAGGGTGAGCAAATGATGACAGATATTTCATATTTCTTTAACACGCCACTGGATTGATTGCTAGGCTGTGTTGAGCGCACTGCTGCAGGAGGGCTTGCTATTTTGCATTCTGTGCTGCAATTTATGACCCACGTACAGGTCACTGAGTGCAGCGGCAGCGAAGGGAGAAACTTGCAGTCTATCTTAAATGCCTGCCAAGCTGTATCTCAATGCTACAGCAGTCCCTGTACCAGCCAGAGGCGACACAGGACCCCACGAGGTAAAACGCATGCATGAGATTGTTTTTTTCTCCTAAAGGATGCTATCAATACAACAATACCAACTTGAACATTCAATTTTGCCAGAACAATGCTAGTGTTTCATTTATTTATTTTAATCTTAGAAATTGAAATACATAGAACAATGCTTATAATATTAATCTCTGCCATATGGCATACACTTTATGATGTTTGTAACAAATCACAATCTTATGGTTGTTAATGCATAAGCTAACATAAGCTAATAACAACACTGGTCTATCACAATAACATGATGTGACATGGTCCCTGAGCCTTGTAGTGGAATAGCGCTTGTACCCTGAGACTCATGAATATTAATAACGTAACGAGACGTTCCAATAGTAGCACTTAACGATTGACTGAGAAGGTGCTGGCTGGTGAATTTATGAATATTACTACGGGGAAGGATGGAGCTTATGTTTATTAAATAGGTGGTGTGAAGCAATATGGCCTAATTAATATTCATGCACTTGGGCAGGTGCTTATTGCGCCTCGTCACCTGTCATTAATTCACCTCTGCAATGGGATCCCCGAGTGCATGAATGATGAGTGCTCGATGTCTTATCGCCTCTCAGACGATAGCCACAGAAAATCTTCTGCTTTATGACAAATTAACAAAAATGGACGTGTCTAAATGAACCTAAATTAACAATCTAGTACAGTGGTTTTCAATTCCAGTCCTGAGGACCCCCTGCTCTGCACATTTTGCATGCCTCCCTAATTTAACGCACCTGAATGAGATCATCAGGTTGTTAGGGGCGAGAGCCATGAACTGAACTAACAAGCTTATGATCTCAATCAGGTAAGTTAAATAAGATTCCACAGCTAACATTAACATTGTCACAAGTTTAACTAACAGAAAACTAAAATGATTAATTTTTGTAAGACATTCTGTCAAGTCTAGCTGTCTTGTTTGCAATTCTGGCAGGCACCACACAAGTAGGCTATGTTTAAATGGTTTCATTTTAAGGAACTACCTGATAAATTAAAACTTAAAAAGCAAGGTCAGCACTAGTGTAAAAGTTTGTGACATATTCTGCATGTTTAATTCATGATGAGTGGGCTGAATTTATTTTTCTGTGATGTTTTCTGTAAATTTATTTTACTGTTGATGTCATTTCAGTGCATGGCTGTAAAAACCGAATAATACTGTTTTATTTGGAGCATCAAGGTAAAATGGATACATCAACTTCAAACAATTTATTGTATAATTAAAAAACAAAACAAAAAAACTTTGCTATGTATACTGTGTTAAGCTAACTGAGACTTGTTATAGCACTTGCATATCATTGCTCTTTTGTTGATTTTGATTGCTTCCATTGTCCTCATTTGTAAGTCGCTCTGGATAAAAGCATCTGCTAAATGACTAAAATGTAAATGTAAAATGTAAATAATGAAAGAAATTATGATTTAAAGATCCTGGCAGACCAGAAGACCTGCTGAACTTGTAATTGTCACAAAGTCTTAACCTAAAACGGTATAGCAGCTGTTTTTACGCATTTTAATTACTTCAATCTAAACATAATTGTTTATATGATTCCTAATTAAGTTTTTTAATTTTTTTTTTATTAATCAAGGTCAAGCCAAAAAGGACGCTACGATTAAACACGTTTTATTTGATACAGTTATCATACTGCACCCTCTGGTGTTTGAAAACTGTGCTGTGATTAGAGCATTGTAATTAGTTGAATACCTTACAAGATACATAATTAAGGCAGACTTTGAAACAGCATGTGTTGTTTAAATAGTGATATATATTATTACCACGGTAAAGCGCTCTGCTTACATGTCTGCTTATCTCTCTGCTTATCCATGAACACGTCACATAACAAGCTAAGTGTCTACATGTACAAGACAATGACAACTTCAGAAAACATGCACAAAAAAATCATTATTTTATAAATTAATAGCTGTAGTTCTATCCTTAATTTGTCGAATATTCTGAATCATTTAATTCAATGCAAATACCTAAAAATATGAATAAATATTTAAAAATGTCATGAAGTTGTCAACTGCTGCAACTATTAGGCATCACAGAAGCTTTCCCAACAGAAAATGACAAAACCAAACTTTTATTTAAAATGTATTTTCAAACATGGTCTTGACATGTAAACGGCATTATTTCTAATTGAATAAAGCTGGTAATTCCTATGCAAATTTGAATATGTTCGCATCTATATAAATAACTGTATGATATTGATTTGTGCTGTCATTTGCACTTCTAAACACTCAATTCACAAGCTGCAATCTGCAAGATTAATAGTTGAATATTGACTGAATGGGACCTAACAAAAAAAGGAATGTGAAAACTGAATTCTTCCAACAGTAAAGAAACAATTTTCTACAGTATTATAGAAAGGCAGCGGCTATTTACACTCAGTGTAAATAGCAATTAGATGCTATTTACACCAAGTGCAAATAGCATATTTTTTTAGTGACAGATGCTATTTACACTAAGTGCAAATAGCGATGGATTCTATTTACACTGTTAAAATAGCAAGATTTTCTGCTATTTATACTACTTATTGCAAATAATGGCAATTATCTGCACCTCAGTATTGTAGTACATTATAAAACAGTACGCAATAATAACGTACTGAGTGTAAATTATAATTTTAATTCAAATGTATTAAATGGATGCCACCTTATTGGAACAATAAAGCCCTCCCTACACCTACCCTAACCCTACCCGATACTTTATTTTCAACTTTTTGATTATTTCCTTAATTTTTATTGAAAATAAATGCCTTTCTGATGCGATATGAGATTTGAAAAGGGAGAAAAAAATGTTTTGGCAAAAGGTGGGCTCGAACTCGGGTCGCTCGCGTCAAAAAGCATGCGCCTTACCATCTTACCATTGACTAACTCAATCACACGTTAGTGGGCGGAGTTAGTGTATATATCCTTTGCCAACAAGATGGGTTATTTGCACTTAGTGTAAATAGACACTCCGTTATAGAAAACGCTCTCCTTGATAGAGGATCAGTTTTCTCACTATAGATAAAAATCATCTGTTCAAAAAGAATGTACAATTGAATAATAAGTCATTATGTTCTTTAACCTAAAAACAATCAACTATGGTCTTGCGTAAAAGCAATTTTTATTATACCCTCTGTTTGCCCCAGTACAACACTGTGTTAGTCTTTTTCCTCTGCTGATATAAGAACAGGAACCAGGGCTGTGGTATATTCGTGGCCACAGATCGCACACACGACGGAAGTTCTTTTCCTGCTGTTTTACAACTTCAAAAACTCAGATGTCATCATTTAAAAAAAAATTATAAAAAATAACGTACAGTCACAGGAGATGAAGACTGCAGTCAAATTTAAAGTCTAATACGTTTTTGTTGTTTGGTTTGCTTTAAAGAGAAAGTTAAACCAAAAATGAGCACTCTGTAATCTTACCCTCCACTTGTTCCAAACCTTCTGCTGTTCTTTTTCAGAATGTTTGGAACCAAACTGTTAGCCATTGACTTGTTTTTTTCATACTATGGACGTCAAGGACTGCTGTCAACTGTTTAGCTATACCAACATTTTTCAAAATATGTTCTTTTGTGTTCAACAGAAGAAATAAACTCATACAGAACTGGAAGTAACTTGCAGGTAAATTTGTATTTTTGGGTGAACTAACCCTTAACATGAAGCGGGTCGCCTCATGGAGGCAGACATCTTTCACTGAATTAGCCTGCGAATTAGCCCAATGTGCACACTATCCATCCTAAATTCTGTGATATTAGTAATTTTCAATACCATTTAGCGTGGATAGTATGCACATTGGGACGCAGGGCGAGTGATTTTTTGAATAATGGCACCGGTAACGGTGGGTGTAGTCTATAATGAATAATAAGTACTTTTATATTTCACATACATGCACTAAACTTCAAATTTATGTAAAAAAAATAATAATAAAAAAAAAACACAGGAAGCTGAATTTCACTGCGCCACACAACATGCCTTTACATCTGTTATCTTAAGATAATGCAGCGGCGCTTTTACCGTAATTAAATTAGAGGAGCGCACCCTAAACGTTTTGTTACTAGTTGGTAATCATTTATGCAATAAACTCGAAATAGTATGCTAGACAAAAGTAGTGCGTAACTGGATATAACTGTAGTGCGTAAGTGGCTATAATCTACTAAAGAGCTACTCGCGCGCGACGTCGGATACAAAACCCCGCAGACGGCTCGGTTTAATTACTTGCATTGAACGCTAAACCGCGTTTTACTCCGACGTCGGCTCGTTTCTGGGTTATGTGCGCGAGACGTTTTTATATTTAGGGCAAAATGGCGTAGTGGTCGTCGGGAAGTCTTTAATGCGCTCTAGTTGGACTCCTAGTGCGTCTTGACGGAGTGTAGTACGGTATCGCATGGGGTGTAACTTATACATGCACGATGCGTTTAGCCAGAAAGGGGTAACTGTTCGTTTCTAGGCAGTTGTTGTGTGGGACCTCTGTATGTTTAACACTATTTTGGGAGGCGGGAATAGGAAGAATGAAAGAGGTCTTCCAACGGAGCGGTCGTAAACATGAACGGTTCCCTGTACATCTCGTTTTTTCAAGGTCAGCTGGAGTCCGCGCTGGAGCAGGTAGTGCAGCTCGCCGTTCAGGAAATCACCAACACTGTCGGGGCCACTTTGAATTCAATGCTGTTGGAAACGGCCACCAAAGAGCAAGAAAACCAGCGTTTAAGGGCGACCCTTCAGTCTCGTGGAGGGACGAACGATGAAACAAAACAACACACCCCCAGTCAGAGCCCTGAATGCGGCTTTCAGTCTGAAACACTCCGGCGTGAACAGAAAGCGCGAGCTGTTGGTAAGGCTATTTGAGTCCAAACCGTGTTTTTATTGAATGGAAATTAATTGGGTATCTTTGTGTATTTACAAAGCAAATGTGACACGATGGCTTTGTGCGCAGTGGCGAGGTTTATAAAAACAAGGGTATACACCATTTTGAACGGAAGGAGGAAGTCGTAATAAACTTGGTCTGCTTTTGCACCCATGCATTTAAATTCCCTAATTGTGGTTGAACGCCCTTGTATTTTAGAAACGTGGCAGGAATGACTCTGTAGTTAAATCCATGCCTTGATGGAAAATCCAGCTTTAGGTCATAACTCTGTTTAGAACGTGGTAGATGGTCTCTAGGGGGTCTAAGTTGGTCATTAGCTGGTTGATAGTTTCTTAAAACATCTTGACCAACTTTTTTCATGCTGGTCTACCACAGGGGTCCTCAAATCAGGACCATTCCTGCAGAGTTTAGCTGTGTTTGATTAGGGTTAGAGCTAAACTCAGCAGGAAAGTTGAGATTTGAGGATTCCTGATCTAAGCCAACTAGAAACCATCTACCATGCAAAACACCACTACTAGAATATGCTTCAGTTCAGACCGTAATTAAGATATTGGTCTTCAAAACTGACTACTTTTCATTTAAACCAATCATTTACTCTGTTGGAGGAAGTGTGCAAATCTGCATAATTGTGCATGTGAGACTGTATAGAAACAACGCATTGTTTTAGACTGAATATTTTGTCTTTGTTGAGTGTAATTGTATGATTGAAGGAAGTTTTTATGTCTGGTCTTTGAAATGAATCTTAGTCAGCAGTCTCCAGGCCTGTGTGGACATGTATACATGGAGTATGGCTGACTACTTGTGACTGCTGCCAATGGCTGGTTTGGGTGATGACGCTTCTGTCGTTGAGCTGCTCCTTAGCGCTGCTTTTCATACTGCGGTGACGGTAGCCATGGGGAGGGTGCCTTTGCCTTGCATTTTGGCCAATGGAGGTGGTTAGAAGGGGCCACACCTCCCAGACACTGCGGAGGGTATCCATGGTTGGGGTTTCAGGGGGGAGTATCATGAGAGTCTTCATCCTAAGCAGAGACTGCAGCCAAATCACAAAGGAGCCCAATGATCCGCTTTGATGTCATAGCTTGGCGTGTCAACATGCGCACACAGTTTTTTCAAAAATGCACCATTTAATTTGTTTGCGATAGATGCACCACTAGAATTTAATGGGAATATCTGCTCTTGATTCATTTTAGTCGTCATGGCAGTTAAACATTTACGCATTTATCCAAAGCGACTTACATTGCATTAAAGTTATAGTCTTTACATTTTATCAGCTCTTGCTTTCCCTGGGAATCGAACCCATGACCTTGGCGTTTCTAGCGCCGTGCTCTACTATTTGAGCATCATATTGCAGAAGTAAAATGGGTAGTGAATAGTGTTTCATATTGCCTAGAAATTGCTGCACGTTGTCATTAGTGTGAGCCAGGTTGCAAATTACATAGTTTAACAATGAAGAATGAATATTTACAATATAATTTTCCAACATGACTTGGTTTAAGGGCTTGGTTTGTTCACATTTTATGCTTCGACAGTAAGGCTTTTAGGGACTTTTAGATGTGGTGTTTCAGTTGTCTGATCAAAATGGGCTCCGTACAGTCAGGGAGGAATGCAGAGGACTGCATGCTGTGCATTTTAAAGGCTGTATATCTGCAGGGAGGTGCATTTCAGACGAGTTACAAGATAAGCGTCCAAATCAAAATTCAGACCTTCCTTCTGATTTGAATACAAGCCACTGATACCCTGTCACTATAAGTGCTGAGGTAACGATTCCTCCTCTGTCCTAAAATACAGATTTTTGGAGATGCCTAAACTTTTTAAAACCTCAAACTGAAATGTTCAGTATCGCTTTGAAAGTCGTACTTTGACAGTTTGTTGATAATTTGACAGTTTTGTGTTTCGCTGTGTTTAAATGTAAAAAAAGGATGCTCAGTTTGTGAACATGGTAAAGAGCATTATTATATCTGTCCATTAATTAGTTTTTTAATAAATGCATCAGTTTTGCAGGATTTTTAGTAAAAATCTATTTACTTGGTTTTGCAGCGTAAGCTTCCTAATATGACCATCATACGTGTTTGCATACAATATGGTAGTATGCAAATATTATAATAGGTCAAGCTTAAAATACGGCATTCAATTTATACAGTCCATCCTTTCCATTTCTGCATCAACGGATATACATTCGTAGTGGCATTTTTCTTAGATTGCCTTCAGATCTTGACATAGTGTAATTGAGGCTTTAAATCGGAACTTTTCTTTCAGAAAGTGGGGTGCGAAGCAAATTGGTGTGATTCTCATAAATGTCAGCCAGCAGCTTTATTTTGTGCCTTTCTCTGCAGTGTGTGGATGGCGCAGAGAGAGATTAGAGAACCTACAGGCAATAACTACCTGTTTGTGTCACAAGACAAATATATATCATCATGTCCCACATTTTGTCTCCATTTTCAGGTCAGTTAAAATCTGTTATGGAACATGTGCTGGAATTTGGCGTTTGTGAGCTGACTAAAATCGTGGAAGACAGCTTTGACGACCTGCTCTCGGAGTTCACCAAGAAGGAATGGGAAAACCAGATATTAAAAGAGCAGTTACAGGACAAGAACATAGTGGAGGACATTGATGTGCTTGCTTTAGAAATGAAGGACCGCGAAAATGACTCTGCCTTTCCTAGCAGTTCCAAAACAGAAAAGCAAGAGTCCAAAGGCCTGCAGGACCAATCGCACAAAAAAGAGTGGGGAAAGGAAAAAGCTGAAACCACAAATGGTACAAACTGTTTTATTGTCTAGTAGTTGATAATGCACACTACCGTTCAAAAGTTTGGGGTCTGTAAGATGCTTTTGAAGAATGCTCACCCAGGCTACATTTATGTGATCAAAAATACAGTAACCTATAAACAGTAATATTGCAAAATATTGTTAAATGTAAACAATTATGATTTTTTATTATTATTTTTTTTTTTTTTTTTTTTTTTTAGATAGATTTTGTGCGTTTATTGCCTGTTATTAGGACATGGCAGTAATTAGTACATTAGTCCTGTGATACAAAGCTGAATTTTCAGCATTATTATTATTCCAGTCGTCAGTGTTTATTATTTTATATATAAATATTATTATCAATGCTGAAACGGTTGTGCTGCTTAATTTTTTTGTGAAAAACTTTACATTTTCTTTATTTAAAGTAGTTTTTTGAAACATTATAAAATCTTTAGTGTCACCTTTAATCAGTTACATCCCTCCTGAATAAAAGTATTAATTTAATTTCTTAAATTAAATGATAAATAAATAAATAAAACTTACTGACCATAGTAGTGTAAAGTTGGATTGAATCACTTCTTTTTGTGGAAAGAATTTACTCCAAATGAATTGTGCCCACTGATAACATTGTTTATTTGTATGCGCTGTCTGTTGTTTTAGCGAACTAAATGAATTATGAAAACCAGGTAACTGTAAAAATCCTGTTTGTTTGATGCAGTTCCCTACCTTTCAGGCTGGTTTAAGTTTTCAGGTGGAGCATTAAGTTGTGGAGGAGGATTCAGCCTACCATGATATGGCTTACTTTATTGTAACTCTACATCATTCCTCTACCTGGCACCTAAAATGTCTCTGAATGAAGTTCACAGTGTTCCTATATTGGTTATTGGTTATCAGGCTGGACATGCAACTGTTGTCCATCGTTTGAGTGGCTCCTACGATCAATAAAAAATGTATACAAACATTACTTTTAAATAAAATTCTGTTTAGTGCCTACTTTTCATGGGCAGAAATCAATTGCAGCAGGCTTTTGAGAATAAGATGCAATCAAATTTTTCATAGAAGGCATGTCTGTGCTAAAAAATGACCGTGAGTTCATTTAAATATGGCTGGTGTGGAGCTAATGTTAAAAAGCTGATGTAAAATGCTGAGTATTCAAAATATACTCAATGTTCAATAATACACCAAAATTTAATTTCCTCTTTTATGAACACATTATATTGACGCCTCAGTTTATTGGTCAACTGTGGACAGACCAGAAACAAAAGTACTTTATTGTTTTGCCAATCTGTTCTTTGGGTTTCATTCAGAATTCTATTTTTAAGCTGTTATGTAAAAACAAAGCACGCCAGGCCAACGATTCAGCTCGCAATAAACGTCTTGTGTTCAGACTGATAGTGCCTGCTTTGCAGGTAATTATTGAATAAGACCCAGGTGTTTGTACTGAAATATGGTTGTTTTCCAGTTATTATAACAATTGAATTTCATTGTAACTAGTTATTATTGCATTCAAATGCAAAAATCACCTTTAAAAGCGAATTCTATGTTTGAATTGCAAGTGAATTGCAACAAAACTTCTCTAGATCTCTGAATGCAAAATCGACAAACAAAGGTCATTTGGTTCCAATTTGGTTTCCAAAGTGTATAACCCTACTTATTTATATGAATGGAGTTAATTAAACCTGAAAAATAAGTCGGGTTTAAAAAAAAATAAAAATAAGTCATTGTTTTTTATTTCCATCTCTAATGCTTTTTTTCCCCCGACAGAACCAGACAAGCAGACTGTCATTGCAGTGGCTGAGGACTGGGTGCCCATCCTGGACAAAGTCTTCGGGCAGAAGTGGTGCAGTGACTTCTGGCAGATCAAAGAGGTTACCACCAGTAAAGAGGAGTGCACTGGGCTGAGCTCGGGCTCTGTGACCAACATGGACAGCTTAATTCGGGAGACGCTCATGCCGTCTTGCCTGGCCACTCAGAGGAAGCTGGAGCTTGAGGTGGGCCAGCCGCCCTGGTTGCCACTTGACGATATGGAGGTCGTTTCTCTCACATCTGAGTCTCGAGGCGTTCCTGTCATCAGCTCCACTGGTAGGCGGAGCTGTGCTGATGATCTAGTACAGTCAGTGCTGGGTTGTAACTGATTACATGTAATATGGTTTACATAATCTAATTCCAAAAATTAAGTATTTGTAATTAGAGTATATTACATCTTAAAATGTGAATATTCAAGTTACTTTTTTTATTGATTACATGAAAGTGAAAAAAAAAAGTGAAAGTGACGTGACATACGGCCAAGTATGGTGACCCATACTCGGAATTCGTGCTCTGCATTTATCCCATCCAAAGTGCACACACACACACACCGTGAACACACACCCGGAGCAGTGGGCAGCCATTTATGCTGCGGCACCCGGGGAGCAGTTGGGGGTTCGGTGCTTTGCTCAAGGGCACCTCAGCCGTGGTATTGAGGGTGGAGAGAGCGCTGGACATTCACTCCTCCCACCTACTATCACTGCCGGCCCGAGATTCGAACCCGCAACCTTTGGATTAAAAGTCCTACTGTGTGTCATACCATTTAGCTTTGATTACATTCAGTCTAGGGCTTTAAATTTTTTTTTAATTTTGAATATTCGTCGAATTTAAAATAAAAATCCACATTCGAATGCAAAACGTTGAATTAGAATTTTAGGTGTGTGACAGGCAGTCTTATCAGTGGCGCATGAGATGCGATGACGATGTAGGTAGGTGATATTGCATTTTAATGCGTTTTTTTGTTGTTTATGTCAAAGCTGGAACCAAGCCGTTCACACAGAATGCATATTTTGCGCATTTTCTAGAGTTACCTCTATCACCGTTGCACTCGCGTCTCGCAAAAGAGAGTCGGATATTTAGCCATTTAAAATTTTTGAAATTTATGGTGGAAGCCAAAAGAGTTCTTTTCCTCTAACTGAAATTATACCTTTTAAATTTGAATATAATCTGAATTTTGATAATATTTAAGTACAAAATTCAAATTTAGTTTTTCAGCCATTTTGACAGCCCTAATTCAGTCTATAATCAGACTACATACAAAACAAATAATTATGCTATAAAATATAAAATATATTAAGTTACTAAACACTAATGACGTATAGCTGTGAAACCCAATGTCGTCATATTCAGTGACCTTCAGTAACTGTTGAAGTCTGGACAAAAATATTTCAAACCTGAAAAAAATGTAATTGTTGTTTTCATTTTTATTAACGTTTGTTCTTGTAATGCAGAGATTCCCAAATGTTGTTAACAGCCAAACCCCTTACAATAAAATAGTTTAATGTTTAAATAATTTAACAACACACGATTCACGTTCAAGGCCCCGATATACTTCAAAGTTTTCATTCTTCGTTTGGGGGTTGAAAGAAGTTCGAAAAGGCTGAGCGACGTATACTGTTTTCGAACATTCCAACACCCCCGCGGTGCTGGAGGCGGGATGTAGATTAATATAAACATGTGTCGCGACGCTCGCGCGTATGCCCTAAACGCACAACGATACAATGATGGTGTATCTAGGTGTTAGACGGGTACCATTGGTCAGAATATTATAGACAGAACAGTAATGATTAGCAGCAGTTCAGAGTTTGCAATACATAAGAACCATTCAATTTCCATGATCAGTCTTTAAGTGTGAATGGCTCATAGTCTGAAAAATTTAGCATGATGTGGAAAAAAAAATATTTGAGTCATCTCAATAACACAAACCTGTTTGTTACTTTATTTTATTAGTGTTCATTTATTTTATTAAACTAGATAAATTATTACACCTTTCTATATTTTATGTGGTGTCATGATTTGATAAAAAAAACAAAGGTTTATTATTGTACGTTCTTTTGGCATTTCATTTATTGTATACCTTTTAAATTCGCTTATTGAAAGAACAAGCATCAGCAAACATTTATTTGAAACGCATGTATTTGGTACTTTCTACCTTACAACTTTACTCTTTCCTTTCATTCTTTTCATGGCTTTGAAAAACTTGCATCTGATGTTTCTCTTCGTAACTTTTTACATAACTCCGGGTCGTCAAAAGCAAGCTTCATTGCAATTTCTTTCTAGGAATTAAATGCTTTCTCTGAATCTTTAGTCTACGCGAGAGATCGTACAGGTGCGGATATATTTGTGGCACTTCAGTTATTCGACACAGTGTATTTATGTTGCTAGTGATGTTGTTCTCCTGCCTGACCTTTGTTGAATGAGAAAGGAACCGGGGGAAAAAAATCTTGCACGTCAAAGAAGGTGGAGTTCCAGAACACACCACTGATTGCGTAATCGCCACAGACCAATGGTAGCTCAAAGGTGTTTAGGAGCCAAAACGAACTCCCCCAGAAAGTTCGCTTTGGTGAGCTGTATCGAACTGCCGAAACGAAATGATTTTGTTCGACGTCATATCAGTTCGTTCTTCGATTTCGTTTGAAGTTTATCGGGGCCTTTACAGTACTCTGATATCAGTTAATGGTCACATTGACATTCTGGTAAACAAATAAAATGTTTGTATTTTTTGTGTTTAAATAGTTTTTTAAACATTTTTGATTAAATACATTTTTCATTAACTCACAAAACCACTGCAGTTCTTACATTAAGCCCATTTTGGGAAACCCTGGTGTAATGTTTAATGAATTTTATGATGATTTCTATATATTTCTCGTCTTTTTTTAATGTTAATATATGTTTAATGGTAAGTGTAAAACAAATTAGATTAAAAAAGTAATCTAAGTAGTCAGAATACATTACCTAAAATGAGTAACCTAGGTTGTTACTAACAGCAGTTTTCATTATGTAATTAGTAACAAACTATAATTTGTAAGTAATCAACCCAGCACTGAGTAGGGTTGTATTTTGAAATCATACCAACTTTTCAAGTTGCTGTCTTTGTAATTACAGGTGACAACTCTCAAATCAGATCCCCGTCAATGTTGCAAAGACTCCTGACGCTTCCTTCCCAGCTTCTTGAGGGTGATGATGAGTCCATGGATGCCGTTCCCAGTCTGGAAGTGTCCACAGATCCGGCTGATTCAAAGGTCGGTATGCGCTCAAAGAGTGACCAGATGAATAAGAAAAAGGAAGAGGAGGATGAAGAAGAGGAGAGCGACGACGACGCGCCGGCGGACAGGACCGAGTCCTTGAAACACAAAGGTAGGAGAAAATCCCATGCTTGCAAAGAGTGCGGCAGGAAGTTCAGCCGGGCGCATCTTCTCAGAGCCCACCGACAAACGCATGAGGAGACGCCCAACCGATGCCCACAATGTGGAAAGAGTTTCTCCCAGTCTTCAAGGCTCCAGGCTCACTTACGGACGCACATGGACAAAACGATATGAGGGCGTGCAGATGAAAGAAATACAGGAGAATAGGAGGGGATGTTTTCCAGTGATAGTTGCTTCTCGAAGCGAGTCAGACTTTCAAATTCATTTCAAGTACAGGTGAAAGATATGCAAGAAACGTTTTTGGTAGTTTGAAGGTACACTGAGGTAAACTGATTAGTTATCCGACACAATTTAAGATGTTTTTACCACCATTTACGTTTCTCTAATTTTAGGGATTATTGGAAGAAACAAATACCAATAAAAACAAGCTGTGTACGCAGTGTAAATATCAAAGAAGGGCTGTATAGACCATCACAATAAGGATCGAAGAATTTCCTTTTTCCATTGGGTGTTTTTTCCTAAAACTTTGTAAATATTTTAAACATGTTACATGAAGATGTCATTGAATAGGAGGTCATTAGTTAATAGGTCCCTTGCAGCATGCTGGTCTTGTTTCTTTTTACAACCTTTTGAATGTGATCAAACGAACCAGAAATAGTGTAACACATCTCCTGCGATCAAATCAACCAGTTTTTCATATGTCCTTACTGACTTAGTACTCAACATGAAATACCTCTTATGTTCAGATGTCGTACTGGATTTTTTTATATAATTAAAATCTTGACATACACGTCAGATTCTAGATGTTTTCTTCAACCTTTTGCCATTGATTGAGGATGGCTTACAGTTTTTGACTTGAACAATTGTCATCGACTGCATGATGTGCACAACCAAGGATATCTTCAAGAGGCGGGGAGTCTGAAGACGAGATGACAAGAAAATTGCATTGACATGGTTGTTTGGAATGAAACTTGAAGCTCCCAACTCTTCATATTCTCATTTCAGTGACTTTAAAAGAGGATCTGACTTTCTTAGTATCCTCAACTAGAGTAGCGTCTTCCTGTACTGCTTGCGTGAGGTGTTCGCATGGCTCAACATCTTGAACTTGGAGAAATGCTCAGTTGCTGGTTGTGTGATTTGGTTTTCCCAGCATCGGTGGCATGTATCTGAATACAGAGTCTTCCTTAGGGAAGCTGTTATCTACCATTTCCAGAGAGGCAGACGGATTCTGCACTTAAAATTTTTGCCCTGTATCGAAGGGATATAGGTCCCATCTGTTACGCACATTCCCACACTCGACCCTGAAGTTTTACAATGTCTCTGTCAGTAATAAGCATGATGGGGAAAAAAAGAACAAGGTGTTACTGTTACTTCTCGGATCAATACCTCAACGATGGGACCATATCTTTCAGGACTTCTGCAATATCAGGAGTTAAGGTCCTGCTCAAAAAAAAAAAAAAAAAAGTTTACAAATGGAACGGGACCGGCCAGTTGGCCTGCTTATTATTTGATTGTGCATTTAAAAATGTGGCTTATTTGGTTTTAAACGACCTAATATGTCCCTGTAGGAAGGTACCAAGAACCTGCGACCCAAAAATTACAATGAAGGGAAAACTTTTTCGACCATACACACTCCTTTGGATTGTATTGCTTTTTTTTAACATTATGGGCCATTACATTTTACATTATGAACTCTAAGCTTCTTTCAGATGTACTAGTATCGTATCTTCATTTGTAGACTATAATGAAGTACTTTATCTGTTTAGTGCCTAGATTTAACCGTTCAATAAGCTGATCTTGTAGGTGTTGGTGATGATTGAGGTTAATTAATTGTTTAGCACCCTGCCTTTGTTAAAAAAACAAAAAAATAACCAGAACTCCTCCTTTCTTGTGCTTTCTCCTGAACAGTCAGCTCTATATATTGTACTAGTTCTCTTTAATTGTTACTGCTAGTCTGATCTGACTTCAATGTCAAAATAACTTGCTATGTTTCATCAATTCAGACTGCCGGGAGGGATACCTAAGAGTTAGTTCACCCAAATATTAAAACTCAAATTATCTTACAGGTTTAGTCAGGTTTGAGGGTGAGTAAATAAAGGCAGATTTTTCATTTTTGACTGAACAATCCCTTTAAAGGACTAGTTCACCCAAAAATAAAATTGTCATCATTTGCTCACCCTCAAGTTGTTCCAAACTTGTTGGAACTGAAAAGAAGATATTTTGATAAATGTGGGTAACCAAACAGTTGCACGTTGCCATTGACCTCCATAGTATGGAGAGAAAAATAGATAGCGGCAGTTTCGGACATTCTTCAAAATATCATCTTTTGTGTTCAACAGAAGAAAAAAAAAATCAGACAGGTTTGAAACAACATGAGGCTGAATAAATGACAGAATTAAAATTTTTGGGTGAACTGTCTCTTTAAGCTAATCACAGCCCATGGGTCCAAAAAGACTAAAGAGGAACTGGTGATATTAGTAAGAGTGACAATGTTATGGTATATTTCTATTTGTTCTGGGTTACAATAAGCAATTTAAATCAATATTGAAGGATTCTTATGCAGTCTCTTGTAAAAACAACAGTGCAAATTTGTGGGGTATGTTTGTTTGCGTGTGCGCATCTGCGGTCACTGACTTTCCTTGAAGTGCATCATGGTAACTCAACTGAACTGCATTAATACCATTAATACCCTACATCTGTTTTTTTTTTTGTAACCTTTTTTCTTATGATGCATAACGAATAGCATCTTTCTGCCAAACAGTCTGAAACATGAGCTTTGTGATGCAGTCTATCATTCGCCCAGAGAACTGCATTGTTCTAATGAACTACTTGAGCATTTTGGTGTTTTGTTTTGTTTTATGCATGATAACTCCTTTTTGCGGTTTTGTTACCTTCTAAGGATCTGTATTGTCATGTATTGAAAAGAACACTTGTTGTTACAGACCAATTGGATCAACTCTCTTCCATGGATCATGGTTCGTAGTTTTCTGTTTTGTTATGGCATAGTAGCTCTAAATGGATTATAGAGTTCAACATTTGACCAATAAATGCCAAGTATTACTTTGGTACCATTTTCTTTCTTTCCTTTTTTTTTTCTCACTCTAATATATATTTTGCACTGTTTTCCTGTTACTCCATACATCCATACCTCAGTTTTGTTGGTAGTCTGAAAGCATTGCTCAGTTAATTACCTCAGGACTCATTCAAATAGTTGTATTTATGGCGAAAGTAGTCAAATACAAGAGCTCTGTTAAATTTGGGTTTACATTTAGTAATATTTTTAGTTAAAATCATCTCTAAATTGGGAGAAAAAGGGTGATTAATGAGAACTTTCTATTTACTCAATATTGTTATTTTACAGTAAAAGCACATTAAGATCCAGGTAATTATGAACCACATATACAGAAAATCAATACTAAATCTTTTCCTTTCGATGTTGCACAAAATTTGGTCAACTCTCAAAAGTCATTATTGGGAGGTTGTGTATGTTTATTTTTTTTTCTTCATCTCTTAGGAATGCTTGTCGTTGTAACCAGCGTTTAATTTCTACTTCTTTTCCAAACAAAAATATAAAAAAATAAGATTTTGCCTATCACTGAAATGTCTTTTAATGTGATTGGAAGTAGTTGTGCATTTGAATTATGGCAATACATTAAAAGGTGGAATATTCAATCAATTATATGCTTTGTCATTTTTCATTACAAGTCTTGAATTGTATCATCCATACGATCTGTTTCCTTCATTTCTACCAGTGCAACAGTAGACTGGGTGTTTATCTCTCAGCTGAGTTTCTGAACTATGTAGCTGGGATCTCTGTTTTTCACAGATGTGCAAAAGGCAACCAATCAAATGGCCCTAGGTTTTTTGTTGTGGTTGTTTTGTTTTTGACTTTCTAATAAATTCTACAGTAAAGTCCTCCAGCTAGATGCAACTCAAAAAAGCCTTCCGGTTTGATGCTATTGTGTTGTTCTAAGCAGTAACAGCTGTATGACGCTTGGAGTTTGACTTGTATAAGTTGTGGAAATTGCTGCATACTACAGTCTGTGAGATGCACCTTCACAGCAAATGAAACAACATACAGGATGAATATACAGTGTATGTGCTCCTATTTTGTTTTTAAAGAAGTAGTTAACCCAAAATTCTGAACCTCAAGATGCAGATGAGCTTCTTCATCAGAACCGATTTGGAGAAATTCAGCTTCCATCACTTGTTCACCAGTGGACCCTCTGCAGTGAATGGGTGCCGTCAGTATGTGAGTCCAAACAGCTGATAAAAGTATCACAATAATCCACACCACTCCAGCCCAGCTCCTTGTCTGTAAGTAACAAGTCATTTTAACTTTAAACTGCTGCTTTGGGCCAGAATACAAGTCCATAATAACACCGTTATGTCTGGTGAAAAAGTCCATCCCCTGTTGTCCTCTGTTTTGGCGAAAAGCGACAGTTTGATGTTAAAAATACATTTTATAATTTGTTTCTTACAAACGTGCAGCTTTTTGCTTCAAAGAAGGTTAATTGTTGGAGTGGTGTGGATTATTGTGATGTTTGTATCAGCTGTTTGGACTCTCATGCTGACGGCACCCATTCACTGCAGAGGATCCATTGGTGAGCAAGTGATGTAATGCTACATTTCTACAAATCTGTTCCTATGATGAAACAAACTCATCTACATCAAGGATAGCCTGAGGGTGAGAGCATTTTCAGCAAATTTTCAATTTTTGGGTGAACTTTTCCTAATAACTTTAACTTTTTCTTTGTCAAAAGCCAATTTAAATCCTCATTGGCTCAATGTTCTATACAAAGCGTTAAAATGCCCAAACTGTGAACAATTTTATGGGCACTGTAAAATAAGCTACTGAAATCTCTTCCCATTTAATGGTGATTGATTATCTTTCATCTCAGGTCTTACAGCCTCTTAAACTTATCAATTGGTTTCCTTGAGGTCCTGTTGGCACATTACCCACAGTTGTGTCATCTGTAAACTGTGTCTAAAAGTGTAATGGAGACAAACACATTATTGGAGGGAATCCTGTTGGGAAAGATGAACAATTTCTAACTACAACTCGTGTATATATGCATCCTCTCCCTCCAGAGAGAGGAACAATTTTACTGTCTTGTCCTCTGGGGTTTAATTATGGAGGAGCAAAACATCATATGTTTATATATAATACAATACAATTATGTTAAACATACGAATAATTCACTTTATAATTCAGATTTCATTCACTATATATCATTACATCAGATGATTATGTAATTTACTGAAATGTCCCGTGTATAAGTGCACCTGGGCCAAAAGGAGGAGTGCATTTGCTTGCTTTTATGTATTACACATATGAATGAGAAAGACATTGGTTATTGTATACAAAGCATTCTGTGGAATGAGTGATTCTGATTCCCATTATACAACTAAATCCAGACCGTGTAACCCAGACTGTCTGTTATTCATGTTGAGAACAGTAAGAACTTGTTTGATAATACAAGATTTGTTTTCTCTTTGTAAAACATGCACGGAACACGCATGTCAATGCCTTATGCATTTTATTTGATTGTTTCACCGCTTCCTGTTAATAATGGTAATATTTTACACAGCAAAATATTATGCATTGTTTTCTTCATATTATAGGAGTTCTATGCATAAAGGTAATGCATGTTTGTTTACAGAATCAAATAATATTTTTTATTAACATTTCTTATTAGCTTTAAACTTCATAACTCCATTCTAGATCACATCTGGTTCCAATAGGCTAAATAAATAACAAATAATATAAAATTACAATAAAGTGAAATAAGTTGGTGTAGATTTTTATTTTACATTCATGCATCTTATTTTCATTAGTTTCACATTTTTCTCTTATCAATGGTTGTATTTCGCATATTGTATATTATGTATATATACAATGTATATTATGCGTAAAAAGAAGTCATTTGATTTTTTTTTGTTACAACCCGTTTGTCCTGTGCAATGAAATGCAGGACTCATCATTTACAAATCATCGATTAATAACAATCATGCACACTTCATCCACTCCATAACATCTGTGGAGTGCCAGAGCATGTGATTCTTCTCTCCAGTCTCCAGTCCAGAGCTTTTATTTTGAATAACTGCCGATGTGTCTCTTCCTTCAGATGATGCATGATGATAGCATGAACATCAGCCAGAGAAGGAACGACACATCTGGTTGCACAAAACACATGTTCTAAGTCTGTGCAAATGTTTATTGTATTCATCTCAGCCTCGAATAACACGCACGAAAACGAGCATTTGTAGGAAGTAAATAAGTAGCAGCTCAGCGCACGGTCCCGCTGCGCGCGCATTTACATTTTTACGACGGAAGTGCAACGGCTGAAACCCGGAGGAAAGTGACAACGGGAGTGAAAACGAAGCGGAATTAGTCCATGAGAGGGAGGAGAGAGCGAGAGAGAAGGAGTGTGAGCGACAGGGAGGTTGCTGGACGCTGGGGCCAAGGTGGACGTGGCGGGTCCGGCAGGGGTTTGATGTGGGTTCCGCTTACGGCGCGTTGACGGCCGCAAAAAAAAAAAAAAGCAATGAACAGGTAAAAAAAAAATAAAAATAGCCGAGGCGTTCTCCCGAACGGTTTTATTCGCGTTCTGCTATTTTCATCCCTCTTTTCCTCCTCCTGTCTCTCCTGATAGGTGGTGATGAGAGCGTGCATTAACCGCGCAAGTCATGCAACTCCCCGCGTAAGCGAGCGTTTTGCATTGTTATGCAAAGGTGAACGAGTCGATGTTTGCGTTCAAAAGTTGCAGCTGGCTCAACTTTCCCTCAGCGGATCGTTCAGTTGGCTGATGCAGCGACGTTCTCTAACAAGATGGCCACTGGCTCGCGCACGCTGAAGCTGTGGCATTTTTACCCTCCTGTCTTTGTATGTTCTTCATCACCACCGCTGGAAACACCGAAACGCGCCCTGCGTGCCGACATACCCGCAATTCGCAACCCGTTCTGTGTTTGTATCAGGGTCTCTGTTCCCGGCCGTCGTGCATTAAAACGTTCTCTCGTAAAAAAGAAAAAAAAAACGCAAAAGATTTATTGTGTGCAAAAACGCCGCCAGATTCAAGAAAGGCAGCAGAAAAGTGCATGATGCGTGGCGAACTAGCGAAGCTACCTTGACTAGTTGCTTTAGTGATTTCCAGTAAAAAAAATTCAACTCACATTTACGTCAAGTTTCTTTATCTTTTTATTTTTGTTGTCTGTTTTTCGCCGGCCTTAAATGTGTACTTTCAATCAGTCGGCACGGACTATTACACAAATGCCACGACGTTGCAATATAAGCTTGAATCTCGCGCTTTTGTTTTAAAATTAGTTTTCAAATTTGCATGGCATTTTTATTTTGTGCGACTCTAATAATAAATTATGATGTTAACATCTGGTTGTAATGCTTCTGCAATGTGTCAGACTGACTTTGACATCTTGATGGGTAGACACTTATGTCAGGTTATTGTTCTCGTTCACATCTGATACATGCTGTAAGCATTTATTAGTGTTCTGCAGAGCAAAATTATACAAAGAGTTTGTGTAATTTCGTGTTTTGCATAAACATGCATTCAAGCCATGCAAACAACAGCCATTTTGATATGACTTTTGAAGCACATGCAAAATAACAAATTATGTGAATCAGTGTTTAATTGAGCATTATCTGAAGTGCTAACTTTTTCCTTTAATGTAGATTACATTTTGACAGCTCCTGCACAAGCTCCATTCAAGTCATATTGCATTTGTGAGATCAGTGCATATGAATGCCATCATAGTCATAATTATCAAAGGAAAACTGAAGCTATTCAATTAAACAATAATGATGAAACAAATTGCTTCATAAGCTATGATTGCGAATGATAATGGTATAGTCTAGTTTGCATGCATTTGTTTATTGTTTGTGAAAAATAGCAATAAAGTTAGCCAGAAAATACTATTTAGCTGATTTGTGATAAAACAGACACGTGTGACCAAACTATATATCCCAGCATATGATAAAATACACAGATAAAAGCATTAATTAAACACCCAATGTTGCATAGGTGCTAAAAAATAAAATAAAAATGTTTGTTTGGAAATGAATAAGAGAGAGAAATATGAAATTGTCCACCAAGTCTCAATTCAACCCAATCTGTATCCATAAAGCACATTAAAAACTACAAAGGTAGACCAAAGCGTTGTACAGAAGGGAAACAATATTACATAGAAAAGACCATATTAAAAGCAAATCATATAATACCCAAAATTACAAACTTGTTCAAATGCCAATTAAAATAAGTGTTAAGTCTGCTTTTAAAAAACATAGTGGATTTAATTTTCACAAGTCAAATAGTCATTGCAAATAATAAATAATTAAAATTTTAGCGTAAACTTGTGGTGACAATAGCTTAGTTGCACTTCATCAACAGGAAATCAAAATTTGGTTCCAATTTGGTTCCATTGTTTAAAAACTTTTGCAAAGTTTTTATGATTTTGCATCTAAATAAAGCAACATTCATTTGGTGTTTAAATGCTATGTATTGAATTGTTTTGTCTTTTATTTCCTTATCCAGGAGCTAGGGGAATAACCGTTGTTCCTAACCCAGGCCAGAGGTTGTCGCTGAAGCGGTGACAATCCCCACTCAGGAACCCCACTTCTATCTGTGTGAAAGTAAGGTATAATACTCATAACAGACGCTTCTGTCAGGCGGTGGAGTCATTTCCACCAGGATGGCGGAGTTGGAGACAGAATGCATCACTTTAGGACTAAACAATTTGGTGTCGGAGTGTGGCACGCCGCCGCCGCTTGACCCTTTACAAGCAGAGTGCACCACGCCAACCCTGACCATGCTGTCGTCAGAATGTAGCACGCCGACGCTCAGTTCGCTGGCCTCCGAGATCGTGGAGCCCATGGCTATGCTGCCGTGCATCAAAAGCGAGCCCGACCTCGACCCCATCTGCACGGTGGACCTGTCCGTGATCCAGCCCCTAAGCACGGCTGAGCTGGGCTCCGAACAGATCAAGATGGAGATCAGCGGCCTGGACTACATCAAATCGGAACACCACAGCGACCTCCATTCCTTCCACAGCACGGAGCTGGACTCCTACAAGTCACACTACGAACCCAGTCTGGTGTTCGACTACATCACTCATGTCTCGGACAGCTTGGAGTACATCAAGTCGGAGCAGCATTCGGACCTCCACAGCTACTACGCCAGCGAGCTCGGCGCCATCAAGACCGAGTACGAACCCAACCTCATGTCCAGCCACATCAAGACTGAGATGAACGGCTTGGAGTCCATTCACATGGCGGAGCTGCGCACCGAACTCAACAAGCTCCGGCCCGAAACCATCATCGACAGCATGGGGAAAATGGACTCGGATTTCCAGTCGGGAAACCTTTACGAACTGACGTCGGTCCAGGCGAGCAAAGCGACTGGCGCGCACAACCAAACCAGCACAAAAGGCCATGCGCCGACTCCACGCAAACCTCGCAACCTCGCAGGAGAGAAGCCGTTCTCTTGCACTCAGTGCGGGAAGAACTTCAGCACTCTGGGTAACCTGAAAACCCACCAACGCATCCATACCGGCGAGAGGCCTTACACATGCTCCCAGTGCGGGAAGAGCTTCGGGCAGGCCGGTAACTTGAAAAGGCACCAGCTCATCCACACGGGGCAAAAACCTTACACTTGCGCGCACTGCCCGAAGGGTTTCACCAAAGCGGACGACCTCCGCTCGCACCAGCGGCTGCACACGGGCGAGAAGCCGTTCAATTGCGCAGAGTGCGGTAAGAGCTTCAGCCAAACGAAGGAACTCAAAGCCCACCAGTTGAGCCACACAGGAGAGCGGCCCTTCTGCTGTTCGCTGTGCGGCAAGAGCTTCACTAAAGAGACGAGTTACCGCAATCACCAGCAAATCCACATGGGCGAGAAGCCCTACAGCTGCTCCCAGTGTGGCAAAACTTTCAGCAATTCAGGGGTCCTCAAAACGCACGAGAAGATTCACTCCGGGGAAAAACCGTTCGGCTGCACCCAGTGCGGCAAAAGTTTCGGTCGCTTGGGACATCTTAAAGCACACCAGCAAATTCACACGGGCGAACGGCCGTACACTTGCCAGCAGTGCGGAAAGAATTTCAGCCAATCAGGTCATCTCAAAGCACACGAGCAGATTCACAAAAGAGAACGGCCCGATCTTAGCAGTGGCAGCAGTCGCAGTAACGATAGTAGCTAAAAGAAACCTCATTACGTCTCATTAAGTATTACTCTTTTTTTTTTTTTTTTTTTTTTTTTTTATAAAAGCTACAATATATATAAATATATTATAAGATATATATGTTTCATTATGTTTTCATACCTTACTCTCTTCTTTTCTTAATATCTTCTTTTGGGTACAGTTGTGACTGATTTTCTCTTATGAAAGTGTCTATGTTTGGGATCAGTGAGCTTACAGAGAGTCTTTGTATCTTGTCTGATCTGTGTCGTAGTGAGTGCCATTCTAGTTTCTTTCCTCCAGTAAAATACTCAAGTGTACACGTTTATTGATAATATGTAATTCTTAAACCATGTACTGGAATTAATTATTAAAGAAACTAATGTAAAAAAAAACAACAACAAAAAAATCTGCTGTTATTTTAATTTTTTTGCTTTTTAATTTAGAATTGAGTTCCTGTATTTCCATTGTGCATTTGAAGACGTTTCTCACCCATGCCTTTATTTACAGCAGTGGCTGACAAATACAAATGCAAAATGGTCAATACAGTTTTGATTTAACTTGTGCATCTGAAAACAAAATTGATGGAATACTTATAAAAGGGATAGTTTAACCCAAAAATGGAAATTATTTTATAATTTACCCACCTTCAAGTTGTTCCAAACCTGTATTCATTTCTTTCTTCTGTTAAACACCAAAATATATTTTGAAGAATGTTGGTAAACAAACATAAGTCAATGGCTACCATCAACGTTTTGGTTACCAACATTCTTTAAAGTATCTTCTTTCGTGTTCAACAGAAAAAAGAAAGGGCGAGCAAATGACAAAAGAGTTGTAATTTTTAGGTGAACTAACCTCTTTAAGGCTGGTGTGTGTTGCCTGCTTAGTCATAAATAACTTTATGATTGTTTAAGTGTGGCTATTTTGGGATTGATTGAGTATCTCATCTTTGACTCTTGCGGCCGATTGTTCAAACGGCATCAATTAAACAACTTCTCCACCTGTAGGTTTTGGTTTACCTCCAATCCAGTAAAAACTGGATTATATGGATGTAGATGAATGGAAGTGGTAGAAGAACGTAGCTTCTTTCTCACTTCTTATTAGGTCTCAGTCGCTGTTTAAACGTTTTGTGATTTTTATATTTACATGTCATTCTCATGAGTCATAAAATGTTTCGAACAATTTGTTGAGTAGCTCAATCATCTCTGGAATTTCTTAAACAGAGGTGTTTGTTACAGAGAAACGGGGAATGCACGTGTTTTAAAAGTAGTTAATCAGCAACACAAAGTAAGGTTCAATAGCAGTAAAAAAAAGTTCTCAACTGTGGAGTTATTTGGAGTTAAGAAATTGGCGAATTGGATATTCAAGTATAAATAAAAGCAAAATGCATTCATCCAAGAATTGAACAGAATTGTCTCTCCCCATACATATTAATTTGCGGCATTGATCTGTTTATTTGAATGTAATTCTATGGGTCTGCTCATGGTTTATCTCCAGCACTGATGAAATTTGCAGGTCCTGTGAGAATCACTGAACTTGTTTTGTTTGACTCCAAATAGTTATTATGGATGTTATCATCTAATTGGTGTCCCAAAAGTGTACTCTTTCACAAGGGAGCCAGTCTAAAGTAGGCTAAAGTAAACTTAGCATAAACTGAAAAGATCTGGATCCTTTCCCCCAGCTGTCAAGTAAAAATCAACATGGTTATTTTTTATATAACAGGCAGTTTTTATTGTTCGTGCATGGCTTGTGTACGTACTTCAGCTTCATTAATGCTAAATGATTCAGAAGTGTAGGGAAAAGTGAAATGACTTGCCAGTAGAGTTATGTTTAAGGATGTGGACTGATGAAAAAACACAAAGACTTAATTCCCACTTAACTCCCAGCTGTTCCAGGGTAATTATCCATGCATCTTTGAGGAGTTGTTGCGTACAAACCGGAATTACTTCAAGCTGTATTTTGTCTAGCATGGTTTTCTGAGTCAGATCTTTATTCACTGCTGGCTGAAATTTATAGTATTTGGCAACAGTGAATGCCACGAGGATATATATGGCTGAACTTTTAAATGACAGCTTTTAGATGAAAACACCTAAATGTTTAATATTGACCTAAAAGTGAAATTTGATTTCCAAAAGAGGTGAAAACAGTTAATAACTTTTGTAGAATGCCACCATCTCAGTATTATTTTGATATCTGGGATCTTTAGGTCAGCCACCAGAGGTCGCTGTCACCTCATCATTAGAGTTTTGTCATCAACGACAATTAATTGTACTCATTTAACTGTAAGGGGCTCCAAGGTCGTAAAAACGCACACAACTTCATTCAGGTGCTTTATGGAACTTACCTTCTAAGTAACGAAAGCTACATTTTCGTTGTTGTGCATAACTATAGAATTTTTTTTCTTTACAGATTTAACTCTGGACATGGATTAACCATGGTTTTTACCACAAATAAAGCAAAAAAAAAAACAAATCAGAAAGAGCTTTATTGCCAAGTGTAATTTGTCTTGGTGTTAGGAGCTTCCAGTACAGAAGTACAAAAACAGTGCAGACAACATATAATTAAGGTAATAAAAACACTAATGAAGAAGAGAATAGACAATAATAAAAAATATACAGAAAATAAAAATGTCCATAGACAGAACTGTGAATGTGCATGTGTACAGATGAAGGTTTGATGAGTTATTTACAGATTTACAGTACTGGGGTGTGTTATGTGTTGTTCAGGTGGGATATGGCCTGTTCTTGTGTCTGGCTGGTTTGGTGCTCGGTGATCTGTAGCGCCGGCCAGAGGGCATCAGTTCAAAGAGAGAGTGAGCTGGGTTTGAGGGGTCCAGAGTGACTTTCTTAGCCCTTTTCCTCACTCTGGAGAGATAAGAGAACTTGGAGGTTGGGTAGAGGGGCACCAATAATCCTCTCAGCAGTCCTGACTGTTCGTTGTAGTCTTCTGATGTCTGTTTTGGTAGCTGTGCCAAACCAAACAGTTATAGATGAACACAGGACAGACTCAATGATGTGAGAGTAGAACTGTTTCAGCAGCTCCTGTGGCAGGTTGAATTTAGCTGGCGGAGGAAATATAGCCTCTGCTGGGCCTTTTTCACTATAGAGTCATTGTGATGTAGAGTTAATGTCCCACTTCAGGTCCTGGGAAATGGTGGTGCCCAGGACCCCTAATGACTACTGCAGCCACAGTGCTGTCCATGATGGTGAGTGGGGGAGTGCTGTTTTTTAAAGCTATTTAAAAAACACCATGGTTACTATAGTTAAACCATACCACGAATTATGGGTTTTCTACACTAACCATAGTTTAATGGTTTATATTTTACTACAAAGTGCATCAATACACCAAAAAAGCATGGTTACTACACTTTTACTGCAATAAAACCATGGTTAATTTTTGTAAGGGTTATAATCACATTACACTTTGTATGAATTTGAGACTCAGCAGACTGTAGAAATGTTTTGAACTGTTCACGAAGCCGAAGGTTTGCTGGTGAATATGTGGAAATAACTGGAAGAAAAAAAAAGCCAAACCTTATTCGACATTCAGGAGCGCCATCTGTTGTTTGTGCACTACAAGTCTTTTTTATTTCATGAAAAATATAGATATTGAAAATGAGCCCTGTCTGGTGGATTGTTGGACCTAATGAAGACGTGACAAAAGAATCATGAACCAGTAACCATTACCATTTCCCGATATAGGCCTTTTTAATTTCAGTTTTTTTTTTAACCCTAAGTAAACAATAATAGATGAGGATGTGAAATTAAAAATAAGATGTGTAATTATACCGTCTTAGACGTAGATAGAAATGTAGGCCTATAATTTCTGCAAAAAGGTAATTTAATAATTAAATAAACTGTAATTAAAGGTAATCATTTTCAGCAAAATAACATTTCATTAACCGTTGTATTCAGTGTATTAATATTTTTAAATAACTTTATTAATATTATTATTATCATTATTCAAAACATAATCCCACTTTTAAGATTAAGTAGTTCAACTGAATATGCATAATTAAATAAAGGAATAAAAACTCCAGCAGAATAGAGTTTAAATGGCGTTTTATTTAATTTGGTTTCCAGTTTTGTGCATGCTGCAAACACAAACAGGCATTACAGCCAATCACAGTCTGCGAGCGTCAGATATGGATGAGGATGTGGAGGTGGAGACCACTTTTCCATCTACAACCTCTTCCACAACTGTGATGACTTTAGTCCTCGAGGTGGAACTGGAGGTTGTTTTGACGCTGTAGAGAAAAAAACAACAGTTATGAGGCTTTCATTGTAACTCTCAATAAAATAATAATAGCAGTAGTGTGTTGGTAGGACATTTTAACTGCTTTTTGAACGACAGGGAACAGATCAACTCACGTGGCTTCTCCATCCAGCAGTCTCCTGTACTCTGCGATCTCCAGCTCCAGTCTGGTCTTGATGTCCAGGAGTATCTGGTACTCCTGACGCTGGCGCTCCAGATCAGCATGGAGTTGGACTATCTGCTCTTCCAGGAAGGTGACCTGGGAGCACAAAAAACAAGTTATGTTTTGGATCGACTTATCTTACATTTTTAAGATGCACTAAATAATATCTACTTGTGTTCCACAGAGAAAAGCAAGTCATGCAGGTTTGGACTGACATGAGGGTGAGTAAATGATTTATCAGTTTTGTTACTCACCTGATGTTGGTAGCCAGACAGCTTCATGGAATAACGATTCTTGGTGTCATTCAATGAGTCCTCCAAAGATGCTTTCTACAGTAATAAGAACACGCAAATTCAGAATAAAGTCAAACTAAAGCACGAATATAATGAGTCACCACCACAGAAACGGTCAATTCCGTATCACTGACCATGACTGAGAGGGACTGGAGTTCGATTTCCAAAGACTGCAGTGAGGATTTGACCGTATTGATTTCAGTGCGAGATGTTTTCAGGTCCGTGGTGCTGCTGACAACCTCTTGTTTCAGAGTTTCCGTCTGAAATAAAAAGTAGAGAGTATCACACCATTTGGTCATGAAAAGCACACTAAAAGGCTTCTGTCCCTGTATGTTTTGATGAATTTCACCTTTGTCTTGAACCAGTACTCCAGATCTCTTTGGTTTTTCGCTGTGACTGCTTCATAGTGCTCACGGATTTCTGCCAGGATCTTGGTGAGATCTTGATGTGGAGCTGCATCGACCTCGACGTGAACCTGTCCGCTCATTTGTGTGCGTGTGGCCAACATATCCTAAAAATATGTTCATATTCATGTCAAGTCTCATGTAACCTCACTTGTCATATTTAACAGCACTAAAAATACTTAAATTGTAACAAATCATACAAAATGTTCAGTCTCTTATTTTTTTTCCCCAGTAAAAATGTATGAAAATATGTCTCAATATATATCCCGAATTTCGCTTGAGCAGAACAGTTGTATACAATATTAGGACGTGTTTTCAGAAAATATAATTTGAATTAAATTGGCTAATGCTGCTATAATGCATTTTTTAGTAATAGTTTTAGTAAATTTGTAAAAAATCATTTTAAACATTTAATAAAAAAAAATCTAATTCCAATTTAACATTTTGTAAAACAATTTCTTTTGAATTATAAATTATATGATTTGCTTACTTGATAGTGACCTATTTATAGTACAAAATCTGAAAATAATTTTAAATGATAAATATGCAGCTTTGCTTCTCAGGTCAATGTATCTTATTTTAAGGTTACATGTATATACAGTATAATATGTTATTCTGCTACTAAATCATTATGTACCTCCTCATGATTCTTCTTCAGATAGACCAGCTCCTCCTTCAGCCCTTCGATCTGCATGGTGAGGTCTTTTCTGGTGATGTTGAGCTCACCAAGCACCCTCTTCAGGCCGGCAATGTCTGCTTCCACTGACTGACGCATGGCCAGCTCGGTTTCATATCTGTCACAAACATGCTCTTTAAAAACATTGGACACAATACCACCTCCAAACTCAGGTAAAACTGATTCAATGCAACACTCATGCTATTGTATCCATTCTCTAGTGTAGAGCTGTTTTACGAAGCTTGCTATAATTTTTATAAATAATTTCTGCAGAAAACAATTAACAGTTAAAACAATGTTGTAAATGTTATGGTCACAGATATAATATTATGTCAAAAGTTCATGGTATAATATGATACCTTTGGGGTTTAAGACCACCAGCTTTATTTTAGTATTATTGAGATAATATTATAGTTTTTATTAATATTTTGAATTAGTTTTTTCCCCCAGGTTTTATTTTTAAGTTTTAGTAATTTAGTAGTTTTTGTCATTTTTATTATTATTATTTTTTTTTTATGTCTGTATAGTTTTTTTTATTAGTTTTAGGACATCAAGTTAAACTAAATTCAAATGAGAAATGTTGCCTTGACTTCAGTTAAAAATTATTTTATTTTAAGAAACTGTTTTATTATTTTATTTTATTTTACTTTCCTTTACTTCACTATAATAACTGGAGACCACAAGAATAAAATGCTGCTGTTTTGCATTGTTCTATTACAAATTATATTGTTTTGATCTTTGAAGAATATGAAACATTTATTCTATATTCTATACATGTTTAATAAAAATAAATAAATACCAAAATCCTAAATTTCCTTTTCTGCGTACTGCATTATGTTGCTATCATTCGATTTTCTTCTATGCCTTGTGTTGAAAACATGCAATAAGCATTGAATCTGCTGGAAAGACTCACTTCATTTTGAAATCATTCATGGCCAGGCTGGTGTTGTCAATGCTAAGGTGGATTCCACCCTTCAAGTGAATGGCTGCCATGATCTGGACATATACACCCATATATTTGTTTTATATGTATATATATATATATATATATATATATATATTAGCTCTATATTTAGGATCTTTCAAAAAACATAAAATACCTTAGCCTGAAGATCCTGTATGGTGACAAAGTAGGCGCTGTAGTTATGAGCAACAGGGGAGGATTTGCCATCTAAGAACTGACGGATCTTCAGCTCCAGATCAGTGTTGGCCTTCTCCATTGAACGCACTTTGACCAGGTAAGCAGCCAGACGGTCATTGAGGGTCTGCATGGTGAGTTTCTCATTGCCAATGATGCTGTTGTCTGCAGATCCTGACGCACTGAAACCTCCAACAGAGTAAGTGGCCTTGGAGATGCGGACCCCTGAACCTCCTGCGCCACCGTACACGCTCCCGGCCCTCACAGTGCTCACGCTGCTGCTTCCCACGCTAGACGTGGATATACGCGTGGAGCCTCTAGAAGACATGTAGCTGCTGCGGGTGGAGTAGGTGGAAGCCATGTTGACCAAGACTTTTTCCGTCTGCGTCTGCTCTGGCAGGTCAGTAAATGAAGGAAGGAGAACGCCGGCTTCTTTTATAGAGTGAATTTGAATATAAGACACAAAGCCTGGAATTCCATGCATGTCATCTCACTGCATTCACTGGAATGATTCCAGACACCTTAAAGGTCACAGCTAAGGAGAAATGTAGGGTAAAAAACACTGTTAGCAAATCCTCCAGCTTCTGTTTGACTTTCGTGTGCATAAATGGCTGTACAAACACTGATATAAGATAATATATCAATTATAGCTTATAATATAAAGGTAATAAGCACAAATCAGCAGATTAGAATGATTTCTGAATTCAGCTTTGCATCACAGAAATTAATTGCATTTTAAAACATAGCTGTTATTCTAAATTGTAATAATATATCATAATATTACTGCTTTTACTGTATTTTGTTCATCAAAAAATGTAGTCTTTTTTTCTCAAAAGTAAATGCAATTGCTTTTTTTTTTTTAAGATGTTAGATAAATTTACTGGAAAACAATGTTTGTTTATTTTATTCATTTTTATATTTATTTTATTTTATTATAGTGCTGTCAAACGGTTAATCGCGATTAATCGCATCCAAAATAAAAGTTTTTGTTTACGTAATTAATGTGTGTATTCTGTGTATATTTATTATGTATATATAAATACAAACACATGCATGTATTTAAGTAAAATATGTTGTTTATACATTAAATATAGTTATATATAATATAAAACATAAGAATATAAATATATAATTGTATATACATGTAAATATGGTCAAAATATATACAGTATGTGTGTGTATTTATATATACGTAATAAATATACACAGTACACATACATATATTATGTAAACAAAAACTTTTATTTTGGATGCCATTAATTGCGATTAATCATTTGACCGCACTATTTTATTATTATCGTTATCTTTTGCATTGAAAGAAGATAAATAGTAACACAGGATGGTTTTGCAATCCACAAAATGTTTTATTTCACCATAGACACTTTCTCTCCTTTTTTGGATCAATTATTATGCATTATGGTGTTTCCTTTACTTTTTCTTGGTTGTTTTGTCATTGTTTAAAAATGCAAAAGTTGTTGAAATTCAGGGTAAAATTTTTTAGAGACAAATCCTGTGTAGAGAGCCCTGCAGCACAGCAGTTTTCATCCTAGAAACAGGAGTTTATAGACTTGTTTCCATTATTTTCAATAAGACCTAGATAAGACCTAGCATTGCCGCCTCCACAGGCGTGTTACCACAAAAATGAATTCTGCTTACTGACCAAACCACGTTTCTTTTATGGGCTTGGCTGGGCTGGGCTGGCATTTGAGGTTTCCGTATGTACAGAAGCATTCTGATGGAAAGATGAGGTTAATGCAAAGCTATGGTACAATAACTAGATTTGTTTGTTTGCCTTGTTATTTTAGTACTAAGTGAAATTTCTTTCATTCCAGATGAATGTTGATAAATCTTTCATTTCAGGTACCTGTGCAACATATTTGTCAAGATTGTGCAATGCCAACTGCTTTTTCACTGCCATTTTCATCAGAATCAGAATCAGAATGAGCTTTATTGGCCAAGTATGTTTACACATACAAGGATTTGTTGTAGTGACAGAAGCTCCACAGTGCAACAGAAAGACAGTAACAGGACAGGACACAGGTAATAAAAACAAATAACAACAAATAGCCAATAACCAATGTACAAAGCAGCAAAAAAAAAACATAATATATAATATAGGCAACTATGTATGTACAGGTCAAGTATGTGCAAATTAGAAATTATAAAAATAAAAATAAAATAAGTGAGTGTGGTGAATGGATAATGTATTATAGTTGTGTGTTCCACGTTTATTGTTGAGTGTTCATGAGATGTATTGCCTGGGGGAAGAAACTGTTCCTGTGCCTGGTCGTTCTGGTGCTCAGAGCTCTGTAGCGTCGACCAGATGGTAACAGTTCAAAGAGGGAGTGTGCTGGATGTGAGGGGTCCAGAGTGATTTTACCAGCCCTTTTGCTCACTCTGGATAACTACAGAGTGAGCTTGGAGAGTGGGGAGGGTTGTACCAAAGATTCGCTCAGCAGTCCGGACTACTCTCCGTAGTCTTCTGAGGTCAGATTTGGTAGCTGAGCTGAACCAGACAGTTATTGAAGTGCAGAGGATGGATTCAATGATGGCGGAGTAGAACTGTTTCAGTAAGTCCTGTGGCAGGTTGAACTTCCTCAGCTGGCGAAGAAAGTACAACCTCTGCTGGGCCTTCCTGACAATGGAGTCTATGTGAATATCCCACTTCAGGTCCTGAGAGATGGTGGTACCCAGGAATCTGAATGACTCCACTGCAGTCACAGTGCTGTTCATGATGGTGAGTGGGGGGAGAGCAGGGGGGTTTCTCCTGAAGTCCACAATCATCTCCACAGTTTTGAGCGTGTTAAGCTCCAGGTTGTTAAGACTGCACCAGACAGCCAGCTCCTTAACCTCCTGTCTGTAAGCAGACTCGTCACCGTCCTGGATGAGGCCGATCAGTGGTGTCGTCTGCAAACTTCAGGAGCTTGACAGAGGGGTCTTTAGATGTGCAGTCGTTGGTGTAGAGGGAGAAGAGCAGTGGGGAGAGTACGCAGCCCTGAGGAGCTCCAGTGCTGATGGTTCGAGTGCTGGATGTGAATTTACCAAGCTTTACTAACTGCTGTCTGTCTGTCAGGAAGCTGTTGATCCACTGGTAGATGGAGGTGGGGATGGAGAGATGAAGTTTTTGAAGCTTCAGGATGAAGTGCAGTCCCATGTTGACTGCATCATCCCGTTCTTCATTGACATTCTGCATCATCCCATTCTTCATCCCTGACTTCATTGACCCTTTACTGACCCGATGCTACTCAATATCTTATCTTGTCTTGTCTTGTCTTATCTTTGGACCACTGAATTGGACTCATTGCATGGGGTTTGATTAATATTGTTACTTTAGTATAGTCCGTTTGATCTTTTTAGTCATGACGCGAGTAATTGTGATGGGTGTGACTTAATTCTAATACTTCAGTAGAATCAGTTATTAATATTATTGCTTCATAGAGTCAGTGTGAGCACTGTGGTTAGCACTAAATGGCAAAAATGGCATATTTTTGTTTTCCAGTTAAAATATCTGAAAACCTTTAAAACAAGAAAAGTATACTTGATGAGCAAAACTATGTAAGATATTAAGACTTATTTTCATAGATCGTATCTTGAATGTGCTTTATGTTTTGATAATTCTTATTTTTTATTTATTATTATAATCTTATTTTTATGTTTGTATATTTTTAAAAATACACGTAATCCTGGCAAAATATCTACTCAAAAAGTGTATCTTGTATTAGGAGTCTTTATGTGATTTAACTGGAAAACATTTTAAAAAAGAAAATTTAAAAAACCAACAAGTCATTTTAAATTATATTAAATGAAATTATATGAAAGACATCTATAATGCGTCTATATGTACAATGCATCTATAAATACATCTATAAACCATGCTGGTTGTTGCTGGTTTGATGCTGGATTAACTAGTTGACACTAGGGATGTAACGATTACTGGTGTTGTGCCCAATTCTGACCCCTGCCAGATTATTACCCCCCTAGTATTGGTAGGTTTAGGGTTAGGATTAGGCAATCAGATAGCGATTTCAACGAGAGGGGTAATAATTTGGCAGGGGGTCAACGATAAATTATGATAAAATTCCCCACGTTTAGTATCACCGTTTCATCCTTTAATTATCTTCAAAACCGTATTCGATTACCGCGATCTGAACAACTCACGATAAATAAATACTGTCCAGCACAAAGCACAGTTTTAAGTAACGTTAACAGTCTCACGTGCGCACAGCATGCAGAGTAGTTTGAGTGAAAATAGGGCTTTTATTTTCATTTTAGCTCCATGTAAAGGAAGTGTTCTTAATCGCAATACTGCTTTGTCCACGGAGTTCACGGGAAACAGCTGTATTTCAGCTTTTCCATAAGCGCCACCTGCTGTCAGAGAGCGGATTTACAGAGACACATATATTCAAAACACATATATGTGAGATTTTTAATTCCTGCGTGAAATGAATGTTTACTCTCACTACCATTGTTTTTCTTTCATTTACATTTACATATACATTTAGCCAAAAGCGACTTACAATTGGGGACAACGGAAGCAATCAAAAAAAAAAAAAAAAAAGAGCAATGATATTCAAGTGCTATAACAAGTCTCAGTAGACTTAATGCAGAACACGTAGCTAGGTTTTTTTTTTTCTTAATTATATAATAAAAAGAAAACAAATAGAATAAAACAAATATTAGAAAAGCTAGTGTTAGTTTTTTTGTTAAAAAAAAGCAATAGAGTACAAGTCTAAAAGGGAGTTTTTTTTTTTCTAAGAATATTAGTAGAATAGAGAGTGCTAGAGTTAGAGGGTCAAATAAAGATGGAAGAGATTAATAAATAAAGATGGTAATACAGATTACCAGACTTGTGTTTGTGAGAACTAAACAAAAACCTACTGTAACCAAATTTTTATGGCATAAAGTTACCGCACAAAATTGTACAAAATAACAAGTTCTAAAATACTGGACTTGAACAAATTCTCCTACTTACAGTACTAGTTTGCTGAGTTTGTTATTCTGTGTGCGGTTAAAAGACGTGAGACGTGAATTACTTATTTTATCATATTTTTTCATTCAGCAGATTCTGTCATCAGTTTGTTGCTAAACTGCTGGGACATCAATCTTTTGTAGCTTGTTTACATGGTTCATGTTCTGAGCTTAGCTAACCTAGTTTATAATGTTGTTTGTCTGTGTGTGGTTTAAAACTATTTGACAATTTAAAGACAGTCAGCTTTATTTTAGTAGTCGTTTGAAAACATTATACACCTAATGTAATGTAAATGTTTCTCACCTGGATTTAATTGAGGATGTGGTGGGATTGGGATTGTGTTGGTTTCTTCTTCTTTGGATTTGATTTTGAGTAATTTAGCATTACACCACTTGCTCACTAGTGGATTCTCTGCAGTGAATGGGTGCCGTCACATTGAGGGCCCAAACAGCTGATAAAAACATAATAAATCACAAGTAATCCACACCACTCCAGTCCATTAATTAACATCTTGTGAAGTGAAAAACTGCGTGTTTGTAAGAAACATATCCATCTTTAGGCCATTTTTAACTTTAAACTGCCACTTCTGACCAAAATAAGAGTCCATAATCCATAACAAGTCACCCTCCAGTGAAAAAGTCCTGCCTGTCCTCTCGCGTCAAAATCCACAGATAAAACTGTTTTGGACTGTTTTCACTTGTAAATGGTGCTTGATCTACGTATTCTCTCCTGAATCAGACAAAACTACTTTTTCAACGGAGAAAGCAATATTATGGATAGCGAACTTGCATTTTAGCTGGAAGCAACAGTTTAAAGTTTAAAGTTTAAACTTTGTTAATAATAGATTTGTTTTTTTTACAAACATGCAGCTGTTTGCTTCACAAAATGTTATGGACTGGAGTCGAGTGAATTATTTGTGGATTATTGTGTGGATTACTCTCATTCTGACGGCACCCATTCACTGCAGAGGATCCATTGGTGAACAAGTGATAGAATGCCAAATTTCTCCAAATCTGTTTCAATTAAGAAACAAACTCATATACATCATAGATAGATAGATAGATAGATAGATAGATAGATAGATAGATAGATAGATAGATAGATACTTTATTAATCCCCGCAGGGAAATTGATTTGCATAAGCAGCCAAACATACACCATACGACACAAAATAAATACAACATGTAAATAAAATACAATATGTAAACAGGTAATTTCCCTTCAGATTTATACTGGGATAAATATATAAATATACTGGGATCAAATTTATAAACTGGGATAAAAGGTACCTTTGCACCAGAGAGATGTGTTATACAGTCTAACTGCAGTGGGTACAAAAGACCTTCTATACCAGGCATCCTCAAATCTGGCCCACTCCTGCAGAGTTTAGCTCTAACCCTAATCAAGCACACCTGAGCACACTAATCAGAGTCTTCAAGATCATTAGAAAATCACAGGTAGGTGAGTTTGATCAGGGTTGGAGATAAACTGCAAAAACAGCAGACTGGCCCTTCAGGGAAAGATTTGAGGAACCCTGTTCTATGCCGTTCACTATTGCACCGAGGCGAAATCAGTCTCCAACTAAAATTTCTCCGCAATGCCAGAAGCATGCCATTTAGAGAGTGGGTGGTGTTTTCCATGATTGCTAGCAATTTGGGCATCATTCTCTTCTACACAACCACCTCCAGAGGAACCAGATCCTGTCCAATGACAGAACTCGCTTTTTTGATTGAGTTTATTCAGCCGTTTAGCATCACCCCCTTTCATACCAGTGCCCCAGCACACCACAGCATAAAACAGAGAACTAGCAACCACAGACTGATAAAACATATTAAGCATTTTGCTACATACATTGAAGGACTTCAGTCTCTGCAGAAAATACAGTTGCCTTTGTCCCTTCCTGTATATTGCCTCCATGTTTTTAGTCCAGTTAAACTTATTGTCAATGTAGACCCCCAGGTATTTGTAGGAGTCCACAATCTCCACATTACCGCCACTTATACAGACGGGTGAGTTGTGTCTTTTTCCTCCTGAAGCCAATTACCAGTTCTTTTGTTTTTTTAACATTTAGCTGTAGGTGATTAGTTTCACACCACTCCACAAAGCTATTGATGAGTGCCCTGTACTCCAAATCATGCCCATCCCTGATACACCCAACCACAGCAGAGTCATCAGAGAACTTTTGCAGGTGAGAATGCCTTGTGTTGTACTGGAAGTCAGAACGTAAAGGATGAAAAGAAAAGGAGACAGAACAGTTCCTTGGGGAGCACCTGTGTTGCTAACCACCTCCTGTGACACACAGTTCCCCAGCCTCACAAACTGTGGTCTGCCTGTGAGATAATCAGTGACCTAGGAGATCACTGCAGCATCCACTTGCATTCCCTCCAGTTTTTTTCCCAAGTAATGCTGGATGAATAGTGTAGAAAGCACTGGAAAAGACAAAGAACATGATTCTAACAGTGCTACCAGCCCTGTCTAAATGTGGATAGATCCTCTGTAGCATGTATATAATGGTATCCTCGACCCCAACCTGGGGGCTGTAAGCAAACTGCAAAGGTTCCAGTGATGAACAGACCAGTGGCCTCAGGTGTGATAAGACTATCCTCTCCATAGTCTTCATTATGTGTGATGTGAGTGCAACAGGTCTACAGTCATTTAGCTTAGTGGGACAACCTTTCTTTGGAACTGGAATCAAACACGACCTTTTCCAAAGCAGAGGTACTCTCTCTAAACGGAGGCTCAGTTTAAAAAAGGTGCTGAAATATTCCACACAGTTGGTCTGCACAGGCTTTCAGAATCTTTCAGATGGGCTGAGGTTGAGTACATTTTTAGTACATTTTTGTTTTTGGGTGAGTTACTTAAAATGAAACATCTCTAAATTGCATCCATGTACAATAGATTACATAACCACTCACATTTTGTCTCTGACATCAGTTTTATTGCTGTAAATGCTCAGACAACCACCATATTCTGACAGCATGAGAGGAGCTAAAGGTCTGTTCTCCAACCAACATGAGTCTGGTGGGCTTCACTTAACAAGGGATGTTGAAGAGGACGAAACCACCGTCCCACCATCAACCACCTCTTCCACCACAGTGATCGCTGCTGTGTTGGTGGTAGTGATCGAGCTGGAGCCAGATCCAGAGATTGTGAGGCTGTTTGGAAACAAAAACACCCAACCAGTTAATCCTGTACATCTCAGTTTGTACTACAAATGTGGTCTTTCCAGCTTTAAACCACAAACTTCCACAGAACCCCAAACTATCATTTAAAAATAAAGGTTCCCAAGGGTGTTTTCACAGCAATGCCATTAAAAAATAATAATAATTAAAATCCCAAAGAACCTTTAAGTGAACAGTTCTTAAAAGAAGCTTAGTGTGAAGAACATTTTAATAACCTCTGTCCATTATAAAGAACCTTTTGTGGACTTGAAAGGTTTCATAGATGTTAGAGGTTCAATACTAACTGTCAACACTACTGTCCAGATGTTTGGGTTCAGTTAGGTTTTTTTTTTTTTTTTAAGAAATGAACAATTATATTCAGCAAGGATACATTAAATTGATCAAAAGTAACAGTAAAGAGACAACAAGATTTCTATTCCAAATAAATGCTGTTTTTTTTTTAAACTCTAAAATCCCCCAAAATCTATGAATAGTGCAATAAATAACTATAGGTATACGACCTTCTTATATTTATTGCATACAATCTTCTTATATTTATTGCATGTGTTGTTTACAATTATTAGAATAAGAATAATTATTTATGAAAAAACAAATTTATCATTTTATTTATTTTTTCAAGAAAAGAATGCTTCTCAGTCTGCATGTTTGCAAGAATATTCTAGCTTATGGAGAAGAGTGTGTAAGCTGCACAAACGTAGTCTGTGATTTACCTGCCGCTGGCTTCTGCATCCAGCAGTCTCCTGTACTCTGCAATCTCCAGCTCCAGTCTGGTCTTGATGTCCAGAAGCATCTGGTACTCCTGACTTTGGCGCTCCAGATCGGCACGAAGCTGCACCAATTGACCCTCCATTCCACTCACCTACAAGCCCGAAGGGAGAAGACAGAACTTTTAACCCCGGCACAGTTCAGTTTAAAGTCTTGTTAGTGGTTGGCTGCATTAAGAGATCTGTCTGTGAGATTTATGAGATTCATATCCTTATGCTCAGGAATTCTCACCTGTGCCTGGTAACCGGACAGCTGCAGATTGTAGCGATTCTGAGTCTCACTCAGGGTGCCTTCCATGGATGATTTCTGTGAGGTAGGGATAATGAGAGAAAGATATGTTAGCAGTAACCCAAACTAAGAATTAAAAAAAAAAAAAAAAAAGTTTGCCAACCAGAAAGAGTTCAAATACCTTTTCCCTTACTTTTGAATGGGTTTATCATTTAAATGTAACAAATGACTGAATTATTTGGCTTAAAAATTGGGTTTTTTAAAGTGAATACCAGTTGGTTTGTTTGTTGTTGTTTTTTTTTTTTCTAATGCACACCAAACCATGCTTTAAGTGTCACTTATGTGTGCAAATCTTCGAAGATTTTGGGCTGTACATTTCTTCTATATACTCACCATGGAAAGGAGAGACTGAAGCTCAGTCTCTAGTGACTGTACTGTGCTCTTCGCTGTGTTGACCTCAGTTTTTGAAGTCTGCATGGTCTCTGTGCTTGTTGCAACCTCTTGTTTCAAGGTCTCAGACTGTAAAAGAAGTGTTTTAAAACAATCGCTTAATTAAATGCATGCATAAGCCCAACGTAGGGTTAGCTGTGCCAATGTTTATAGACTTAACGGACATACACACTACTTCTCTTCAAAACACAAATCATCTTTGCAAGGTCTGATGAATTATTTTCTAACTTGTAGGTGTTTTGCCTTTCTTTCATGAACTATTGTTATTTTATTTCCAACATATTTGCGGTGGGCTCCTAGAGTGCATATGACTGTGTTTGTTATCAAAGAATCAAGTTATGGACTAAACCAACCTTCTGCTGGAACCAGCCTTCAAGGTCTCTCCGGCTCTTGGCTGTGACGGTCTCATAGTGCTCACGCATCTCAGCTAGAATTTTGGTTAGGTCTTCCTGTGGTGCCGCATCAACCTCCACATTGACCTGTCCACTCATTTGTTCACGTGAGGTCAAGAGGTCCTGAAGATTCATCATATATGATTTTCAAATATCTTCTCATTATCATTTGTTCATTCTTGGCTTCAAATGTCGTGGTAAGGAAATATGTTACAAAACAGTGACATCTAGAGCTTGAAGCTATAAAACACCTGTGTGACCTGACTGTCTAAAATATTTAGCTGGAACAATTCTTAGCCTAAATCTTGTGCTTTACGCTTAAAGGTTTTGCAATGATTTACTACCTCCTCATGATTCTTCTTCATGTAGACCAGCTCCTCAGTGAGCCCTTCGATCTGCAGGTTGAGGTCTTTATGAGTCATGTTGAGCTCACTAAACACACTCTTTAACCCTGCGATGTCTGCCTCCACAGACTGACGCATTGCCAGCTCGTTCTCATATCTGTCCAATAGAAAGGAACATTATACAGAAGAACTGTCTTTTATCAACATCAAGAATTTTGTTGCTGTGGCTGGCTATTTTTCTCTATTATACTATTTATAGGAGTTCATAACTAGTTAAAGAAGATTTTGAAGAATGTTGATGACCAAACAGTTGACAGTAACCATTGACTTCCATATTAAAAAAAATAAATCACTATTCTTCAAAATATGTTATTTTTGTGTTCAGTAGAATAAAGAAACTCATGTGTATAGCATATCTCATTACCCAAAAGCTGCTTGCAAATTAGTTAAGCAGTTATTTGTTGTTGTTTTTCTATAATTTCTGTACATTTCCATAACATATATGCTATACAAATTTATTGAAAAATGGAACAAATATTACTTCATTCTGAAGTCGTCTACAGCCAAGCTGGTATTGTCAATGCTGAGGTGGACTGTGTTCTTTTCCTGCATGGCACTCAGGATCTGCAAAAAATGTGAGCATTTTTTATGTTATTTACTTGTTTTATGGTAATAAAGATTATTAGGTTATGCAATTTTCTTATAGCAGTAAGCACAAAGTATCTAGCTAGACCTACTTTAGCCTGAAGGTCACCAATAGTAGCTTCGAAGGCAGAGTAGTTACGTGCAGTGCCAGTTGGAGAGATTCTGTTTTCAAGGAATTGTCGTATCTTCACCTCGAAGTCTGCATTGGACTTTTCAAGGAAGCGGACCTTCTCCAGGTAAGTAGCCAGACGGTCGTTGAGATTCTGCATGGTGAACTTCTCGTTGCCAATGATGCTGTCATCTGCTCCTCCACCTACGCCGAATCCTCCTCCAGCTGCGGCACCACCGAATCCACCACCAGCACCGAATCCTCCAAAGCCGCTTCCCGAGCCTGCTGAGGCCATGGAGCGAGAGGCACTGGAGATACGGACCCCTGAACCTCCTGCGCCTCCATACACGCTGCCAGCCCTCATGGCGCTGATGCGGCCACCTCCTCCACCTGAAGAAGAGAAGAGTGAGGAGCCCATTGAGGACCTGCTGGAAATGAAGCTGCCGCTGGAGAAGGTGGTAGCCATGTGGACGGTGGTTTGTGGTCTTACTCTGCTCTGGCTGGAGAGTGAGTACAATAGAGCAGATCAGAGTCCTTATATATGCTGGTAATGGGACTGACACTGACAAAGGAGGATGTGCTGACCTTATTTTCATCAAAAACTTGCTGACAGCAAGGAATCAGCTTAAGTGAAAGGTGATGCTAATAAGTAAAATTGACTGATTGATTGTACCCTCAAGTGATAGACGCTTGCATTCCCCCATATACCTTTCCTCAGATAAAAGGAGCTCTGTACATGTTTAAACTTTTATGGACGCTGCTTATTTTTCACTAATGTAAAGCCCCTCACACTCTTAAAACATGTAAGATCATCCTTATTGGCCAATAACTAACTGAAATGATGCACTCATTTCAATATGTTACTTTAAAATCTGAGGTACAAAATTTCAATGCTGAATTTGAACACCAGTTGTATTATAAAGTGATGTAGGTGTGTTGGAAGAAGCAAGTTTGGCTACAAAAAATGTGCAAAAAATATTTAATTGAACAAGATATGAAACTACATGGTATCCTGATCTCATTGTTAATTTAAGATTTGTCTAAAGCAACTTAATATGTCACAATTTTAATTATAAAGTGTGGATGCTTGATTGAAACATCTCATGTTTGTGCATGTACCAGTGTGCACTACACAGAGCAGCAGGATGTTTCCCACCAAGTTCAGCTTGACATTAAATTCCTCCCTAAGGCTGTTGAGCTGAAGAACAGATCTTTGTTTTATCAAGAGATTCATGATACATTTGATTAGTTCTCATGCTGTTAAATTTGACATTAGTTTGTGTCTGTATTTTAAAATTAGGTGAATAATTTTATTTAATAATTATAATAACTATGAAATATAAATGAGAGTGTTTGTCTGTGATGGATTGGCCATATGCTGAAAGAGACTACACAATCTCTGTAGAGAACAGGCAGTTTGGAAAATGGAAATTTAATAACAATAACTGAATGTAACTTGATTAGACAGTGTACCCAAGGATTAAAAACTCAAATTCATATTATTCAGTACATATAATACTTAAAAGAAATTAATAAAGCATTCTTAATATTCATACCCAATTCCATATTCACTAATTGGCATAGACAGCAACACCTAAATGAGTTCAGCTCACTTGAGCTGCAAGAATTAAGTGTCTGACTGCTCCCTATTTTTCATATGTTCAACAAGTCATAAACCATGTATCCATGTTCCATGTATATGCAATATACGCTATTAGTGTTGTCTGAATTCTGTGTGAATAAATTAATTCCCCAAATATGGTTCACTGTTGTATAGCTATAATGCACTCTTTATGGTTTCCACAACCAATGTACACTAGGAATGCTATAGCCTACAACCAATATATTTATTACTCACTAACCTTAAAGCAACATGATTTTGACTAATGCTATTGCTAATTGCTTGAAAAAGGGGAGTGGGGGCACTTGTATAAATTTTACAAGATGGCTTAGTCACAGCAGTACAAAAATGCAAAGATCTTGTTTGTGGACTTCACCAACGCTTTCAACACCATCATCCTGAATATGCTTCTGAATAAACTGACTCAGCTCTCCGTCCTCACCTCTGTCTGTCCGTGGATCACCAGCTTCCTGACAGGCAGGCAGCAACTAGTGAGGCTGGGAAAACTCACATCCAACACCTGCACCATCAGCACTGGAGCTCCTCAGGGCTGTGTTCTCTCCCCACTGCTCTTCTCCCTCTACACAAATGACTGTACCTCTACTGACCCCTCTGTCAAACTCTTGAAGTTTGCAGATGACACTACAGTCATCGTCAGTCTCATCCAGGATGGCAACAAGTCTGCTTACAGACAAAAGGTTAAAGACCCAGCTAACAATAAAAGGTCCCCAGAACATTCCCTGAATGGCCTCAGCGAACGTTCGCTACAGGTCCTTTTAACGTCCTTTAGTGTAAACATGTCATCAGTCAGATTAGACAAAATTTAACTACCCAAGGAATAAACACACAAGCAATAGTACTTCAAAAATACTTTTTATTTTTATAAACAATTTCTCTAGATATATATGCATGTGTGTGTGTGTGTGTTCCAGCGTGTTCCAGTTGCTGCGTGTTAGTTCTCCAGGTCCGATTCCACCCGTTCAGAACCTAAAATAATAATAGTAAAATTTACAAAAATCATGGGTTTAAACCTTGATTCATTACTGACATATACTAATATTCTATAAAACTGAATTGAATGACTCATTATCTATAGTCACTACATACTAGGCTCAAAAATGCACTTCACATGAAAGTGCCAGTACTGTCTGTAGCTCTGAAATTTCAATCAATGGAACCTTATTATGTAGGCTACTTGTTATTTGCCTGTCCACCTTATGTTTAAAGTTTTTTCTACCCCCAAATATTGAAGGTAAACCCTTGTCTGGACAGGTAAAAACATATTTAAATAATATTTAATTATAATAATTTGTTACATTTATTATATAGCGCTTTTCTAGACACTCAAAGCACTTTACATTGTAAGGGGGATCTCCTCAACCACCACCAATGTAATTATATTTAGCTTTGCTTCAGGGACATTGCACCACTCAAGCAGTGTTTTTTGATCCTTAAAGTGATGATGACAGAACTGCAGACTACAAGACTCACTGGATAGATCATCCATTGATAGAAAGTTTATGTGGATATGAAATCTGTTTTGTCCATATTCGCTTTTACTTTTTTTACATTTTGACACACAAACAAAAGGGAATAAAAGATAATAGCATCACTGAATATGAGTCAAATATTGCATATTTCTGTACAAATGAAAGTGTACTCATTGTTCATGAGTGATTATCAACTAATAATAGTATGTCAGGGGTTCTCAACTCTGGCCCTCAAGATCCACTGTCATACAAAGGGTGCGTCTCAATCAGCTTCATAGTTCACTAAGTTGTGAATTAATATATTGTGTACACAAATTCAGGCATTGGTAAGCACAGTGGCTCACTAGTGACTATTTCTGTCCTCATTGTACAACATCACTACTGACATTTATGCACAACAGTATAACTGATATCTTTTTTAATGCTATTTACAGAACATTATGATAAATACTTTGTTACATGTACGTGCAATATTTAAAAAATATTTTTTAAAAGAGATAAAAAATATTTGTTATCTGTCATAACAGGGAAAAATAGAACAGACACTAGACATGGATGAAGCTTTCTAGAGCGCATGTGTCGACTGCCCGAGTTCACGCACAACATCAAATGGAGTATACTTTGAAAGGCTACGCGTTCGACTAAAACAAAGTATACTTTGGGATTTAGTTTGTTCATGTGTACTTAGGGTGATATATCGAACACAATGATCATGCGCAACTCATCAGTAAAGCTGGTTCCGTGATTAGCAGATGAATCGCCTTCGATAATGAACTCGATATTGTGTAGCTTGTCAGTGAACTACGGCTCTGTGTATTAAATGGCGCTCCATTTGAAAACAGGTGATGGAGATTTACTACTAATCACAGAACCGGCTTTACTGACGAGATGCGCATGACAATCGCATTCGATATATATTGCCCAGCCCTATGTGCACTGCACTTGGTTGGAGCAAAACTCTGCATGTAAGTGGACCTTCAGAGACAATGATGAGATCTCCTGCAATATGTTCTGAACATGACGATTCAGAGAGGCAGGATGACTTCTAGATTGATGACTTACAACACTGGTGTCCAGTCCTGGGCATGGAGGACCAACATTCTGCAGAGTTTCTGGTGATCCTTGATCAGCTGCTCAGGTCTGCTTAATTGAGGTTGGAGCTAAACTCTTAAAAGAGAAAGAAGACAACCAATATACTGACACAAAGATCAAATTATTTTCAACGGTTGCTTTCTCGTGTCCATTGTAATTCAGCTCAGGGTTCCTACACATTTTCCATGTCAAAATCCATACTTTTCCAGACTCAAATTTCCAAACCTAATTGCCTAAATAAATGTAACAATTTTGCTCAAAAGATGTACACTTTTAGAAAAAAATGCTTTATTAAAGGTAAAAATAAATTTAAACTTAAATGAAAATAATTATTAATCACTGATGTGAACTGACCACACAGAATATGAAGAATATCAAAAACTGCAGCTGTCCACGGTAGTCAGATATCAGCACAATAACACACTCGGCAAAATATTGTCTAATTATCGTTATTGAAAAATCCAAAAAAATATTGAGATTTATTTTCAATATCGCACACCTCTAATGCTTACGCATTACAATTTGTAGTTTTATATAACCTATTTCCTTTGTGTATCACTGCCATCTTACTGTGAATAAAATGAGAGCATGGATGCATATGAATTAACAGAGATTTACCTGCTCAAAATTTTGCTGTTCTTATGGTAGTACCTCTAATATCAAGGTCTAATGTCCAATTTAACACATCCTCTGTGGTGGTGGAGAAAACATGACAAAAATTGGCTGATGGCATAAAATTTGCCAAGTTCAAGGGCACAGACTGGTACTGTAAAAAAAAATGCTAAATTTATTGTGTATTTTAATTAAATGAATGGTGGTGAGCATAAAATATTTATTTCAAATACATGACAAATCTGACCCTTAAACTTTTGAATGGTAATGAATGTTTGAGGTATTACTTACTAGTCATATGTCTCATAATGTCTAAAGATGTTCTTCGACAGGAGATACGCTCCAACTCTAGTGCACAGCCATCATCGTGGAAGAATCTAGGAACATAAACAATCTGTCACAGAGCCAACAATATGTATTATACAATTCGAGGTTTATTATATATAAACTACAGCAGAGGTGAAATGCAGAAAAGAAAAAGAATAATTTACAGAATATACAATATAAAAATAAATAAGAATGTACATTTTTACGTTTACTTATTTAGTAATGCTCTTACAGTGTTACTTATGTTTGGACATTAAAATAACTAACAAGCAAACAAACACACACACACACACACACACACACACGTGTGTGTGTATATATATATATATATACGAGCAGCCGAATCCTTACTCATCTTCAAGAAATGGCTAAAAACTCATCTGTTCCATGTTTACTTGACCCTCTAACTCTAGCACTCTCTATTCTAATTGTATTTGATCTATATGTCTTTTTATTAAAAAATAAAAATAAATAATAATAATAATAATCTGTACTGCGTTAGGCTAACCAAGGCTTGTAATAGCACTTGCACGTTGTTGCTCTTTTGTTGGTTTTGATTGCTGCTTATGTCCTCATTTGTAAGTCGCTTTTCTGCTAAATGACTAATTAAATAAACACACACACACACACACACACACACACACACATATATACATTTTGCAAAAGAAAATTATAAATGCACTGTGATATATGCAATACATTGTGAAAGATGCATATAAAGTTATTTAATAAGCTTTCTCAGATCACCTGTTTTCAGCAGCTCCCTTCAGAAATGTTTTAAATCAGGAACTTCTGTGTCGTAGAGGGTTTTTTCTGACACTTCTGAAATCACAGAACAAGTATCTATATGTGTTTAAAGATCAAAACCTGTTTTAAGTTTCAGCCCATTTTCACGCTCTGTGTAAGTGATGTATCCGATTAACTGTGCAGTGCATAATTTTAGGTTAATTTAATTAGCTTACTTCCATTCATCCATTGACAAATTGCCAGCAAAACCTTTATACACACACACACGTATATATATATATATATAAACGCTCATCTACACATAAGATGGCATTAAAAGCCCATACTTTCATAAACAAGAGCTCAAGTCTTACATTAACGTTACTTCCTATAGTTAGCCTGTTGCTAACGGACTTTTCCGAAGACACTAAACCATTCCTGTAAAGTAAAACGTGTCATTTACATGAAAGAAAGTGTCAGGAACACTTGTATGTACTATTTGTGTAATTTTAGAGACTAAATTTACCTGAAATTAGTGAAAACAACAGTGAGAGACGGCGTTTAGCTGTTTGACAGTTGAGCTACTGCCCCGTTTCCATGGAGACTTCCTCAGCTCGTGCGCCCATTAAAGCACGTAAGTCACGCAGAATGTACGTAAATATAATGTAATATAAAAATAATATAATATAATAGTTTTAGAAATGGTAAACTTGGCGTAGAAATAACACTGAAAAAATATTGATTAAAAACGCATGAATTCGTAAACATAGCCTATTTACACATGTATCACGAGGAACCATTTTTAAGTTTATATATATATATATATATATATATATATATATATATATATATATATATATATATATATATTAAATATATATTTAAATATATTTAACAGTGCCTCAGATATATGTCAGATCATTCATCACATGTTCATGGCAATATTAGGGCGATGTAGTGCGAAATAAACATGCTTCTGCAAAATTAGACGGACCAAACAAACCCCAATTTTCAACGTCGATTTTTGGTCTAAAATAAGACCATGACCGACTTGATTTAGCCCAAAAAACGACGTCTGGTGCTGGGTGGGGAATGTATGTATGCATGAATGTACCAAGAGCTTCTTAAAAAACAATAAACTCTTCATGTTAGCGCACACTTGGCGAATAAAGCTAATTCTGATTCCGATAACATGTAATAGTACTAAAAGTATGTTTGTTAACAGAGCTCTGCCATCGTTTAGTGGGCAATTTAAGGAAATGTAGGTCAAATCTTTGTAAAAATGCAGGTTATTAGTCTGGAAGCGTCGATTGCGTGCTCGACCACGAGAGAGCGCGCGCGCGCCCGACAGGATTTCTGAAAGTTTTTAGCGAGGTAAGAGACTTATATATACAAATAAATATATAATTTGTTTCAACACAAATTATATCACGTATTTTTTTAATAACGTTAAAATGCCTGTATTATTAGAAATCGTTCATGGGATTAACTTGATTCACTGAAGCTGAGCAACATTTGAATGAGTTTGACTACTAACGCAAAAACAAAACGTTATGTTATAGTCCAAGTGTGTTAAAAATGATAGTCTCTTGAGATGTACTACATTAGTCATGATAATACTTCTATTAAAGTTATAATATTTCCAATACATTTACTTAAATCGAATTTGTGTATTGGCTAATTGTACATTGTGACATTCACAACAGGCCTACTTAAATTCAAGATTCAAGATTTTTATGTGTCACATACACAATTATACAGAGTATAACCAGCAGTGAAATGTAGGTCAGGTCCGCTCCAAGGACAGTGCAATTATATAGAATACAAATATTAAGAAAAAGAAAAGAAGAAAAAAAAATAAAAGAATAAAATAAAAGATAAAAAAATATAAATGTGCAGGTCAGTATGTTGTTGACTTAAATAGTAATAAAGAGGAATGTGCAAAAGAATGTGCAAAAAAAGTTGTACAGGGTATTTAAATAGCAGCAATATGAGGTAGAATAAATTATGAATAGCTATTGATATAGTGGTATATACATGGAGTCATGTGATGTTATGACACTGAGGCCTGGGGCCTGGGGGAAGAAGCTCCTCCTAAGTCTCTCAGTTTTTGCCATCAGGCTACGGAAGCGCTTACCAGATGGAAGCAAAGTGAATAGTCTGTTACCAGGGTGATTTGAGTCCTTGATGATTTTGACAGCTCTATTTTTGCAGCGTTTGAGGTAGATGTCCTGCAGAGAGGGGAGGGCAGACCCTGAGATGTGCTCAGCTAAGCGCACAACTCTCTGTAGTGCTTTGCAGTCCTGATTGGAGCTGTTTCCATACCACACTGAGATGCAATACACTTTCTATGGTCCCTGAATAGAAAGTTTTCAGGATTGCTAGTGAGACCCTGAATTTCCTCAGCTGTCGCAGATGGTACAGTCTTTGCCTGGCTTTCTTAACCTGTGTTTGGATGCGTGTAGTCCAAGTCAGGTTCTCGGAGATGTTTACACCGAGGTACTTGAAGCTACTTGCCCTCTCCACAGGGGTCCCATTGATCATAAGAAGAGTGTAGGGCTGCTGCTGTCTCTTAGGGCTGTCACGGTGAAGGAATTTCCCCTGCGGTAATTTTGAGTGGTTCAATAGCGCAGTATGCGGTATTACCGCATATATATATATATATATATATATATATATATATATATATATATATATATATATATATATATATATATATATATATATATATATATATATATAAAATGTGTGTGTGTATGTGTTACGATGTAATGAGGTGATATTCAGAAACCGAAACTAAATCGCTTTGAAACAGAAAGTGAAGTAAACAGAAGAGAATGACAAAATAACGGTCTACATAACAAAACATAAACATGATAATAAAGTCGTTAGTCTATATAACACTTAGTTCTGATTCTCGAATCTGACTGACGATACTTTTTCTGTTGATATTTGCGTGGACGGGCTGTGAGTCAGTTCAGTTTCATTGTTTCGCCACAAGGTGGCATTAAGAGACTGTCTTTGAGTGAGTCTTTAAACCGTTCATTCAACTACACGTTCAAAAATGCTGATTCATTCAAAGACAGATGTAATGAAACACGCTGTGGCAATCATTTTAACTTTTAGCGCCACTTTTAAAGGCTCAGCTGACCTAATGCATCGATGCTAAGACAGATTTCGCTTTCCTTGGACATGACAACCTGTTTTCACAAATATACATGACTCTGCCTGAAGAACAGACGCAGGTAATCGCACGCGATCAGTCGATCTCTCTCTCATTCGCTGTCTGTTTAGGCTTGTTAAGTGTAAATTTACTGAGCCTCTGTACAAATCAGCATGGTACACATTGTTATCATTACTAATATTCAGTACACATGCACGAAGTGTAAAACAAGAAGGGTGTAACCTTAAGAAAAAGACTGCTCAAAGACGGAAATATCGCGGTTGTTGCATTCATCTGCGGTTGTGCTCGTCAATAGCGCGGTATTGCGATATTGCGGTTATCGCGACAGCCCTACTTGTCTCTTCCTAAAGTCCACGATCAGCTCTTTAGTTTTGCTCACATTCAGAGAGAGACAATTGTCCTGGCACCATGATGTGAGTCTCTCTACCTCATCCAAGTATGCGGTCTCATCGTTGTTGGAGATGAGGCCCAGAACCACAGTATCATCAGCGAATTTGACAATAGATGTGGAGCTGTGAGAGGACATGCAGTCATGCGTGTAGAGAGAGTAGAGCAGGGGACTCAGGACACAGCCCTGTGGGGCTCCTACGTTCAGAGTGATGGAGTTTGAGGTGAACTGGCCAACTTTCACCACTTGAGGTCTACCGGTGAGGAAGTCTTGGACGTGAGAGATGGCATCGTCCGTAGATCTGTTGTGGAACCGTTTGGGCGAAACTGAAGAGGGTCCAAAGTATCAGGGATGGAGGAGCAGATGTGGCTCTTTACAAGTCTCTCAAAAACCTTCATGACTATAGATGTGAGGGCAACTGGGCGATAGTCATTCAGGCAAGAGGGTTTATTGTTCTTAGGCACAGGGATTATTACGGATTTTTTGAATGAGGTGGGAACCACGGAGGTATCAAGGGACTCATTAAAGATAGAAGTGAACAAACCAGAACACGGCCAGTTATCCCATCAGGTCCTGCTGCTTTCCTGACGTTCACTTTCTTTAAAGTAAATGTTTACTTCTATAATATTTAATATTAAAATACAGGCATGACACCTATATGTATTTATTATTACTTTTTAAATTAATTAATTGATTTATTTATTTAGAGTCCTAGCACTCTTGGTGCCAGGGGCGAGAAAACACTGTCCCTTTGTATCAGCTTACTGTAGTTCTTCACATTTTCTTAACGCTTTATAGAACTTGTTAGTCCAGTGGATTAGTTTTTGTTTGATGTGCAATGGGTCTCAAATCCCAACATGTCATCTTTTAGTAGATTAAGATTTACCCTTACCCTTTAAAGTCATCTTGAAAATAACCCAAGGAAGCATCAATAAGGCAGGTCAAGAATTGAATGCCTGGGCTGTTTTTTTTTTTTTTTTTTTTTTTTTGGAAGAGGTAGAAAATTTGTCATCTTGTGAAAAGTGAACAGTAAGGTTGTGTAACTTATATTTGCTTTGGTTTTAACAGCTTTGCTAGTGTTTTGCCCTCTATAGCACAAAGTATAAATGACCTCATAGCATTGTCATTTTCAGATTTTCACATCCTGTTCCCGTACTCAGTAATGCATAAATGCCTACAAATATATGTGTACATGCCAGTGATAGATTTAATCTTACGTTTAGATGGCTGGTTCATTTTATTTATGTTTGCAAAGACATTTCCTTTGTAACTGAACTTAATTGAATGTATTTAATGATTTATTTTACCATTATTTTTCAAATTTATTTTACAATGTATTTTTCCTGATTTAATATATGCCATTTAATGCATCAGCAACTTTTTCTAATTAAAATTTTTGTACTGATGATTTAGCTGTCATTCCTTTTTTGTTATATATATATATATATTTACCTAAACTAGGCTAATACTAGCAGATCTATTCTTTCCATTTAAAATCTTTTTGCATAAATGTTTACATTGTGCTGTAAAATATGTCAAGAAAACAGAAGATAATAAGATACTAGAAATGCATAGTTTGTGCACAGCCAGTGCAGTTTATTGTTTTTTCATCACTCTGAGTTAGGATGGTTTTAAGACACAGTGTGGCTTGTAGACTGGGAGGATGAGCTGACCACTTTGCCGTCCACCACCTCTTCCACAATGGTTACCACTTTGCGTGTAGTCGAGGATGTGCTTGAGCTTGAGGTTGAGACACTGCAGAGGTACAAACAAATAAATTTTACACTACAGAAATGCCAGACAGGTATCCACATCTCACTTTAATTTTGTTTATTATAATAAACCACCACCGCTCATTGAAAAACAGTGATACTACAGTCTAAATGTTGTTATTAAGAGATTGTGTATTGTAGTTGTTGTCTCACCTTGTAGCCTCTCCATCCAGAAGTCTTCTGTACTCTGCAATCTCCATCTCCAGTCTGGTTTTGATGTCCAGAAGCATCCTGTACTCTTGCCCTTGACGCTCCAGATCAGCACGAAGCTGCCCCAGCTGCTCTTCCAGGCTGGTTACCTGGAACTGGTAGCCGGACATCATGGCACCATACCGGGCCTTTGTGTCTGCCAATGTGCCTTCCAGCGATGCTTTCTGTTGAGAGAAACTCAGTTATTCTGTGTTCTATGCAATGTGATGACCAGACTTTACAAGATTCATCTCTGCTTTCTTACCATACTGAGTTGCGACTGTAGCTCGATTTCAAGACTTTGGAGTGTGCGTTTAACCTCTGTGATTTCGGATCGGGATGTTTGAAGGGTTTCTGTGCTCACGGCAACTTCTTTGTTGAGGGCTTCACTCTGTGAGAGACGTTGCAAAGCAGGCTGACTTTTTGTTGGTTTTCAATAAAACATCAATAAAACCCTTTCTTTAAAGACATCTGATGTTACCTTAGCCTGGAACCAGGCCTCAAGTTCTTTGCGATTCTTGGCAGCAGCTGCCTCGTAGTGCTCACGAATTTCAGCCATGATCTTTGTCAGGTCTTCCTGTGGTGCAGCGTCTACCTCTACATTGACTTGTCCGCTCATCTGGGCACGTGCCGCCAAGAGTTCCTAAAGATGCAGTAACAAACCACTGAGCATTTTCATAACATAAATTTCAAGATGATCTACTGAGTGTGAACCAACCACCAACTTACCTCCTCGTGGTTTTTCTTGAGGAAGATCAGCTCTTCTTTTAGACCCTCAATCTGCATCTCCAGATCAGATCTGGCCATTGTCAGCTCATCCAGCACCCTCCTCAGGCCAGCAATGTCTGCCTCCACAGACTGCCTCATGCTCAGCTCATTCTCATATCTGTACAAAAAAGAAACTCATTTAAAAGCTTTAGACCTTTTACAGATGTCAAAAAGGCAGTTTTATGTTGCTAGTCACTTACTTGACCCTGAAGTCATCTGCTGCCAGCTTGGCATTGTCAATACTCAAGTAGATGCCTCCATTTACACCAGTGGCATGCTGAATCTTCAGGGGCACAGATTGAAAAAAAAAAAAGTCAAATTGCATTCCTGAGAAATTCAGTATTTTTCACATTCTCTGCAAATTAGGAACCATTGGATATTGAGGGATATTGGCACATAATGAATAAATGAAAAAGGGCCAAATTTAGATCACTCTTGCATTAATTGAGAAATTCAGTGTTCATCAAATGCTTTGATTATATGGTTTGCAAATGAGGAACCATGGGATATATAGAATTGGTTAATTTTTGTCTAAAGGTAGTTTAATGATTGACTTTATCATCATGTTTTATAGGTAAGTCACGTACCTTGGCCTGGAGGTCACTGATAGTAGCGTAATGGGCGCTGTAGTCACGAGCAGAGGGGGCCGTCTTACTATCAAGGAACTGGCGAATCTTCAGCTCAAGATTAGCGTTGGCCTTCTCGAGAGAGCGTACCTTCTCCAGGTAGGTGGCCAGGCGGTCATTGAGGTTTTGCATGGTGGCTTTCTCGTTCGCAGACACATCAATGGCATCAGCCAGGTTGAAACTACCACCGAAACCAGCACCACCACCAGCAGAGAAGGAACGAGAAGCAGAGGCTCTGGAGATTTGGACCCCGGTTCCTCCTGCACCCCCGTACACACTACCGGCACGCATGGCTGTGACACGACCAGCTCCACCACCAAAGTGGGAAGAACTTCCTGAAGACATGTAGGAGTGGGCGGAAGAAGTAGTCATCATTTTGAAGAAGGCTTGCTGTCGTTCCTCAACTCTGGCTGGAGAATGAGAGAGCAGATGAGTGAGGAGAAGTTGACCCCTGTTCCTTTTATGTGGACAAATGGGGGAGGGACCAGATGGATTGCCTAAGGGGATGGACCATACAACTCTTGCCCCATTCCCTGAGGCAGCAGGTGTGGCTGAAGGTCTGCATGGTATGTTAGCGTTTTAGAGTTTCTCTAAAATTCCTCAATAATTCCTTAAATTTTGCCCTAAGCATGAAGCCATGGATTGACAGAGACATTTTTTTGAGCTAACAGTTTTAATTAATTTCTTTCTACTTTAATGAATTTTTGAGTTAGTAATGCATAGTATATTGGCCATCATATCCTTTGTCTATTAAGTAAAAACAAAATAATATTTAATTAAATATATTCAGTAAACCACTGCTAAACGGGACCCTACAATATGTGTAGTTGGCCTATCTATTGTTAAACACAAGTAAAATTAAATGCTTTATGCTTTAAACGATTTTTTTTTTGTGCTGGACACATTCATTATTCTTTATGTTCTTTGCTCTACGTAGGTGTTTATCATTTCTTTATTCCAGTGGTTAATAATAGGCCAAATTTTAGTAATTGTGGGGTGTAAAAAAATTGTTTACTTTTTTCTACATTGAAAAGCAGTTTCCCTCTACACATGTTAGCTGGTGACACATAAAGCATGCACAAATGTGGACTTCCAAAGTGAGTATTTTTTGTGTGTATAATAATATAAATGATCAGATCTAGGCATTGATTAAAAATCCATTACCTAGTTTGCATATGTTTTATATGAATAATTTTTTTACAGATTGTACATTTAAACAATGCAGTTGTTGCCTCATGTCCTTACTGTTGCACCAAAATGAGCTATATTAAACACCAAGCGATTAAAAGCAGGTTTAGCATGTTTGAAGTGGGTTTCGGATGACCTGCTAATGATAATCAGACTTGTTGTGACATGTTGGAATGTTTATATTTCTAAATGCAAATAGAAAGTTTTATTTTTGTGTGCAGCAAAGTTGTGTTGTGCAACCTTTGAATATTTTGAATGTAGTACTGTAGAGCTAAGCACAGTGAATATTTATATTTAATGTGGTTTCATTCTAAAAATAAATGAATTTATTAAATATATTCCTAACATTTGTAGTTAGAGCTAATTCTTAAGTGATGATTTTTAGATTTAGCTTTCAGTTTTAATTAATTCTGACCAGTATTATGTTGAAGGTACAGAATGAACCCTGCTTTACACCTTTTGACCAACAGGAGGCAATGTCCAGAAACATTGTTGAGTTCCTCTCGGTTTGTAAATGTGTGGTCATGCAACAAAATGTATTTTATTGAACTACACTTGCTGCAGGGACAGTCATCTAGAGCAGTGTTTCTCAAACCTGTTTCTGGAGGCACGTTGTTGAATCAGGTATTTAATGAGGAAAAGTTTGAAAATATGTATTGTTAGTGCTGGCCTAGAGCTACCTGGGGTTATGTCCTTTGCTCAGGGCCACACTGGTGATGACCGTTTAAGGTGGGACCCTGCAACCTTTACCAGCCTATGTAAATTTATTGCACACAAAACTTTGGTGCTTTTATAAGCAAACAGTTTTAAATACACTTCATGCAAATGTTAATATTCATTCTTTTTTTTTCCATCCTGACCTTGGTCTGTTGATTACCTAATTTAATTTGGTGAGGATCAGAGAATCTTAGAAGTAAGGTTCACGAGTTCACATTTACATATATTTAGCACGACAGACTAAGAAGATCTGGCGGGAGCTGGTTTTGAGAAATCGCTTGTATGATAGGTCGAAGTTTGCGTGCTCCGTGGGAGCGGCTTGGCATAGGATGGGTAGGCCCGATCGGCCGCTGGTGGATTGCGTGGTTGGGCGCTCGGTCGGGAGGGCTCAAACCAATGCTCAACAGTGTGCTCACTGGGTTGGAACGAGTGAGCCCTACCGGCCAATGGAGGAGGAGCAGCGTGATTGTGGCCCTGACCAGGGGGGCCCCGAGTTGCCTTGAGTGGAGCGGCTCACAGAATCGGCGTACGGGCCCTGCTGGCCGTTAGCGCCTGCTAATCAGAGGACAGAGGGCGGGTAGCGGACCGAGAGAGCCCATGAAGCCTCTGACTGGAGATTAAGACGTCGGACGAGTGGGTCCTATCGGCCTGACGGGTAAAAAGAGTTTGGGACGTCCGACAAGGAGGACTCTCGCAACATCCGATGGGAGATCAAGACTCACGGCATTGGATGGATGAGCCTCGCTTGCGGGCGTCAAGTATAGGAGCCCAGCCGGGAGAACTCTCACCGACATCTGACGTGAGATCAAGACTCATTTCATCAGACAGGTAAGTCTCGTGGGGCTAGGAAAACCGGACTGGGAGGGCTCTCGCAGCATCCGATGGGAGATCAAGACTCGAGACATCAAACGTGTTAGCCTCGCCAGGCGGGGGAAAAAGATGTGAGGTTTGGCTGAGAGGTTTCGGACCGCGTTCGGCGGGTGGGACGAGACCTATGGCGTCAAATGGCTGGGCCTCGCTGACTGTCGGACGGAAGGTAAAGTTGGGTGGCCGGGAGACTCTCGCCGACGTCCGACGGGAGATCAAGACTTGCTGTGTCGGACGGGTAAGTCTCGCCGACCGTAAAATGGATATGGTAGTTTAGTCTGGCTGGGAGGCTCTCGTCGACGTCCGATGGGAGATCAAGACTCACAGCATCGGACATGTAAGACAGAAAGGTAAAGATGAGTGGCCGGGAGGCTCTTGCCGACATCCGACGGGAGATCAAGACTCGCTGTGTCGGATGGGTAAGCCTCGCCGGCCATAGGATGGAAAAGATAAGGTTGTCTCACCAGGAGGCTCTCGCGGCATCCGATGGGAGATCAAGACTCGCTGCATCGGAATGGTTAAGACTGAAAGCCAAGATTGCTTGGCCGGAAGGCTGCTTTAGCGTTCGACAGTGGTTCGATACTCATGGCGCAAGTAGGCAAACGTCACCGGTAGTTAAAAGAGAAACGTATTCTGAAGGCTCTTGTCGCATTTGATGGGAGATCAAGACTCACGGCGTCGGACAGGTAAGCCTCGCCGGTAGTTGAAAGAAGACCATCTTCGGAACGTTCTTGACGCGATCGACAGGAGTTCAATACTCGTGGCATTGGATGGATAAGTTTAGCTGGTAGTCGGCCAGAGAAGCAAGGTTGCTCGACCAGGAGGCTCTCGCCGGCATTCGACGGGAGATCAATACTCACGCATTGGATGGGCAAGCCTCGCTGTACGTAAGACGGAAGGGTAAAGTTGTGTGGTCGGGAGGCTCTCGCCGACGTCCGACTGGAGGTCAATATTCACGGCGTCGGACAGGTAAGCCTCGCCGACTGTGGGATGGAAAAGGTTGGGGTTGTCTGGCCGGGAGGTTCTTGCGGCCTCCGACGGGAGATCAATACTCACTGCGACGGATGGTTGAGCCTCGCCGGTAGACCGACTAAAGGGCCAAGGTTGCTTGACCGAGAGGCTGTTGTAGCATTTGACGGTAGTTCAATACTCATGGCACAAGTGGGTAGGCATCACCGGTTGTTGAAAGAAAAACATATTCGGAAGGTTCTTGCCACGTTTGATGGGAGTTCAATACTTGCGGCATCGGACAGATAAGCTTAGCTGGTAGTCAGGTGGAAAAGGCGAGGTTTGCTCGGCCGAGAGGCTCTCGCCGGCATCCGAAGCTTAGCTGGTAGTCTCGTGGAGACGACGGTGGTGTCGACCGAGGCGAGTTTGGCGCTTTTGTCGATCTATTGGCCGCCTTGGTGGCTGGAGTGGATTTAGGATTGAGGTTGGTTTGCGCGGTGAAGAGTAGATCGTGTAAATCCGCTTTGTTTACTCTCCGCGAGGACGCTACGTCGGAATTAATCAGCGTTTGCCTCTGGCTTAAATACGAACCACTTTCCGATCGGAGGGATTGTTGGCACGGATGATATTTGCGTCCGAATTATAAAAGGATGGAAGCGACGCCAGTGGAGGCGAGGTAGCCTCGGCGTCGAGCAAAGAGCAGTGGCCGCGACAAAGCACTGGAGCTCGGCGGCCGTGTCTGGCGGAGAAAGACCGATCATGAGGCCGGCAGATTGGCCGGAGGATCTGAAAAATCCTCAGTATAGGTCTCGTTGTTTGGAGTCTGAGATGTAATGGTAAAAGGTGCAAACCGATTGCTGATTATCTGTCAAATGCAGGGTGCGAACTACGGGGGAGCTAGGGGGAGCTCGGCTCCCCTTAATAAGACATGGGCTCCCCTGAAAACGTGATTTGAGAAATTCTGGGGGGGGTCTCAAAAAATATTGACTGTGTTATTTTGACGTGCAATTTCAGTTTTGTGTAATGTGATCATCGCGGATTATTATGTGTAAAATTGCAAAAATAGCATTCATTCATGCATGAGGGCGATTTAAACCTAATTCACTTCAATAAAGATAACTATACATGCTATTCTTGTCATGAGCATCAAGATGTGATTCATTTCACTCATGTTTAGTACGTTAACTCAAAGATTCCTAGAAAAAATTTAAACGTTGGATTCAACATTGGCCGTAGATCTGCACGCGCAGTCCTTGAAATCCATTCTGCAGTTAGCATCATATAGCATCATATAGCCACCATGGCAAAAAGAACACAAGGCAGTTTAATGGCACGACCGATTCACCTGCTGCAAGCCCTGTTAGCACACCTCCCTCCGGGATGACAACGCAAGAAGTCATTGCAAGTCCACGCGCAAGTGCACGAAACCCCCCGGCAAAAGAAAAAAAAGGCAGGCTCCCCCAAAATCCACGGTATAGTTCGAACACTGGTCAAATGAATAGTGGTATGTCAGCTGTATTTATAGCCGTGCATTGATTAACTTGAGTGTGAACCTCCTGTGTTAATTAGGCTAAGTATCTGACGCACTCCTCCCGAACCTTGTTAATAAAACATCATACAGCGCTTGGTAGTAACTGATTACATGCAATCTGGATTACGCAATCAAATTCCAAAAATTGAGTGCTGGTAACTGGATTATATTACTTAGTTATTTAAAATGTTCGCAATGAGATTACAATTACTTTTTGTGTTGTAGCCGTTTAAGAAAGTGTATTTTTATTTTATATTATTTGTTTCAATATTAATTGCTTGTGTTTTGTTTAGTTCAGTTTGTTAATTAAGAAAGAAAATTGTAAAGGTCATAAGGGCATGGTAAATTGGACTGTAGTACGCCGGAAGAAAGGGAATGGGTCAGACATAATTTTTTTGTTTGGTATAATTTGTATTTTAATTTTAATATATATTTTTTGTTGGTCAATTATCTAGCTAAATAAACAAGAAGGAATAAACATTTTGTGGAATGAAGTGCGTTCAAGACAAATCCCGCTACCATGCTTCCGCGGCCAAAATAAAAGGCCAAAACATGGATTACATGCTATTCATATAATGGCAGTAAATTATTCATAATCTATTGATTCTCGTTAATACTGCTTAAGGCTACTTTTTTTCTCTTTTAAAGTTTCCTTTCCAAAAATCTTACTGTGTGTTCACGATATAGAATGTTAATGCCAATAATTTTGCAATCCATGCTTGTGAATTTGTCCCTCAAGCAATTAGCCCATGTATGAAATAAATAATTATGCAAGTTACTAAACACTGGTGATGAATAGCTGTGAAATGTCTTCATCATATCCAGTGACCTTCAATAATTAAGGGCTGAACAAAAATATTTCAAACCTGGAAGACTTAAGGCGTGTAATGTCTTTGCTGTGTTCATGTTTATTAATGTTTGTTCATGTAATGCAGGGATTCTGAAACATTTTTGTCAGCCAAACTTGAAATATCCCTGAGGAAGTTAATATTTTAAGAATTTAACAAGACATTTGCATGTTCACAGTTCTCTGGTGTCAGTTAATGGTCACATTGACATGCAGGTAAAAAAAATAAATAAAAATGTCGGTTTTATAGTGTTCAGGTGTTTTATTTTGATTGATTTGTTTAAAAAAAAAAATTATAATAAATTTATGACTGAATTAATTAGTTTTTTTTAACTCACAAACCCACTGCCGTTCTTACATTAGCCCCAGTTAGGGAAACCTGGTAGAATGTAATGCTTGCATAACTTCATGATGTTGATATCAAATAATGGAATATATTTCTTTGTTATGTGTCTGTTTCTGTTCAGTTCCGTTTTGACCTTATTTGGTAGAACAGGATTTAGTTAATTCGTAATCATCATTTAGTCCTGTCATCTGTGTTTAATTAATTATCTAGTTTGCTCTATTGTTTCCGTTTCCTATATAAGCATTCAGTTTAGTCTTTGTCCCTGTCTCGTCTTGAAGTTTCGTTAATGCTGCTTACCTGGAGTTTTCTTCTGTTTCTTTTAATAAAGTTGGATTTTGTTTTGTATCCCGTGTCCGCCTGTCTGCCTGGGAAAGCATACGTGACATTCTTTTCCCTTGTCTTTTTTATATCAGTATGATATATTTATTGGTAAGTTTAAAACAAGTTAGAAGAGTCATCTAAAAGTAGTCACAATACATTACCTAAAATGAGAAAAAAAAGATTAAGTTGCTAACTATAATTTAAAATAAGTCTCACTTCCTTTAAGATATTTGTCATCAAATGTATTACTTAAAGTTATTAAAAATCAGCTATTTGGTAAGTTTTGTGAGGTCTTAAGATCAGCTAAGTTTATATTAAGTTCATACTACACTTTTATAACAGTCAACTTTTTATTCATGTTATTATAAGATAAACATCAGAGAAAAGAAAGGTGATGTCCATTAGAATAAAAACTAAGTCTGAACTAAATAAAATCTGTTGATTGGGGCTTGTTCAAATCACTTAATAAAATATCCTAATAAACAGTAATCCAGTAAGTCAATGGCTTTCAGAACTGAAAACATTCATTAATTTTGAAAAAACGAAAACCATTAAATGCATGCATGCAGTAATTGGTCACTCTATTTTTTTCTTATTTTAATGCTTTATATCAATACTTGCAATACTTGAGTAAGCTGTGTTACCCTGTTTATGAACAAAAATAGGAGTTTTGTTATGCTAGCTAATTATTGGTTTTCATAAGACTTTTTATATTTGCCAAAATAGGAGCTGATTTTATGCAAGGTGCAAATGACATCAAAACAAGACATACACTTTATTGGTTTTTCATCACTCTTTTGTTGATATATTTTGCTCAAGGGTGGTTTTAAGACACAGTGTGGCTTGTAGCCTGGGAGGATGAGCTGACCACTTTGCCATCCACCACCTCTTCCACAATGGTTACCACTTTGCGTGTAGTCAAGGTTTTGCTTGTGGTTGAAACACTGCAGGGGTAGAATACAAAGATTATTAAATTATGGTCACTTAAAAATTAGAAAGTTGATGTTTAATTTATGTGCTGTTCTTAAAGGATTTTGTTGTAGTTGTGTCTCACCTTGTAGCCTCTCCATCCAGAAGTCTTCTGTACTCTGCAATCTCCATCTCCAGTCTGGTTTTGATGTCCAGAAGCATCCTGTACTCTTGCCCTTGACGCTCCAGATCAGCACGAAGCTGCCCCAGCTGCTCTTCCAGGCTGGTTACCTGGAACTGGTAGCCGGACATCATGGCACCATACCGGGCCTGTGTGTCTGCCAATGTGCCTTCCAGCGATGCTTTCTGTTGAGAGAAACTCAGTTATTCTGTGTTCTATGCAATGTGATGACCAGACTTTACAAGATTCATCTCTGCTTTCTCACCATACTGAGTTGCGACTGTAGCTCGATTTCAAGACTTTGGAGTGTGCGTTTAACCTCTGTGATTTCGGATCGGGATGTTTGAAGGGTTTCTGTGCTCACAGCAACTTCTTTGTTGAGGGCTTCACTCTGTGAGAGGAAATCCATCGGAAAGCAGTCAGGTAAGTCATTTGTTGGATTTGATTACAATCTCTGCACATTTTACAGACTAATTCTCATTTTACCTTTGCCTGGAACCAGGCCTCAAGATCTTTGCGGTTCTTGGCAGCAACTGCCTCGTAGTGCTCACGAATTTCAGCCATGATCTTTGTCAGGTCTTCCTGTGGTGCAGCGTCTACCTCTACATTGACTTGTCCGCTCATCTGGGTGCGTGCCGCCAAGAGTTCCTAAAGATGCAGTAAAAAAGCATTGAGCATATGCCCCACATACGTTTCAAGAGGAACTATTAAGTGTGAACCAACCACCAACTTACCTCCTCATGGTTTTTCTTGAGGAAGATCAGCTCTTCTTTTAGACCCTCAATCTGCATCTCCAGATCAGATCTGGCCATTGTCAGCTCATCCAGCACCCTCCTCAGGCCAGCAATGTCTGCCTCTACAGACTGCCTCATGCCCAGCTCATTCTCATATCTGCACAGAAATGAATCCATTGTAAAGGTTTTGGATTCTTCATAGAATGCTTTTTTTTCCCATAGTGCAAGCATTTAAGTAGCAGACTCACTTGACCCTGAAGTCATCTGCAGCCAGCTTGGCGTTGTCATTGCTCAAGTAGATGCCTCCATTTACACCAGTGGCATGCTGGATCTTCAGGGGCATGGAATGAAGACGCATCAAAGTTACATTTTTAGATCTCTCTTACATGAGTACTTGACAAATGCAGTGTATTTTACACTATTTGAATAGGTTATGCATAAGAAGAATGATGATATATTCACAATTGATTAAATTTTTTCTAAAGGCAGATAATGATTGACTTGACTAAAATGTTCAATAGATTATTCACATACCTTGGCCTGGAGGTCACTGATGGTAGTGTAATAGGCGCTGTAGTCACGAGCAGAGGGGGACGTCTTGCTCTCCAGGAACTGGTGAATCTTCAGCTCAAGATCAGCGTTGGCCTTCTCGAGAGAGCGTACCTTCTCCAGGTAGGTGGCCAGACGGTCGTTGAGGTTTTGCATAGTGGCTTTCTCGTTCGCAGACACATCAACGGCATCAGACAGGTTGAAGCCAGCACCACCACCAGCAGAGAAGGAACGAGAAGCAGAGGCACTGGAGATACGTGTCCCGGTTCCTCCTGCTCCTCCATACACACTACCAGCACGCATAGCTGTGACACGACCAGCTCCACTACCAGAGACAGAGAAGCGAGAAGATCCTCCTGAGGACATGTAGCTGCGGATGGAAGAAGACGACATCTTTTTGATGGAAAGCTTGCTGTCGTTGTCTGCTCTGGCTGGAGAATGAGAGCGCGGATGAGTGAGGAGAAGACGACCCCTGTTCCTTTTATGTAGACAAATGGGGGAGGGACTGTAAAGAATGCCTTAGGTGATGGAGAGTGAAACCATTTCCCCGTTCCTCAAGGCAGCAGGTGTGGCTGAAGACAGATTTGAATGGTATGTTATCATTTAGAGTTTCACAAGAAGAAATAAATCAGGGGTTCATGTGAGTTTCAGCTATTGTTTTGTCAGTCTTTTTGAATCTGCAAAATATATTATACAAATATAACTTGTTGCTTAGTCACTGATGTCAGTTGCATTTTAGGTGGATATTCTTTGTATTTCTTTTCTTTCTTTTTTTTATTAACAACAATATATAAATCGGAATAACAACATATCTCATATTAATTCAACTTACCCCAGACCGCACCCAGCCCCCCCTCCCCCGCGGTCTCTTTAAAATGGGTTACCTAAGGATAGAAAAGTTAACAGAAATCCAAAGTCACAGGAGTATTTCGTAAAATTCTGACAAACAGAAGCCCTAGATATTAAAATTGATGGATTGTTAGAATTTTTAGAAGCACTTTTATTTAAAATGTAAAATTACATTTAAATTAGAACCTTACAAAATGAACAACAGTACATACATAGATCCAGTGTTTGTCACACGTAAAACTAAAGCTTCCTTATCTAACTCTTGAAATGAAACTATTTCAACCCTTTCTAGTAAACTTGATTTTTATCAGATTATACAGAACCTGCCCCAGGTATGATAAACCTCTTTCATCTACTGAATGTGTCAGGTTTTACATCAAACGGGCAGGTTTTCAAATTACATGAATTACATAAAGCCCTATTGGAGATATTCATTTGATTATGAAATCAACAGATCTCAGGGTTGTCCACTCCAGAGCAGATTATTCAGGTGGTATCTGTACATGTGGTTGGATGACAGTACAACAAACACTTTTTATGCGATGTTCATTAGATTCATTACAATGTGGGCCTCTAGTTTTTGTCAGAGAGTTGGACTTGTAACCTGAAAGTCGTGGGTTCGAGTCTCAGGTCTGGCAGGGATTGTAGGTGGGGGGAGTGAATAATCAACACTCTCTCCACCCTCAATACCACGACTGAGGTGAGACCCTTGAGCAAGGCACCGAACCCCCAACTGCTCCCCAGGAGCCGCAGCATTGGCTGCCCACTGCTACAGGTGTATGTTCACTACTGTGTGTACACTTGGATGGGTTAAATGCAGAGCACAAATTCCGAGTATGGGTCACCATACTTGGCCACACACCACTTCCCTTTCCCTTTCCTTTCCCTAGTTTTTATTTCTGTTCATATAATGCATTGATTATATTAACTTAGATTGAATCTGTTTTTACCCAATGTGAAAAATAACATATTAAACTGCTTACACCTTAGCCTGTATACCCACTGGGCAAATAACTCTGACCAATTTAATGACAGATACAAACAAGGAAGTGTTAGAGTTGGTCGTCATTCAAAGTGAACAGGCAAAGTAACTCCAACGGCATTTGAATTATGCAAAAATTCACTAATGATTGTACAAGAAACATCAAAGGTAATCAGTGAATCATAAATCATCTATATATATCGCATACTTTAACTGATTTATTTTTAACAAACTTGTTTTTTCGCTGTAGATCTGAATTAAATATTTACCCTCTAAGCTTTATCAATGCTCTGAATTTTGTGTTTATGATTTCCTTGGTCTGAAATGATATTAAGAATAAATGCATGTTAAACTTTATTTATAATGCTATATAAAACATATAAATATTTCTTAAGTTTTTTTGTAGAAACAATGGAAAATGGACAAAAACACTGAGTAGAGATGTCAGTTTAGAGTGGCAGAAGTTTAAGAACAGTTGTGATTACCTAAAGGAAAAATGCTTGTGGTATCAGATTACAGCTGCCAAACCTGACAAATACCATGCACCTGCACAGATATTCAAAAGCAGACAAGTTGTGATGTTCACAAATTGTATGAAGGACTCTACAAGCCACTACAATGTTACAAACTCTCATGGGATTTTACAACATTGTTCCTCCCAAGTATTTAGCAGTGACCTCTATAGTGAAAAATAAATGTACTAAAATGTATTTGAAATACATTTATTTCATGCTAAGTATACTACAAATATATTTATGTACTTAATAAAATACCTTGCAACTGTACTTTTAGTATACTAAACAGGCATACTTAAAGTCTGCTAAATTGGAACAACTAATTTTGTGCTCAATGCACTTTAATCTGTTTTAACTGTGCATTTGTTGAATGAGCACTGTGCTATGTCCGAACTGACTGCAATGAATTTTAAGTATAATCATTTTCTTTAAATTTATTTTAAATCAATTTCTATATCATTTTAAAATTCCTTGTTTTTATTATTTTTATTTGCATGTTTTTATTGATTTTTAATGTCTATTTCACTTTCTTTTATGTAAAGCACTTTGAATTACCACTGTGTATGAAATGTGCTATATAAATAAACTTGCCTTGCCTAATTGTGCGGAAGTAGTGCTGAAATCAAACTAAAGATATACTGAAGTATATTGGATTGTGCTAAAGTGGAACTATAGCAAGTGTACTTTAGGTACACCTTAAATATCTTGCATTTGAAGACCAATGTTATTCAAAGATCATACAGTCCTCATCCATAGTGACATTAAAACACCATTTTAGGCTTAATATTAAGAAATGTGCATTGTGCACAAGCGATATGTCAGTAAATATGTTAAAAAATTTGAACTATACTTGGTATGAAATGAATTAATTTAAATATACAGGTGCATCTCAGAAAATTAGAATATGGTGAAAAAGTTCATTTTTTTTCTTGTAACTTATTTCAATAAGTGAAACTTTCATATATTTTAGATTCATTACATGTAAAGTAAAACACTTAAAGTTTTTTTTGTTTTAATTTTGATGATTAGAGCTTACAGCTCATGAAAATCAAAAATCTGCATCTCAAAATATTAGAATATTTATATTTGAGTTTCAATAAATGACCATCCATACAGTATAAATTCTGGGTATCTCTTGTTCTTTGAAACCACAATAATGGAGAAGACTGCTGACTTGGCAGTGGTCCAGAAGACGATCATTGACACCCTCCACAAAGAGGTTAAGTCACAGAGGGTCATTAATGAAAGGGCTGGCTGTTCAAGGAGTGCTGTATCAAAGCATATTAAATGCAAAGTTGACTGGAAGGAAGAAATTGGGTAGGAAAATGTGCACAAGCAACAGGGATGACCGCAAGCTTGAGAATACTGTCAAGCAAAGCCGATTCAACACTTGGGAGAGCTTCACAAGGAGTGAACTGAAGCTGGAGTCAGTGCATCAAGAGTCACCACGCTCAGATATCTTCAGAAAAAGGGCTACCAAGCCACTTCTGAAACAGAAACTTCGTCAGAAGCATCTTACCTGGGCTGTGGAGAAAAAGAACTGGACTGTTGCTCAGTGGTCCAAAGTCCTCTTTTCAGATAAAAGTAAATTTTGCTTTTCATTTGGAAATCAAGGTCTGGAGTCTTGTGGTAGACTGGAGAGGTACAGAATCCAAGCTGCTTGAAGTCCAGTGTGAAGTTTCCGAAGTCAGTGATGATTTGAGGTGCCGTGACTGCTGGTGTTGGTCCATTGTGTTTTATCAAGTCCAAAGTCAAAGCAGCCGTCTACCACGAGATTTTAGAGCACTTTATGCTTCCATCTGCTGACAAGCTTTATGGAGATGCTGATTTCCTTTTCCAGCAGGACTTAAGCACAAGAAAGAAACAGACAAATATTAGCGTAGATGCCATTCTTCTTACGATGTAACGAGTACATGTGTTATGGGGAGTGTACCCGGTTCCGGTTGATCTAATTAATGCTGCCTAACAATCCTTTAATGGATTTGAATAATAGAAGTGTATTAGTGTGTTATGTGTAAACCAGGTTAAAGAAATGTGTCTTTAATCTAGATTTAAACTGACAGAGTGTGTCTGCCTCCCGAACAGCGTTAGGTAGATTGTTCCAGAGTTTGGGCGCTAAATAGGAAAGGGTTCTGCCGCCCGCAGTCGATTTTGATATTCTAGGTATTATCAAACGGCCAGAGTTTTGAGAATGCAGCAGACGTGGAGGACTATAATGTGATAAGAGCTCGCTCAGGTACTGAGGAGCTAAGCCATTCAGGGCTTTATAAGTAGTTAACAAAATTTTAAAATCTATATGATGTTTGATAGGGAGCCAGTGCAGTGTTGACAGAACCGGGCTAATATGGTCATACTTCCTGGTTCTAGTAAGAACTCTAGCTGCTGCATTTTGGACCAGCTGTAGTTTGTTGATCAAGCGTGCAGAACAACCACCCAATAAAGCATTACAATAGTCTAAACTTGAGGTCATAAGCGCATGAATTAGCATTTCTGCATTTGAAGTTGAAAGCAGAGGTCGCAATTTAAATGTTTTTGAGATGGAAAAACGCAGTTTTACAGATGCTAGAAACATGGCTTTCAAATGAAAGATTGCTATCAAACAGCACACCTAGGTTCCTAACTGATGACGAAGAATCAACAGAGCAGCCGTCAAGTGTCAGATAGTGTTCTTGGTTATTACATGTGGGGATTTTATGTCCGATAATTAACACTTCTGTTTTTTCAGAATTTAGCAGTAAGAAATTACTCGTCATCCAGTTTTTTTTATATCAACTATGCATTCCGTTAGTTTCTCAATTTGGTGTGTTTCACCGGGCCGTGAAGAAATATAGAGCGGAGTATCATCAGCATAACAATGAAAGCTAACACCACGTCTCCTGGTAATATCTCCCAAGGGTAACATGTAAAGCGTGAAAAGTAACGGCCCTAGTACTGAGCCTTGAGGTACTCTGTACTGCACTTGGCAAGTCAAGCCAAGTCACCTTTATTTATATAGCACTTTTAACAATGTAAATTGTGTAACATAATAAAAAAAACGTAATATTAATATGTAATTTAAAGAAATAGTTTAATTTAGATCAAAGGGAATCGTTTATGATTTTATAGGGATTTGAACAGAATCACTATTACGGCGATTCACTGAACGAGCCGTATAACAAACTCTGCACTGGATATTAAAATCCAAAATATAGTGAAAACACTATTTAATAGCAGAGTAACAAGATCGGCAGATTAAGACATTAACTTGTGAGCACAAAACACAAGATACTTCTCTTTTCAATATAAATCAGATTTTATTTATATAAACCTAAGACAAACTAATATAACACATTAACACAAGCATTCACACATTCACATGTTGCAGAAAGAGAGAAAGTGAGGAAAGGATGAGTTTAAGAGAATGAAAATGTGATATCCCAAGTTTCCAGTAATATGTGCTATTGCATAGACCTGAACAAACATCAATCACTTATTTAACCCTCGCTTTGAGTTTCTCAATGAGGCTAAAATTTATATTAACTGCACCGATTCAGTTAGAATCTGAAGGTACTTGCTTGCTTTGCTAAGGGAATCCCTTTTGTCGCAGTTGTTGCAGAAAAGGGGTTCCCCGAAGTGTCAAATTGGATGAGAGTTCAGTAGTCGTTGAAGTGACGTCTTGGGAAGCCGATGGAGTTGTGGCTGGTAAAAGTTTTGAGGCGGTCACAGATTCGAGTCGGAGACGAGGTGTGGCGGCAAAACTTAACGGAGTACACGAAACTCACAACGGAAAAGAAAATAAATTAAAGTAAAAGAATAAAAGGATGTTACGAGACTAGGTTGGTTTGCTTCTCATTGTGGCAGCAGCTGGCACGTGGGCCAGAGCACGCTCAAAGAGCAAAACGCAGTGGCAAAAGAGAAGGGAGAGAGCCAAGAGGGCATTTTTCAGAAGAAGAGAGAGTTTGATGGTGTTCTGAGTTTTTAAACTCGGCTTTCAGACCGTCCCATCTGGACGTCTTGGCCAATTAGATACTGTCCTTGCTCGGGGTATTGCTTTGTTTCTCCACCCCATCAATAAATCAACATGTTATCTGTTTAGTCAGAGGTCCGAACTTTACAGGCCCTTGCAAAGTATACTTTTGAACATGGTTTCTATAACAAGACTATGATACATTTGACAAAGAATTGATTGGAAGAAACATTTAAAGCATGATTTTCTCATACATACCAAACACGCCTAGGAATCCTTCAGCTATTCAATAATGATTAAAAAGACATACATAATATTTGATTAAAACACGATAGTCTAATATGTGGGTTACAAACATAATATGGGGTTCTGCATAGAAATGTCCATTTTAGGATGATTTTATGTGCATATGAAAAAGAAAGCATTTGTATAGTTCTATGGTGAATGAAGGCATGTTCTTTAGACAAAGCAATTTTGGTTTGGTCTGTCTTCTATGTGGGGAAGAAGTCAGTCTAAGGAAGCTTGTGAATTCAATCGTGGAACACGTGATGGCCATCTCTTTGACAATCAGTCTTGATTATTTGCCCCGAATTTGACGGACTCCTTCCTGAATTGGAATTATCAATAAGTGTTCTTTTGTCTCAAGGTTGTAAGCTGTTCTGTGAAAAAGCCAGAATCTGATTTATGACATTGTCCTGTTTCCTTGGGGCCTCTATGAATTCCAGCTCCTCAGGTTTCAATGTTCTGATGCATCTTAAATTTGTCTGATTCAGTCTCTGATATTCTACAATTGTGTCAAAGCAACTGCACAATATCAAAAAAGGAAAATAGTGTGTCAATAATGTAAAATGAAAAGATTAAAAAAAGATTTTCAGTTAAAGGCATTTCATTATTGAATTCAGTGATGTCATCATCCAGCTCAGTTCAGTTTAAATAGTGTCTTTGCAATCAGGTCGACGATATCGCTGGAAATGAAGTGTCCCCAACTAAGCAAGCCAGAGGCGACAGCGGCAAGGAACCAAAACTCCATCGGTGACAGAATGGAGGAAAAAACCTTGGGAAAAATGAGGCTCAGTTGGGGGGCCAGTTCTCCTCTGGCCAAACGAACCAGCAGTTCAATTCCAATTGCAGCAAAGTCAGATTGTAAGGGCTCAACTGGTTCCATTGGTCTTTCCCGCTGGCAGTCTAAGTGGCGGGGTCCTCACTGGGGATCTGTCTCTGGCGCTCATCTTGGTGTCCTGGTCTCCGCTGACGTTCAGGGCTGTAGAGGCCGTCTCTGGGTGCTGATCCACCATCTGATCTGGATACGGACCGGATCGGGTGGCTACGGTGACTGGGGATATGTCCATGACCGGGGCTCATCCAGGTGTACGGACTCCGCCGACGATCAGGGCCACATACATCATCTCCCGGCGCCGATCCACCATCTGGTCCAGACACGGACTGAGAAACAGAATAGAAACAGACAAATATTAGTGTAGATGCCATTCTTCTTATGATGTAACGAGTACATGTGTTATGGGGAGTGTTCCCTGTTCCGGTTGATCTAATTAATGCAGCCTAACAATCCTTTTACGGATTTGAATAATAGAAGTGTATTGGTGTGTTATGTGTAAGCCAGGTTAAAGAAATGTGTCTTTAATCTAGATTTAAGCTGACAGAGTGTGTCTGCCTCCCGAACAGTATTAGGTAGATTGTTCCAGAGTTTGGGTGCTAAATAGGAAAAGCATGTGCCGCCCGCAGTCGATTTTGATATTCTAGGTATTATCAAGTGGCCAGAGTTTTGAGAATGCAGCAGACGTGGAGGACTATAATGTGATAAGAGCTCGCTCAAGTACTGAGGAGCTAAGCCATTCAGGGCTTTATAAGTAATTAACAAGATTTTAAAATCTATATGATGTTTGATAGGGAGCCAGTGCAGTGTTGACCGAACCAGGCTAATATGGTCGTACTTCCTGGTTCTAGTAAGGACTCTAGCTGCTGCATTTTGGACCAACTGTAATTTGTTGATCAAGCGTGCAGAACAACCACCCAATAAAGCATTACAATAGTCTAACCTTGAGGTCATAAACGTATGAATTAGTATTTCTGCATTTGACGTTGAGAGCGTAGGTCGCAATTTAGATATGTTTTAGAGATGGAAAAACGCAGTTTTACAGATGCTAGAAACATGGCTTTCAAATGAAAGATTGCTATCAAACAGCACACCTAGGTTCCTAACTAATGAAGAAGAATTGACAGAGCAGCCGTCAAGTGTTAAATAGTGTTCTAGGTTATTACATGTGGGGTTTTTAGGTCTGATAATTAACACCTCTGTTTTTTCAGAATTTAGCAGTAAGAAGTTACTCATCCAGTTTTTTATATCGACTATGCATTCCGTTAGTTTCTCAATTTGGTGTGTTTAATATAGAACTGAGTATCATCAGCATAACAGTGAAAACTAACACCATGTCTCCTGATAATATCTGTTATGGGGCTGACGAGACGTGAGACTTGCGGATCCATGTGCAAAGCTTTATTATGAAACATGGTCAAGACAGGCAGGGTCGAATAACCAGCAAACAGGTATGTTGAGGGCAAGACAGAAGAGTGGTCAGTAAACAGGCGTGGTCGACGATCGGCGTACAATATCCAAACAGGGCAAGGCAGAGAGAATAATCCAGGAACACGGGCAGGAATCAAAACACAGGAAAACAACGAGGAAAACTATGAACAGAGAACGCTTTGTAGTGCAGACAGGCTAACAATACTCGGCAGCGAGCAAGAGCAAGTCCCAGGCTTAAATAGTGTGTGTTTGGGTGATGGTGATTGCGAGATGGTTCTCAGGTGTGGGCGTGATCAGTATGAACAGCTGTGAGTGATTAGTGAGTGCAATGGATGGTGGGAAATGGAGTCCAATGTGCTGTGTAGTGTGAAAGTCCATATGGTGAGCGGGTGACCTCTGGTGGTGAGTAAACGGAAGTGCATGGCCAGGATTCATAACATAGCCCCCCCCACAAGGAGCGGCTTCTAGACGCTCCTATACAATCAAGGAGGGTGGTGGAGCGGAACAGGGGGAGGGATGGAGGGCCAGATCCCTGCGGAAGTGGAGAGGCCGGGGATCGAGGCAGAGCCGGCAGGGCAGGAAACCAGGGCGGAGCCAGATGGCACGGGAGCCCACCAGGGCGGAGCAGGCGGAACAGGAGCCCACCAGGGCGGAGCAGGCGGAACAGGAGCCCACCAGGGCGGAGCAGATGACCACCAGACCGGAGCAGAGGACCACCACGGCGGGGCAGAAGACCACCGGACCCGAGCAGAAGACCACCACGGCGGGGCAGACGACCACCAGACCTGAGCAGAAGACCCTAGCCAGGAAGCAGACTGGGCAGGAAACCACGGCAGAGTCTGAGATCTGGGGAAAACAGAGACAGACAACACAGAGAGAGTCCCCATGGTCCCAGGGGCCGTGACAGGGCAGGACGGGACCAGAGCCCACCTGGGCGGAGCAGGAGACCCCCAGAGCCAGACAGCTAACCACCACCACGGAGCAGACAGAGCCGGACCCCACCAGTGTGGAGTAGACAGGGCAGAGGATCTCCACGGTAGAGCAGGCTGTTCAGGAAGCCATGGCAGGATCAGGGATCTGGGGAGAGCAGAGACAGACAACACAGGGAGAACAGAGACAGACGACACAGAGAGAGTCCCCATGGTCCCAGGGGCCATGACAGGGCAGGTCGAGAGTTCGTAGACGGTCTCTATGACCGAGACTGGGCAAGACGAGGATTCACAGACGATCTCCATAGCCGTGACTGGGCAGGACAAGGATTTGCAGACGGCCTCTTTAGCCGTGACAGGGCAGGGCGAGGATTTACAGACGGCCTCTTTAGCCGTGACAGGACAGGGCCTGAGTTCACAGACGGCCTGTTTAGCCGTGACAGGACAGGGCGTGAGTTCACAGACGGCCTCTTTAGCCGTGACAGGACAGGGCGTGAGTTCACAGACGGTCTCTTTGGCCGTGACTCGAGCTACAGGAAGTTCTGGAGTGATCTCTGTGGGGTGCTCAGGCAGCACGGACTCTGAAGGATCGGGAACGGCTCTCCTGGCCGTGACATGAGAACTGGATTCTCGGGGATCTGGATCGGCACTCCTGGCCGTGACTGGAGAACTGGCTTCGGGATCGGCACTCCTGGCTGTGAAATGAGAACTGGATTTGGGTGTAGGTGCCACCATTTCGGGAGGTTCTGCAGCCGAAGCCGCCACCTCTGGAGGCACTGGAGCAGACTTTTGAATGGAAGCGGCCTCCATGACCGTGACAGGGCAGACAGTGAGTTCAGGAACGGCCTCCATGGCCGTGACAGGGTAGACAGGGAGTTCAAGAGGGGGCGCCACCACTTCGGGAGGTTCTGCAGCGGAAGCCGCCACCTCTGGAGGCACTGGAGCAGACTCGTGGACAGGAGAGGCCTCAGGAGCACAGTGTGCAGCCCACACACTCAAAATGGCAACCGCCATAACGGGAAGCACTGAGGTCAGGGGAACAGTCTCTGTAACTGCCAGGGTTGAGGCCCTGGGAATGCCAGCTGCTCGCACCGATATCAGTTGTGGGTCCCTTATACTGGAAACCAGACAGGGAACTCGAAGGACTGACCTTAAATCTCTGGGTGTGACAGACTCTGGCAATCCGGCGGAGACGTGGTGTGACTCTGGCTGGAGCACTGAGACGTGGTGTGACTCTGGCTGGAGCACTGAGACGTGGTGTGACTCTGGCTGGAGCACTGAGACGTGGTGTGACTCTGGCTGGAGCACTGAGACGTGGTCTGGCTGGAGCCCTGAGACGTGGTGTGACTCTGGCTGGAGCCCTGAGACGTGGTGTGGCTCTGGCTGGAGCCCTGAGACGTGGTGTGGCTCTGGCTGGAGCCCTGAGACGTGGTGTGGCTCTGGCTGGAGCACTGAGACGTGGTGTGGCTCTGGCTTGACAGCGACGACGTGAGCAGGCTCTGGCTTGGCAGCGACGACGTGAGCAGGCTCTGGCTTGGCAGCGACGACGTGAGCAGGCTCTGGCTTGGCAGCGACGACGTGAGCAGGCTCTGGCTTGGCAGCGACGACGTGAGCAGGCTCTGGCTTGGCAGCGACGACGTGAGCAGGCTCTGGCTTGGCAGCGACGACGTGAGCAGGCTCTGGCTTGGCAGCGACGACGTGAGCAGGCTCTGGCTTGGCAGCGACGACGTGAAGGGGTGCTGTTGCTGCCGCCATTTTGTGAGTGAGTGAGGTGTCGCGTTCCTTCGCGACACCCACAGTAAAAGAGGAGCCCACACACAGTAAAGCATAGTCCATAAATTGACTGAGAGATGAGCGGGGACCCTCGCGGATTAACCTTGACCGGAGCGGCTGATTAATGCCCTCGCAAAAAAAATCTATAAGTGCATAGTCCGGCAGATCTGAAAAATAGGCGAGGTCTAAGTACTCCTGAATATAATCCTCGAGCGGTCGCGAGCCCTGCTCGAGGGTTAATAACAGTCATGCACAGTCCATACCTGGCCAATGTCCTCTTGAAAAGCCGCTGGATCCTTGTGTGTCCGAGTATTCTGTTACGGGGCTGACGAGACGTGAGACGTGCGGATCCATGTGCAAAGCTTTATTATGAAACATGGTCAAGACAGGCAGGGTCGAATAACCAGCAAACAGGTATGTTGAGGGCAAGACAGAAGAGTGGTCAGTAAACAGGCGTGGTCGACGATCGGCGTACAATATCCAAACAGGGCAAGGCAGAGAGAATAATCCAGGAACACGGGCAGGAATCAAAACACAGGAAAACAACGAGGACAACTATGAACAGAGAACGCTTTGTAGTGCAGACAGGCTAACAATACTCAGCAGCGAGCAAGAGCAAGTCCCAGGCTTAAATAGTGTGTGTTTGGGTGATGGTGATTGCGAGATGGTTCTCAGGTGTGGGCGTGATCAGTATGAACAGCTGTGAGTGATTAGTGAGTGCAATGGATGGTGGGAAATGGAGTCCAATGTGCTGTGTAGTGTGAAAGTCCATATGGTGAGCGGGTGACCTCTGGTGGTGAGTAAACGGAAGTGCATGGCCAGGATTCATAACAATATCTCCCAAGGGTAACATGTAAAGCGTGAAAAGTAACGGCCCTAGTACTGAGCCTTGAGGTACTCCGTACTGCACTTGTACTGCATTTATACAATTCTTCCTCTCCTATAGTAGAGAATGAGTGAAATTGTTCCTCAGGGGATCTATAGTGCACTATCTGATGCGATATTGTAGCTGACGGCTGCATGGTTACAATTTTATCTCTGATAGAATTGATCTTGGAAGTAAAGTAGTTCATAAAGTCATTACTGCTGTGCTTTTGGGAAATGCCAACACCTGTTGATGCTTTATTTTTCGTTAATTTAGTGACTGTATTGAATAAATACCGGGGGTTATGTTTGTTTTCTTCTGTAAGAGACGAAAAGTAATCAGATCTAGCTGTTTTTAATGCTTTTCTGTAGGATAGGGTATTTTCCCGCCAGGCTATACGAAATACCTCTAGTTTTGTTTTCCTCCATCTGTGCTCCATTTTCCGGGCTGCTCTCTTTAAGGTGCGAGTGTGCTCATTATACCATGGAATCGGACTGTTTTCTTTGATCTTCCTTAAGCGTAAAGGAGCAACTGTATCTGAAGTGCTAGAAAAGAGAGAGTCCATAGTTTCTGTTACATCAAGTTTTTCTGCGCTGCTGGATATGCTGAGGAATTGAGATAAATCAGGAAGATTACTTACAAAGCAGTCTTTTGTGGTAGAGGTGATGGTTCTACCATATTTGTAACCAGAGGTGGGTAGTAACGAGTTACATTTACTTCGTTACATTTACTTGAGTAAATTTTTTGAGTAACTAATACTTTTAGAGTATATTAAAAATTGGGTACTTTTACTCTTACTCAAGTACATTTTTAGTGAAAAAACGGTACTTTTACTTAGTTACTGTGGGCGACGCTCCTCTCGTTACTTTATCTTAATGCAATACGTAATAATAAAGATAAAAATGCTTAAATTTATTCCAAACACGCCGTCTACCTTTCTCTGGGCAACGAGCGATGTCCGTTCGCGAATGATTCATTCTTTTGAGTCAATTCTGTTCGAAGGCTCGATCAAACCAGTTGGCAAACCAGTGAATCAGTTCACGAATCTTTTTGAATGATTCGTTCAGTTCCCTGCCGCACGCTGAAGCGGTTCTCTCTCAGATAACAGAAAGTTTATGAACATTAAGAGCGTTGAAGACGTGGCTTTGGATCTACAGTCAGTTGAAAGAAAATCTGCAAAGGCTATGGTTTGCTAGCTATGAAGATCTTCATTAGATGAACACCGCGTGTGCTGTCGGTTCCACAGGTATAGATTCGTTTACAGTACACGAACCACTATGACATTACCAGTTTCTTGTAAACGTACCTTATACATTAAATACAATCTAGAATTAATTCATTAAATAAGCTGTCACAGAGTATGAAATGAACACCCGCCAAACCCGCGTTAGTTCCAGGAGGAATGCCTTTGCTTAGACACAATTAATGTTGATATTTTCACAATATTTACGCTTGCAGAAATAAAGGCCACATTTGTTTACATTTTGCGGAACAGACGGATGAAGATCCGTCATATGCATTTATTTCGTTATGTTCAGATGTTCTGTAGCGGTCATGTGAGGAGATTTCTCTCTTCTCCATGTCAGAGGTTATATACATACAAAATACATAATAATTAATTAATATACTTAATATACTTTAAAATATAATTTAATTCAGTGATGCAAATCTGAATCAGCTGTTACTCCAGTTTTCAGAGTCATATGATCCTTCAGCAATCATTCTAATATATTGATTTATTATCAGTGTTGTTGAAAAAAACCAGCATATGCTAGTTTGGTATGTTTTGAAGCTGTGATGCTGGTTTATGCTGGTCTTTTGCTGGTTTATGCTGGTCCTTAGCTGGTCATGTGCTGGTCTTAAGCTGGTCAGACCATTTTAGGACCAGTTTAAACCAGCATCCCATGCTTCAAAACATACCTATACCAGCATATGCTGGTTTTTTCAACAGGGTTTTGCTGCTTTTTTGGAACGTGACATTTTGTTCACAATTCTTTTATGAATAGAAAGCTGAAAAAACAGCATTGATAATAAATCAAGATATTGGAATGATTTCTGAAGGATTATGTCACACTAAAAACTGGCTTAAAGGCTGATAAAAATTCATTTGCATCACTGAAATAAATTACATTAAAAAACATCTTTTGTTACAACGGCACTTGGGTGTGTGTGTGTGTGTGTGTGTGTGTATTTTATCTAAATATCTATACATCTAAATAAAAATAGACTATATTCAGTATATGATCCAAAGTAGCGAGTAACTAACTACTTGAGTAGTTTTTTTATCCGATACTTTTTTACTCTTACTCAAGTAACTATTCAGACTATTACTTTTACTTTTACTTGAGTAAATATTTCTACAAGTACTTTTACTGTTACTTGAGTACAGTTTTTGGGTACTCTACCCACCTCTGCTTGTAACAAGGTGTAGAATTTACATTTTTAGCTATGGAGTTTACACAAGACTAGATAATGATCTGAGATATCATCGCTTTGCTGCAGAATTTCAACACCACTAACATCAATTCCATGTGACAGTATTAAATCTAGAGTATGATTTCGACAATGAGTAGGTCCGGAAGCGTGTTGCGTCATTTAAAGTAATGTATTCATCTGGTTTTAGCCATGTTTCTGTCAAACAGAGCAAATCTAGGTTATGATCATTGATCAAATTGTTTACAAAAAGTGCTTTTGTAGAAAGGGACCTGATATTCAGTAAGTCAAGTTTTATAAATTGTTTCTCTGTATTGTAAGCATTTTTTATTTGTTGAACATCAATTAGATTGTTACTCTTAATTTGGTTTGGATGTTTTCTGTATTTTCTAGTTCGGGGAACAGACACAGTCTCTCTAGTGTGATATCTAGGTGAAAGAGTCTCTATGTGCTGAGAATTAACTGATTTCTGTCACGCGAGGCGGCTAGCAGACGGTCGGTTTAGACAGTCTGTCTGCTTCCTGACCTGGGCCACAGTTAGTCAAGTACAAACCATATTTCATGAGCTGCAAGCTCTAATCATCAAAATTAAAACAAAAAAACTTTTGAAGTGTTTTACATGTAATGAATCTAAAATATATGAAAGTTTCACTTTTTGAAATAAGTTACAAGAAAAAATGAACTTTTTCACCATATTCAAATTTTCTGAGATGCACCTGTATTACTTTTTTTCTGTGGCTGTCGTATCTCTGACATGTTGTGTTGGATCAACTAGGAGAGAACAGTCTGCAGTCATTAATTATGAGGCATTCTCTTCAAGAAACTATTTGCTATTGTTTCTGTGGTGGTAACTACACTAAGAAAGCAAGCTTGCACTGCTCTGCCACCAGGAGTCATCTAATACTGAACTTGTTAATGAAACTGAAACACATTTTCATGCCATTATTTCCACTGTGTGCTTAAATTGTTAGATTAAGCAAAGGTCTAAATACCCCAAAGAAAGCTGTCTGTTAGCATCCCATTCACTTGCAGCCCCGGAAGCCTTCATTTCAGGGTCACTCACATGTTGCTTGCAAAAACATTGATTTCACCTAATTAAGGTAAGGTTGTCATTTGGGGAACAATAAATCCAGAAGAAAATGAGGATCTACTTGTAAAGTCGTTTATTAATCGAAAGGAAACATCAAGGAATACAGAGAACAAGAAGAATAGGGACAGGAAACTAACACCAAACAATGACTGACCTAAGTTATGTAGACTGTGTCTGCATGCTTTGCTGCCTTATGACTTTGCAGGCAGTGTCTGTGCATGAAGGTACCTCACAAAGCTCATGTCGAACAGGCTTTTTAGGCAGAGTAATGGTTTAATTATCTACAAAAAAATAGAGCAAGCTTTGGTAAGCAAATATTACAATAATAGTGATTTTTCACTATAAATAAGATCAAAAGTGGAAAAAGTTGATCAAAAACAACATACAAACTGACCATGCAGCTTTCAGACGCTATCTTTATTTTTTAGCTCAACTGTTGTGGAATGGCTTGCACTGGATTGTGGGATATCAAAGGTAGTGTAGGATATATCTGTGTTGCCTTAAAAAAAGCTCGAGTTTAATGTTTATTCAATTCAGTTGGATAACACTGTCAATGCTTCAAGATGTGATTAAGCTCTAAAGCAGATCTACAGAAGACAATAGTGCTATCATCCAGCTTAGTTCATTCCAAGTTTTGTTCTCATCTAATAGTGTCAGTGCAGTCATATCAGTTAGTTTGCTGAGTATTAGGTGTCCTTTAGACCCCAACCAAGCTAGCCAAAAGTGACAGTGACAAGGAACCTCGTCTTGTGGCAGTCTTTGTTGAGGATCTGTGCTGAGGCCTTGTTTGGTTGTTGTGGTCTTTGCTGACATTTATGGGCTGTGTTGTGGTCATTTGAAAGCTTAATTTAATTATGTAGGCTACAATGTAACTTCTCACGTGTAATGCATCAGTAGGCTAAGCTATGTAAGGCTAACTTAAAATAAAACATATCAAAGTACCTATTTTTTCTTCTTTTGTAGCTCATACGAAAACACATCACATCCAGTCCAGATTACACTGTGGCAGAGGAGGATACTCATTATGGATTGTATACAGGGAGCTGATTCCACATAGAGGTCTGTATATATATTGACACTGTTTTAATTTCATGTCTTTAATACAGTATGTTGATAGGTGACAAGTATGATAAGCACACATTGTGGATTCTGAGGGACTTGAATGGGTAAATGCACAGCTGCAATCATCTCGAGAGCTGAACCCTGCATCAAACGCCACAAAAGCATGCTCAAATTGAAGAAGCAAGCTCCCCTAAGAAGATGCTGAATAAATCAGCATGGCTAAGTCTTCTGTATGTACAAAGCCAAAGGTCGTCTTTGTCCTGACCCAGTGGTCTGATTGAGGGCAAGCTATCTAGATTGCATTGATGGTCATATCTACAGATAAGGTAGATTTGTAGGTCAGTATCTCATTGCATGAAATTAAAATGTCTGTATTAGGATTGTTAAAACCAAATGATCTGTTACATAAAAGACCTACCTGCACTACATAAATGTGCAGAAGTTGTGTGTCTATTTTTATACTTTATCTACCTCTAAAAGGTGAATATTACTTACTTTATACCCACTCTTTAGGGGTAGATAAATTATTAAGGGGTTTAAGCCGTAGTAGCCCTCAAGTTAACGTTTTTTTGTTTTTTTTGGCAAAACATTTTGTTCATTGATACGAGTGGACTTTCTGTTAACACACATTTAAAGTTTTTTTAAAATATAAATTATTGATAGGCAGTGTTTTGAAAAAAAGTGTAAAAATCTGAATCTGCACACTTTCTCACACCTTGTTTTTGCACACTACTGTTAGTGATCTGTAAGTTTTTTTTGTTTAAATTGTGACTTTAAAATATGAATATTATGAAATATTATTACAATTTACAATAACTGTTTTCCAAGTTAGTCATTACTCAGGTCTTCAGTGTTACATGATCCTTCAGAAATCATTCTGCTATGATGATTTGGTGCTCAAGAAATATTTCTTATTATCAATGCTTAATATTTTTGTGGAAGCCGTGATCTTTTTTTCAGGATTCTTTAATGAATAGAAAGTTGTATATGTGTGTATTATGTATTTAATTAGCTTAATTTAGTTTAATTTTTTAAACTTAAAGTTAATAAAAGCCAGTGTTGCCAAACATTCTTGGCAAAGCTCAAGTTTTGTATGAGGCAAATAACAATTATGATAACTTCAAATAATGAATTTGATTCATATTAAAACATTCAAGAGCAAAATAAGACTCAAACACAAAAGCACATTTAAACCAGTTTATTGATTTTTCATCACTCGGAGTTGGGTTTAGTCATCTCAAGAGTGGTTTCATCTCATGCTGGTTGTTCTTGTTTGAAATCTCACTTGGTCATAGCCTGGGTGGAGGAGATCACTTTGCCGTCTTTCACCTCCTCTACAATGGTGACCACTTTGCGTGTAGTTTTGGATGAGGCTTGTGTGGTTTGAACACTTCCGAGGATGGGGGAAAACAAAGTTATAGACTAATCCGATTCTTAATCTCACAAATCAGGAAATAAATGTCTAAATGTTAATGTCTCACCCAGAAGCCTCTCCATCCAGAAGTCTTCTGTACTCTGCAATCTCCATCTCCAGTCTGGTCTTGATGTCCAGAAGCATCCTGTACTCTTGCCCTTGACGCTCCAGATCACCACGAAGCTGCCCCAGCTGCTGCTCCAGGCTGGTCACCTGCATTTGGTGACCATTTAACATGGAGGAGTAGCGGCCCTGTGTTTCTGCCAAAGTGCCTTCCATCGATGATTTCTGTTGAGGGAAAGTTATTATTCTAAAGGCCATGTGATGCATCAAATTAGCAGATTTCAAGATTGACCTGGTCACCTGCTTACCATACTAAGTTGTGATTGTAGCTCGATTTCAAGACCCTGGAGTGTGCGTTTAAGCTCTGTGATTTCAGATCGGGATGTTTGAAGGGTTTCTGTGCTTGCCACGACTTCTTTGTTGAGATTTTCGCTCTATGAGAGACGATTCACAGTCAGATAAGTCAACTGGTTTTGGTTTTTTTTGACAAACTTGGACTATTGCGATGTTACCTTTGCCTGGAACCAGGCCTCAAGTTCCTTGCGATTCTTGTTAGCAACACCCTCGTATTGGTCACGGATTTCAGCCATGATCTTTGTCAGGTCTTCCTGTGGTGCCGCGTCTACCTCTACGTTGACTTGTCCGCTCATCTGGTCGCGTGCTGCCAAGAGTTCCTAAAGATGCAGTAACAAACCACTGAGCATTTGCCTCATCAGGAAGAATAACGGGTTTATTGAAGACTGTCAATCAAGCACCAACTTGCCTCCTCGTGGTTCTTCTTGAGGAAGATCAGCTCTTCTTTTAGACCCTCAATCTGCATCTCCAGATCAGATCTGGCCATTGTCAGCTCATCCAGAACCCTCCTCAGGCCAGCAATGTCTGCCTCCACAGACTGCCTCATGCTCAGCTCATTCTCATATCTGCGCAGAAATCAATCCTTTAAGTAACACTTAGGCCCATTTGAGATGTTAATAGTCAGCTTTTCTCTTAGTTATGTGGACTTACTTGACCCTGAAGTCATCTGCGGCCAGCTTGGCGTTGTCAATGCTGAGGTAGATGCCTCCATTAATACGAGTGGCATCCTGGATCTTCAGGAGACAAGAATATAGACAAATTAAGACATCTCTTGGGAATTATTTGAGTTTAGTTGTAAAATATCTCTTGTTTGTCATAATAACATCCATCTCTGTATATCTACAAAAGTGAAAGATTTAAATGGTTATCTCGTACAAAAAAACAAAACACTTCTATGTTTATTCTACTAAACTGCATAGAGTCTGCTGCTTTATTTTTTAGCACATTATTCATATAAAGATAAGTTAAAAAGATATATTAGTAGTTACTAATGCTGTTTAAATTTTTCTTTTTGACGGAACCACATACCTTGGCCTGGAGGTCACTGATGGTAGCGTAATAGGCGCTGTAGTCACGAGCAGAGGGGGACGTCTTGCTCTCCATGAACTGCCGGATCTTCAGCTCAAGATCAGCGTTGGCCTTCTCAAGTGAGCGTACCTTCTCCAGGTAGGTGGCCAGGCGGTCATTGAGGTTTTGCATAGTGGCTTTCTCATTTGCAGACGCATCAATGCCATCAGACATGTGGAAGCCAGCACCACCACCAAAACCAGCACCACCTCCGTAGCTGCCACCTCCATAGCCGCCACCTCCGTAGCCGCCACCACCTCCAGCAGAGAAGGACTGAGAAGCAGAGGCGCTTGAGATACGTGTCCCATATCCTCCAGCTCCCCCGTGCATGCTGCCTGCATACATGCTAGACACACGACCACCTCCACCACCACCACTGGACCTGGACATGCGGGATCCTCCCATGGATCCTCCCATGGATCCTCCAGAGGACATGTAACTACGTGAAGACATGATTGTAGAGGAGGCTTGCTGTTCTGTTCTCTGACTGGAGAGGGTGAGAAGTGAGGAACAGATGTCCAGTGATCCTTTTATTTGTATAAACGAGGGAGGGAACGATGGATGGGCGTAGTGAGTTATCCAAGGAGGTGGAGTGGGAAACAAAGGCAAACACACTCACATTATAGGCATTTTGCCATAGTGAAGTCAGTGCCAAAGTAGTATGCATAAGTTTTTGATTTGCACAGCACTGTTCTTGGTCTAATAGCTTATTTGAGAGACCTTTATGCACTCAAATTCTACCTTTTTTGGTCCACCATCAACATTCTGTTGAAACACATTTGATTTTAGTATTCATCATTAGTATATCACACATTTTTATTAATTTTTTTTTTTTTTTTTTAGAAAATTACAAAATTCAAGATTAACTATTTGAACCTGAGTGGAAAACAGTGCCACAAATAAAATAACTAGAAAAGTGAGATTTTCTTGACCTCAGGGTGCCAATACTGAGACACACCCAGAAAACAAGCTGCAGCAAAGTCACGGCTACTGTGTCAGTTATATCATACTACAACAATGCAGTATAAAACATTTCATATCTTTTTATTTTTCATATCTTATTATTTTAGATGTTTAATGTCTTTATTGTTTAAAAAAATAAAAATAATAATTTAACAGGCATTTATATAACTCTTAAACCCAAGCATTCAAAATCCTAGTTGTTTATTCATCTCAAGTGATGCATTTTGTTTGGATTACATCATTTCTTTACACCATGCTTGTATATAGTATAAAGACTTGTTGCCATGGCGACAAGAACAAAGTACAAAAACAAATAAGTAGCAACCAGAACAAAAGGGAACAACTTTTAGTGCAGGCGTTGAGACAGTAAATTTTGATTTGCCTGATATGAGAGCAAAAAGCTTTTTAATGATTAAGCTTCTGCTGATTGCAGGGAGTGTTCTATAGTGAATATATAAAAGTTGGATAAGAATCGCCTTGTACCATAAAAACTGAGCAGGAGGAGTGACCGAGTAAGCAGAATCAGAAGCATTTTTAACTCTTTATTATTTGATATGTTGCTTGATGCATAAATAATTATGCTATATATTCTAAAACAAAATGCTGAATTGGTTTATTTAAAACACAAGCTATTGGATCTTTTCTAATTGAGTAGTTTTCCAAATACGTTTTGAAATGAGTGTGAGAGGTTTTGAAGTGCATTGCCTAAGTTGGTCTACATGCCTTTCCGCTCCCTAACTTCTGCTCCACCCATTTTGGCTCACATTAATTCAGCTTATATGCCAGAAACCACAGTTTCACGCTTCGCAACAGGATTATTTTTATTTTACAAAGACTCGCTTATTTTAAACAAACAAAGAGTTTATGACCAAGGTTGTGTCCGTATAGCATCATTCAGATAGTAAAAATTCATATGTATGGCTACGACTAAGTGTGAAATGTGTAGGAAGAGACTCGCCTCGGAATAAGTATGAACTATTATTGGACTCGATAGTAAGGTAATTTTTAAGTTGTCAAAAAGGGTGGTCCTCTTTCACAAGTTTAGTGTAAATAAAGTACAGGGAAGTGTCAGAGAAAAAGACAAACGTTTGATGATATATCTTTTTATGGTAGCCTAGCACAATTTACTCTAACATGACAAATAGAGGAGTGTGACATAAAGTCTAACGCCTGAAGTGAGACAAATAATCTCTTAAATCAAACACCTGCTTCCTATTAAGTGCAGCACAGTAATTGTATACACTTCGGTAATTTGTCGTTCCTCTCTGAATTATTCAAAGACAGTTATGTGCAGCTGGTAAATAGGGCTTGTCTCTTTGTAGTTGTTCTGTACAATTAAATATTTATGTAAACATAAGTTACTTGAAAATAGAAACACCTGTGTTTTGTTCTATTCATTCAATGTTATGTTTGCAAATTGTTGCGATGATTGTAATATATTGCACTTTGTGAGTCATATATTTGGATTTAATTAATGCATTAAAAATATTAAGAATCTTCTGGTATTGAATTAAGTAATTCAAATATGACTCACATAGTCAACAAAGAACTAAGTTTATAGTTTTGTATCTCTCTGTGTAGCGTTTGATTTAGCTTTTTTCCTCCGATTGAAATGCATTCAAAAGGCATGCTTTTGTTCAATGTGTCTTTCTTTGCCTTCTGTTGAGCTTTTCGTTGCAGCGCTATTGTGCCGAGCCTTTCAGTGAATGTGACCCTTTGTGAGCCTGAACTAGGTGAGCATTTGAGGACAAAGGGTGTGTTATATCAATACAAAGCGCAGGTTAGGTAACATCTAGAGACTAACAAGGGGACAGATTCCTTAATTTTTCTCCCTCAGGGTTTGACAAGTATATGCAAGAATGAGGGAGACTGTGTTCGCAGAGCCCTCCGCCCTCCGCCCTCCTGTCAATCACTCTTGATTCTTTTCAAAAATTCATAAGTGATCTTGAGCAATTCTTTTGTTGTTCTTATGATTGCAATTACATGATATTTTATGTATAGTTATAAGAGCTCATGTGTTCCAAATATTTGTTCAGTTAATATTTTGGTTGGTTTTTATAGATGGAGATCTACAAAAAAGTTCTTTAATTGGAATGGTGTGCTTTATTTGACGTTAAGCTAAAGATATTGTACATGCAGATTTAATGATCTCACATAAATCCAGAGAATAAATGGAATAATCTTACGAAAAATACGTTTATTCAAGCGTGCTATTAGTATACTTTTATTAAACTAAAATAGGAAAGTATACTTTTAGCCTACTTCTCAGAAATATACTTAAAATTACATTTAAGTATACTTGTACTTCGAAAAAGTCTAAATATATTTAAGCTATACTTGTGCTCCTAGAATTTGTGTTTTCATTATTATATGGTAGTACATATCTTCTGTACAGAATTAAAAAAAAAACACAAGTGAAGAAGAAACTGAACCAACAGATGCTTCCACATGTAATCTAACACGATCATAAAACAGCATCAAACCTGTGTAATATTATTGTCGACCAATGAAGTGCTAATAATGACTGTCAAGCTTTGGGGTAATCGATCAACTCCATCTACGTTTTGATTATCATTCTGAATCCAATTCATAGTCTTTTTCAGCTTTTTTGTTCAAAATGTTATTTATTTTTTATTTAAGAAGCTTACCTGCATTCAAGTGTTTAAAAAAAAATGCATGAAGCTGGAATAAATGTTTTTTTTGTTTACAAGCAGATACCCTGTTCTTTATTTTGATGTTTTGTATGTTCAGATATTCATTAATTACAAATTAATACCTAAATAGGGACATAGTAGTATACTTAAAGTATGATGTAAAGTTCACGTAAAGAAAACTTACGAGTATATTTGGAGTATAAAACGACTAAACTAGTAGTTTACTGAGACTATACGTCAAAGTGTACTAAAAATGCTACAAGTATTTAATTAGTAAACTATCAGTATACCTATAAGTTCACTTTTAGTATAGTTGCAGTACAAGCTAAAAACTTTGATGTAAACTAGTTGTGTACTCAAAGTGTACTACTGTTATACTTAAAGTATACTTAAAAGTATATATATATATATACTAGAAAGTGGGCCAATTTAGTCCCAAGGAGTATTGAAATACTTTACTTAAGTATACTTTACTTAAGTAAACTTTACTTAAGTATACTTAATAAAATAAACTTGAAGGATACTACTTTTTGGTACGGGTATAGATAGACTTTAAAAAATTATTTTTCGAAGTTGTTAATAAAAACAAGTTTATTGGAGTACATTTTACAAGGAAATGCCATTTCAGTCTTTCTACTTCAAAAGTTTATTTAAAGTTACTTGCCGTATCTTTCTTTGCAAAATTAGTTTCTGCTCCATGTTTTAGTGTACTTAGGAATATCAAAGGCCAAAAAAAAAAAAAAAAAGAATAACTGAATTTGTGATAAGCCAACTTCACTAAATTATACATTTTCCTTTCACATTCTATCTTAAAATCCTTGTTGAAACATTTATTTCAGTGTTATTTGTCTAGTATGTCTGTATCTTAACTATGAGGCACCGAAGACAAATTTCAGGAATGTGCAAACAAAAACTTGTACAGACCTGTCACATAGCCCTGTGCTTGCTCTCACCCAAGGAGGATCTTCATGTTTCACATGATGTTTCCGACCGCACTGGGAGTTTCAAAGAGTTGTGTGGTTTTCAGAGATTTATGGCATTGCTGAATGGGAAAAGGTATATGCTTGTCAAGAGGTTCATTCACATTCTGCTTGCATGAAACCACCATATCATTAAGCAAAGAAGAGGTTTGGGTGTGTTGCATTGACAAAAGTGTGCCTTCAAATAACAGTATATAAGTCTTGCTCACGTAATGTTTGCAAGAATGTGGCAACAAGTATTGAGAAGTTTTCTATCTTTCCCCCAAGACGTCTGAGTTTAGGGAAAAAACACTCAATTGCTTGATTTTTATTCTTGAGTTTTAAGAGCTTTTCATTTGTAACCTATTACGTAAGTCTTAAAACATTGAGAGTACGGCGTGTTTTGAACAGAGGTTTCAGTTTGCTTTAGTTTTATTGGACCACCCAATCCCCGCCCCACTCCACCCACTGAAGCTCACATTACTGCAGCGTACAAGTCTAAATCTGCAGTTTAACCCTCACTGGGTGTTTCCTCCTCAAGAGTATTGATATTTTACATAGACTAGTTTACTATAGACACGCAAACTGATAATGTCTAAGGTTGTGACCCTGTGCTGGTGTCCCAAATTTATTACGGTATTAAACGGGATATTAAAATATTAGTTTGAAAATTTGAAAATAACCTCATTTGTTTCCTAGACCAATTTTGGGTTTGTTTTAGATGATAGCAGTAATTAAAAACTACAAAACTGGTACCTCAGGTACTTGTTTTATTGTACCTGAATTGGCTGTAATTACATTACAACAACATAATTATAATTCTATTGATGACACCTACGCAATATTCAAAGAGTACAATTGTGGTAAATACAATTCAGAATGAATCAGAGTTACTTCTACAACTGAAAAGAAGATTTAAAAAAAAAAAAAAAAAAACACCCGTGAGAAACTGTCCATGGCATTCGTTCATAAAGTGAATCTTTTATACTGCAGAACATTGAGTCATAACTGAGTCATTTGTTTACTGTAATGGGATCATGTTGAAACAAATGTCTTTTTGTACGAGCAATAACCTTTGTGAATCTCTGCACATCCTAGCTTTTTGTCAAACCATGCAGTAGCCAGAATTTAAATAGTTGCCAATTGTCATATTTTATGTTTTTCATTTGTGGAATTCTGACATTGTCCCTCTGTTTCTTGCTGTGAATGTGGTCTGTGAACCTCAGGTGATCGTTTGAGGACTGGGTGTGTCGGATTGATTCAAAGCACAGGTTGGGTAACATTCAGAGACTAGGGGACAGATTCTTTCATTCTTTCTCCCTCGGGGTTTGGCAAGTAAACAGCAGAAAAACTGCTATTGGTGATCTCCGCCCTCCCATCAATCACTCACCTGGTTTATTCACATACTCTACTATCAGAAATTCTTACAATGTTTTTTTTTTTTTGTGGTTGAATTAAAGCTTTCCGGGTTGATGTGGTTTTGTATCTTTGACTTTCCAGATGTGGTGAATGAAGCTGCAAGCTGATTTCTGCAATTACTATCTTTACCATTTCTGTTTTGTGCTTGTGTCACGTATAGAATACTAAATAAAGGTTCCTTACATCAATGGTTCTGTGAAGAACATTTAGCATCCATGGAAACTTTTCACTGCACAAAAGGTTCGGGTTCTTTAGATTATTTAAAATGTTCTTCACACTAAGAAAAATGTTTCTTTTAAGAACAGTTCACTGGAAGGTTCTTCTATGACATTGCGGCATAAAGCCCCTTTTGGAACCTTTATTGTTTTCCTATGCTGACATCTTTAATGTAGACTGTTTCGATACAAGGCTAAAAATCATCCAAAAGTGGTGCACGTTCATGACGTGCTCCCCGGATTAGTTTCATATCCTAAAATATACTTAAGTAATATTCTTAGAGCTTGTCTCATTTTGTCTGCAGGAGTTAGTTGCCCTTTTAAGGTCTGTTGTTGGAACCGTTCTGCAAGGGCAGTCCAACAGAGGAACGCAAGCCAATATCTCACACATGTGTCCAATATTTTTCACCATAAACCATCTAGCTGCATACTGCTGTTGGGCTTCCAGTTAATTAGAATGAAATGTGGAATATAAGACGTGACTTTTCCACTGCTGTTGCCGGGGAGGGAAAGGAACTGTTGCTTATACTTTCCGAGCATTAAACTGTGAATTTTGTGAATAATGTGTGAGCTCGCAGACCAACAAGCTTGCAGAGCTTGTTGTGATTGTCTGTTGGCAATAAAAAATGACTGCTGTAGGTACAATAACCCCAGTAAGTATTTGAAAATATGAGTGTCATTGCATTACACAGCAAAATATCAATATACACCAACACTAGCAATCAAAAGTTTGGGGTCAGTAAGTTTATTTAATGTTTTTTAAAGAAGTCTCTCATTCATAATCAAGAATACAGCAAAACCGTAATCTTGCGTAATATATATAACTCTTTTCTGTTGTATTTTATATTATAAAATGTCATTTATTCCTGTGATGCAATCATGCTCATTTGCTGCTCAAGAAACATTTTTTATTGTAGAAACAAAGAATCCTGAAAAAAAAAAATATAGAAATCTTCAGAAAACGTGTCTTTACTGCCACGTTTGATCAATTTAATGCATCCATGCTGATTAAAGGTATTAATTTAGTTTAAAAATTCTTACTAACCCCAAACTTTTTGTGAAGACTATATGCAAATACATTTCGTGCCTCCTGTAACATTTGTGTTTTTGACTCCCCATCAGTGTCTGGTTTAAGGGAAAGCTCATTTCCCTATAAGGTGCTGTAGTAATCTCAGAGTTGCAGGAACCTGCCCTTGTCACAACTGATGTGAAGTGCCAAAAGCAGAAAATGCTGTGAACCATAGCAATGCGCAAACAAAGGCTTAGTAAAAAAGAAATAAAACCAAAAATGTATGTTTAACCCTCTATTGCATGCATAATTGAAATAATGGGTTAAAACATAAAGCATAATGACAGAATATAAGAGAATTGGCCTCTAGATTTATATTCAAAATTTTCTTGAAGTTGCATAAATACTCAAAAGGTACCCTTGGTTTGTTTCCCTAAAGCAACATCACGAATTGAAGGTTACGTGCGAGTAAATGGTGATTTGTTAATGTATGCAACACTTGTTCAGACAAAACTCTGCAAAAACACAGTCTCTTCTAACTAAATAAGACCCCACAAGCCCTAATACAAACAAAGGAGCTTATGTGAGGAATCACTTTAAACTTTGGTGCATATCTTAAAAATAATTCTATCATCAAGCTTTATTTTGCCAATGAAATCTGTGCTCCAGCTGGCTTGCATTTGAGATGCTGTTACCAAAGCCTGAGCGGCAGGCAAGCGTGTGCTTTCTTACAGGAGATTACAGTGACACGTTCCTGCTGAATCATACTTGAATGGATTTAAAACCATTTCCACAAGAACAAGCGTACTCTACTGTCATGTACAGTAAAAATGACCACACAATTTGAGATTTTTACGGTTTCGATTTTATTTTCTTCATCCGTACACTTAAAAATAAAGGTTGTTTATTGGTATTGATGGTTCCACAAAGAACTTTTCACATCATAAGTTTTCAATTTTAATGGCTTGCTTTCACATACAATCTCAATGTGCCTCCAGAATGTCTCTTTATCCTAGAATTTTCCTTTCCACTCACCAATTATCTTCAAGTACTCTGAGCTCTATTCCCCTTCAGTTGGCTGTTTGTGACCATATAAACACATGCAGTTTCTTTAGCAAACAATGTGTTGTTTCTCTCAGATAATCCTGCACATAACTATAGCATCTCATTTGTAAAACAAATGCAGGTGCAACTGGGAGTGTTGCCACTGGCTATATCACCCACCCAGAAACATGTGCAACAGCATTTAGCAGCACCAGACATGAGGACTTCAAACTGTGGTCTGAGAGATTATCTTGTTTATTAAAAATGCACCACCTAAGCATTTTTGTCTGAATTTGAAATGTTCTTGCATTTCAGATTTGATTGTCTCTCTTGAGTTGAAGGAATAGATTACTCCAAAATGAAAATGTGCTCACCCTGAGGCCATCCAAAATGTAGACGAGTTTGTTTCTTCATCAGAACAGATTTGGAGAAATTTAGTGTTACATCACTTGCTCATTAGTGGATCTTCTGCAGTGATTGGGTGCCGTTAAACAGCTGATAAAAACACAATAATCCACACATAATACACATCACTCCAGTTTATCAATTAATATCTTGTGAAGTAAAAAGCTGTGGTTTATAAGAAATAAATCCATCATTAAGGCCTTTTAGCTTTAAACTGTTGCTTCTGGCCAAAACACAACTATACTAATAACACTTCCTTCAGTACAAAAGTCACATCAAAGCCCACCAACACATTTGTTTGAGCTGGTTATGCTTGTAAACTGTGCTTGATTTGTGCATATTTCTCCCCTGATTCAGATGGAAGTAACGTTTTGAAGTTAAAAACGTATTTTATGATATATAGCACACAGCGTTTCAATTCACAAGACATTAGTGGACTTGAGTCATATGATACTTCTGGATTATTGTGATGTTTTATCAGCTGTTTGGACTCTCATTCTGACGGCACCCATTCAATGCAGAGGATCCATTGGTGAGCAAGTGATGTAATGCTACATTTCTCCAAATCTGTTCAGATGAATAAACAAATTCATCTACATCTTGGATGGCTTGAGTGTGAGTAAAGTTTCAGCAATTTTTCACTTTTCGGTAAACTATTCTTTTAAGTCAAATCCTCCTGACTCAAACACAATAGCCTTCAGTGTTTCTGAACTGATCACAGTATCATGCCTTGCCTGATGAGTGTAGATAACCGAGTGATCCTGTGATCTTTCCTATCTTTTTTAAACAACTGCTATTGATTTGTTAATGTGGCAGAAAATCCTGTTGCGACCTTTACATGCCAAATTCATAACACAAGATGTTTTCTATCTGCTTAACACAACTAAGCCCCATTGATTCAGATGTTATCCCAAATCGGAGTCTTCTCCATCCCTTTGAAGAGCGAATCACAAAAGATAATCAGCACTCTTAAGGCGATGACAGTTTAGTACTTTATATTCATGGCAAATAACAATTCATAGACACAATCTGTCAACAATCCACCTGGAATAAACAGCAACACCAGGGTACACGTGCAAGAAAGTGGCAGTTTGAGTAGATCTTAACACACATTCATGCACTGATCTCCAGGATAGGTTGTCTTGCTGTGTAAATAACTGCACTCTCATAGAAACTTGCAAGCAAACGCACTTACATCTGCTCCGACCAGTTCTACTCGTTACATGCTGTCCATTCGTTCACCTTCCTCCCAGTTTGCATTTCCTGGAGAGGGTGTCAAATGTGGTTTTATATTTACAAATCATACCAAACTTTTGTCACTCATCAAAAAAGAAAAGAAAGAATGTGAATGCCTGATCTTCTAACTACACCTGTAATAATAATGTTGTCATGGAAAAGAAAAAATAAACACTTTTTCTTTTTTTTTTTTCTTTTTTTGCAGGCGTCATCTCAGCCCACCATGACACTGTGCGGTTTGTTTTCATAAGGTCACATTTCCTCATTGCAGTGCTTTGACCAAACACTGTATTCTTTTAAAGGGATAAAACTTCTCAAAACTTAAAATTATATCATTCATTCACTCATGTTGTTCCAAACTCATGTTGCTTTTGCAGAGCTCAAAAGAAGATATTTTGAAAATGTTTCAACTCCAAACAAAAAGTCAGTAGGGTCAAAAATAACACTGACTTTCTCTGTATGTAAATATCCTCAAAATATCTATCCCTTTAGCTACTCACACAAAGAAGGAAAGTTGCTTGAGTGAGCTGTGCTACGTTATATGCATTACTCATAAGCTCTTGTAAAGATTGTGACAAGGTAGTTTTCAAAGCTTTTGCACTGCATGCATATGTACAGCTGTAAGATGAAAACATAATAGAGACCACAGTATGCGTATACAATATGCATTAAATATCATCTCAGCTAATGCATACACTAGACCAAGCACTGTTAGTGTAAACATTGTCCAACATAAGTGCATGATGAATTAATTCATTAAGTCATGTCACAATCCCTGTTGTTCAAAGCATCTTTAACAAGCCCTAATGTCTTTAATAGCTCTGTAAACAAGCCAAAAGTGACTGTGACAGGGAAAAAAATCCTGGACAAAAACAAATTGAATAAAACATTATACTCACATTTATTACATTTGGCAATCTGAGTGATTTTAGAAAAGTGATTTAGCTTCACATGTGAATATAGGGCCAAAGCAGTTTCTTTTATTTTTATTTTTTACATTGATTTACAAATGCCATTTTTATATTAATCTACTAAGAACCAAACTGTAACTGCTTATTTTAAATAGAAAGTGTCTTCTGGATCAGGGCTTTGACATGACCATTGTGGGACATTGACCTTTTGGTCTGGATCCATTCCAGTGAAAATCTGGCCTTTTCCTAATGGGTGTAGTTTTTTAACAGACAAAAACTTGAGCAACATTTTCCAGTATCCGCTCTTGTATTTTTACAAGATTTCCTGTCCCTTTCTGGTGAAAACAGCTCCATAGCAGAAATAGTTTTTTGCTCGTCTTACAGAATTGAATGCTGTAAAAGATTTTGTCCAAATCCAGACATAGGGTACTTTAATGCAATCTGTGTGTGTGTGTGTGTGTGTGTGTGTGTGTGTGTAACTGAGCTATATTCATGTTTTCGCTCCCTCTTTAACAAGAGTCCTTGTTCACACACACAGAGACAGGCATTTCAAGGGAGTGTCTGATTATTGTTCCTGTGGGTGCTGTTGTCTACACCAGTATTTCTCAATCCTGAACTGGGTGTGTCATATTATTGAGACACCTCAAACAAACACCATTGAGAAACACTGATCAAATGATTAGAACAGTGTTACACACCCTTGATTCATTTATTTACCTATTTATTTCTATAATGTTTCAAATAATTTCTATGTGCACTGTAAGAAATAAATGGGGAAAGTCCTGGTAATTATCTGCTAGGACATTATCTGTGAGTTTACAGACATTTATTTAACACAATTAATGCAATACATAATTCAAAGAAAGTAAAACACCTATATAAAAAAACAATGTATAGATTTTTTATTTATTTACTGTTTTATTGACATTTTGGTGTTTCGTGATTTAGGCTGAAAGATCCTGGTTACCATAAATAGTTCTGCTAATGGAAATACAATAAAAGCACTGTGAAGCAAAAGTTGATGCAGTTAAAAGTTGAATACTCCATGCAATCTTGTGACTTTATCTTGTATTGTGTGCCTTGAGCAAAGTACTCTACTTAGTGATTATAAGGCAGAGAAAAGAAAAGCTATTTACCCCGGACCACATACATGCCATTTTTCTTTTGACTGTATTTTTTTATCAACGAATTGTTGTAATTCAGTTTGGTATATTTTGTAGGCTTTAAAAAGAGAGTTTGAACGCCTGCTTATCACTGTAAACTCACGTAGGCTAGTTTGACAAGATTCATCCATTCCATATGAACAAAGTTTGTTAAGTATTTGTACTTTGGCTTTTCCAAACACACTGATAACTTTGTCCCTCAACACCAGTTTTTACAGGCTGCCATCTACCGACTGAAAGTGTGAAACAAGAACATTTGATTCGGTGCATTTCCTCCCCCTGCTGATTTCACACTATGCGTTTTTTCTCTATATATTATTAACTGGTTGCATCAAGCATTACTCCTTTAGCACCTACTGCTAGATACTGTAACTACACCACTGCTTCTAAAAAAGCATATGCCTTAGCTGTGTATTCTGATGAAATGTTCTCTGCCATCGTATAAACAAGAAATGGATATAAATGATAATATGTAAGGAATAAATCCATAAAATAACAGAAAAAGTACTGGCAGCTCATTACACACGACATTATCCATTCATTTTATGGACATTTCTGTGAACTCTAAAACACAATGCAATTATGTAAAATTCTAAATACTTGTAAAACACCTGTAAAAAATAAATACGGAAAAATTCTAATTATACAGTAGACCTATATTGTGCCTTATTTTTACAGATTTTAGAGTGTATATATAAATATATATATATATATATATATATATATATATATATATATATATATAAACACACACACACAATGGCAATAGCCTATAATGAAATATATATGAGAAATAATTATAATTATATATATATATATATATCACTGATTCTTGAAATAAGGGACAAAACATGTCCCCCATCAAAATGTTACAATCTGCCTTAAAAAACAATAAATTGTTTCATTTAAAAAGGCTTTAAAAGTTGGATATGAAAGACTTGTGTATGTTTAGACCCTTAGTTTTGTATATATTTATATTATTTCATAGTAATTTTATAAAATACCGGCACTGTATTATGAAAGCCCATGCAAATGAACTCGTCCTCTGTAGAGGTCACAGTATCAAACTGCAAAAAAAAGGGTTTTAAAATGCCCAAAATGCACAAATATGAATATGAGATTAATTGGATGGCTTAATAAAATATCACAAATTACTTAAAGTGAACATTGCATTATTTTATACATTAACAACAGCCTTTCAAAATCTGTCATCAATTCATGTCAACTCCGTCAGATATTTTTCAAATTTGAAATAAATCAGGCATATTTTGGTCAGCTTTAACCCTGAGGACCCCCTTTGACTTCTTTCTGTTGATGGATGCAGCAGTCCAACACATGGTCTCGTATGTTTTAAATTTTTTTAAATATTCAGCAAACAAGTTGAAATCCCTGTGGTCACAGCTTTTATGTGTCAACACTGTCTTCAAAGTAGGGATGATTTTAATCAAGAATTTTGAAATAAAAGTTGGTATTTTGGTTTAGTTTAGTGGCAGCTGGCAACTGAGGAAAATCAAAATGGCTACCATCTATTAGACATGATTAAGTTGAAAAAACATGTTGTTTTGTCAACTCCGTCAGACGTCAACTCCGTCAGATATTTTGTCTGACGGTGTTGACATGTAAGCTGACGGAGTGGACAAGTGCTCCAAAATACTCATTAAGTAATGTATAACAACTACATAGCATGATAATATGATCTAAGTATACATGTTGATTGACTTAAAATATCTTAATATATTTAAAATATATTAAGATATTTAAAAATATCTTAATATATTTTATCTGTACTATAGGCAGACATGGCTAGACCAAAACTGTCAGTGGAGGAGCAAAGAAAAAGAAACAGAGAGTACCAGAGAAAAATGAGAGAAAGAATTAACAGTGACCCAGAAAACAGGGTCCAAAACAAAACAGTAAAACAAATTGGAGAATTAGGACCAAGAGCAAAGAGGCACCGCAGAAAGTACTGGAGGAAAGCAAAGAAAAGGTCCAGAGCTATGCAGAATAGACGGCTAAATTAAATAGACACCCCACCAGAAAGTCCTCTGGACCAGTCACAGAAAAACTCCTTTTTTCCTCTTCACTGAAGCCTTTTCAATCACGCAGTGAAACTACACGTCCATTGGTTCGTGCAGTGCGATAAAAAAATGAACCAGTGGTACGGTGGCGGTGATGAGCAAGCCTATGGCTATGCAGCCCGCCAAAGCCCGCCAAAATGGGGGGGCTTCTGGCTATATTAGCGGCCGCTTCGCTGCCGCAACTCAGATTTCTTCGAAAGAAGCGACTGAGGCGTGCAGCTCATAGCACGGCCAGGAACGCAGTACTCGTTCCCATATCTCAAGGAACCAAGGTTACATTAGTAAACGAGTACGTTTCCTGTCGATATTTCACTCGTACTGCATCGTAAGATGCTGTATGGGAACCAATACAATCCCGCTATGCTATGATGGGGAACGACTCAAACATGACTCCCATGGGAGGGCCCAGGGGAGTTAAAATTACACCAAGCACAGGCTGAGCCACCGGGTCAACCATGGCCTATGTGTCGTCCCGAAGTAGACACTTAGTGCTCATAATATGGACCTTCCAAGAGAAGGAGGGCCTTGAGCAGAAATGGTCAAGGAATCCCAGAGATAGCTTATCTAGCCAGAACGGCAAATTTTAAGCAGAAAGGACCCTGGCCTGCAAGGCGGGGGACGTCCAGGTTGTAAAACCTCATAAATATGGACGGCGAGGACCAGCCGGCTGCCTCACAAATTTATGAAATGGACACCCCGCTGGACCATGCCCAGAAAGAGGCGATGCCTCTGGTGGAATGGGCTCTGACTCCAATGGGGCACTGCAAGCCCATGGAGGAGTATGCTAGGGTGACAGCATCCACTATCCATCTGGAGATACTTTGCTTCGTAACAGGGTGACCTTTAGCGCGGTTACCGAAGCTGACAAAAAGCTGTTCTGATCTCCTGAACGAGGCAGAACGCTCAATGTATACCCTTAGGGCCCTGACGGGGCAGAGCAGGAACAATTCCTGGTTGTCCGTCGAGGGGGGGAAGCGCGGAAAGCGCTATGACCTGGGCTCTGAACGGAGTGGAGAGCACCTTTGGTACATAACCCAACCTTGGTTTCAGGACGACCTTGGAGTCGTTAGGCCCGAATTCCAGGCAAGCAGGGTTGACAGAAAGGGCCTGTAAGTCTCCTACCCGCTTAACCGATGCCAGTGCCAACAGCAGGGCGGTTTTAAACGAGAGCGATCTCAGGCTCGCAGATTGCAGTGGTTCAAACGGGGGGCCTCTCAAGGCCCTCAGCACGGTTGGTAAGTCCCAAAGTGGAACTGTACAAGGGCGAGGAGGGTTCAATCAGCAATAGGGGCATGAAAAGCGTAAAAAAAGCGTAAACTTTGACGGTGGATGGGGAACGCTGTTTGTCCAGCAGCCCCTGCAGAAACGAGAGAACCACTGGAACCTCAGAGGTGACCGGATCCAAATCACGGTCTTGACACCAAGCCGAGAAAATAGACCATTTCAGAGCATAGAGGCATCTAGTAGACGGGGCTCTAGCTTCTGCCATAGTGCTTAAGACACGCTCTGGGAGGACAAAAGGCTCCCGTTGAGCGGCCACACATGCAGGGCCCATAACTCGGGCCATGAATGCCACAGTGTGCTGTTCGCTTGAGAGAGGAGGTCCCGTCTCAAGGGAATGGGCCACGGGGCTGCTTCCAGCAGCTGGAAAAGTTCTGACACCCACGGCTAGTTCCTCCAGAAGGGGGCTATTAGGAGAAGCCTGTGCCGTTGTTCCCTGACTTGTCTGAGTACCTGAGGTAGCAGAGCGATTGGAGGGAACGCGTAGAGCGGAAGACTGGGCATCCGTGCTCCTCATAAAGAGATAACTGATCGTACTAGGACGTGGTGTCCCCTTATGTCCCGCAGGAAGAATTGACAGGCACGGCACACTGCTAGCATTTCTAGGTAGTTGATGTGCAGACCCTCCTCGGACCAAAGACCGAAGGCCGGTTTGCCCTCGCACAGCGCTCCCCAACCCTTGTTGGAAGCATCTGTCGTGACAACTTTCCTTCTGTGCGCCGTGTCCAAGATCACACCTCGCTTCAGCCAGAAAGGGTCCCTCCAACAGCTCAGGGCTGATACACAGGCCCGAGTCACCGTTATGCGATTGTGACCGTGATGCCAAGCTGCAAATGGAACCCTCTGCTTCAGCCAGAATTGTATGGGACGCATGTGAAGCAGACCCAAACGAAGCACTGGCGAAGCCGCTGCCATAAGGCCCAGCATTCTCTGGAAAGCCTTGAGCGAGTGGACGGTCCCTTCCTTGAAGGAGACCGCATGGCGCTGAATAGTCATGGCTCGTTCCGCTGAGACAGTTGCTGTCATCTGCACCGAGTCTATCCGGCCCAAACAGGCTGTTGGCTGAAACTGGAGCATCGAGGAAGGGGACCTTATCCGCCTCCATCTCTGTCAGCGTGAGCCACAGATGACGTTCCAATACTACCATGCTGGACATAGACCGCCCGATGTGATTTTCATGTGTGCCTTAAAGATCCTGTCACCATGTACTCTTTGTTTGAAGTTTGATACCCTTTCCCTTGATACTCTCTCCCTTTTCCATGTTAAAACTAGGTAAATATCTTTATTCAGTTTAATTCTCGATTAGTTTGTCAACTCCGTCAATTGTGTGTCAACACCGTTAGTTATGCGTCAACACCGTAAGATGGAGGTTTTTCATTTTTATAAAAAAATGTAGGTTTCATTTGTTCAATTAAGTGTATTCATGCATTTAAACACCAACTTATCTACATTTATCAGTGTCTTGTGTGCACAAAACCATTGATTGTATATATTAAAAATTAAAAAAATTGTAAACTAAATGACGGTAATTTAAAATGGCTAATTCCAAAACAATATTAAATAATATTAAAAGTGTATACAATGCAATTTATCACTTAACCTTGCTAAGGCACACCATTTCTACACACTTAAAGACTTTACAGTGTTGTTGAATTGATCAAACACATAAAAAAAACATTTTTGTGAGTCAGACGGAGTTGACAAATGTCAAGTTACTAAGTGAGTAAATGTACATTTTTTTAAAAAGTGGTTAAATAAAAAACCTGTTCCTTTTCATGGTATGATAGATGAGACCCGTGTTTATGAAGATATCCAATTCAAATTAATGTAGTATGGATTTTTTGTTTGTCACTTTTCAAAAGTACTTTTGTCCCTTATCTCAAGAAACAGTGATATATATATATAAAAGACAATAAAAAAACAGTTTTGTGCATTTAGTATTTTGTCATGTCATTAAATTTTTTAGAGCATAAGAGAAAATTTGAAAAATAAATTTTTTGAAAAATGATATTTTATTCATATGTTATGCCATGTCCTCTCTGTAGAGAACATCGAGACATTAATAGACAAATATTTTTGTTTTAATTAAAAATTTTATACCAAACTTTATATAGATATGATTCTCAACTATGTTATGAAAGATATCTTTAAAAAACATTTTTCTTTGCAAAATGTGTGTAAAATGGCCATAAACGAGTTTTTCCATTATATACAATGCATCTATAAACTGTATCTAATTTGCATATTAATATGTTTTTGGGGCAATATAGAATTAACAAATAAGTGCAATAATGGGCAAGATTTTCATAATAATATCTCATATTTAATAGGAATATTGATATTGATATTTTTTCCCTTTTCATTTGTTGTGTCTCCAAAAATGTGTAATAAACATGCTTTAAGTCCTGGTGTCCTCTACAGTGGTCGTGTATGAAACTAATATCCTGTTTCATAACAGAAGGTCATATTTTGATTTGAAACCTCATAACATTTTCCTGAGATGTTGATTTATGAATAACAATTTGAAAATTAGTCAGATTTAAATTATAATTTAAATGATATCATATTTCATAATGGTGTTACACTAAATTAATGTCAGCCATTTTTAAAGACACGGAGACGGAGTGGTCATGGTGAAACATCCAATCATTTGGTATCTCTGAAAAGCCCTGAATGTGCTCTGAACAGAACATCCAGACTTAAAACTGTGACATGTAATGTCTCAGAGAAATCGCTAAAACATAATGTCCTGAAGCTGGTTGCCTTAAAATTTTAAGTTGGCTCAACTTTGTTTTTTGTTTTTACAGTGTAGTCCACACAGCTTGTGTGTGTGTGTGTGTGTGTGTGTGTGTGTGTGTGATTTATAATAAAATGTAGCCTACTTTAATATGTTGCATATTTTAAAGTCACTTTTTTTTTCTTTTTTCTTTTTTTGAATGGGAGCCACTTGGGAAAGTACACTACTTAATGTACTGTACATCTATCGCTTACACCCTTGTTTTCATTTTAAAAAAGATTATGTCTACCCTGAATAAAGTTTGTAAACTATTTGAGTTCCTTCCTTTTTTAATGTTGTCAAAGGCGTAAATTAGAGAATCCGACCCCAATAATGTAAGTAGCCTACCACAAGCATAATTTTTATGCTGTGATTACTGTAAACAATTCAGCCCTCCTTTTCACCAGGAAATCATATTTTAATATAAGCGTAATAAATATCCATATTTGACCAAACGGTGCCGAAATATTCCCTGTTAGCAGGAGAGGCCTTGCGTTTGGGTGACGTCAGTCGGAGGCGGGGCTAAATAGAGCTGTTTTCCAGCGATTCAAACCCACTGTCGCCATTTTGTAAGCTCGGCAAACAGTACCGAAGCACCGAGTGAGAAGAAACCCCTTCAATAATCAGGCCAGATTCCCAAGAAGCCAAACCCGCGAGACCACCCGTTGTCGTCCGAAAGGAAAGGGAATCTTATCGTATGTCCGCTATCCAGAACCTCCAAACTTTTGGTAAGACTCGCGATCTCTGAAAACGTAACGTTAGTGTTTTATTGTGTGTGTGTGTGTGTGTGGTGGGGGGCACTGATGTCTAGCGAATAAATATTTGGATGACTTTTAAAAAATACTATTTATTTACCACATATCCGTTTAAAAGTAGTGTCGTATTTGAATGAACGTTTTGGTCGTCGAAAATCGCAACTAGGCCTCAGTTTCGTCTAATATCGATAATTCGCCTAATTAAAACACCATATCCGTCTTAAATCCAAGTTCTAAGTACTTTAGTAGATGTTTAGCGTCGAGTTTATAATTTTTTTATCTCGAATTAAATCGAGGTTGTGATTACCATTTTGATCGCCAGCTTGTTTTTCTGGACGAGATACAAAATGGAAGACGCCAGTCGATGACGGCTCATTTTTAGACTTATTTTTAGAAACATCTCGAGCCTTCTTGCGTTTGGATTAAAGCCGAGATTAACGACAACTAACACGTAAAACACAAACCGGTGTTTTATGTGAAAATAGATCAATCCTTTGAGAAATTGAACGGATCCGGTACACGAACGGTTAATGAGCAGCCAGATCAGACCCTGTTTTTAACGGAGATGGTTTGCTTTGTTCCAACATGTTCTTGTGAGGCGCTTACAGAAGCAGATCTTACATGCAGAAATATTTGAGGTGATTGAATTAATTAGGTTAGTTGTCCTTAATTTATGAAGTACATTAGGTGATCTAGTTAAAAGATTAACTTTGAGCTGTTTCAAGCAAAGCAGGAAATCTGATGCCACAGACATTGCTAATGCTGCTTGTTTATCTTTCCAAAGACCCCTTTGCTGATGCAACTAAGGGTGATGATCGGCTCCCAGGTGGGACTGAGGACTACATCCACATAAGAATTCAACAGCGGAACGGGCGGAAGACTCTGACCACTGTTCAGGGCATAGCCGATGACTATGATAAAAAGAAGCTAGTCAAGGCCTTCAAGAAGGTTGTCATTTAAGTCACTCTAAAATACTGCACATTTAATTGGTTTACGGATCGTTTTTAACACTCCCTTATTTGCATCTTCAGAAATTTGCCTGCAATGGGACTGTGATTGAGCACCCTGAGTATGGTGAAGTAATTCAGCTGCAAGGTGATCAGCGCAAGAACATTTGCCAGTTTCTCACTGATGTAAGTATGAACTCAATGGCTTTTGGCATGTAACCGGTCGGCCTTTAAATGGTAGTTGATTTAATCGACCCATTTCCTTCATTTCACAGATTGAACTGGCCAAAGAGGAGCAGCTCAAAGTCCACGGGTTCTAGAAGCTGATGTGACCTGACCCCTTCCCTCCCCCGACTCTTAACCCAACCTACCCTGTTGTTGTTGTTGTTGTGCTGCTGTCTCCCCCAGCAGCCCCCCTCAAGGAAAAAAGCTGAAAATGATTACCTCTGATTTGAGACTTTTTAGTATGGCACCCGTCCTGTTCAAGCATGGACAGATGACAAGGCAAATTATGCGGGATAAATGATTTTTGTTCCTTGTCCCCTCCTTTAGTCCTTTTAGTTCATTTTGTGCTGCTCTCAAGCACAAATTCCATGTAACTTTTTCTTTGTTTTGTACAAGGTGTTTCAATAAAACCTTCAGATGCCAATTTTTGCACAATCCTTAAGTTGATGGGCGGGTTGTAGATGGGGCAGTTTATGTTTTGATATTTTGATTTCTTGGTTCATATTTAAATACCACCATAAAGAATCTGCATATTTATTTCTGATGAGGGCCAGCCTGCTTCAGGGTTACATTGGTGTGCCGTTTCTGCACAAAGCACGGCAACCCCATCTTGTCTCATTACGCGACTCTTAACTGCCTTTTTACCCATGCTTTTCACAATATGCATAATTTCCATTTTCTAAACTTGTAATACCATATTTTGTTTTTGGTCTGGAATAAACGATATCCCATACTTTCGATGTTTGAGTTTATTAAAGTGGAAAATATCTTGAACGCAGTGATTGCTTTGGTTGTAATAGCAGTCAATAACAGGAAACGGTCGTGAATTTTGATTTATGCGGTTGTACTTATGAAAACATACTGTTTTTGATTGTGGATGGCTGGTTTGACCCAAGTAATTTTTTTTACTGGTTTGAATATTTTATTTAATTTCAGTTTAAATGTGATGGTGGCATATCGCAAACAAAACTTGTAGGCATTTTTGTATATAGAACAAGCTCAGAAGTACAGAAGACAAGGCATAACGTGAAGAAAAAGAGGCAACATGATCCGAGTTGTGGGTAAGCCTGCTGAAAGATTAATTTTAGGGGAATATAAGAATGAATCACATTTTTAATATGAACAGAAAATTTGCTTATTCTAGAGGCTAGGTAAATTTGCATTGTGCCATTTTTGAGATTTGTTACGCATTATATACAGTTCAGCTACAGAAAATACTCTTGAGCAACCTAGAAAATCTATATTATAAAGATAAGAAATTTGAATCTCTTATTCCAGTTCAAATGAAGTCTAAGGTAGTTTTTTCACTGTGACAGGCATATTTTGGTTTTATTTGAATAGTGAATTCTCTTGCACTACTCTGTAAATTTAGATCACTTCAGTTTAGACCAGTGATCCTCAAATCTGGCTCGCGAGAGCCACTTTCCTCATCTACCTGTGATTTTCTAATGATCCTGAAGACATTGATTTGCATGCTTAGGATCAGAGCTAAACTTTGCATGAAAATTGGATCTCGCGAGCCAGATTTGAGGATCACTGGTTTAGACTAATGTAAAAGCCTTATCTTAGTGGATAATCATCTTGTCCACTCCCTCTACTAACAAATATAATGTGAAAAACCATTTAAAAGTGTGGCTGTTCTCTCTTTTGCACAGCAGAGGGCATAACAGTAGTAAATATTACTCTGATGACATTCTATTATTTTGACTTCACTTGTGTATCTTGTATTGTATAATAGGGTGATGCATTTAAAATATATAATTGTTTTTATTAATTTATATAAATATTACAGCCCAGCAAAACTTTAGAGGTTTAAAACAAGTAGGCTAAATACACTAAGCAACTGTGTGTGTGTTCATCTATGACAGCAAGTACAAAAACAAGTCATGCAAGTCTAAAAATGAGTAAAACTAATAGTAATGTTCTATTTCTATAAGTAGATGACTAATAAACCAATCCTAAGGGAATCTCAGTCACGCAAAAATCTCTCATCCATGCTCTCTTGATGGTATATCAATACCACATATCTTTCTTGGCAGATTCAGCTGGAGCACTTAGACTAATGACTAATGTTACAACTGGAACACCAAAGTAAATCACACTTAGATAGTATCCATCAGTTTTCCAAACCACTTGTCCTACATAGAGCCGTTGGGATGCTGGAACCTATCCCAGTCTCTCAGGCCGAAGGGAAACACACTGGATGGACGGCCGGTCCATCACAGGTGCCATAGAATCAAGTATTAAATACAGGTTATGAACTGAGTATTGTGGAGATGTGGAGCGCCAATAGTGTAATGCCAATGCAGTTGTTAGCTATGAGTAGTCAAGATATTAGGGTTAGTAAGAGTATATTTATTTAACAGTTAATTTAAGGTCTTGACAGGCGTCGTAAATGATGGTACTAGTCTTTATTTGCACGGTTAGTATTTAGGGTTCTCCTTACTTCAAGAAACTTTGTGGTATGGAACTTTCTGCAATTTTTATTAACCTATGAACTATAAGATGTCCTTATTTCAAGTCGAGTCTAATAAATGATAATAATAATAAAAAAAAGATTTATTTCACTAACAAAATATTTTAATGTGTTGTGCACAGAAAGGTTTAGTAATCAAGGTTATTGATGGGAAATCAACTAGGATATTGACCTGGCGGCTAAATGCAATCAGCTAGTCCAGTCAATTGTGTGGGTTTAACCGGTACTGCTATAAAAACTCACTGTGAATAGCCAATTGAAATCATTATAACCATTTTATTTAATTAAATGGCAAATTAATCTATAATTAATTCTGTGTGTCTGGATGTAATCAAAAACAGTGTATGCTTGCATTGAATTAAAAAATGTGCTAGCCTGAGGAGTTGGACTTCCTCAGCGCAGTCTTAGTTCCCAAGGTTTGTCATCAATGTAAGTTTTTTCTTGCCGTTTGTCGCCTTCGGCTTGATCAGTGGGATTATAAGGGACTATTTGTCTTGTAAAGCTGCTTTGGATACTGTGAAAACAATGAACTGGATTACTTGTTATTCACAACAATATAGGCTATCCCATTTCAAGTGCAATTTTGCAAAGCAGATTTTAGTGGACATTAAAAATATTTTTTTTTACTCATAAGAATGGAAACTGGATAAGGGATTTCCAAACTATTTAGCCTCCACTGATCCACTGCAGGTAACTATAAATCATGTGGATGGCATTAAATGCCGTTGCATAAGCACAATGGAAACCTATAGCCTAACTTCTTACATTAGAGAAGCTAAGCATCAGCTTATCACATATTATCCTGAAATATTTCTCAATGACCTTTAATGTGACTGATCGCTAATCCGTGAAACCGATCGACAATTCACGAAAACGCAAGTAGAGACTAAAACAAAACTGAGTAAAACCGCATTTATGGCGTCAGAAGACTTCAGTAGCTATTCATGGTGGACTTGAAACATTTTATAATTGGATAAGCTAAAGAGTCTCCAAAGCTCGAAGGAACAGAAAAGGATGGCAGGCCTATTCACATTATAGCCTTGAGCCTATCGCAGTGCTCGTCTTGTCACGATGCTTATTGTGTTTTACTTTAGTTGATTATTTTTCTTAGCCAAAGCTAAACTGAATTTACCTCATAAATGCAGGACAGAGTGGATTCTATTAGACTGAAGAGATTTATATCGTTTTTGGCCAAATCTGTTTTAGTGCGTTTGTTTGAAATGGGTTATTGCCTTAAAATGAAGGTAAAATTACAACACCATTCAAAGAGTCATTCTTTAGGCCTATTATTATTTATTATCCTCAGGAAGGCACATCAAAAAAAAAAAAAAAACAGTAGGCCTATAGGTAAACAGTGAATATTGTTACAATGTATTATAAAATTTAAATATTTTCTATATTAATTTTTGCTGAAATATTTATTTTAGTGATGGCAAGCCATTATTCCAGTTTTCTACGTGATTCTTCATAAATACACTAGTCAACATTTGAACTGAATCGAAACCTTTCATCAAAGTTGTCCTAAAACCAAAATGTGTTCTTGTCTTAGGACAACTTTGAGGAACTTTTTTGATCCACTTCACATGTTGACTACTGTAGTAGCCTAATTCTCATTGGCTGATTTAGTGCTTAAGAACAATTTCATATTATTATCAGTGTTGAAAACAGTTGTGCTGCTTCATATTTTTAACCATTATTTTTATTTATTTTCAGGATTTTTTTGACGAGTAGAAAGTTCAAGAAAACGTAAGTATTTGAATTAGTTTTTTTTTTAGTAACAATGTAAAAGTCACATCTGATCAAATGCGCCCTCGCTGAAGAAAATTTACTTAATAAAAAAAGTTCAGATTAAATCAATCAATCAATGTTACAGTAGATTTAAGAAGTTTTACAAACTCAATTTGAAAGAACAACATATTTTTAACAGGAAAACAAAAATACTGATTACGTTTAATTATTTATTTTGCGGTGAAGTGACAGTTTGTTAATTCAGTGATGCTCTTTCATTCGAAAACCGCAAAATTATATCTGTTTAAAAAAAATTGTTTACCCGTCAGAGAACTGCCATAATCTGTAAATTGATGAATACTGTGTATGGAAAATTACAGTTACATAGAGAGCTGCCTCTTGCTAGTGTGTGTGAATTGCTATGCTGGTGTACTCTTTTCAGGGATCATGATTACAGTATAATGACTGCTATCATCATGGTGCAATTAAACATTTTCAAATTCTGGGATCAAAGAGAGAAGCTTCTCTTGAAGTCTAACTGATTCCTTTCCGTTATACACGAAGAGATGAGACGGGCCTTTCATGTTCATATTGCCTAGTCTCTCAAAATTAAACGGATGTCACTGAAACAAAATGGCTCGAGTGTGGGAAACATCTTGAGTTGAATGTTTGTTTGTTTCAAGCAGTGCCATGTTTAGGGCAACATCCAGGAAGCTTCTGTATAATTTTGTCATTGTTCTGAAACTCACTCCCAGCCGGAGAACTGGTGCTCGGCCTAAATGTCGGATCCATTTTGAATGTTAAAGCCACCAGAGGAAAGCCTGTTAGTACCATGGTGACAAAATGTTGTTGATCTTCAGTTGGTTTCGAGAAGCAGTGGGCTTTGTTACCGTGTAGAATCAATTTTTTTGATTGCATCATGTTTTTGCACGTTAGTTTTTGAGCTCTCATGCCAAAAGTTTAGGAATCTTTAGGAATATATGTTGCTTGAAATGAAAAGGTGTTGTGAATTCTGCATTCAGTTGCAAATAGGTTTGCAGATGAATTTACTCAAACATAGATAGATATGCAGCTCAATAGATTCTTTTTACACATGGCTGTTGATTATGTGCACAAATGATGCACAGGATTGTATTCTTTCAGATGCCTCTATACAGCCATATCTTATTTGACATCTTTATAAAGGAGTGACTTATTCCAGCATATATATTCCAGTAGTTTTGGATGGAGTGTCTTACAGTCTAATTTATTCCCTTGGGTAGTTATTAAAATATCTGTCTCCCAACCTTGCAAACACAAACAAGCACGGTAAGAGAACAAAAACTCTCATCCTTGACAGTTGGGGGCCCCCAAAAGACAGTTTGACAATTAATTACATTTCACAATAGCATTTTGATTTAAGTTATACATTCTAGTCCTGAATATGAAAGCATTTCATGTAGAAGCAATAATCCTTAGATAACAGCAACTCTTGAAATATGTCTTGAATTGAGACCATTTTATGGACAGGGTTAGCTGTCACTGCATCCTGCAGTTGGTATAAGTAGTAAAAAAGTGGCTTTGAAAAGTTTTGAAAAGGTGTTTTTATGTGGAAAGAAATTTGAAATAGGGAAACTCGTGGGCTATAGTTGTCACATAAACTAACTTTATTTCAGTAACTACAATTGTGTGTGTGTGTGTGTGTGTGTGTACTGGTATATATGGTTTATGAGGACACAAATGTGTATGACATGGGTACTACAATGTAAATATGGTTTATGAGGACACTTCCTGTGTCCCCGTAAAACAAAAGGCTTAAAAAACATACAAAACGGTGTTTTATGAAATTCAAAAAAAAAAAAAAAATTGCCAGTAGTTTCCTGTGAGGGCTAAGTTTAGGTGTAGGGCGATAGAAAATACAGTTTGCACAGTATAAAAACCATTACGCCTATGGAGAGTCCCCGTAAAACCACAAATTTAAGTATGTGTGCGTGTGTGTATATATATATATATATATATATATGTATATATATACACACACACACACACACATATATATATATTAGTGCTGTCAAACAATTTATTGCGATGAATAGCATCCAAAATAAAAGTTTTTGTTTGCATAATATATGTTTTCTGTGTATATTTATTATGTATCTATAAATACACACACATGCATGCATATATTTTGAAAATATTTACATGTCTATATTTATATTATAAATAAATATATTAATTTATATTATAAATAAATGTATTTAATATATAAACATAATATATTTTTCTGAAATATATACATATCATAATTTCTTCTATAAATTCTGTGGAAAAGCCCATACTAGGTTGTTTAATGGCAGGTTATTGTGACAACTTACCCCATATATACTGAAGCATGTTGTCACAATGTGTTAAATGAACTGTATTTTTGCTGGTATAATTACAGAATGTTTTTTTTTTTTTTGTGCCATGACTCTGAAAAATATTCTGTGGAGTGAAAAGTGTGACAACTCTGCTATATCTATAGTGTGCGCCATACATTAATGAACACATTTATTGTATTGAACGTTAATGCTAGGAGTTGATGCATAGTTTTCCATGCTGTGTACGTATGTGTAAGGCGAGAAATCCATATAAAATGACATTTTATTTTCTCCCAAAGCAAGAGAGCCAAAGTACTTGTTTTCTGACAGCATCATTTGTCATAAACCTTCCCTCCTGCAGGGTTAGAAGAAGATCTCAAACATTTTGTAAAATGTCCCTTCATGCACACTCATTTCAGTCATATGAAAACCTCTCCAGAACAGCACTTTAAATGAATAAACAGCATTCAACAACAGCCTCTATAATATTCACATCACAGTATGACACACTGGGACTGCATTGTAATTGTGGGTGAAATCTCCCCAGCTTCAAAGCGTTTATAATTGCAGTGTCAGCCAATCACAAATAAGCACCGTTAACGGCCAATTGTAGTGAACAGAGTTTGAGTGTTCACCACAATTAATAGGGTGGTACGGTGCCGTTAAGGGTAGAGACCCTTTGAGCTGTGTCTTTTACTGTGAAGGAGCAGATTTTATGTATATGGTTAGTAGGCCTATTAAAGTTCAGTTTTCTGTTGAAGAATTACAAAATAAGATAGACTTGCAACCTGGTAGTGCTATTAGTTTACAGTACATTGTGAAGTGCATTCCCTGTAGGAAAATCCAGCTTAAATGACTAGTTGTGAAGTAACTTGGAACATGGTGACTAGTTTCTAACTGGTCTTTTGTTGGTCAAAGCTGGGTAATTGATAGTCATTAGCAAGAACAAGTTGGTCATTAGTTGGTCAAAGCTGGTACAAAGTGGCCATTAACTGAGAGCTGGTCATGCTGGTCATTATTAGCTGACTGACCAGCTAATATTATTATTACTAAGTGGTAGCTGGTTTGTTGCTGCTCCAAAGTGGTCTACTAGCTTGCACTGGCTTAGACCAGCTTGAAACCAGCTAATTTTCTATAATGGATTGTTAATGGTTGGCCAACAGGTAGTTTCACATCAACCTCACATATGTTTTCACCGTACTTTAAATTTGGATAGAATCAAGTACATTGTTAACAGACAAAGTGGATAGGGTTAAAGAAAATATATTTTTTTGTTACTTTTTGTACACTTGAGGTGTTTGGCAAATATATAATTGTTTTCCTATAATTGGTCATTGGACTGGAAACTGTTAGCTGAACTAGTGTAATGTACAAACTTCATGCAGCAAACGTTCAGGTGAAAGTGTCAACCTGACATATACCTTTCTGTCAGCAGCTCTATCTTCACCAGAAAAGTGCCCGAGGCTCAGTGAGTGCAGCACTTCACCTTTCCTTATATCCATATCTGCACTGCACAATGGCAACTGAATAATTAAGGGTCTGGGGTGCTAATACTCAGCCTGAAGATTTTATCATATTTAGAGGTGAGCTGATGTCATCAAACTGTCTGCTTTACCTTCCCATGCAGTTTTTGCCATATTGCTATATCATACTTTTACGGAAGTCTTTAGAGGCCATGGATTATTATTTACAATAACAATAGTTGTTTTCTTGTTATCACAGTTTAAATTACTTGTGATCTCAACATAACAAAAGTTTTCTGTGATCACAACTTAATTTTCTCGTGATTTTCTTGTTAGTTTTAAAGGGGTCATCGGATGCAAAATTCACTTTACAAGTTGTGTGAACATAAATGTGTGTTGGAAGTGTGTGTACACATCCATCCTATAATGATAAAAATGTTTTTGTTTTTTTTAAATCCCTATTTTAAAATCCCCTTTCTCAAATCAGGCTGTTCTGAGATTCCTGTCAGAATGACATAGTTCTGTACAGACCGCTCCCACGACAAGAACATCTTACCTTAGACCCGCCCTGAGTGAGCTATCATCCGTCCATCATTGTGTCAACTCCGGTGCAGGGGAAGACAAGATGTCTCGGATTAATCCATTGAAGTGTTTAGTTGTTGGATGTAATAATGAATATAGCAGTCATAATTTACTCCTGACATCTGAACCGATGAAGATGTAGAGCAGGGGTTCTCAAAGTCTACATTCAAAGGTCCAAATCTGAATTTTCATCAGTGTCAAAGGTCCGGAACAATTGGTTATTACAAAACGTGTTTTTAATAAACATACATAACATATAACAAATAAACACTCATTTAAAAAAACAAAAAGGTTCCCTTTGCATTCAAAATACTTTAATAACAAGTGCAAAAGTGGCAAAACAATTAATTTAAGTGTCAGCAGTAGAAGTCGACCTATAAAGTTTTTTCTCTGGCCAATGCCGATATTTAGAAATCAGGGCAGCCTATGGCCGATATATGATGCTGATTTTTTGGGCCGATTTTGTCTTTTTTTCCCTTTATATCAAAAGAGAGTTTGCGTAAATGGTTATTGCAGGGCACAAGATAGTAATAGTATTAGTAGCCTAATTCATAGTAATAATACATGGCTCAAAACTTAAGCACCTTCTCAAAACAGTTCTGAAGCATGCTTTTTTGTTTATGTTTGCTGACAGACACCAGTGTTTCCCGCAGACTAGCAAATGCAAGTTGATTCTCTGCCAGCAGGAGGCGCTGTTGGAGCGTGATATATAGCTGTTTCCCCGGTAACGACTGTAATCAAATAAGCGCTACTTTATCAGCCATTACAGGAAAGACCAAATGAAAATTGACATCAAAGCTTTTCTGAAGAAAACGGACGGTTCTTTTAAAAGATACATTCATATAAAAACACCCGCGCAGCATTTTATTTTTGAAACGCGCAGTGCTCAGTTTATTCAACGAAGTATAAGCCTTTTGGAAAATCTATTTGTAGCGGTCAGTTTTGATATTGTGACAAGCCGCCACAAATAAATGTATAAACTGGGCACTGCTATAAGACAAATTGGCATAATATAAGTGATAGCAAAACAAAACAAAAAAAATTTAAATATTAGCGGTGAAATGTCGCCCGATTATGTCAAACGTCATACACTCACTGGATGTCATGATGACAACAAATGTCATGAAGGAAAAGTTTCAATATCTCGCCTGCAATTTCGGACCTTCTCCAAAAGACATAAAAAAATAAGAATAAATAAACAAATGATTTACAAGTTTAACGTGCGTTTATCAAAGTAGGAAATATAATTAGTGTTCTTGAAATATGAAATAGAAGCGGGTCCGGATTGAATTCCCTCCGGGTCCGGATCCGGACCGGAGTCCGGACTTTGAGAAGCACTGATGTAGAGGATTAACGCTACTTTCATTTTGAAGGGAATGCGCTGATCCCCAATCTACATACATGCATCTATGTTCGCCAGAATCATTTGTGATCCAGCTTTATCTACAGAAGAAGTGAGTAGAAGGGGTTTTATGAATCTTTGCAAATCGCCTTTCCTAATAATGTGCTAGTTAGCCAGTTTTGTGGCTGAAGTTTAGTATGCTCCATGGATATATATACCTAGATATACCTATATACCTATTTATGAAGGCAATATCATTAACACCAAGCATTTCTGCAGACCCTGTTGATCTTCTCCTGGAGTCATTTAACTCAAAAGTTAAGAATGTTATTGATGATATTGCCCCGATAAAGGTCAGCAAGAAGACGGGCAAACAAAAATCAATTTGGAGAAAATCAACAGCAGTTCAGAGCACGAAAAGACAATGCAGAAAAGCTGAGCGGATGTGGCGGAAGACGAAACTCGAAATTCACTATAGCATCTATAAAGACAGACTTCATGCTTTCAATGTGGAACTAGCCACAGCTAGACAGACTTTCTTTTCAAACCTTATAAACAGTAACTTAAACAACACTCACACTCTTTTTGCGACTGTTGAGAGACTGACAAACCCCCCAAGTCAGATTCCCAGTGAAACTGTTTAGAAGCTGATCTCTTAGAAGTGGTGAACGCCTCACTTCTTTCTGGGACTTTTCCAAACTCCCTTAAAACTGCAGTTGTTAAGCCTTTTCTGAAAAAGCGCAATCTTGATAACACCATGTTGAGCAACTATAGACCCATATCAAATCTTCCTTTCATAGGTAAGATTATAGAAAAGGAAGTTTTTAATCAGCTGAACAACTACTTAAACTCAAATGGATACCTGGACAATTTTCAAACTGGTTTCCGAGCACATCACAGCACAGAGACAGCACTCATTAAGATAATAAATGATATTCGCCTCAATTCTGATTCTGGCAAAATATCAGTGCTGGTACTATTAGATCTTAGTGCTGCGTTTGACACTGTCGATCATAACATACTTCTAGAGAGACTGGAAAACTGGGTCGGGCTTTCTGGGATGGCACTCAAATGGTTCAGGTCATACTTAGAAGGGAGAGGTTATTATGTGAGTGTAGGAGAGCATAAGTCTAAGTGGACGGCCATGACATGTGGAGTCCCACAAGGCTCAATTCTTGCACCGCTCTTGTTTAGCCTGTATATGCTCCCACTAAGTCAGATAATGAGGAACAACCAAATTGCCTACCACAGCTATGCTGATGATACCCAGATTTACCTAGCCTTATCTCCAAATGACTATAGCCCCATTGACTCCCTCTGCCAATGCATTGATGAAATTAACAGTTGGATGTGCCAGAACTTCCTTCAGTTAAACAAGGAGAAAACTGAAGTCATTGCATTTGGAAACAAAGATGAAGTTCTCAAGGTGAATGCATACCTTGACTCTAGGGGTCAAACAACTAAAAATCAAGTCAGAAATCTTGGGGTGATTCTGGAGACAGACCTTAGTTTCAGTAGTCATGTCAAAGCAGTAACTAAATCAGCATACTATCATCTAAAAAACATTGCAGGAATTAGATGTTTTGTTTCCAGTCAAGACTTGGAGAAACTTGTTCATGCCTTTATCACCAGCAGGGTAGATTATTGTAATGGTCTCCTCACCGGCCTTCCCAAGAAGACCATTAGACAACTGCAGCTCATCCAGAACGCTGCTGCCAGGATTCTGACTAGAACCAGAAAATCTGAGCATATCACACCAGTCCTCAGGTCCTTACACTGGCTTCCAGTTACATTTAGGATTGATTTTAAAGTACTTTTACTTGTTTATAAGTCACTCAATGGCCCAGGACCTAAATATATTGCTGATATGCTCACTGAATATAAACCTAACAGACCACTCAGATCATTAGGATTGAGTCAGTTAGAAATACCAAGGGTTCACACAAAACAAGGGAGTCTGCTTTTAGCTATTATGTGGCCCGCAGTTGGAACCCGCTTCCAGAAGAGATCAGATGTGCTAAAACATTAGCCACATTTAAATCAAGACTCAAAACTCATCTGTTTAACTGTGCATTTGTTGAATGAGCACTGTGCTATATGTCCGAACTGACTGCAATGAATTTTATGTATAATCATTTTCTTTAAATTTATTTTAAATCAATTTCTATATCATTTTAAAATTCCTTGTTTTTATTATCTTTATTCCCATGTTTTTATTGATTTTTAATGTCTATTTCACTTTCTTTTATGTAAAGCACTTTGAATTACCACTGTGTATGAAATGTGCTATATAAATAAACTTGCCTTGCCTTGCCTAGATGCCACATTATGGACTGTTTCTATGGGCCGTGATAAGCAAGCCATCAGCCATTTTTGGAACGGTCTGCAAATCTTTGAGCGCATTGACTGTGTGCGTCTACAACAGCAAGTTATATGCTTGTATATCTTTGAATATTCATTGATTATTATGGTGAATGAGAGATGGCTGACGCGTCAACGTATCTGGAGCGGTCGAATAGGGAATCTACACATATCTATGGTGTGCTCGTCACTCTACAGAAGAGAGGGGCGGAGTCAGCAGAGCTCACTAGCATTTAAAGCAACATGGACTAGAACAGTGTGCTGAAAACAGAGCTGATTTTGACAGGGTAAAGAAGGTGTTTTTTACACTACCATTGAGAAATTTTAACCAAAGTATGTTATAGACTTTTCATTAAGACCGTAAAAATTCATATCAACTTGTGTAAAATGGGCATCCGATGACCCCTTTAATAAGTATTAGACTGAACGCTATTGTGGCAGTGAAACTGTGATGAGTCATGCATGTAAGAACGTAACAATAGATATACTTTCAAGCAAAGTAATCATATTGATTTAAGCATTTTATAATTGTAAGTTAATTACTTGCCAGTAACGAACAAAAAACTGCACAAATTGTAGCGATCGCAAAGAAGTAAGGTCTTCACTGTCCTAAACATGTGCAATCTGGACCTATATGAACTAACACAGTAAGGAGTATATATATACCCCATCAGTTTGTATTCAGTTCTATACTGCCACCTAGTACCGCTGTTGTGTAACTTGGAGAACAACTATGTCGAGATCACAAGAAAATATTAAGAAAACAACTAGTGTCAACAGCACGAGAAAATTAAATCGTGATAATGAGAAAAAAACTTAATTCATGCCGAGATCACGAGAAAATATTAAGTCGTGATAACGAGAAAATAACTTTTGTTATGCCACGATAACGAGAAAATATTAAGTCGTGTTAACGAGAAAACAACTTTTATGTTGAGATCACATTAAGTCATGATAACGAGAAAACAACTTTTGTTACGTTGAGATCACGAGAAAATATTAAGTTGTGATAACGAGAAAATAATTTTTGTTGTGTCAAGATCACAAAAAAACAACTTGTGTTGAGATCATGAGAAAACTTTTATGTCAGGATCACAAGAAAATTAAGTCTTGATAACGAGAAAACTACGGAAGTTCTAAGCGGCCATGAATTATTATATTTTTTCTGTCTTGTTTTCTTGTGATCACGACTTAATTTTCTCGTGCTCTCGACATAACGAGTTGTTTTGTCGTTATCACGACTTAATTTTCTCATGATCTCGACATAACGAAAGTTGTTTTGTCGTTATCACGACTTAATTTTCTCATGATCTCGACATAACGAAAGTTGTTTTGTCATTATCACGACTTAATTTTCTCGTGATCTCGACATAACGAAAGTTGTTTTGTCGTTATCTCGACATAACGAAAGTTGTTTTGTCGTTATCACGACTTAATTTTCTCGTGATCTCGACATAACGAAAGTTGTTTTGTCGTTATCTCAACATAACGAAAGTTGTTGATCTCAATGTAAAAACCGTTTTCTCACGACGTAATTGTAGCTATCGTGAGAAAATAGAAAAAGAAATCCACTATACACTATCAGAATTAGTAAGTCTTGTGTTGTCCTCTTTCTATATATGCTTTCTATATATGTAATTTTGAGTTATTTCAGAGAACTGGCTTGTCATTGGTTGATCTATATTCTCTTCATTAGTGAAAGTCAAGATTCACTTGAACAATTCATGGCAAATTTATAAAAAGTCTAATAGAAATGTGTAGAAAATATGCTTGACAGTTTGACAACTAGATCAACCATTTTGCATTTACCGTAATGATTTATACGATGAACTAATGACTAGATGTTTTGAGGGGTAAGACTATTGCACAGAGAACTATATAATACATTTTGAGCAACATGATATTAGCAACTGAAAATGTAGGAAACCACAGACAAATGTACATAATCATTAGCATTAATGTACCAAAGCAATCGTAACTTGTTCAAAAGAATGAGAAACTGCTTTTATGATGTGCACAAGTGACTAGATGATGTGGAGGTTGAACAAGTAGTTTTGAGAATTTCATTTCTGATCTGAGAAATGCACCAAAGCCACTGAGAAAAACTGTAAGCTGACTTTGGCCCTTTTATCTATCCATCAAAAGTTCTGATTGGTGTGTGATACATTTTGACTCCTAGTGTTTCCACTTATAATTGTGTGCTAATTGAGCTCAAACTGTGCAGACTTGAGTAAACAATATTGAATGCTAGTGCTTTCTAAATGACCACATGGTGTAAGCACTGAGAAATGTAGGGATTTGTGTGTAGAGTTTTGCAGTAACAGTTCACCAAATCTGGCTCATGTGAAAAAGCAGGGGAATAGCGTTTATAGTTCAGCAAAATGGGTGCGCTTTTTGAAAAACGTTTTGAAATTTTAGTTCAAAAGCCTGGTTATAGTGTTTTAGCAATCGAGAAAAACTGTAATATAAGTTATGTAAACATTACAGGCTCCAAAGTTTGAGGACAGTTTGTATATGATCCATAAAGTACAAAGTGCAACGTCCTTATGAGAGACATTTTAATAGGTCTACATTACAGTTTTTCTCGATTTTCTACTCATTTCTATTAGATTTTATATATTTGTCATGAATTGTTCAAGTGAATCTTGACTTTCACTACTGAAGAGAATATAGATCAACCAATGACAAACCAGTTTTCTGAAATAGCTCAAATTTACATTTCATGAACCTTCAATTGAAAAGCATATATAGAAAGAGGACAACACAAGACTTACAAATTCTGAGAGTGGACTTTCTAATTTTTATTTTTGCCTTTGTGCACATATTTCTTTTTCTATTCTATTCACAATGACGTTGTAATGTGTTTTTTTTTTTTTTGGTCAGACCACTAGTAAAAGTGTAACTGTGAATCATATCCAGTCTTTTACAATCAATATCCCACATACAGTAATGTGTACATTTGTACTTTTGAAAGGATATATGACATACATAAGAAGTGCAGCCTTCTGCATTTCAGTACAGTAACTGTCATCCAAACTGTTGCCATAGTTTACATCAGGTAATACTAACAGAGTGCACTGTTATATTGACAACATGACTAAGCATTTTGCCTATCTTGTTTGTGAACAATGACACAAGGACATCAGGCATGCGAGAGGATTTTACTCCCGCTGCCTAGCCAGGGCCAGCCTGTGATGTTGAAGAGGTTCTTTGGCCTGTCCCAGACCAAAGATGGGATACTGGGGCAGAATAATTAATTTTGTTGTTGTTTGCTGTATTGTACTGTACTCTACAGTACATTAAATTGAGGAATAAAACATTTGGGGAGTACCACAAGCAACACTTATTACCAGTTTTTGTATCGTTTCGAATTTATCTCATCAGTGTGTAAAACTGTATTGTAGTGTGTGTGGTTTTGACTGTTTGTGTGTCATGTCTGAGAGCAAAGTTTGGTTTTTCAGCAAGATTGAGTTGTTTTGAGTGGAGAGCTTCATTTTGACCTGAACATAGGAAGTTTGGGGAATTGAGTTAGAAGTTATGGATTCGTGTTTACTGTTTTGAGAATACGAGGCATAGTTTCAAGAAACGTGTTTAAGCAATCGAGAAAAACTGTAAGAGTTTGAAAATGTGAGATTCACCCAACACACACTGTTTAAGCCAGTGTTGTTTTTCTCAATCAAACAGACAATTACGCACAATTTACACAGGCTGTTTTGTAGAATTGCTGAAGAGTTTAGCTTGTTGTGAAAAGACAAACCACCAAGGATAAAGCAGATTATCGCTATGCTTTGGTGATCACAGGTATTTGTTTCTATAAGCTGTAACTGTGAGTTGAGGTAATTCAACAATGCTTTGTCAGAGCAGAATTGGAGTGTATCTGCTATCCTGCTATTCAGGAGATTGTCGTCATAAGTCTCTCCTCTGCCCAGAACAGGATCATACAAGCAACATTTCCCAGTCCAATCGTTTCGTGCCCAGCTACCTTCACAGTTGGTTAATTACCTTCTTTAGAGATCAATATTTAATTAGGAAATGTTTTTGCCCATGGGGCAGTTTTAGACAGTCACCAGTCTGAGAGGGCAATCGCTTCACATTTAATAGAATCTAAATTCATTCATTAGCTGCGTTCGGCTCCTAATAAATTATGCTTTGATCGTCAGAAAGGCCTTCCTTTTCTTGTTAGTTGGGTTTTATGTCCTTTAGTCCAGAAATGATGTTTGTATATACATATTTCATGCTGGGATTATTGTTTCTGGTCTATATGAGGCTCTTGAGGATTTGTTTTACAGTAATCAGTGGGGTCTTAAGTGTGATGTTTGGCTGTTTTCTTCAGGTTCTCTCATCTTTTCTGACTCTAGCACCAGCTGTGTTCCTTGTCCACATAATTTTGTGTGTCATATTTTATTTGCTGTAATGTTTGTGTTTGTCATATTACCCAACCCAACACAATGGTGTTTCTTCAACTAAGGACACTTTTGGCACTGTGGACTTAGAAATGAAAGGGATAGTTCACCAAAAAATGAAATTTGTTACACTTATGTCATTTTGAAGCAGCATGACACCATTCGTTCTTCTGTGGAACACAATAGCAGGTATTCCAAAGAATCGCAAATTTTGCATCAACTAAAAGTCAGTGGCATCCAAAAGACATTGGACCATTTTTCAAAATATTTTCATTTCTGTAGAAGAAAGAACATCTTACAGGTTTGGAACGATGTGAGGACAAGTAAATGATGATATAATTTTCATTTTTTTGTGAATCGTTGCTTTAAACCCCGTCAGTTTTTACATTTAATTAATTTGTGAACTAGACATGGTTGTAAATAAGGTTTATAAACAATAAAAATAAGATTTTATTTAGTTATAAATAAAACAGATATTACTGGAGGATGCTTTAGAAGTAACACCGTTTCAGTTTTTCTGCTTTAAAATGTCACATTTTAATGCCTTTGTAAATGTTTGTGAAATTTATTAGCAATATCTGAGGGAAAAAAAATAGTTTCTACACCCTTTTTTCCCTCAGTGCATGATAAATATTAAATTGGTTTATGCTTATCTCACTCCTAGTTTATCAGAGGTTTAAAATTAAATAATGAAATTTTCATGATGGATTTTCATATTTTGCGAATGAACGTCTGGTGCTGAAATCTGTTAGTTTTAATAAAAAAAAGCAACCCCTGGGACACGAAAGCGACTGTAGCTGAAGCTAAAACACTCAATGACAGATTTGTCTAGTCGGTTTTTCCCTGTGAAATGTGACAGAGCATGGCCATGTGTTTGAATCCTAGGGAAGAGACATGATAAATGATACCCCGAATCAAACGCAAATCTCATCAAAGCAAACCGAGAGCCTCAGACAAAACTTGTGGTCATATAAATTTAAATGCTTCTATGAGGGCACCATGTAGTGGCGTATTTTTGGCATAGTGACAAATCATTTCTTCTGACATTCATTAAAGACTTCAAAGGAAAGCTTTCATCCCCTAAATGCTGCACATGTTCCAACTGGGAGACAAGGCTTCAGCTAAATCTGTGAAATTGCCTTGCTATCTCGGTTTCTGACAGCATGCTAATGTTCAATAATAGATGTGTGAGAACAAGACCCAAACTACATTTGAATGAATTATTCAGCTGCCCCCATTCGCCCCTCATCTGCTGCTTTTCTCTGCCCCTCCTACCGCTTCCATTATGTCTCAATTTTTTTTGTCAATTACGCAATAGCAATGTAGGCACCGTCTTGCAGAAACTGTCCAAATATAAGCTCTCTTATCCAGCTCCGCAGGGAGCTGTCATTATTTTTCCCTTGCCATCTACTGCTTTCGCCTCCTGCACTTATCTCCCTCCCCACACACGTCTAGCTGAAGCCCCCGACAGACTTCAGAAACTTCTCTTATTGCTATGTTCCCTGTGTTATTTCTCTCTCCCACTTTTTTTGTCCTTTGTGACACGTGTTTTTCATCTGTTCTCCTTCACTGGCAGAACGTACACTCACCTACTCATGCGCTTACTCATGTTTGTCCCCTGTTTGATGAGTCGCTATTCTTCAGAAGGCGAGACAACAATCGAAAAAAGAATGCATATTTAGTGTATGAAGGTTTTCAGAAAGGTCATATAAAGTAGCATCTGTTTGGTAAAAACTTGTTGTTCCAGACCTATATGAATTCCTTTTGATGAACACAAAAGAAGATATTTTAAATAGTGTTGTTGGTAACCAAACAGCAGATGGTAGCCATTGACTTCCACAGTATGGAAAAAAATACTATGGAAGTCAGTGGCTACCAAAAACTCTTTAAAATATCATCTTTTATGTTTAACAGAAGAAAGAAACTCACGTTTGGAACAACTTGATGGTGAGTGAATGATGACAGATTATTATTTTTTTTTTTGCGCAATGTAATCTACAGAGTAAATATCAATTTTTCATAATGTACATTACAATTTTGTGATATCTAAATTCACTTGTAGCATTTAAAACGAATAATTTGTAGTTATTAGTGGTTTATTTGAAAATGTATTTATTTATTAGGACAGAATAGTAAAGAATTTGAAAATTGTCCATTAATTGGTTAACAGCCTTAACATGAAAATGATTATCGGCTTGTTGGTATAAACATAATGTGGAATTTAGTTTTATTGCTAATTTGCAATGTGTAGTGTTATTTTAGTATTATTTATATAGTTTTAGTATGTATTATGTTATGTATTTTTCATAAAAAAAATGTTGACAATTTGTTTATTGATTAAAAAATATATATATTTCTATAAATATTCATTTTACTTTTAGTTTTAGCAATTTTAGTTTTCAGTTAGTTCAGTTAGTAAAAAGTAGGGGTGGCTCGATACCACTTTTTCAGAACCGATCCCGATACCAAAAAATACTGAGAATCTGCTGATACCGATATCGATCCGATACCTGAACATTATTTTTATTTTTTTAATCAGTGTTGAATTTTTATACCTCAATATGTGTTGACCTGATCATGACTTTTTTTGTGTTTCACACATAAATATAGACAACTTTATTGTAAAGAAAAACAACAAATGAATGCATATATAATTGTAATCTATGACAAAAATACTATTATAAACTAGGTTAGTGGATAATTCAGTAGCAAAAGTCACTCTAGAAAAATCATGAGTGCACAATTTTATAAAATCTAAAATTAGTGGGAAAAAACATTAATTAGTGGGAAACAAATAAAAGTGAATACACGCAGGACTAAATCTAAAATAATAATGTAAAATGATGTAAATTGCTCTTTGTATTGTTGTAAAATACATTAATGAAAAACAATTTATATATAAATACACTGCACAGTAATGAGGCAGAAATATATGATAGATAAGACGAACAAGAAATGCTATTAATAATTTTTCATTGTGCAAAAGTGTTATGATATGAAAGGCTCTAATTACAGAGGGGCACAATGCACGCAGCGCTCCGCATAGAAAGGTCAATTCATAGCACAAAGTGGAGAGATATTGATGCGTAGTGTATTAAATCTAATGATAGTTTATGGAGCATTTTCTTTTAACAGTTTTAAATTTCAGTTACTGTGCTCGTTAAGAACATAGAGCTTTCTAGTCCTGTGTAGTGATCTAACAGTCACCAACACGATTTTGAGAACAGCACAAAGAAAAAGTCCTGCAAGAAAAAATCCTTTTATGCAAAACCATTTATCTTTATTTACAGATCAAGTATAATATTAGGAACATTTAATAATCTTGCAGAGAGTTTCATCGTCTCGACTCGTAACCGAACGCGACACACAGTTTGAACGGAGGATGACAGACAGCCGCAGCGGAGAAAAGACTTCACGTGAACTTGACTTCAATATTCATCTCTACCTCACATTAAACTATGTAACGGCTTCAGAACACTTTAAATATAGTGCACAAAATCTTTATGGTGTTTTATAATGTCTTTGTGGCTTTTGTGGGGCTTAACAATAACACAGAATAGTATACGCACAATATCGGATTTGGATCGGTCTAGTCTGACCGATACCCGATCCGACAGAAAAATGCCAATATTGGAGCCGATACCGATACAGAATATCGGATCAGCGCACCCCTAGTAAAAAGTACTAGTTAGTTGTCATTTTTGAAGTTTAACTTTTTGATTTAATGTTTATGTTTTATTTCAGCTTTATTTCAATTAACAAATACATTAGCTTTACTTAACAGTAACAACACTGGTAACACGTTTTTGCTACTTTATTTATTTTACAGAGCCATTCACACTTACAGTGATTAAATTTACAAGTTACAGTGATAAAATTCCATTAGATGTTCTAGACTATTATCTGACAATTTAAGAAGGGTTTGCAAAATTGACATTGGCATATAACCAAACAGTTGTACATTTTTGATTACATCAGACACACTTTTACATAGGCTTTTGTTGACCAATGAAAATTTCTGGCAGGTGCGACCAGTTATGCTTTTGAAAATTGAGCTTCCAGCTTCATTTCAGACAGACCTGGGTCTTTCCTCACCCTCAAATCGCATCTTATGTATACGTTGAATTGCAGCTTATGTATACGTTGAACCCTCCATCGGAGCTTTATAAGTACTGTATATCAGTACCACACATACAAACTCATGCATTCAGAGTGCTACATTTGAAGCTTTACAATTGGATTATGATCCATAATTGAGGCCTTATCTGTGGCTAAATTCTCTCTTGGCCTTTTCCTAAGAGCACTTTTTTTTACCTTTCTATGCTCCATTGCTCATTGCTCATCATTGGTAATACGGTTCTCTACAAAGAGCAATCGGTATTGGTGGCAGCGATTTCTCCGAGCTCCTCTAACAGGGAAGCATGACATGCAGAGTGACATGTGAAAGACAGCCTCAGCAGGCATAATATCAGCTTAGTCTGCCCATGTCATCCAAATCCAGACTCCGTTTATCAGCACGGTTTTTCCCCTGAGAGTCAGAGTTCTTATGAATGTGGGTTTCAGCCATTTGGAAGATCAAAGTAATCTCTAAATACGAGTCTACGTAAATCACTTTAGTTTTTTATGGGCTTTTGGAAACTCATCTGCCCATTTGTCCTTGCTTGCATGAGAACAGTTATATATTTAGGTGTTTCACCGAGGCTGAAAAACACCATTGGGAGAGAGAGAAAATAAGAGCTACTGTGCTAAAGTGTAATATCATTTAATTAAAAATCCAGCTAAGCTTCTTCCCCATTAGGCGTGAAGTAACCTTAGCGTGTAGCAAAGAAATTCACCTCTAGCTGATACGGGTTTTAGTACATACCGCAGTCTTAAAGCCACAATTATACTTTTGAATATTTCATTTTTAAAGCTATGGTAGATGCTTTGGGTTAAAAATGAACAAAATTTTGTTATTGCGCAAATTCATGAAAAGCAGTGTTACCTAGGGTAAGCCTACAGTAGTGATTTATATTTTAAACATCATTCATCCATGCTTTAACTGATGTTATAGATCAACAAACTATTTCACTATTTACGAGAGTTCTTTCTTTGTGCACAAAAAGTATTCTCGTAGCTTCGTAAAATTACGGTTGAACCACTAACGTCACATGGACTATTTTAACGATGTCCTTGCTATCTTTCTGGGCCTTGAACTTGGTGGTTCCCTTGCTGTCTGTGGAGGGTAAGAAAGCTTTTGGATTTCATCAAAAATATCTTAATTTGTGTTCTTAAGTTGAATGATGGTCTTTTATTTTCGGGTTTGGAACGACATGAGGGTGAGTAATTAATGACAGAATTTTCATTTTTGGGTGAACTATCCCTTTAAATGCACACATGATACCGTAGTACTATGATTTAACTAAAACCTAAAGATCTATCTATCCATCTGTCCATCCATCTATGTCTGTCTGTTGTTTTCAATGATTTAAATGCCAAAATACCAATAATAGCCAGAACAAAAAAATATTTTATATACAATGAGGGACTTTTAATCATGGCTTATAAACAAACCTGAAACACAGCATATATTTGTATACTGCCTGTCTGTCTATCTACAGTATCTATCTATCCATTCGTCCGTCCTTCCATCTGTCTATCCATCAATCAATCCATCCATCTGTCTGCTCATCCATCCATCTATCATAATTATGGCTTTCTATAGTATAATAGTATTATCAAAAGGTATTAACCATGAAGGAACTGTTCCCGTTTTACCCCTTTAAAGTTGTGGCCTCTCTCTATATTCATACAATTTTGACAGTTTCTCATATGTGAGAAGTTAAGCAGCTGTTAAGGAGGATATTATGTATTACTGCTAAGAGAGCCATGAGTACTTTCATTATGTCTGAGGTCAATATCATTCTCTTTGCCTTTCCTGTCAATCCGTCAACACTGAAAACGCCATTAGAGACTTATGAAATGTTTGCTGTTCTGTAAATGTTCTTCTCTCCCAGAAGATATGAGCATCTCTGCTGTGTGTGCTTGAAGGAAAGAAACTCTCTAAGCCATCAGCGCTGCCGCGGAAAAGAGCAAAATATGTTTTTTCTTTATCATCTGTTGCGTTCCTTTCCTGTGAATCCCTGCAGGTTTACTAATGGTGCTATGTTTAGCAAATGCAAATGTTAACTTCTGCATTATCGAAATGGTTTATGAGTTATCGTTTGCTTTGATGCCATTCTAAATGGAATTTATCAGTATCAGTACACTTATAAAAACACCCAGAGGACCTTAGCAACCATACAATAATGCTTGACAACCACCCACTAGGGCTGGGCGATAAATAATATCCTATTGAGATCGCATTAAAATTTATGTTGATAAACTCTGGACATTTTTACTCTGTATTGATTAATTAACAACAGAAATAAACATGACAACAGTCAGTCATTACTGGTTGTGAGTCTCTGTTCTGTGTGTTTCTGTGTGAATGAATGGTGCAGTTTCATCTGATGCGCAAACTCAAACACACTCAAAAACTGGCGCTGGCAGTGTTTTCAGCGTCTGCGTCTCAATATATGAGGACATGAACTTCATCTCCAGAGCTGCTCTTAGAGTCACTTCACAAGCTTTTTGCCATCTTATTTGACAAAAAATAAGAATGCAGTTTTTTTTTTTTTGTAAATGTATTATGTTTTGATTGCAATACATTTTAAAAGATCGATTAAATGGTTAAAGTTTTGGTTATTTAATTTAATTAGATTTTTTTATGATGAATGTCTGAGCCACAGGAGCCGCTGAAACAGTTCTACTCCGCCATCATTGAATCCATCCTCTGCACCTCAATAACTGTCTGGTTCAGCTCAGCTACCAAATCTGACCTCAGAAGACTACGGAGAGTAGTCTGGACTGCTGAGCGAATCATTGGTACAACTCTCCCCAATCTCCAAGAACTGTACTCATCCAGAGTGAGCAAAAGGGCTGGTAAAATCACTCTGGACCCCTCACATCCAGCACACTCCCTCTTTGAACTGTTACCGTCTGGTCGACGCTACAGAGCTCTGAGAACCAGAACGACCAGACACAGAAACAGTTTCTTCCCTCAGGCAATCCATCTCATGAACACTAAACAATAAACGTGGAACACACAACTATAATACATTATCCATTCACCACACTCACTTATTTTAATTTTATTTCTAATTTCTAATTTGCACATACTTGACCTGTACATACATAGCTGTCTATATTATATATTGTGTTTTTGCTGCTTTGTACATTGCCTGTTTGGATATTTGTATATTATTCTTTTATTACCTGTGTCCTGTCCTGTTACTGCCTTTCTGTTGCACTGTGGAGCTTCTGTCACTACAACAAATTGCTTGTATGTGTAAACATACTTGACCAATAAAGCTCATTCTGATTCTGATTCTGAAATCATAAAACATGGAAACCAGAAAATAAACAAAATAAATAAAAAAAATGGCAAAAAGAATTTAGGGAAAAATAAAACCAATTTCATGGGGCCCTAAATTAAAAGGTAGCTCTGTAGAGTTTAATTGTGAACAAACTATTTTTTTACATTCATTCTCAAGATCTAACAAACATGTGGAAAGCATTTGCTTCCCCATTAATGGTAAATCAATATTGTGATATTGATATTGATATCGTATGATATGGAAAGAAATATCATGATAGTATTTTTGGTCATATCGTCCAGCCCTGTAAAACCCTAACATCAGTTTTGATTTGAGTTTTGCACAACTGAACACATATTCTTCAGAAAATGTTTGCGTCTTTATTCTGTTATCTTTGAGGATTGTTATTAGAAACAATGCTCGCTTTAAAAGGCCAGAATGTTCATGACTCTGCATTCATGCAAATTGCAATACAAACAAAAGCGAAATCCCTATAGTCCCCTTTATCTGCAGCTACTCTGAAGTGAGTCTCAAATGATAGTGCCATATTTATTTTTGTTTCTCTGGTTCACGGTTTTCTCTAAATGCACCATCCATTATTGCCACAATTTGCAGAGAGTGAGCAGCACAGGCAACAATGACAGAATGCTTTCGAACAATAGCAGCACACTTGCAACTTCCATAATGGCTACATGTTTTCAACTACAGAGGCAATTCACTGTGCTGTATGTGTGAATCCAACCTTTTGTGATATGTCGCACTGCGTTAGAGCCACAAACATGCAGTTAGTAATTTGACTCACATTGGACCTGGTCTATATTATCAGGCTCACTGATAGTTTTGAAATATGTTTATAAAATCTTTTTCCATTTTTCCAAATCCCACTGAAGAAAATATGATTGGCATTTGCAACGCAACGCTTAAGAACCATATGATGTTACAGTCTTCTTGTGTTTGCCAGGGTGTTGCTATGTGGTTGCTAAGGTATTTTGAATGGTTGCTAGGTGGTTGCCTACTGGTCCAAGTCTGTTTACATTTTCTGAGGAAAATACAAGTGACTTGGCAATGGAAAACGTGACTGCCAATAGGTTTGATGTTACAAGGCTGTTGCCAGGGTGTTGCTATATGGCCGCTAGGTGGTTGCCTACTGGCCCAAGTCTGTTTAAATTATCTGAAGAAAATGTGAGTGGTGTTTGCGAGTGCAAAACTTGGCTCCTACAACGTTAAGTAGGCTATTTTGGGCAGTTCTCTGGGTGTTTCTATGTCATTTCTGGGTGGTTGCCAAGTGGTCGTTTTTTTTTTTTGTTGTTGCTATGGGATTGCTAAGGTATTTTGGGTGGTTGCCAGGTGTTTGTTTTTCACAATTTCTGGGAAAAAAAAAGAAAAAAAGAATGACATTCATCAATGCAAAATTTGACTGCAGAGATATTAGATGTTGTGGGCTGTTGCCAGGGTGTTGCTATGGTATTTTGGGTGGTTGCTAGGTGCTTGCTTCCTTCCCCAAGTTTGTTTACATTTTCTGATGAAAATGTGAGTGACATTTGCCAATGTAGAACTCCCACAATGTTATTTGTTGTGGGTTGTTGCCAGGGTGTTGCTATATGGTTGCTAAGGTATTTTGGATGGTTGCTAGGTGTTTGACAACAGGCCCATTTCTGTTTATGTTTTTTGAGGGAATTACGAGTTATGTTTGCCCATGGAAAACGTGACTAGATGTTACATGTTTTAACTGTTGCCAGGGTGTTGCTATGTGGTTGCCTGTTCACCCAAGTTTATTTTTTCTAAAGAAAGAGTGGTTCCCATCATTGCAACACCTGACTGCCCAGATGCTAGGTGTTTTAAGCTGTTGCCAGGGTGTTGCAATAGGGTCACTAAAGTAGTTACTTAGAGTTTTTATTCACAGGCTTAGGTTAAAAGAGCCCACCTCTATGATAGTATATTCTCTAGATCTGGCTCAGGTCCATTCTTCAATGTAAGTGTCCTTTGGGATGTTTTTTTTTTTTTTCCACCTGTTTAATGTCTGTTGCATTAATTTAGCTCAATATTTAATGTTAGGGATTTGATCAACCCTTAAACATGTGCAACAGTAGAAGAGATGCTTGACCTGGCAAACACCAGTAATTAGTGCAAATCTTTTGTGTCTTAAATATAATCATAATACCTCCACTGATGATTTATTCATAATGCCAGTCCTCTGTGAGCTTGGCGTCTTTTATGTTGCAAAGATTAGCCGTTTATTGCAAAAAGCATAGCTGAATTGAATTGAATCTGACTAGAAGTGAACCTGATTCTGAAAACAGCGCAGATCTGCATTCACAATAGCATTAGGTAAGCCATAGAGCAAACCAGGCCAATCCTGCTGTGCTCTGTCTATTTACCCTGAAGCCCAGAGGCTGTAACAGGCCTGCATACTCCATAGCCAGAGCTGCTCTATGGCTACAGCAATCTCTCTCGCCACACCATCCTTTGTGCTTTTTTTTTTTGCCTCTCTCATTCTCGTTCTCCCTCCCCACCCCCTCACTGTCATTCTCTCTCTCACTCCTAACTGATTTCATACAACATGCATTTTCCCGCTTTTCGTACATGCACACACATTCGCACTTGTATGCGTGCCATACTTTGCTGCTATACTGCCCAAGTTTATTTAATCTTTTTCATGCCCATTCATTTCCACTTTTCTCTTGGCCGTCTTTGTTTCGTTATCCCTGCCGGGCAGATGAGCCCAGCTGCCACTCTGCAACGTGTGTGTGTTTGTGTTTATGGACATCCAGTATACCTTCCCTCAGCCATTGTCAGCGATGGCTTTTGAGCAGAGGTGGGTAGTAACGAGTTACATTTACTTGAGTAATTTTTTTGAGTAACTAATACTTTTAGAGTATATTTAAAATTGGGTACTTTTACTCTTACTCAAGTACATTTTTAGTGAAAAACGTTACTTTTACTTAGTTACTGTGGGCGACGCTCCTCTCGTTACTTTATCTTAATGCAATACGTAATAATAAAGATAAAAATGCTTCAATTTATTCCAAACACGCCGTCTACCTTTCTCTGGGCAATGAGCGATGTCCGTTCGCAAATGATTCATTCTTTTGAGTCAATTCTGTTCGAAGGCTCGAACAAACCTGTTGGCAAACCAGTGAATCGGTTCACGAATCAATTTGAATGATTTGTTCAGTTCCTTGCTGCACGCTGAAGCAGTTCTCACTCAGATAACAGTAGTGATGGGCGATACCACTTATTTTATTTTCGATCCGATACCGATATTTTTAAGCCCAGTATCGTCGATACCGATACCGATACCTTGACTAAACTGATCTTTTAAATTATTTAAAAAATATAATCAGTAATTATACTCACTTAATATTAGATTTTTTTTTTTTAACATTTCATAGGCTTTTTTGTTTTTGTTTTTTGTTTACACTCAGAAATAAAATAAATTGTATTTCAGCCCTTTACTGGGGCAGTAACCTCAAAGTGCACCTACCCTAAAAGGGAGCATATTAGTACCATACAAGTATGCATGCTTTAAGGGTAAATAACAAATGTGCACCTTTGAGGGTACCTCATGAAAAATAAACATTGTGTTCCATAAGTACTAAAATTATTATTTTTATGATAAATTTGTGGTTACTGCAGTTTTACTACAAATACTGTGGTAAACTGTGGTTACTGTAATAAAACCATGGTTAATTTTTGTAAAAGGCTCCCAGGCTGCTGTACTTCTAAAGGTGAAACTTTAGCATATTTTTTTATTAACAGCAATTACAGAACCTAACACAATCCATTTGAACTTTTAACAACCAGTTTAAATAAATTTACTTGCACAAACTAGCCTATTTAAAATAAATATTACATAAACCAAGTTTGGGGTTAGTAAGATTTTGTAATATTTTTTAAATAAACATCATGCTCACCAAGGTTGCACTTATTTGAACAAAAATACAGTAAAAAGAGCAATATTGTGAAATATAACCATAACCATTAAAATGACTATTTTCTATTTTAATATATTTTAAAATGTAATTTAAAATGCCTTTGTGATCAAAGCTGAATTTTCAGAATCATTACTCCAGTGTTCAGTGTCACATGATCCTTCAGAAATAATTATCATTTGCTGCTCAAGAAACATTTCTGATTATTGCTGCTTCATATTTGTGTGGAAACCGTGATGCATTTTTCAGAATTAATTTTATACATAGTAACAATGATATGTAATGTAATGATGTGGCAATGTTTTATAAAGATCTACTTATGCTTTTGGGAAACGTAGCTCTATTTGAACAAACACTGTGACTGAGCCATGAGTCACGCTGTCTGTGATTGATTGGTTTTGTCTTTCAACATTTGCGTTCCGATCGAGCAGGAGATCACTCTAACACAATTAGACTAACACTTAAAAGCTTATTTATGCACAGAATGTCTTAATAAAATTAGTGGTTTAAAAAAATGCAGTTTAGAATCGATATTTTTATGTGAGGATCGATCCTTTCGATACAACATCAGTATCGAAAGTATCGATACTTTAGGATCGATCCGCCCATCACTAGATAACAGAAAGTTTATGAACATTAAGAGCGTTGAAGACGTGGCTTTGGATCTACAGTCAGTTGAAAGCAAATCTGCAAAGGCTATGGTTTGCTAGCTATGAAGATCTTCATTAGATGAACACCGCGTGTGCTGTCGGTTCCACAGGTATAGATTCGTTTACAGTACACGAACCACTATGACATTACCAGTTTCTTGTAAACGTACCTTATACATTAAATACAATCTAGAATTAATTCATTAAATAAGCTGTCACAGAGTATGAAATGAACACCCGCCAAACCCGCGTTAGTTCCAGGAGGAATGCCTTTGCTTAGACACAATTAATGTTGATATTTTCACAATATTTACGCTTGCGGAAATAAAAGCTACATTTGTTTACATTTTGCGGAACAGACGGAAGAAGATCCGTCATATGCATTTATTTCGTTATGTTCAGATGTTCTGTAGCGGTCATGTGAGCAGATTTCTCTCTTCTCCATGTCAGAGGTTATATACATACAAAATACATAATTAATATACTTAATATACTTTAAAATATAATTTAATTCAGTGATGCAAATCTGAATCTTTATCAGCTGTTACTCCAGTTTTCAGAGTCATATGATCCTTCAGCAATCATTCTAATATATTGATTTATTATCAGTGTTGTTGAAAAAAACCAGCATATGCTAGTTTGGTATGTTTTGAAGCTGTGATGCTGGTTTATGCTGGTCTTTTGCTGGTTTATGCTGGTCCTTAGCTGGTCATGTGCTGGTCTTAAACTGGTCAGCCCATTTTAGGACCAGTTTAAACCAGCATCCCATGCTTCAAAACATATCTATACCAGCATATGCTGTTTTTTCAACAGGGTTTTGCTGCTTTTTTGGAACCTGTGACATTTTGTTCACAATTCTTTTATGAATAGAAAGCTGAAAAAAACAGCATTGATAATAAATCAAGATATTGGAATGATTTCTGAAGGATTATGTCACACTAAAAACTGGTTTAAAGGCTGATAAAAATTAATTTGCATCACTGAAATAAATTACATTAAAAAACATATTTTGAACGGCAGTTGTGTGTGTGTGTGTGTGTGTGTGTGTTTGTGTGTGTGTGTGTGTGTGTGTGTGCGTGTATATATAAAGTTTATCTAAATATCTATACATCTAAATAAAAATAGACTATATTCAGTATATGATCCAAAGTAGCGAGTAACTAACTACTTGAGTAGTTTTTTTATTCGATACTTTTTTACTCTTACTCAAGTAACTATTCAGACTATTACTTTTACTTTTACTTGAGTACAGTTTTTGGGTACTCTACCCACCTCTGCTTTTGAGCGAGAGCAGGCACAATGTACAGACGCATTTATCCCATAATGCCGTGTTCTACTCTGTGAAGAGTACTCTCACATTCAACCTCATCAAAGCTCAGCTACACTCCGCTCGGCTATATTTAAATGCTTTAAACGTACCAGTGAGGAAAAAAATAGCATGGAGAATCAAATCAGGAGCATAATGGAAAGCCAGAAAGTCCAAGTCCAAAGTCCAATTTTTAAAAGCTGCTTAAAAAGACGTTTAAAGTTTTCCTTACAATTACAACACAATTTATTAATTGTATATACATTTGCAGTTATGCAAGTATGATTGTAGTCATGTTACTGTCATAAATTGGCAGTCAGTCTCTCTCTCCTCTCTCTCTAATTAATTTTTTTTTAATGTTACATTTTATTTAACATTTTATATTACTATAAATTATATTAAATGATATTATATTTAATATGTAATATTTTTTAATTTTGTAACATTTTTATACATAGTTATTTTGTATTTGGTGTCAATAGATTTTTAATTATAAATAAAATTTTTAATAAACATTAAATGAAAAATATTTTATTTTTAAAATGATTTTATGTTGTATTTTAAATATTACATTTTATTCATCATTTTATATTAAATAATAAAAAACAATATCATTTTTTTTAATTATTGAATAAATATTAAATCATACATAATTTAGATTTTTAATCAATCAGATTATAAATAATAAATACATTTTTATGTTTTATTAAGTTATAATAATTTTATTTTTAGATATTTTTGTCTTACATGTTACATTTTGTTTAGGATTTTATATTAAAAATATAAATGATTAAATATATTATTATTCAATAATATATATTATATATTATATTACAACATAAAATATACATTCAAAATATTTTTTGAGTTATAAAGATAATAATGTTTAATTTAATAATGAAAAATGTAACAAAAAAGTATCTCATTTGACTTGTTTGAAATGGCACAGTATTCAGGTTTTATTTAATACATATGTCAGGTTCATTGTGTTTTGTTCGTACTGACCGACAGCTGTTACATCAAGAACTACATTTTAAGCTTGTATTGTTTTATAGTTCCAGTAAGTTAAAAGAACAATGCTCTGTTTTATGTAACACATATAATTGACTTCTCTGTCTGTCTCCCCATTTAACACTGTGCCCTCTGTGTCCGTGCGGATAAGTGTTGGGCTGTGGGACATATTCTAGCAGCACTGGAGTCTGTTTTAAAGGGGGAAACTCTATGAGGAACATTGTCTGACTCATCCGGTTTTACCCACAATCCATCCAAAACTGTCACTGTCCTTTTGATGGGGAGGACAAACAAGGTCTGTTCTGTCCTATCCGGACTTGTGCTGGGAATTTTGTCTCTATGTTACTGTCATGTTTATGTCTTCTAAGGATGAATCACTTTCTGCATTTCTCATTTGTGACTCGCTTTGGACAAGTGTCAGACAGTGTATTAAAGCTTTGTGAAGACGCCTTTTTTTGTGTTTATTCACAGCAGTTGAGCGTGATAATATTGTGATAACAGAGAATTACATGCTTTTCCTGTTAAAATGATATAGTGTAAGTCGTGACGTATTGTCAAGTATGGTGACCCATACTCGAAATTGGTGCTCTGCGTTTAACCCATCCAAGTGCACACACACAGCAGTGAGTAGTGAACAAATGCACACACACACACACACACACACACACACACACCCGGAGCAGTGGGCAGCCATGCTGCAGCGCCCGGGGAGCAGTTGGGGGTTCGGTGCCTTGCTCAAGGGCACCTCAGTCGTGGTATTGAGGGTGGAGAGAGCGCTGGACATTCACTCCCCCCACCTACAATCCCTGCCGGCCCGAGACTCGAACCCGCAACCTTTCGATTACGAGTCCGACTCTCTAACCATTAGGCCACGACTTCCCAAAACTTCCCAAAACAAATGTACAGTGCCATCCAAAACTTTGCAAACCGTTTCAATTACGATGTCTTTGTGTAAATGTGTTAAAGACCAGCAATAACTGTTTTCTTTTTGATTACATAATGTCATAATATAAACATCAGTGAGGCATAAACAATGGAAGTGAATGGAGCCAAATTGTAAGCATTAAAATACTAGCGTTTCAGTAGTATTGCCACAAGATGGAAACAATATTGTTAACCTGATTTTAGTGTGAAAAATTGCTAACGTTATATCCAATTTTACAGTACGTTGACATGATAACAGGATACTACAAGCCCCAAAACCATTAAACAACAGCAGAAGTGATGATTTAAACAGCTTTGCAGCTTAAATGATAGCTACAGTGCTTTCATAAAATTCTAAGTGTGATTTTAAATCTTTCAGAAAATTGGCCCTGTTTCCTTCGGTTATAAATTTTCCAATTTTCTTTTAGGATGATTTAAAAAAAAAGAGATTTGGTATTTTTTTATATTCTCTGAATTTAATTAAATATGTTTTCACAGTTATCAATGCAAATTCATCACAAAAAAATAAGAATTTATGCTGATATTGTCCCAAAGTCCACCTTTATCCCTGAATATACATTAATTACAAAATATTTCTGAAATAGTATACTAATACACAAAGTATTATAAATACACATTATCCAGGTTCATATATTTATCATTAATAAATCTGGTTTGTTTCAGTCACATTTTAAGTGAATATTGCTTGTTCCACAGCTAGCCATATTTTAACTATGTTTACGCTGACTACATTTAATTGTTTTCACAGTGAACAGTTTTATGCTGGTTATAAGCAATTTGAATAAAAGCATTCTTAAAATAGGATTATTTAGATAAAATCAATAGATGCAAATAGGAATAGATTGCCCCAAAATTAAACCTCTATCATTTACTCATCCTCAAGTTGTTTCAAACCTGTATGAGTTTCTTTCAGCTGTTGAACACAAAAGAAGATATTTTGAAGAATGTTATAGCTGACGGTACCTATTGACTTCCATAGTGTGGAAAAAATAACATAAAATGGTCAATGGCTACCATCAATTGTTCAGTTACCAACACTTTAAAGGGATAGTTCACCCAAAAATTCTGTCATTAATTACTCACCCTCATGTCGTTCCACACCCGTAAGACCTTCATTCATCTTCAGAACACAAATTAAGATATTTTTGCTGACCCTTTCTGACCCTGCATAGACAGCAACTACCACGTTCAATGCCCAGAAAGGTAGTAAGGACATCATTAAAATAGTCCATGTGACATCAGTGTTTCAATCTTAATTTTATGAAGCTACAACAATACTTTTTGTGTGCAAAGAAAACAATTTCATCTCTTCTGTGTCAGTCTTTGATGTGCATGTAATTTTATGTGCAGTTACAGTTAATAATGCTGCGTTCCAGGCAACCCGTAACCCGTATTTTTCCAACCTTCTACCTGTGAAAGTGCACTGGAACGGCAGTCAAACCCGTGACTTCCCACCCGTGAACTCGTACTATATCGATGTACTTCCAGTTCCGCGATCTGACGTCACATAGCCCGCGAAACAGCAATGGCAGCCCCTGCGGATATACAAATAACGTAAAATAAAAGATATAACAGCTTCTCTTGCCTTATGCGCCATTTTTTCCTCCTCCCGTTTCCTTCAAATAAGCAAGGAGTAAGCACCTTTGGCGATAGAAATTATAGAAATGATTGTAAATGAGCATACGCCCCATACGGTCCGCCATGTTTGGCGTGACTTGCCTGGAACGCTACAAAGTCGTGAGTCGGTCAAAAAGTGACTAAGCGGGTCACGTTATGTAAATATCCACAAATTTTTGAATGAATTAGTGGGGGATGAAATAAATCTACTGCTTTGTCTCCTCTGGAAATGTAGAGATAAACAAATAAAGCACATGTATGGAGACGCGCACAGGCTTTTATGCTCAAATAGAGAGATAGCTGAATGCATGTGCTTTATTTATCCCTGAGGGGCAATATTCACATCCACAGTCAGTCAGATGCATTTCCATTTCAACATATCGCTCTCTTTCATCTACAATCAAACGTTCTCACATTCCCCTGGAAGCTAATTTCCTGAAACAAGGCTTCGCAATTTTCTTTCAAGCTGACATAGCAAGAGATGAAATGTCACTGCCTCACCTTGTGTTTGCCGCTAATGATCTTTTGCACTAAACACATTGTTTAGTAATTATAAAAGAGCATTACATGCTCGCAAGCTGAAAGAGATGTGAACACACAGCCAAAACAAAGTTTGTTTATCTCCCATTGGAGGGCTGCTACATAATTTTTTTACTCAGGTCACTGCAAAACTAGGAAAAAAGTACCCTGCCCATTTGTTAACTAAGATAAATATTCTGGTTAATTTGATATGTTTTGAGTTACTAATAAGCATGTACTTTAAGCTCTATTAAACACACTTTACCGTGTTGAAATCTATTCTGCAAAATTACTTTGCAAATTGAATTTTGTTTTTTAATTTTTTGGAGAAAACAAAAATTCTTAATTTTGATCTAGGCTTATATAATTTCTTTTGAGCCTATAACTTCTGCTTGTAACTCATCCCACAAAGTTTGTGTTGTTGTTGAACTTATGATTTTCAGTTTTCACCTGGTGTCTGATACAATAACTTTGATTTAAAAAAAAATATCATATAGACTTTTTTATAATATCTGGGAATCAGGATACCATAAATGCACTGTTGAAATATTTGAGTCACATTTTATTTTAAAGAAGTTGTTTAGTCAGCATTAAGACATGCTATTTTAGTATAATTGAGATATTATAGTTATTATTAATATTTTGAATACATTTTTCCATTATATTTTCAGTTAGCATTTTAATTTTAGTTATCACTGTGCCTAATGTTTAGTAATTTTTCATATATAGTTTTTAATAATTTTTTTTTATCTCCGTTTTAGTTAAGTACAAATTAAACTAAATTGAAATGATAAATGTGGCCTTCGCAACTGGCTGAAGTAAGTTTATGTAATATATATTTTTTTATTTCCAATAATGAATTTCTTTTTTCTAACATTGTTTTTTGGTTTTAAATTATTTTTGTAATTTTTCATTTTAATTTTTGATTTTTTACATTAGCCTAATTATAATAATCCTGCTTAAGAGAAGAACATTATATTGATCGTGACAATAAAAACTTGTTTATTGTTGAAAAAAATTGTAAATTCAATTTTCTACTAATCAAAGAATCCTTAAAAATATCACATTTTCCCCCAAAAAATATTAGCCAGTACAACTTTTTTAACAACAATAATAACAACAACAACAACAACAACAATCTTACTTCATTAAATGATTTTTGCAAGGATCATGTGACACTGAAGACTAATAATTTAGTAATAATGCTGAAAACTCTGCTTTACATCACAGGAATAAATTAAAATGTAAAATATATTAAAATAGAAAACAGTTATTTTAAATTGTAATAATGTTTCACAATATTACTGTCTTTTTTGACCAAATAATTCAGCCTCGGCCATCATAGTCTTATTTAAAAAAATTAAATCTTACCAGCCACAAAACTTTGAACAGTAGAATAAATGGTGGGCTTTTCATTATTTTTTATTTTATTATTATTTATGATTATACATAATTCACCACCTATAAACACCACCTTACCAACTGCCTAGCAACACCCTGACAACCATTTTCTTTATATAAAATTCTCTACTATATCCTTAATAGATCATCTTGTGTAAATGCCTGACAACATGAAACAAATGAAGAGCTATAATGTATATAAAACTGTCCATCTAATGGTACAGTGCAGATTAACTCTGCGAGCCTGCTGAGTTGAATCGGTTATGAAAGCAGTGAATTGTGATGACAATTGTCTCAATAAGGGCAACTGGTAATTGGAGAAATGTATTAATCATGGAAAGCACCAGGGACGTTTGCAGCATGTGCAGCTTGTGGAGGAAGCTTCTCCTTGGCAACACTAGGCTATGTTTAGGCAGTGTGTGTCAGCGATTGTTCTGGTGATGGTCGATTGATTTGGGTCTCACTGGAAGCAGGCAAGACAACAGTTTTTGTCCAGAATATTGTTTCATTAAGTGCTTGTTTCGGTGTCTTCAGAGGATATACTGTATAGACTATATGAAATTCTTTTGGAAATTCTTACACTCTTAAAGGGATAGTTACCCAAAAATTAAAATTTGCTGTTAATTTATTCCATCCAAGATGCGGGTAACGTTTTTAATCAGTAGAACAGTAAAGAAGATTTTCAGATGAAACTGTGATTTTTCGTGATTCATAAAATGCAAGTCTGCCCATCTTTGAGAATAAAAAAAGTATATAAAGGAACACAAAATTAATAGCCCTGGCTCCTGATGATATATTAATGAAGTGAAGCGATCAGTCTGTGCAAGAAACTGAACTTCCTCTTCAGGAACTCGAGCTGCGTCCAGAGACGCTTTGGGGAACGCCTTCAGCGTGACCGGCTCTGAATACAAATGAAATCTGTCCAATGGATGGGGGGGACGTCACGGGCGAGGTGGCGTAATGACCAGCTGGCATAAAAGCATGTGCAGTGAAACCGGCGTCAGCTTTTTTCTTTCAGCTGGCGCTCTGTATCTCTGTGAGTATTTAGTGTTATCTGTCTAACATGGAAGCGAAGCACAATACGGGCTGTGTGTTCCTCCCTACAAACATTTTTTTGTGTGCGGGGGATACACACGGCTTGTGTGTGCTTTGCTTGGGAGCAAGACATGCGGAGGCGGCCCTCTAGGGGGCTGATTGCCCGCGCTGCGGGAGCCTTCCTCTGCGCGTGCTTTGCTCCCGAAAGGCCCTCCTCTCCAGAGGAGGGTTCTTTCTTTGGCGTTCCCCGCGGCGCTGGCCCCGCTTTCGCTGAGGCGGCGCTTGTGGGGTTCGCGGCGGGATCTGATGGAGGGATCGGAGGCGAGCGAGTCTTTATCTCCATCCTCACCTGTCGGATCCCATGACAGCTCCCCGAGATCAGAAGCCTGCCTTGTGGATACTTCCCCTCGGACAGAGGAGGTTGACACGGGAAACGCCGAGCATGTTGCACCCCCTCTTTCACCCCAATATGAGGAGCTTGTGGAGTGTCATGTCGAACCGCAGAGAGGGTTATACAAGCGTTTTCTGCAGTTTCAGACTCACCTCCACATCAGAGCCTGCCTTTTTTCCCCGACCTCCACACTGAGATGTCGAGGTCGTGGGGAAAACCTTTCTCGGCCTGCCTCTTCATCCCCTCATCTGATTACTACGGTAATGTGATGGGGACGAGTGAGCACGGTTACAGAGCGATGCCGCGTGTGGAACAGATGCTTGCGAGCTATCTATCCCCTGACGCTGCGTCGTCTCTGAAGGCTCCGACCCTGCCCACCAAGCCGCTGCGCTCAAATCGTTAGTGCTGGTGGGCAAGGGGTACGCGGAAGCAGGTCGGGTTGGCTTATGTCTGCACACCATGGTGGTGTTGCGGGCATGCCAGGCTGACTGCTCAAGGAGTTGGATGAGGGCGAGGGATTTAGTGCGGAGGACATTCGTGAACTCTGCAAAACGCTGATTTGTCTCTCCGCACCACCAAGGAGACTGCCCGTGCCATCGGGCGATCTATGGCAGCCCTGGTGGTGGTGGAGAGGCATCTTTGGTTGACCCTGTCGGATTTAAAGACCGCGACAGGGTCTTCCTTCTGGACGCCCCACTTCACCTTCTGGCCTTTTCAGTGACGCTGTTGACTCCCGCTGGAGGCAGGCGGTGGCGTTCCAGCGGTTTCCCCTCGCCGCTCTCTAGCTCATGGGGCTGCTGGGCGAGAGCAGCCCCTGCCACGTGCTGGCTCCTCGTATAGGCAAGCTCGCCTACGCGGAACTGGGGTCGGGACAGTAAGAAGGGTGCGCGGTCAAAGACCTCCCAGCCAATCAGGCGAAGAGGTCTTCGGCCAAAAAGCCCCGATGTGAGTGGACCAGGGCTTATGAGGGTAACCCTGCTGGGGTAGAGCAACGATCACCGCAGCGTACGGTGCTCGACTTCCCCCAGTGCCCTCAGGAGAGCGATCTGCTAACCCTGCCACATATGGTGTTCCAGGGCGCAGCGGTCTCCAGCGAGCACATATCTCAGTCTCTTCCGCTCAGAACTGTAGCGGAGCTGAGATACTCGCCACCCCTTCGGGGGTCTCTGGAGCAGCTAATTGATTAGCCGCTCTGATTACACCAGAGGCCAGTCTCGAGAGACTGGTTCCCTTAGTAGACTATTTTGCAGCGTGGAACTACTGCCAAATGTGTCTCAGTGGGTCCTGTGCACTGTAGAGAGAGGCTACAGAATCCAGTTCGGTTCTCGTCCGCCTCAATTCCAGCGGGGTGAATTCCACGTTAGTGGGCCCCAAGCAGGCTCTGGTAATGGAACAAGAGGTAGATACTTTCTTTGCGGTTTTGAGTAATGAACCAGGCTGGGAGTTTTTAAAAGCCTCAGGAATCTTTTGCAGGTGTTTAGAGTTAATTAGTTGATTCCGATGATTAGGTTAATAGCTCGTTTAGAGAACCTTTTCATGATATGCTAATTTTTTGAGATAGGAATTTTGGGTTTTCATGAGCTGTATGCCAAAATCATCAATATTAAAACAATAAAAGGCTTGAACTACTTCAGTTGTGTTGTAATGAATCTAAAATATATGAAAGTCTAATGTTTATCAGTACATTACAGAAAATAATGAACTTTATCACAATATGCTAATTTTTTGAAAAGGACCTGTATATCATCAGGAGCCAGGGCTATTAATTTTGTGTTCCTTCATATACTTTTTTTATTCTCAAAGATGGGCAGACTTGCATTTTATGAATCACGAAAAATCACAGTTTCATCTGAAAATCTTCTTTACTGTTCTACTGATGAAAAACGTTACATACGTAAGGAACTGGGGTTACATACGTAACCTAAGACGATTGTTTACAACATTATTACCTGTAATCCAGAGCCTCGGGAAAACAGTCCAGAGTGAATAATAAGAAAATAATCAGCAAATTTTCATTTTTGGGTGAACTATCCCTTTAAATCTAAAGGTTCTGTCTATTCCACAGAAGGTTCTTTATAGTGGAAAAAGTTTCTTTAGATAAGAAAAAATGGTTCTTTAAAGCACTGTTCACTGGAGGTTCTTTGGGGAACCAAAACTGCTTTTTTTCTATAATGTTTCTACAAAAACCCACTTTTAGATATTTATTTTTAATAGTTTAATTGATCTGCTCTCTGCATTTAGGTAAAACAAAAAAGAAGAAGATAGAAACAGTACTAATGCAAATAATTCTGTGGCAGAAACATACATCAACTTGTGCGAGGGAGAAAATTGAGTTGCAAAAAGTACAATTACTGTAAGAATTCCAGCTGATTGGATTCGGACAGAAATTTTGCAAGTGCGGGAAAGGGTTTTTAAAGCCTCCGATATCAAAAGGGGCAGGAATTATGGGTTTCACCATGGCAACAAAAGTGGAGCGCTTTCATTATGCCCCAGACAGCTGAGGGAGTTACTTAAATAAGAGAAAATGTGCATTTGTCTCTTAGTAATCACGGAGAAAGCGAAGCATCTCAAAACTGTGGCTGTGGGTTTTCAAGCCGTGGTGATTAGAATAACCTTTAACAGGCTCTCCGACAGAAACTCTTGATATAATGAGCTTTTATTACTGTAATATCCTGGTGCGCTGAAGACTGGATCTCAGATTCTCTTCTTTCAAGCAGCTGAAATCTTGATGCTCAATATGCTTTTTAATTTTTTTAATTTTTGCTTCTTCCAAAATGTGGCATGTTGCACAATCTTGTAATTGCATTGGTTTCAACTAGAGTGAAGCCAAGTGAAGAGACAACGTCTGTCTGATTTGGTAAACATGGGGTCTTGAGATGGGATGTGCTGAATCTGCTCATCCATCCATCCATTTGCCCCCCAGTTCAGAGGAAGAGGTAAAAATAAATCGGGCTTTGATTTATTGGATGTCATTTATTCTGCTAAATGATTTCTTTCGTACTATTTTAATTATGTGGCAAAGGCGAGATATATCATATGTCTTCCTTTGAGTATGGATCAGACACGTTTAACAAAATTAGATTTTAGATAAGAGTATTCATAAGGTCATCTTTCACTCCTTCTGTGACGTTTGTGCAGAATTTAGACATTGAATAGCTTCTATATAATTAATTAGAAGTAATATTTACCTATAATGATAATAAATATGTATTATTTTTAAATGCAACCAAGCATTTTGTCATGTCCCTGCTGGATGTTAGTGCACATGAAACTAATAAAAATGGTCTTCAGTCTACATTGAACCCCGTCATCATTGGCCATGAAAATTTGGGGTCCACCCTTATGAGACATCATTAACCAGAAGTGAAATCATTCTGCCGTTTAAACAATGAGATGCAGAACCAGGCAAATAATATCATTATTTTATATTTTGCAATGTTTATTGAAACAATAGAACAACAAATACACATTAAAGTCCCTCTGCAGTGACTAATTTTACTCCTAAAGGCTCATATATAATAATCAAAATGACATTTTTAGTTTGTTTTTTTTTTCTCGTGAAAAAAATGTCCTAATGCCTTAAACGCTACAAAGTGGCAAGTGGCAATAGGATATTGGATTAATTCAGCCATGTGTTTGAACAAGAAACCGAAGAAGAAGAGGAAGGACAGGAACGTCTACATGGTAATACATTCTATCACTCCCTACAATGTCGAACACATAACGGTAATTGATATCATTAGCCTTTGGCTTGACTACATTATCACACAGCTAATAATGTGTTGCAACAAACCATGTCTTGTTATATGCTGCTGATATGAAAAGCCCCAACCTGAATGTTGACAGGATTAGTTAGGCCTAGATGTTTGTGACAACAGGAAACAGGAATTTTTTTTTTATATATATATATATATATATATATATATATTTATTTATTTATTTATTTTTTTTGGAAGTGATTGCAGATGGTGGCAGGCTGGTGGCAAAGAGCCATGAAATAAATTCAGACATAACATTAGTAAAGCTGTTCTTTTGTCAGTTTGCAAATATCTGAATTAACAGTGACTTTTATGTATTTTTGTTACGTTTGCAAATTATGCAATGCGGACAATAGATAGCTGTAGATTTTAACGTGTCCTTTTATATTTGTTAATAAGATTAGGTTTCAATATAGGCTAAATAAGCAAAACAAAATTAAAGACAATGCATTAAGTGAAAAAAAGTGTTTTGTTGGGGGTAAATATGTGCATAATGTTGTGGGGTATTCAGAAAATTTATTGAATTAATTAAAATACATATAGTTGAATTATTACAAGAGCGCCCCCCCAAAAAAAAATCGTAGGCAACAAGACAGCAGGAATATGAATCTTAAATCTCGCACGATTCTCCTGATGTCTATCTACTACGCGAGCATTAATGGCCATCAGTCGCAATAGATGCGCCATAATCCTCAAATACTTACCGGTGGTGTAGAAACTGACCCGCTAGAGGTCCCGCCCACTCGCTCGCTCGTGCAACCGGAGACTTCACGGAGGGGTCCGCTGCTGTCAGACTCTATTGCTCAACGTTTGCCAGACTTGGATAAGAGTGGACGGAGGGAAGGGATTCACGAGCTGATTTTTTTGGAGACACTAGTCAGTGGATTGTGATCATTCTGTAAGGTAAATAAGTGTGCTGATGCATGCTCGCTCATTATATGATGACTTTGCCCCGGCGACCGAAGCCACCCTTCTCCCGTTAGATGTGCAGAACGCCGTTTGCACATGAAGGCATCATTGGAGTTTGGTGTTGTCATCTTATTGTGCAAGTGTGCATTGCTTTATTTCTTCTTTTTGTGCTCGTGCTCTATAACGGAGCACTTCTGTATCAAACATGACACGGGGAAGCTGGTTTAAAGCCCACCAGAGTTCGTCACACTCGATAGATGCGAAACATCAGGCGATGCTTTATAATTTCATCCCCCAAATTATTGCTTTCATTTATAATGTAGTATTGCTTTAGGCTATCGATTTTTACATGTTCAGCCTCTGACTGAGGAATCTAAACTTTGAGCTCACATTAGTAGGCTAGAGTGCGGATACACATGTTTGTATGAGCAAATTCTAAGTTTATCCAATATGAATCGAGTCTGGCGAAACCAGTTTCATCGTCAACTCTGTTATGCCAATAGAAATATAATTGCGTGAAATCGTAATCGTGTTTGAAATGTGTGAGCTCTTCAGGATCTTTGATTAACTAACAGATCTGACGTGACATCCGAGTTACGATTAACTGCTACGATTAATAGGCGAATATATTTACAATTTTAAGAAATTTAGGCTAGTAATTGTAAAATTGCAAGTTGGGTTGGTGTATTTTAATGTTTGATTCTATTTGAGTTAGTAAATTTACTTAATTTACGTAACCCAAAAGCAGCGATTAAGTCGATTTCTGTGGCAGCGAAGATGAAAATCCGCGATACGCCTCCTGATTTTGTGCATTTACGAAAATCGCTAATAAAAATAGGCTAGTTTCTTTTTTTTCTTATAATTAAACTAAACCAAATGCCTCCTCATACAATTTTTTAAATAATTATGTGTAGTGTAGGCCTACTGTATTTTCATAACTGAGATTATCAATAATTTTGAGCTACCATATACGTAGCAAAGACTTTTTGCGAACGTAGATGTTGTGAGCGACTACAGTTTGTGTTGTATGCTGAAATTAAAGTTGTTTAAATTATGTGTAAATTCTTGTCTGCCACTGTATCCAACCGAATAGTTTGTTTTTATGGATATAATTACTTTGCGACTGTTTAAAAACTGTTCTGTATAGTGAGAATGTGTCTAGTTTGAATAATTTGGATGTACTACATTCACCATGTTATTGTCATGTGAGTACTTTTGCCATTCACATATTCTTTCCTGTGGTTTCAAGGGATGGTAAAGTGTCCATTGGATGCGCACTTCGTAATGCCTACGAAGGTCATCCGCTATTTTGCCTACTGTTTCATGAATACTGTGAATTCGGGCAAAGCCTACAACTCTTTCACATACCGTTTTTCATCTACTATATAGTAGGGAAGTACATATATTCGGATGCTGCAAATGAATTCCAAACACTTTGCCACTTTGTTGTCCTAGTAACTGTAATGAGCATAGGTACTCTTAAGATGTTGTTATTTGTCAGATTGCATTGAGTTCAGGTCACTGTGTTGCTGCAAGTCATTGATGGTGTGAACAAGGTTATACAAGACTATAACCTTTCAGTGCATGCCTTGGTAATGTGCAGTTATTTATTATCAGCATTATCAACATGAACTTCTTTACAGCGCAGTTTCGAGTCAAGTTCACATAATTGATGGGTGGGTTTTATGGCATTTTGATTGACACAAGGCTTAATGGTATCTACTCGCTGCAAGTGCACACACATCCCAGATGCCAGTATTGCTTTCCAATCTTCGTTTTCTTCTTAGGGGAACATTTGCCATAGATGCCCTTAGAAATTCAGACAGGTCGATTGATACTTCTGGCCATGCTTGAGGTTAGATTCAACTTACTAGATGGCTTCTTCATATAAAATGGTATCAGCTTAATGTGTAAAAAACCCTTTTGTTTTTCTAGGTTTCTAATGAAGTCAATGCACGAAATTAAGAAACGACCAACAATTACAAATCACAATTTAGTTAATATCCAAAACAGCCAGTCAAGATGCTATTAATGTTATTAATTTAAACAGTGATGCAGTGGGCTGTATTTCTGATTACATGATTTACAATTATAGGGGTGAATGCAAATTTACAAAAACTATGATTTAATCAGTGCTGTTTTATTAAATAGTTATGTAATGATGAGCCCGGATGACAAACGAATTTATGGATGGAACAAAAATGGAGACAAAAAGTCAAACTTTGCATACAAACATGTTCATGCAGCATTAAAACAACAGGACACTCTATAATGCCAATGATTCCAGTGCTAGGCGACCCATCATTGATTTCTCACAGCAGTTGTTTATGAGGCCGATTTATTGCTCTTTCCATTGCTTGCAGAATGATGTTAAGGATTTTTGCATATTGAGATTGATGAACAGTTTCTTAAAGGAATAGTTCACCTAAATTGAAAATTTGCTGAAAATTTACTCACCCTCAGGCTGTCTGAGATGTAGATGAGTATGTTTGTTCATCAGAGCAGATTTGGAGAAATTTAGCATCACATCACTTGCTCACCAATGGATCCTCTGCAGTGAATGGGTGCCGTCAGAATGAGAGTCCAAACAGCTGATAAAAACATCACAGTAATCCACACCATTCCAGTCCATCAATTAACATCTGAAGTGAAAAGCTGTCTGTTCATAAGAAACATATATATAATTTAGAAATTTTTAATTCACACCATTGCTTACGACTAAAATATGAGTTCCCTCTCCATAATATTGATTTAGGAAGCATTATTATGGATTATGGACTTATATCTTGGCAAGAAGTGATGGTTTGAAGTTAAACACCTTACTGATGGATTTGTTTCTTACATGCATGCAGCTTTTCACTTCACAAGATTTTAATTGATGGACAGGATTATTGTGATGTTTTTATCAGCTCATTTGGACTTTCATTGTGACGGCACCCATTCACTGCAGAGGATCCACTGGTGAGCAAGTGATGTAATGCTAAATTTCTCCAAATCTGAATGTTTATCTACATCCAAGATATAAATTCTCAGCACATATTTATTTTTATTTATATAACTATTCCTTTAATATACACAGTATTTTACCTCTGCATTATGACTATGCATGCAAATCTCTCTAATCCGACAGGAAAACTAATGTAGACTGCATCTGCAATTAGTTGGTTTATCAAAGACATTTAAACCACTATACTCAGAATCGTGTTGAACTGATCCTTATTAATGATGAATGGGTTATGTTGTGCTCTAATGAATGCATGCACAGAGAGCTGCAGAAACTGAGCTATATTATCACGTTGTTCGCCCTCTGAATTCACCTTTATGCCCTCCGTCATAGCTCACATCTGGCATGATTGAAATATAGCGATGCCCCTTCAGACCTCCACTGAGACACCTGCTGCTCTTTACAGCCGGAGCTTGACAGAGGCTTGTGCAGTGGCATCCCTTTGGCACTGATGTTAGTGGAAACCCTGCTGCTCTGGTTCTGTGTGCATTCATTTTCTTTCCAAGACTTTTCGCAGAAAATAGCAATTAGAATCATTCTCTGACAGAAAATAAACCTTTGGACTGTCCTTTTTTTCTGTCAAAGAATGCACTGTTTTCTCTTTTAAAAGAAACACAGCCTTTGTTTCGCTTGTCTGTTGTTCTAGACAGCTAGAAATGGTAGTGAACGTCACAACTTTGCAGTTGCATAATCAAAAACAGAGTCTTCAGTGGGAAGTAATGTAGAGTGGAACTAATTCCAACCCTGTTCTTTGTAAATAAATGTCTCTTTCTTTCTTTCTTTCTTTCTTTCTTTCTTTCTTTCTTTCTTTCAAATGCACATGATGAAATAGAAAGTGAGAGTTTTAATTCCTTATTTATTCCTGTCAAAATGATGGAATTCTTATAGTTAAAACTACAACCATACCAATGTTATATAAAATAACTTAAATGTTAACTGAAATAAAATAGAAAATTAAAAAAACGTAATCTTATTTTTGATGTACACACACCAGATAGTTAGCTGTGATATTAGGGAAATTTATTATGAAAAGGAGTATAGCTCATTTTGAACAAAATTGTAAGTCAACAGGACAGTGCACAGTGGTGAACGTTCTGCTATAGAATAATTTGGTTTACACGTTTAAATTTATGCTTCATCTTTGAAAGTGTCATTGAGAGTTGTAGTTTATTGTGTTTGAGCTGATAGGAGTGGAGGGAAAGGGAAGGTTGGCACGCTACATTAGACATAATGTCAGTGCTCAGAGATTGCTGCCTCTTTATTTAGTGCCCTTAGCTCCTCTTCTTATTCCATTGACCTCTTGTATTTATTGCACGAGTGTATGTGTATACAGCAGTTATAAGCATTGCACATTCATAGCTAATTCTATACGTGTTCATCACACAACCTCTCCAGTTTGAGTCTAGGATATGACATTTACTGATACCATTTCCCCTTCTTTTCCATTTCATTTCTTGTCCTCCTGTGCTTTGCTATCAGGTGGAAATGTTTTCAGTATTTAGCACAAGACACTCAGTGTACATTTGTTGCCTGTAAATGCTGTTATTTATTTGCTATAATTTGTGGTTTGTTTGTATTATGTATTATGGAATTTACAATATTTTTATTTTTTTATTTTTTAAAGAGTGAGTGCTTTGCCTTTTATTTGATCAACTTTATGATAATTTTGTAATGTATACACACAATTTAATAATATATAATATACACTACAGATAAAAATTCATAATTAAAAGTAAATATATGTTTATATACATACACACGTTTTATTGTATGATTTAATAAATAAAAATACATGGTAACACTTTAGAATAGGGAACACTTATTCGCTATTAACTATGACTTTTCCCTCAACAAATTCCTTATTAATACAAACCCGATTCCAAAAAAGTTGGGACACTGTACAAATTGTGAATAAAAACAGAATGCAATGATGTGGAAGTTTCAAATTTCAATATTTTATTCAGAATACAACATAGATGACATATAAAATGTTTAAACTGAGAAAATGTATCATTTTAAGGGAAAAATAAGTTTATTTTAAATTTCATGGCATCAACACATCTCAAAAAAGTTGGGACAAGGCCATGTTTACCACTGTGTGGCATCCCCTCTTCTTTTTATAACAGTCTGCAAACGTCTGGGGACTGAGGAGACAAGTTGCTCAAGTTTAGGAATAGGAATGTTGTCCCATTCTTGTCTAATACAGGCTTCTAGTTGCTCAGCTGTCTTAGGTCTTCTTTGTCGCATCTTCCTATTTATGATGCGCTAAATGTTTTCTATGGGTGAAAGATCTGGACTGCAGGCTGGCCATTTCAGTACCTGGATCCTCCTTCTATGCAGCCATGATGTTGTAATTGATGCAGTATGGGGTCTGGCATTGTCATGTTGGAAAATGCAAGGTCTTCCCTGAAAGAGACAACGTCTGGATGGGAGCATATGTTGTTCTAGAACTTGGATATACCTTTCAGCATTGATGGTGCCTTTCCAGATGTGTAAGCTGCCCATGCCACACGCACTCATGCAACCCCATACCATCAGAGATGCAGGCTTCTGAACTGAGCGCTGATAACAACTTGGGTTGTCCTTGTCCTCTTTAGTCCGGATGACATGGCGTCCCAATTTTCCAAAAAGAACTTCAAATTTTGATTCGTCTGACCACAGAACAGTTTTCCACTTTGCCACAGTCCATTTTAAATAAGCCTTGGCCCAGAGAAAACGCCTGCGCTTCTGGATCATGTTTAGATATGGCTTCTTTTTTGACCTATAGAGTTTTAGCCGGCAACGGCGAATGGCACGTTGGATTGTGTTCACCGACAATGTTTTCTGGAAGTATTCCTGAGCCCATGTTGTGATTTCCATTACAGTAGCATTCCTGTATGTGATGCAGTGCCGTCTAAAGGCCCGAAGATCACAGGCATCCAGTATGGTTTTCCGGCCTTGACCCTTACGCACAGAGATTGTTCCAGATTCTCTGAATCTTTGGATGATATTATGCACTGTAGATGATGATAACTTCAAACTCTTTGCAATTTTTCTCTGAGAAACTCCTTTCTGATATTGCTCCACTATTTTTCGCCGCAGCATTGGGGGAATTGGTGATCCTCTTGCCATCTTGACTTCTTAGAGACACTGCCACTCTGAGAGGCTCTTTTTATACCAATCATGTTGCCAATTGACCTAATAAGTTGCAAATTGGTCCTCCAGCTGTTCCTTATATGTACATTTAACTTTTCCGGCCTCTTATTGCTACCTGTCCCAACTTTTTTGGAATGTGTAGCTCTCATGAAATCCAAAATGAGCCAATATTTGGCATGACATTTCAAAATGTCTCAGTTTCAACATTTGATATGTTATCTATATTCTATTGTGAATAAAATATAAGTTTATGAGATTTGTAAATAATTGCATTCCTTTTTTATTCGTAATTTGTACAGTGTCCCAACTTTTTTGGAATCGGGTTTGTAACATACTTCTAGAGAGACTGGAAAACTGGGTCGGGCTTTCTGGGATGGCACTCAAATGGTTCAGGTCATACTTAGAAGGGAGAGGTTATTATGTGAGTAGGAGAGCATAAGTCTAAGTGGACGGCCATGACATGTGGAGTCCCACAAGGCTCAATTCTTGCACCGCTCTTGTTTAACCTGTATATGCTCCCACTAAGTCAGATAATGAGGAAGAACCAAATTGCCTATCACAGCTATGCTGATGATACCCAGATTTACCTAGCCTTATCTCCAAATGACTACAGCCCCATTGATTCCCTCTGCCAATGCATTGATGAAATTAACAGTTGGATGTGCCAGAACTTTCTTCAGTTAAACAAGGAGAAAACTGAAATCATTGCATTTGGAAAGAAAGATGAAGTTCTCAAGGTGAATGCATACCTTGACTCTAGGGTCAAACAACTAAAAATCAAGTCAGAAATCTTGGGGTGATTCTAGAGACAGACCTTAGTTTCAGTAGTCATGTCAAAGCAGTAACTAAATCAGCATACTATCATCTCAAAAACATTGCAAGAATTAGATGTTTTGTTTCCAGTCAAGACTTGGAGAAACTTGTTCATGCCTTTATCACCAGCAGGGTGGATTACTGTAATGGTCTCCTCACCGGCCTTCCCAAGAAGACCATTAGACAACTGCAGCTCATCCAGAACGCTGCTGCCAGGATTCTGACTAGAACCAGAAAATCTGAGCATATCACACCAGTCCTCAGGTCCTTACACTGGCTTCCAGTTACATTTAGGATTGATTTTAAAGTACTTTTACTCGTTTACAAGTCCCTCAGTGGCCTAGGACCTAAATATATTGCTGATATGCTCACTGAATATTAACCGAACAGACCACTCAGATCATTAGGATCGAGTCAGTTAGAAATACCAAGGGTTCACACAAAACAAGGGGAGTCTGCTTTTAGCTATTATGCCGCCCACAGTTGGAACCAGCTTCCAGAAGAGATCAGATGTGCTTAAACATTAGCCACATTTAAATCAAGACTCAAAACTCATCTGTTTAACTGTGCATTTGTTGAATGAGCACTGTGCTATATGTCCGAACTGACTGCAATTAATTTTAGGTTTAATCATTTTCTTTAAATTTATTTTAAATCATTTTCTATATCATTTTAAAATTCCTTGTTTTTATTATTTTTATTTCCATGTTTTTATTGATTTTAATGTCTATTTCACTTTCTTTTATGTAAAAGCACTTTGAATTACCACTGTGTATGAAATGTGCTATATAAATAAACTTGCCTTGCCTTGCCTTGTAGTTAATAAGGTAGTTGTTAAATTTAGGTATTGGGTAGGATTAGGAATGAATAAATATTCAGCGACATCTTCAAAAGATTTTTTAATTTTGGTGCACATTATTCAGTGTTGATATGGCAGCTAGTAAATACTGTAAATTTGGTTATGCTAGCATGTGTGGAAATATTTAAACCATGTGAGTTACAACTAACCAATGTAAGTTTGTGCCCTGCGCTCCCCTACACATTTTATGAAGTTATTCATTCCCTGGGAATGAAACAGGGGCGGCGCTAGGGGTGGGCTAAGGGGGCTGAAGCCCTGAATGTTTTTATTACCATGCCTTGTGCGCATAAAGATTGAGTTTTCATGCGCATTAAAATAATTTCTATTAAACCAGCACTTGAACAGCAAAATGCAGCTGCTTTAGGTATCTTTAACTTACTGTAGCCTATAAATTCATAATGCCGGTATCCCCATCTGACAAAATTAGATTACTGTCACCGTATAGCAACAAATATGTTTTTAATCATGGTATTATAAGCACTGATTTTCTAGGACACACACACATTTAGAATGACTAGAAAATATGAACAGATTGGTTAGCATTTTGTTACGGGGCTGACGAGACGTGAGACATGCGGATCCATATGCAAGGCTTTATTACTAAACATGGTCAGAAAACAGGCAGGGTTAGACAGGGGCAAACAGGTATGGCAAGGGCAAGACAGAGCAATCTGTGGAGCAAGCGTGGGTCAACGATGAGCGAACAGTATCCAAAGGGGCAAGGCAGAGAGAGAATCCAGAGACGAGAGCAATAATCCAAACGGGGAGCGACCAGAGTCCAAACGGCAAGGCAAAGGGGTAAATCCAGGAAACAAAGGCAGGGTCAGACACGGCAAGATAAACAAGGCAAGACAAGACTAAGACTATGATAATGGCTCTGTAGAGTTGCTATCGCTATGCAAGTGATATACGCTAACAATACTCGGCCCAGAGCAAGAGCAAGTCCCAGGTTAAATAGTGTGTGTGATGGGGTGATCAGTGAATTCAGCTGTGTGATCAGTGTAATCAGCTGCGTGTCGTCAGTGCAATGGATTGTGGGTATTGCAGTCCAGAGAAGTGTGGTGTGAGAGTCAATGTGGTGAGTGAGTGACATCTGGTGGTGATTGTCCGGAAGAGCATGGACCAGATTCGTGACACATTTAATATGGTCTGTGGCAGACTTTACTAAGTGTCAGGGCAACAAAATACAATAAACAAGAAGTTAATATTAAGTGATTTAAATTGTGAAGAAAATATTGTCTTTTTGCTCTATTTCGCAAAAACGGTTCTAAACAAAGCCATGTTGTGCGTCTATTCACACAACAGTGTTTCATTACTGAAAGAATTTACCTTTTTTGAATGCCTTGAATCAGTGATTCGTTGATCCATTCATAAAAACAGTTTCTTCGTTCCTGAATGAATCAGTAGTTTTTAATGAACTGATTGAATAAATGGCTCAGTCATTAAGACAGTGGCTTGCTGCCACTGACTTGTACTTTTATTTGACTTGTATCCCGTGTATTCTGATACATAAATTAATGTCTCTGGGCTAACCCCCGGAACCCTAGAACCCTAGAACTGCCCCTGGAATCAAACCCATTAATTCAGCATTCTAGTACTTCGCTCTACTGATTGAGAATGCATTGTAAAAATTTTTGAATATTTTGAAATTTTGAAATATTTTTACTATTTAAAATAAATGTTTTCTATTTGAATATATTTAAAAATGTAATTTATTCCAGTCATAAAAGCTGAATTTTTAACATGATCCTTTAGAAATCATTCTAATATTATGGTTTGCTACTCAAAAAAACTATTATTATTATTATTATGTTGAAAACAGCCGAGTCTAATTTTTTCAGGTTTACTTGATGAATAGAAAGTTCAGAAGAACAGCATTTATCTGAAATAGAAATCTTTTGTAATTAATGTCTTTATCTTCAATTTAAAGTATCCTTGTTAACTAAAAGTAGTAGCTTCTATACCCCACCCCCCCAAAAAATTTAATCCATTCTAGTCTCTATTCTAATTCTATTTTATCTATCTGTCATCTTTTTTATTTAAAATATTTTTTTCTTTAAAAATGAACACTAGCTTTTTATATTCTATCTACTTAAAAAAAATCTGTATTCTATCTACTTGTTTTCTTAAAAATAAAAAACCTTGCTATGTGTACTGCGTTAGGCTAACTGAGACTTGTCATATGGCTTGCATGTTGTTGCTCTTTTGTTGGTTTTGATTGCTTCTATTGTCCTCTTTTGTAAGTCGCTTTGCATAAAAGCATCTGCTAAATAACTAAATGTAAATATATTAGAATGATTTCTGAAGGATCATGTGACACTGAAGACTGGACTAATGATGCTGAAAATTTAGCTTTGATCACAGAAATAAATTATATTTTAAATATATTCAAATAGAAAGCTGTTATTTTAAATAGTAAATATATTTCACAGTATTACTGCTTTTGCTGTATTTTGGATAAAAGAAATGCAGGCTTGGTGAGCAGAAGAGAATTCTTTAAAAACATCAAAAATCTTACTGTTCAAAATCTTTTGACTGTTAGTGTACTTGCTTGTTTTTGATTTTCAATATGTGTATGTTTTGCCATGATACAAAGTGCCCTGGGGGTTGTGATGATGCCCTTTTTTCAGCTAGTTCATCCTAATTTGTAACTTGTACATGACTTGTAATTTGTACTTTTAAAAAGAAAATGTTCAACAATTAAAAAGAATATTATCAGAACTAATGCTCATGAGTTATTGTGATTTTTATGGAGTGGTAAAAATCATGTATTACAGTGCTGTACCACAATTTGATTGTTTTTTACTGGTAAAAAATGTTCAAACTACATGAAAAACACTACAGCACTGATACTGTAAATGAGAATACGGTAATAATACTGTAAATGAAAATACGGTAATTATACTGTAAATGAAAATACAGTGATAATACTGTAAATGTAAATACGGTAATAATGCTATAAATGAAAATACAGTAATAATACTGTAAATGAAAATACAGTAAAGCCATTATTATACTGTAAATGCAATTACAGTAATAATACTGTAAACCTTTTTTACAGTATTTTACTGGCATCCAGCTGCCAGTAAGTTACTGTAAAATTTACAGTAATCTTTTTACAGTGTAGGGGAGTGCTATACGCAGAACAATACATGGCAATCTGTGAAAGGAAGTCCGTAGTTTAAGTTGGGTGTGTGATTGTGTGATAATTCTCAGGTGAGACAGCTGTGTGTAATTAGTGCAATGAATGATGGGAAATGCAGTCCAGGGTAATATATGACAGTCTGTCTGGTGTGAGAGTCGATTTGATGGAAGAGTGACCTCTGGTGCCGAGCGAATGAAAGTCCATGGACCTGTTTCATGACAGAATTAATATGCGCTTAATTAGTACTAATAAATGGCTAATATTCTAGTAATATGCATGCTGATAAGCAACTAGTTAAGAGACTATAAATAAAGTGTAACCAAATACATTTATGAATATCGAAAGTATTCAAAATATAAATTAGATAGAACACACACACACACACATATATACACTTAAAGGGAAACTCAACCCCAAAATGAAAATTTTGTCATTAATCACTTATCCTTATGTCGTTCCAAACCCGTAAAAGCTTCGTTCGTCCTCGGAACACAATGCGCGGCTGACACACTGCTGGCGTCGAGTGAAAATTCTCCAAAATGGCTATACGCTGACACAGAGGAGAAAAAGTATTCTCATCGCTTCATTAAATTCAGATTGAACCACTGATGGCAGATGGACTATTCTGACGATGCTTTTCATACTTTTATGGACCTTGACACTGCTATCTTACATTGTGTTCCGAAGAAATCGTTTTGGGGTGGAGTATCCCTTTAAAAACTTTTTTTTAAAACACTTTAAAAACTGGTTTTTTTTACATTTATATTTATTTATTTATTTTACGTTTTATTTGTAGAATTTAAGAAATGCTAAATATATTTACAGATATTAATATATACAAAACATAAAAAATATATAGGCTATATAGAAAAGTGTAAACACTGTTTTATTTTTTTAAGCATCCCGACTAGCCCAACAGTCAACCAATGGCGTGAATTTGCCAATTATTTTTCCAACTACTGGAAACCTGCTAATATTCCATTCATAAGAATGTTCATATGATTCTTCAGCAGACTGTAACTCATCATGTGTTCATCCAACTATATTCTCATCTCATTGCTGTTTTTGCTGTTTGTTTTCCTTCTTCCAGTCTTGTGTTCCTACTTGGAAAACTCTCTATTTTTATCAGTTTAATGTCTTTCCTGTTTCTTTGCTCAGAATGCATTACTGTTGTTGTGCTTGAAAACAGAGCGTCTGTTGTTCAGAATATGTTTGTGAGGGGATTTTAGCAAAGCGGAAGGACAGATCTAGAGAACACAGAGGATAAAGGATAAAGTATTTGTGACAGAAAGAGAGAGAGGAGCACAGACAGGGACCGTATGGCTGATGATCATCTGACCATATTTATGAGTTGCATTTTGTAAGTGCCATAGAAACCAAGCTATTTATACTACGCTGGTGGTCTCAACCAGACCGCGCCATTTACATAATGTAAAAATCTGTTCAGCTTTGGTTCGTGTCCTCCTTGATGGCTGAGGCTGACCCAGTTTTATGTTTGATGGTGTGGCAAAACATGGCATTATGTGCGAATGAATTACATTCTGACCACGTTATATATTCTTGTAGTGAGACCCCAGCTGATTTCATGTGTGGATGGTGCGGTTTCACGGCTTACACACATACACAGACTGACACACACACTTACGCAAGCGTACATGCACGGTTCATGTTATCTCAGGCAATAATTCGGCCCCATTGCTTTTACCATCTCGATTGTCAGGAACGGAAAGGCCGCCCCAGAGAAGCAATGGATGGGAAAAAATGGAGAAAGATAACCACAATGGATGGAAAAAGGAGTAAGAAGGTGACGATTATTGAGAATGCTAGGCAAGGCAGAGAGAAAGAAGGAGAGCGAGGTAGATAGCAGCGCATATGAGAGAACAGATGTACTGAATAAATCACTCAGGAAGAGGAACCAGAGATTCACGGCAGCTACTGTACGTATTGGCAGGAAATAGGCTTGTGTGTTTATGTGTGATTGACAGTTACGACAATTGTGATCCAACAATAAACATATTCATAAAACTTGCAGTTAGCAACTTTAGTTCTTGTAATTAGAAAAAAAAATCATCTCAAATGCAAATTGTAACTATTTCTTGAAATTGTGTTTTGCGTTTATTTTTTTTATTATTTCTCATAATTGTAGCTATTTCTCATAATTTGACAGTTAACTATTTCTTCAAATTGCAATTATAATTTTTATATCTCACAATTGTAACTGTTTCTCACAATTCGACAACACAAGTTTGACTAGCTTCTCGTAACTTTTTAGGCAAAAATAATCACAATCGCAAGTTTATTTCTTTAAATTGTGATTGTTTTTGTTTTATATCTCAAAACTGTAATTTAATTTCTTACAATTCGACTTAATATCTCGCTGTTGCAGCTTTATTTCTTGAAATAATAAATAATCACTATCGCAAATTGTAACTATTTCTTGAAATTTTGTTGTGTATTTTTTGTTTTGTCACTAGTGTAACTACTTCCCGTAATTTGACAGTTAAATATTTCTTCAAATTATGATTTATTATTTTTATATCTCACAATTGTAACTATTTCTCAAAGTTTGACTAGCGTAACTTTGTTTCTTACACCTGAGAAGAGATGATGCCAACCCCTCAGAGGACCTCAGAGGATGCCAACGCTCAGACAAAATATAAAATTACCAAATATTGCCATAAATTAAATATATTAAGTTTCTGCAATATATAAATATATCGTGGAAACTTAATTTCCTGTAGAGCTGCTTTGCAACGAATTGTATCGTAAAAAGCACTATACAAATAAACTTGAACTTGAACATTTTGACTTAATTTCTCAGTTGTAACTAATAGAATCACAAATTGCAACTATTTCTTGAAAGTGCATTGTGTGTGTGTGTTTGTATCTCACAATTGTAATAATTTCTCACAATTTGACATACAGTTGCAACTTTATTTCTTGTAATTAATTAATAATTAATTAATAATCAAAGGTTTTTGTGAAAATCGCAACTATTTATTCAAACTGCATTTTTTGTTTTATATCTCACAATTGTAGGTAACACTTTATTTTAAGGTGTCCTTGTTGCACATTACATGTGCTTACTATTATAATAACAAAACATTATGCATAATTACATGCAAGTAACCCTAACCATATAGTTAGTACATGTTGTTAATTAGTATTACTCAGTATTTAAATGTATTATTACACTGTAACAATAAAGTGTAACCCAATTGTATCTTTATTTCTTACAATTTGACTTAATATCTCACAGTTGCAACTTTATTTCTCACAATTAATCAGGCAAAAAATATTTCTTGTACTTAGGAAGATTTGCAATCATAAATTGCAACTATTTCTTGACATAGTTTTTTTTATATATATTTCACAATTGAAACTATTTCTCACGAATTTGCCATATTATTTCTTTTAATTAATTAGGTAAAAATAATAGCAATTTTTGTGAATTTATTTATTTATTTAGTTTTAGCTTAATTTCTTATACTTTGGCTTAACATCTCACAGTTGCAACTTTATTTCTTATAATCAAGTAAAATCTAAATGAATTTGTTGTATCACTCTGAAATATGCAAAACGAAATCCATTTTTATTTAATTAGTTCTCTAATTAAATCCTAGATCACTGCATAAACTATTATTCAATGCACAAAACCGACTATAATTAAATAAACTCGAATGAATGTGAGGTAGTGCTGTGAGACTCATCATTTGAGGTTTTCGTGTTTAAAAGTCGTCTCTGCTATGCCTTGAGTAAAATCTAAAAAACCCCAGCGTGCGGCAGCGTGTTCGGCGATGATTAGCTTTAAACAGAGGGCGTCTGTTTGCTATAATCTCTTAATGCATTGGCGTATGGAATAATTCCATATGCAAAACACTTGAGAATCATTGAACGTGTATGCTTCCAGGAGAGTGATCTGCATAGAAATGTGGTAGTAGTTACTGTGGTCAGATTTGTGTCTTTGAGGAAGATACCCAAATTGATGTCTGTTCAAATGATCATCTCTGTCGGTTCCTGTCACTGTCTCCTGTCTTCTCTTTAAAATCTAAACATGCATTTATGCATTTCTTCCTCAATTAATTCTAATGTATTATCTTGTTGAAACTAGGGGTGAATGTGTATATGTGTGTTACACTTAAATGGTTGTGCATTCTGTGCTATTTTTCAGATGCTGGTTTATATACACGTGCAAACGGCATTTCAGGTTAAAAACAGTTACACTTTCGACTAGTCCATTATGAAAATGTGTAGTTTTGCACATCCCTAGTGGAAACTCTCTTCCTCTCATATTACATGTTTTTTTTTTCTTTTACCGTCTCTCTATTCCAAAACTCACTCCAGCATCGTTGCTTGCACTCCCACTTCCTCTATTGTCTCAGTGAATCAAAGAGCCAGTTTAAAGTGCCTTTTTCGGTATGGCAGCTGCTGCCTCGGTGTCTGTGAAGCTAGCAAGACCAACGCAGTCAGACAACATGGCTGGCACCGTATGCCAACAGACGAGAGCAGCATGCTCTGCAGAAGGACAGATAATGAATTTTATTGTTCAGCATGGTTTGTTGTGTCCTTGCTAAAATTAATTTAAGCAAATAAAATACATCATCCATCCGGTGATTAAAGCGATGCCAAAAAATAGCAGCTTAATTGTCCTCATCATGGGGAACGCATAATGAAAATTGTACCATTGACCTTTTTTATGTTAACAACAAGCTTCAGAATTTAAAGACGTGGTTAAGGACATTCAATATAAGTTAATATTGAATATGATATTGTTTACCAAAGAAGGAGATTTTAGTCTCATGCTTCAGTAGGTTTGTTTACATGCACTAATTTTCAGAAATCCAATTAAATTAAAGTTTTGTTTATATGAACCCTAAACTTCCTTGTTACACATGTTGCATGTACTTACTGTTATAATAACAATAAATTATGCTCAATTAGTACATAATATTGTAAACTATGCTGTATTCACCCAAAGAAATTCAATTTGTCGTGTATTTTCTCCATGGGTGTTCTTGCTTAATAATAAATGTTCATCTTTTGATTATTGCTGTTGCCTATAGTAATTCTGTGTGTGAGTTTTAATTTCCAGACCATTTTAAGCTTGCAATATAATCATTTTTAAACAACAGATGACAAATTAAATAGCCCATCATGGTTAAAACGATGAACCCAACCAGCTGGGTCAAAATAACCCAGCATGTGTTCTGTCCAATATTTATCCAGTGCTGGGTTGCCAAATAACCCAAGTTGAGTTGTTTTTAACCCAGAATTTTTTTAATATTGCCATTGACTTCCATGGTATGGAAAAAAATAGAGATGTTCCGATACCCTTTTTCCCTTCCCAATACCGATTCCGATGCAATTAGAAATAAAACTTGAAAAATGCATATTAGTAATTTTAACTGAACTTAGGACTGGTGGTGGTGCTTTTTTGGTCATTCAAAACTATCAATAATACTGATAAGATAATAATCATACTATGAATTTTACTAAGAACAATATAAAACGCACTAAGGATTAACGAGCTGCTGGATTCAGCCTACGGTATGTCAAATACAGGTGTGCTGCGCATCCATTCAGATGATCTGAAAAATAGCACAGGTCACTTGACGGAGAGTGAAACACTGAAGCGCTCAGTCAGAGTGAAAATATATCTGTGCTTAACTTAAACATAGCCTCTAACTCACACACTGGTGAGTAAAATCTGACCATTTATTAGCCGGTGGCTAATATTAGACATCATTTAGTAGCCCAGGGTGAAGATTTAGTCGCATATGCGAGTGATTTACTGGCAATGTGCTAGCAGATTTGTATTTCTTCGTATTTGTATTTGAAAGAAACGGCAAGTAACACATTGAAATTCTGAAGCAGAAGTTTTTTTTTTTTTTTTTTGTACATTGCACTCCCAATAATCTTTTTTATTTACAACTTTGAAAAATGGACAAGGAAATTGGAAGTAATTACATATACAGATAAGTCTTACTATAAAAAGCACTGTTCATTTCAAATAATTGCATTTTTATTTAATTACAGATAACGTGATGTGTGTCTGAAAACATTACAGTAAGGGGGGGGGGGGGGGGGTGTTTATTGACTGACTGCCTCTTCACCTTTGTTGTAAGCGCCTTACTATGACTGCGATTGTTGCTTTTTCTAAACAATTGAGAGACAAGTCACAAAAAATGTTCTTGTCACAGATGCTGTCAATGTAGCTTAACTGCTGGTGAACCCGTAACGTTGTTTTTTAATAGGTTAACAGAGGCATTGTATGGTGATCACGACACCATCATCTCCCCAGGTGGTGTTGTCTCAGATGAGCAATGAGTAAATATTGCTTTGAATGAAATCTGTCATGTTACTTAGAGCTGCTCATTTAGGAAGAAACCCTGGAACAAACACGATTTTGAAATATTTTGGGGGTTTTCTGTCACTTTAATAAATCTTTGTCAGCTGTTTTCTTTCTGGTTACTTAATGAAAGAATGTGTTCAGAATTGAATACTAGCTTGCTGCTTATTAAAGTGAAATACACTGGGGAAAAAAATTATATAGAAAAAATTTGCTACACTAAAAAATGCTGGGTCAAATACAACCTAGCGCTGGGTAAAATATGGACGAACCCAGCGATTGGGTTGTTTCGACCCCGTTGGGTTACTGCTCAGAAGGTTGGGTTAAACATTTAACCCAACTGTTGGTTAAAAACAACCCAGCATGTGTTCTGTCCAATATTCACCCAGCGCTGGGTTGTATTTAACCCAGCATTTTTTAGAGTGTAGTAAATTTCATTAATAATAACAAAGAAACAGCATGTAGCACATTGAATGAAATGTAACATTTTTGAACTGCAAAAAGACTGAAATGGCATTTTCTTGTTACAATTTTTTCAGCTTTGGAGTTGAAAAGGGTTGTTTTGCATTTTGATAACATTTTGTGTAAAAATGTCTTCATATTTGGCAGCCTGAGCAAACACTGAGTCAATATTGCTTTCATTTGTCACAATTGTAATGGGAAGGTGACGTTAGGAGTGTTGCATTGTGGGATGCAATATTATGCTACTGCATATTGTGATTTGAGGTATATAGTGTACATACTGCAGATGTAGTATGGTAGTATGCAGTTACAAACAGCACAAACTGCGCACACTTTCCAACTGAGCTCCTAGGTAACTGATGGATCTGCTGGTTTCATGTTTCTGTTTCTTAATAAATATCCTCATTCTCTTTTGAGTACATCTCTGTTGTTCACGGCTCAATAACTCTTCTCCTGCTTCCTCTGTACCTTCCTCTCATTTTCTTTCATTATATGTGAACATTTCTATCTCCTCTTCTCCCTCTGTCCTAAATCGTTTTAATTCCAAACCTTGCCAAGAAACTCGCAGCCAAATTTCATTAGCGGCAGCATTTGCATTTTCTGTCAGCGTGTTACCATAATGCTGATTTTTAGCTGAATTAGTGTCGGCCGGTTTGAGAGGATTCATTTTTAAACTCTCTTCCTTGACGACGACTACTTCTCCTTTTTTTTAAGTGTTATCTGTCAAATGTTTTTGCCGAGCTCAATTTGGAGATTGTCCTTGCGGCATTAGCACGGTAGCACGCTAATGTAGTGGAGTGAGGTAAGATAGTGCTAGCGAGAGAGACAAAGTAACCTCTACATCAGCAGAGATCCTCGGCTAGAGATACCGTAAAATTGCCCTTGGCCTTGTAGCTCCAGCAGAAGACCGTGGTGTTTTATAGAAAGCCTTTGAAGGTGATAAGAAGACTGGCACCTGGAAGACGATATGTATCTGTTAGCGAACTCTTCAAGTGCAGAATTTCAGTGAGAGATTACACTTCACCTGACTGGCAGAATTAAATCTGAAATTGATGCCCAGTGCATTTTAAGTGTTTGCTCAGTTTTAATATATAGGTTTAAGTCAGTGAAGTAATGTGTTCTTGAATTTAGGAAATGTGCAAAAAGGCATTTTCAAAATAGACTAGCTCATGAGGTGAGATGCTGAAAAAAAGCAGTGAAACGTGATTCATAGATTCAGTAATATTGTGATTTTTTTTCTATTTTAATATATTTTAAAATTTATGATGCACGGCTGAGTGTGTGTGTGTGTGTGTGTGTGTATACATACATTCATGCACACACACATTTATATATATATAGGGTTATTTTAGTTTAATATAACGGAAATTAAAGTAAAATTGATTAATCGTGATTAATCACATTCAAAATAATATTAAATAATATGATACTACAATAACACTGATGTATCAACATCACTCAGTCAAGTTTTTAGATGACCCATCACTAATTTTATATCCCCTTCTTATCGGTACATTGAAATGCAGTTGATATTTTATCCACATAAGCATGCAAATATAAGCAGAACTATTGATTTAGAAACTTAAATACATATTTTTTTTATTTTATACACTGAATTTCAGAGCACAAGTAGCTTCATTACTTCAAGACCTTGGTATACTGCAGTGCAGTAAAAACAGCGAGAGATGACATTGCTTGGGATTTAATTACAGATAAATAATTCCTTTCTTATAATCATTCGGCCTTGTGTGCTTTTTTGACATTCCTTTTTTAATTAGCTCTGTTTTCTGGTAATTGCAGGTTAGTGTGTGTTGTGTAGTGAAATATGTGATTTCTTCAAAGCGCATTGCATTGCACAAATTCCTCAAAGTGGCAAAGAGAGCAGTTGCCAGAGCCGTAGCACAAGATCAAGACATACTGACGGATATTTTCCACTGTTTGCAGTAGCCTGGCTTGTCCAATATGATCTGCTTCACAGTCCACAGTCTAAGCTCATTTTCTGGTCAATAGAAGCAAGGTCACTGAAGTTTGTTCCGTCTGTGTCCTCATGCTACAGCAGTCATATGCACATCCGCTGCTCACTTTATCAGCCTGTGGTTTGTTCAGTATCTGCTCCTGTCCTGCATGATATCTCCTGCTGCATATGCTGGAGCTACGAGTGACCGATGGGGGAATGTAGCCATAACATTTCCATGACTGATGTGTATGAGTTTGACGAGAATTTCTTTTTGTGAATCACGTTCACTAGTCAGAATTCTGTTTTAAATTTAGAAAAGGATGTACATTTGAAAGAACTTCGTATAACTGTAATCGCCTATAGGCTGCATTTATTTGTTCACAAATACAGTAAAATCAGTAAAATTGTGAAATGTTATTATAATTTTAAATAACTGTTTTCTATTTGAATATATTTTAAAATGTAATTTATTCTTGTGATGAAAAGCCTAATTTTCAGCATCATTACTCAGTGTTCAGTGTCACATGATCCTTCAGAAATCATTCTAATATGCTGCTCAAGAAACATTTTATATGATTATCAATGTTGAAAACTGCTTAATATTCTTTTAGGAAACGGTAATTTTTTTTTTTTATCAGGATTCTTTGATGAATTGAAATACATTTCCGCATTTTTAGAAATGTCTTTTTTGATTGATTTAATCCATACTTGCTGAAATATTACCAAATCCCCCCCCAAAAAAGGCATTTTAGATCAAATTCCACTTCCTGTTGTTCCTATTAAATTACAGTTTAACTTCCTGTGTGATGTGGTCAGTTCAATTCAGACAGCATTCATGAATGGAAAGTGAGTCAATTCTTCAATTCTAAAATGAATGTATAGACAGACAATGTTCTAGTAAGTTATAGGTTTCAGTGGTTTTATTTGTGAATCAAGCAGTGTTTTCTGTTAAATGTCCTTGTTTGGTGTAATGAGTTAAGCATGATGGCATTTAGCTTATTAGGGTGTTTCATTAAGATGAATGAGAGTGCTAATGGTTAGCTTTCTCAATGTATTACAGACCTCCGTGGTCGAGCTGCTCAAACAAACAAAGTGAAGCACAACAAAGCCACAGTGTTTGTGCTTTTCTGAGACACACTTTACCTTCAAATAAAGCAGTTCTGATAGTAAACTGCATCCCAATATTAGGTAAAAATAACGCTAAGCTGTTTTTGTATTTTTTTTGGTGTGCAAAAGTGGTAGAAAATAGGGAATGACACACCAACTCCTTTATAGCATGAATTAGACCGTTACAAATAAAAAAAAACAAGTTTTAAGTTGTAAATAAAAGATTATCTGAGTTTTTACCTGAAGATACTACACTAAAAAACTCCTAACATCTATTTTCCAACTTAAATCATATTAAACTGACTTAAAAATCAAGTTGACTTTCATATAACTTTTTTCATAGAATTTTCACGTTAATTCATATAAATTTTAATTTGAATCTCAACTTATTTTGATGAGTTAATAAGAAAAAAACATTTTTACAGTGTATTTCATTTTTCTACTTCCAAATTTCATGTTTGATTCGATGTCAAGTGCCGTTTTCTATATGTTAAGTGAATAATTTTCTAAGATTAAGTGAAATGTGCTATCAGTTTCTAGGTGAAAATAGTTTCTACACCAGTGCATATGGAAGAAGCCCCCTCTCTGAGAGATTTTAGCTTTTCTGCATCGTCTTTCAATGTTAGTCCTGTTTTTGAGCAAACAATCCCTTCAATCACCAGATTTTGTCAGATTGCCCAATTAGTCCTTAAAAATGAACAAGGAAAAACCCCGCTCAGATATTGTTTACCACCCATCTTGGAAATTTTATTATGGCTCTACGCCCAGGTTTTCCTTTTCCACGTCTCCGGAGCAGCAGGAGGAATCCCTTTTAAATCCTCATTAAGCTGTTTTCCTTATAACTATGGCACAGCTGATTGAGAATTAATTTGCCTCATCTTCAATTTACTTGATCACGGTTGGCTGCTCACCTGGCTTGATTTTCATCGCTGATCTCCGTGGCAAGAGGCTGGAAGGACGTGCGGTGCAGGGTAATTACCTTATAGGTTAAGAGCAAGGAGACTCCTTTATTTTTAAAGGTTGTTTTCGTGAGAAACATTGTGGACTGGCCCAATGCGAAGGCCAGGCCTATATTAATATCTATTATTTGCCATAATTATTATTATCTGTTTTCACTGGTGACTGATGTTCATTAAAACCACTCTGGCATCACAGATTCATTTGTTTGGTCAACAGGCATCTTCACAGGTAAAAGGTGTAGGTATTTTCACCGTCTGCAAAGCTCCCTCTGAAATGTAGCTGTTACTGGCAGAATGACAGAAACACTCTCTGGAAACCTAGGCAACATGCTTTCATAGCCCTGTCAAACCAATCAAATGCCTCGCTCAGCGCTGTAGAAAATGGCGAGAAGTGCTGATGATTTGAGAGCTCCCGGTGTGATCATTCAATGTAGACCTGGTGTCGACAGATTCACAATGATGACGTACTGTGTGCTTGCCAAACCAGTCTTATCTGGGCTAAAAGAAGCTAGAGGCGAGATTGATCAGGAATCAATACGAGACCAGTTGTCCTCTTATTCTGATTTTGTAGAGTTAGGCTTGTCATTTGGTTTCAGTTGTATATTCGGTTCAGTCTGGATGATCGTGTTAATAGAAAACATCTTATGCAACAAGCTGAACAGCATGTTTTTTATTGCGAAAGATTTGGTTTTGAACATTTAAATTTGTCTAGTGCGAGTGTTTTTGAACTTGTTGATAAGGATGCCTAAGTATTATACTGTGGTAGAAAAGAACTAGAAAAGACTAAATGCTGTTTCCAAACATAAATACTTGACTTTTATATTTGAAGTTGTACTAAAACCAAAACAACAGTATCTGGAAGGAATTTATTATTTTAAGTTGACAACATATTATCCTCCACTTGCATTTAGAGTAATGTTAGCTGCATAATCCTGAATACTAACATTTCCAGTTTAGATCAGCTTTATAGTTCTAGTGCATTTCACAAAATAAAACAATAAAGAATGCCTAGGACCAAGAGAAATGCAAGGTTTTCCACCGGTTTTTTTAGAAAGCAGAACGGAACAAAATAATATAACATGCAACAAAATATATTTAAAAATTCTGTTAAATATAACATTTAAAAGTTTTGGGTCAATAAAAAATATTATTATTATTATTTTAAAATAATTAGTTCTTTTATTTAGCAAGGATCCGTTAAGTTGATCAAAAATGCAAGTAAAATAATTTACTGTATAATGCTCACAAAAGATTTCATTTTTCGATTTTGAACTTTTCTATTGATCAAAGAATCCTGAACTGTGTCCATAAAAATATTAAGCAGCACAACAATTTTCTTTGACAATAATAAGCAATGTTTCTTGTGCAGCAAATTAGCAGAATGTTTTCTGAAAGATCATGTGACACTGAAGACTAGAGTAACGATACTGAAAATTCAGCTTTGCATCACAAAAATAAATAACATTTCATAATACATTCAAATAGAAAATAGTCCTTTTAAATTGTAATAATATTTAGCAATTTTACTGTATTATTTGTTTAAATAAATGCAGCCTAGCTGAACATAAGAGACTTTGAATATGCTCAAAAACATCAAAATCTTACCGACTCCAAACTTTTGAATGGTAGTGAATATTTAATTAAGATGTTAATGTAAGCTTTGACAGCCTTTAAAAATATAATTAGCTTCAGTCGGAAACTAAGTGACCAGGCTGTGAAGACAACCTCACCTTTACGCAATTTGAAACTGACCTCAGTTGTTTTCATTGGCACAGTAGGGTTCATCCTTAACAGCCGTCCTGTGTTGGCGCTCGACTGTGTCATATCATTTCAGCCTTGCCAGGGTTGAAAAAGCACCAAGCTAGAGCTTAGTGCCGCATGATTACAAGGGCCTTATGGCAGTCTTTTTACGTTTGTACGTCGACGCTGCCTCAAGAGAGGCCCGCTCTTGCGTTTGCTGGTTATATTCCCATCTAATGTTTGTTTTTTTCTTTAACACGTCATCATAGGCAGACCGGGGGAGCGGGCAATAAGGAAGAACGGCAAATCTCACCAGGCTCATGCAAGGTTTGCTTTAAATAGCGTGTGTCTCTGGCTGTATGCAGACACCGAGGGTCCCTGGTGTGTGTGTGCGACGATGACTGAGAAGGGAGGGATTGTTTTTTGTACATCCACGGTTCAGTGTTTCACAAGCAGCAGCGACGCATCTCCTTCATCTGCGTGTCCGCCCTCTGCTTTCGCTCAGTGCTGCTAATGAGAGCGGATTATGGGGATGTGAGATGAAAGGCCTGTCAGAGAACTTGTGTGTGTGTGTGTATGTGTTTTGAAGGTTTAATAGGTGATCCCGGTGCACCCAAACCGTTTTATGTTTACAGGAGCAAAGGGAAAGCCGGCAGCTTCAACCTATTTGCAGGTAACATTATTAAACATGCCCTCACCCCCTGATTTGGGCTCGACTTTGTATGGATGTGATGCACAGGGTTTTTCATGGAATCATCTCTGTGGATTTTTCCCCAGTTGGGAAATCTTTTTTCTTTGAAGTGAAGAAGCAAGGCAACGCTGTCGGCAGATGCACGTCTGTCTGAGCGCCAGCCTCCAGCTCTATGGGATTTTTATTTTGTGTTTTTAATAGCCTTTAAATAGAATTCCGAATATTTTTCACAGTTTCGCTTAAGCAGCCCAGAAGAGATGAAACCTGTTTTGTGGTTAAAGTGAAGAAAGAGACTTTTAGATCCTCATTAAAAACTGTTAAAAAAACTTATTTTGGAGAGGAAGTAGAATGGAAAATCATTTTTCGTCCATGCGTTTTTGTCATGTTTTCCAAGATCTAAACAGCCTTAAAACAAGATAAATTGAGAAGTAAAATTGAATAGTACATTAAAACTTGTTTTTAGAGAGTGAATTTTAAATAGTTGTTTTTCATAACCCTTTGGCAAATTGTGTTTCTCTTATTTTAAGCATTTACTGAACCAAACTGAGTGAGGTTTATGAAGAAGAAAGCATTTTGCCACTGGGATGAGAAAAATAAACTTAATTCAAGATGCATTCGATGAAAACATCCTCATAAATTATGCAGTTTTCCTTACCAACTCATTTTATCTTGCTTAAAGATTGTGTAGTTATTGTTATTGGAAAACACAACAGCAATAAAAAAAAAGAAAATATTTTTTCTGTGCGTGTCTCACTAAAACTTTTTAAAAATTCTGTTTTGTGGATCTATTTCTTGTTACTTGAAATAAAATGTAATTCACATCTATCTATCTAATTAGGGCTGGGAAGGTTAATACATTATTATCACGTTAACGTGTTAATTAAAGCTGCCGTTCGTAACTTTTGGCGCTCTAGCGGTTAATAAACAGAATTACGTGCATGTTGCGGAAGAACATTGTTGCCGGAGCTACTTCTTTCTATTTATGTCTATGATGAATCACGCAGGTACCGGGGTTACTCCGCAGCGACACCTACCCGAACCAGTCTAAATAGTCTGAATATAAACACTTATTAAAGGTGTACCGTGTATTAAAGGTGTACTTATTAAAGGTGTAAACACTTATTAAACACCGAACCGTTATTCTCCTGCATCACACACACACGATGCAAATTTTAATCGCCAGCAATTGGACACTCACCGGCCACTTTATTAGGTACACCTTGCTAGTACCGGGTTGGACCCCCTTTTGCCTTCAGAACTGCCTTAATTCTTCGTGGCATAGATTCAACAAGGTTTTGGAAACATTCCTCAGAGATTTTGGTCCATATTGACATGATAGCATCACACAGTTGCTGCAGATTTGTCGGCTGCACATCCATGATGCGAATCTCCCGTTCCACCACATCCCAAAGGTGCTCTATTGGATTGAGATCTGGTGACTGTGGAGGCCATTTGAGTAAAGTGAACTCATTGTCATGTTCAAGAAACCAGTCTGAGATGATTTGAGCTTTGTGACATGGTTCATTATCCTGCTGGAAGTAGCCATCAGAAGATGGGTGCACTGTAGTCATAAAGGGATGGACATGGTCAGCAACAATACTCAGGTAGGCTGTGGTGTTTAAACGATCAATTGGTACCAAGGGGCCCAAAGTGTGCCAAGGAAATCCACCACCACCAGCCTGAACTGTTGAGACAAGGCAGGATGGATCCATGCTTTCATGTTCTTTACACCAATTTCTGACCCTACCATCTGAATGTCGCAGCAGAAATCAAGACTCATCAGACCAGGCAATGTTTTTCCAATCTTCTGTTGTCCAATTTTGGTGAGCCTGTGCGAATTGTAGCCTCCGTTTCCTGTTCTTAGCTGACAGGAGCAGCACCCGGTGTGGTCTTCTGCGTTCAGAGATGGTATTCTGCATACCTTGGTTGTAACGAGTGGTTATTTGAGTTACTGTTGCCTTTCTATCATCTCTAACCAGTCTGCCCATTCTCCTCTGACATCAACAAGGCATTTTCGTCCACACAACTGCTGCTCACTGGATATTTTCTGTTTTTCGGACCATTCTCTGTAAACCCTAGAGATGGTTGTGCGTGAAAATCCCAGTAGATCAGCAGTTTTTGAAATACTCAGACCAGCCCGTCTGGCACCAACAACCATTCCACGTTCAAAGTCACTTAAATCCCCTTTCTTCCCCATTCTGATGCTCGGTTTGAACTTCAGCAAGTCGTCTTCACCACATCTAGATGCCTAAATGCATTGAGTTGCTGCCATGTGATTGGCTGATTAGCAATTTGTGTTACCAAGCAATTGAACAGGTGTACCTAATAAAGTGGCCGGTGAGTGTGTGTATATATATATATATATATATATATATATATATATATATATATACACATACATACACACAGTGGTGGCCAAAATGATTGAAATGCTAGTATTTTCACCAGCTAAAAATGGTTTTAAGTCAGTTATTTCTATATTTTGCTGTAGCGTGTCAGTAGGAAATATCAGTTTACATTTCTAAACATTCATTTTGCCATTAATTGTAATAATCCAGTGAGATTTTTGGTTTTCAAAAGGAGTCTGACAACATTGTCATCCAGTCTGTCTGGAATGACATGAAGAAACAGAGCAAATTGAGACAGACTAAATCCATAAGAACTGATCTTGAAGAAAAAAATATAAAAAAATGTACAATATAGACAATTAAAAAAAAAACTATGTGGACAAATTTAAAAAACACTCACAAAACAAAATGACTAAAACTGTAAATAAAATCAAAGTAAAAACAAAAAAATATAAAAAAGAAAATTAAACTCTTAAGAAAAGCTACAACAGTAAATCAGTGATCTTAAAGGGGTCATATGAAGAAAAAGCTTTCCTTTCTCTTTGGAGCGTTACAAGCTGTTTGTGCATAGATAAGATCCCTGAAGTTGCAAAGACTTAAGTCTCAAACCCAAAGAGATATTCTTTATAAAAGTTAAGACTCTGCCACGCCCCCAACACTGTTCCAGTACAGTACAACACAAATATTCAAGTGTGTGCAGCGCATTTTACAGAGGACTACTTCCTGATCCTGGGAGAGAGTAGCCTACAATATGAACACTATGAATGGCTGTAAACAGCAATTCGCTACTGACTATTCAAACGCGAGTTTGGCATTTCTACGATCACAAATGCAAACATGGTGTTATGTTTACGCGACACAACTTGTAAAAAGACCGTATGAGGCATTATAATCAGTAATTATGTCCTCACCGAATGCAACAAATGCCTCGTTTATAGTGGATTTTATTGTTTTAGTCTCGTCGCGCCGGGACCATAGACTGTAAAAAGGCTGGGACACGGCATGACAACATGGGAAGGGGCGTAACATTTCCGTCACATGATTGAAGCATTCAGCCAATCACAATGATAGCTGGCCAATCAGAGCATGCCTCACTTCTCAGAATGATGAGCTTTGTAAAAATTAGCGCATTTCAGAAAGACAGAGCATAGAGGAGCAACAATAATGTACAGTATGTGGAAAATAATGTGTTTTTTGAACCTTGAACTGCGTAAACACATTGCATTACACCAAATACACAAAATAATGTTCTTTTTAGCAGCATCATATGACCCCTTTAAAACAGCCCGTCTTCTGAGCTGCTGGCTCTTTATTTGGGTCTTTAACCTTGAGCTGTCCTCAGGAGAGCTTCACTTCCTGTGCTATTTGCACAAATCTCATTGAGGCCAGACTCATCTGAGTCCAAGCTCGAGGGTCACACCCCGTGATTCCTTCCCTGAGAAGTTTATTGCCATGCTAAGATTTCCAGATGTCTCCACCCTCTGCCTTCGGAAACAGGAAGCTGCGAGCTCTAGTTCCCCTGATGATGTGAGTTACTCTCAGATGCTTGATAAAGATACCAGAGCTGGGTGGATTTCACAAAGATCTGTCAACATGATTGACGGCATAGCACTGCAAAATATTATATTCTTAAAATGTGCCAGCGCTACAAGACCAAATGCAATTTCGTGATATATTTTTCTGAAAACAAGCATAGCAAGTTGTTTCTTATTGGTTTTAATGATTTTTAAGGCATATTTAGCAGAAAACAAGGCAAATTACTTGTTTTTTTCAGATTTTTTAATACAGGTAGTTTGCAATTATATAATTGCATCAGCTTAATTCATACTTTATACAGTATGCAATTTCTGAATTAGCATTCAAAGTGACTGTTTTAATAACTGAAACTTTCTGCATACTTTTTTTATATGATGATATATAAATAATCCACTATATAACCCATAAGTATCTGTGTACATGAGAATGAAGTGAAATTAGTGTTCAAATCCCTAGTGCTTAAATTTAGCATTTTTCAGAGTTGCAAGTAGACCCGGATAGACCCCGACCCTCAAATCCATTTTAATTAACATGCAATATGTTTACAGCTTCCGTTAGAGTTATTAAGCTTTTTATAAACCAGGCTCTTCTGAATTATGCAAATGAGCCTTCTGTGGAATCATCTCCAATTAGAGGAAGCTACTTTACATGCTTTTAAAGAAATATTAGTTCATCATTTAACACTCAGCAATTATAGGCCGATCTTACATCCTTTTTAAGAAAAATTACTGAGAAAATAGAAGGGTGTTTTTCCTTTTTTTTTTTTTTGTCTGTGCAGCTTTAGAAAGTAAACTCTCCCGAAGTACTGCATTCACACTCTGATTGATTTATATACAGTAATTTGAGATGAGAAGAGAAATGATTTGTGGGGCAGAAAAAAATAACAGAATTTTCGTAAAATGCATGTATATGTCGGGGATTCTGATAGAGAGGACTCAAATGCAGAATGAGTCATCACAGTTTATTAAAGGGTAACTAAACCCCTGGTCAGAGCCTACTCCACCCACTGGCAATAGTTGAAAAATGCTGGAAAAGTGGGCAAAGCCCAGCGGAGATAGAGGGGACGTGGTGAGCTCGTGCAGAGGCGTGGTTAGTAAGTGCCATCATACGTCACAGGGGTATGCAACGTCCAATAAGAAAATTCAACTGCAGTAGCACCGTTCAACCTAAACAGGGCAGCACTCAGACGTTTTTACACCATACATTGTAGAATTAAAACACTTTATAACCAAATGTCAAAGCATTTACTCGAATCACTAAGAGAAGGTGAGGAGGGGAGTATGGAAGCCCGTTTCTGCCACTGAATAAAAAATTAGAAAGGTAATTGCGACTTTATATCTCACAATTCTGACTTTTTTTTTCTTCATAATTGTGACATAAACTCGCAATTCTGAATTTTTTTCACAGAATTGAGATAAAAACTCACAATTGCGAGTTATAAAGTCAGAATTACGATTTATAAAGTCACAACTGCGAGATAAAAACGTGCAATTCTGACTTTTTTTCCCCAGAATTGTGAGATATAAACTCGCAATTCTGAGAACATATCAGTCTCCTTTTACTCTCTATTTAAAATAAAATAAGTAAATGTGGTCTCTGTTGAAGATCTGAGGTGATCAATATCACAGCGCTGAACGTCACAGCACTGAAACGGCCCTAATTAAAGCTGTTAATGATCTCAGATCTACAGAAGTGGACTGGCCTCTCAGGCGCACCGTTTTTAATTGGTTTAGATCCTATCAGTCCAGCAGAAAGTTCTTTGTTACCTCATGAGAGCACTGATTAATTAAAACTGATATAGCATGTGAAGTCCCTCAAGCAATGTTTAGCATTTTTACAACATTTAACGAAAACAAAGAGACATAAAAGCCATCAAGATAAACCTTTAAAGTTTGAAGGTTAGGCTGCGTTATGTAATGTCAGAATCTCTTGCATTAGCCTGTTTGATTATTCAAGGAATATAAAACAGTATGTTTAAAGGAACAGTTCACCTATAAATCTAAATTTGCTGAAACCCTCAGGTAGTCCAAGATGTAGATGAGTTTGTTTCTTCATCAGAACAGATTTGGAGAAATTTAGCATTACATTCCTCTGCATTGAATGGGTGCCGTCAGAATCAGAGTCCAAACAGCTGATAAAAACTTCACAAAAATCCACATCCAGTATGTCAGTTACATCTTTTGAAGTGTGTTTGGAAGAAACAAATCCATCATTAAGGCACAATTGGGCAAAAAAACAGTCCATAATGCATAATAACACTTCCTCTAGTCTAGTTTTGGACTGTTTTATAACTGTTTTGGACTGTTTTCACTTGTAAATGGTGCTTGATCTGTGCAAATTTTTCTCCTGATTCAGACAAGATTACTTTTTCACTGGAAAAAGCAATATTATGGATAGAGGAGTCATATTTTTAGCTGGAAGCAACAGTTTGGAGTTAATTATACATCTTAATGATGGATGTGTTTCTTACAAACATGCATGTTTTCACTTGCCAAGATGTTAACTGAAGGACTTGAGTGGTGTGGATTATTGTGATGTTTTTATCAGCTGTTTGGACTCTCATTCTGACGGCACCCATTCACTGCACATTGGCGAGCAGGTGATGTTATGCTACATTTCTCCAAATCTTTTCGAATGAAGAAACAAACTCATCTACATCTTGAATGGCCTGAGGGTGAGTACATTTTCAGCAAATGCTTGGGTGAACTACTGCATTAACATATAGAAATAATATGTGACGTGGAAGTACTGATCATTTGTACTCACTCACAGACAGTCGGATCAGTAGGTTCCTTAGTCTGAGAAAATATTCATAATGTGCATAAATTATATATTCTGTTCCAGTTAATGTTTAACTATATTTTCTTGTACCTCGACCATGGCATATCAAATGCCATCCTGCAGAGCATATTTCTCAACTAAATTGGATTCATATCCAGAACCCAATATCCCATTGTAATGTTTTAGTTCGGCAAAGTACATTTCTGCTGTTAATATCAGAGAAACCCTGAACACGAGAGAGTTGAAAATGACTAGATATTGAAGCAGCAAGAAAAGAGAATGAACTCTAACAGGGAACACTGAACTGTGATCAATGCCATTCAAAGGTTTCGAGTTCTTCCTGTGAAATTCAGTAGGTAATCATTGAGATGATCCAGCACGTCTTGTATTTAAGAACACGGAACATCCCTTGAGGTTTTTTTAGTGTCCCTTTCATGCTATTGAATTACAGTGATGTTGTATTTCCCCCCTGCTGGAAATGTTATGCTCCCGCTGCGGGTCAGTCGCTGCTTACTAAGGTTTAAGGTCCTGTTACATCCATGTGGTGGAAACATGAGTGATAATCTTTATGCGACACTCTCTGCTGGAAGCCATAGAGGTTATATTCAGCACTTTTGTATCATTTCATTTCATGTAATTGGTCTCATTCACTAAAATTGCACATGGGATTCAAATTTGCTCTTATTCTTGTTCAGTCTAAGAAAAGTCTGTCAAAATAGGACCCTATGAAAGAATTCCTATATTCATAGGTGTTTTGAGCTTTAATCTCCTCTTTTTTGAAAGAAATGCATATTTTACTCAAGCATTAAATTGATAAAAAAAAGTGACAGTAAAGACATATTACAAAAAATGTATATTTAAAATAAATGTTATACTTTGAACTGTTTAACCATCAAAGAATTAAGAAAATAATTATTATTATTATTGCTATTATTGCTATTTTGCATTTGTAATTAAGTCTAAAATCATATAATGAGTTAAAGTTGATATTCTCTCCAGTTCATTCACCATTAGAAATGGAAGGGCAGGTTGAGCACATTGCATTGTGGGATACAGGAATTCACATATTTATACGACACATTTTGGCAAATGCACTTTTAAATATTAAGTTTACAAAATGGGATTCCCTAGTGATGCCATAGAAGAACCATTTTTGGTTCCCCCAAAAACCTTTCAGTGAACAGTTTTTAAACTAGCCATTTTAGTGTGAAGAGCATTTTAATAATCTAAAGAACCTTTTGTGTAATGGAAAGGGTCTATGGATGTTAAAGCTTCTTCATTAAACCATCAATATCAACAAAGAATCTTTATTTCAACAAGTTTATTAAGACATCCAAGCTTTCTTACTGTGCATAAATACTATAGGAATGTTTTAAAGTTGTAAAAAGAACAACAAATATTGCATTACCTGAAGATTTCACCTTAAGTTCAATGTGTTACTTGCAGTTTCTGAGTAATTATCAGTTTCTGAGTAAAAATTCTTTGTTTCATTGTGTAAATGTACTTCAGTATAGTAAATATAGGGCCAGATTTACTAATAGCTTGCACCAGCGAAAGCCGTGTTTTGGCGTTAAAATAGTAGGCTACTGTCAGGGTTTACTAAAGACGTGCAGTGAAGAATTAGCGCTGAAAAGTTGTGGATACAGTTATTTTTGCGCCTGACCTTATTGAATATGCATTTGTAGTAGTTTCCCACGCAAAATTTATGGAAGGAAAGTTTTAAAATGAATTACGCAACACGATTTATTAACGCTTGAGCTCGTCTATCGATATATAGATAGATAGGCTCTGCTAATTTGTGACTATGCTAATTTGCGCTGCGCTTGTTTGCCTATATTGTGTTGGTCGAGATGTAAATGAGATTGCATCCGTGTTCTTTTTGGGTTTTTTTGCGAGGGAAATTTTCACGCCCATTGGTGCTGTTTCGGAATTGTGCTCTCACGCTAATCACGCTAATTTGATGGAGTGTAAAAAATAGTGTGGTAACAAAAACCAAAAAAACGTATATAAATGTTGACATTCTCCTATACAAAATATGTAAAATGGTAAATGGACTGCATTTAGGCTATATAGCGCTTTCAACATCATCATAAACATATTAAACATCAGGCATTTACACGTGCATAGGGAAAAGTACTAACGTTACTTCAACAAAAAACAAAAAAACATAGCTAGCTAGCTAGCAAACTCTCGTGTGCATAGACAACCTAGCATTTTAGACTATTCTCTGCCAAGACTGTTCTATGAGATCTCGTTAACTGGGTACAATCTTCACACATCCAAGTGAAAAAAAACGTATTTACAATATTAAATCATACCACTTAAAGAACGATTTAATTGGAAAATCAATTGTAGCAACCTAGCTCTAGAATTGAGGCACACCAGAGTTCACTAATATCTTTAAAAAACACGACACAGTACCTTGAAAACACGACGATTTTTTTAACTAGCTAGTTTTCTGACATGACCTATAAATCATCGACAGTTTATTATTTTTTCTTACCGCTGACATCTGCATGGCGCGTCAAAATTGAAAAGTGAACGACGATACGGAAATTACGTCAATTTGACGCTACGGAAATGACGTCTGCTGTCCATCCACTGGTGTCCAGCCACTGGTGTCTAGCAAGAAGTGAGTCTGCGGGGCTGCAGCTGGATGCCCCTCGACTTCCTGTCTAAGTGTTGGAGCACGGAGTGCAGGTGACTTTGTAATTCGAGTCCTGGCGTGAGGTGACTCTCGGTTGTTATGTGCTGTTACATCGGTATCATCAGCTGCGCTCCAGGAGTCTGGCAAAACCTAGCTGGCTCCTGCAGATCCTCCTGCCAAGCTCCTGTCGTGAATTTGATTTTCTCAGCCCTGCTGAGAAGCTGAAAATATGTGAACGTGTACAGATGTTTCTATCAGCACGGCTCTGTCAAACTGAGAGGCTTTTGAACACAAACCTGCATTTAATTGCCATTTAACATGGGCTTTTCTTCTAAAGCAACTTGCTATGCATTAATTGAAAGGACAATTTGTTTAGTCTTTGCAATCAGCATGAAAACAAAATTTACCTTATTTTCTTTCTTAATACATCTTGTTGTGAATGATTCATTGGTGCAAGATATACCAAAGTAAACAGTGTTAGTCTTTGCAGTCGTTTATCAAAATGCATTAATGACATCATGAATGCACGTTATTTTTCAGAAACCTCTTTTCATGATCCAATCAATTTATGATGGATAATATCAAGCCCCATCACTCATCTTTTTGCTCATGAATTGACGCAAGTGGGTTGTGAGCACCATTTCTGCTGATTTTAATGGTGACGTTTGGCTTGTTTACAAAGTTGAAATTTCTTCTATACAGCTCAGTGTCTTGTTAATTACTTACTATTAGAGTATTTATTCGTATTTTAAACTAGCTTTATTTTTATAATTTCAGTTTGTATTTTAATGTTAGTTTTAATAATTTTGTTATAAGCTTTTGTATTTTTTAATATTTCTATTTAGCTTTATTTTTATTTCAGGTTTGTTTTTTAGTACTCAAGTTTTTTATTTCAGTTGTTACCAAGGCAACATTTATTTATTTATTTGTTTGTTTTTGGCTATTTTCTTTTTTTTATTAAATATTTAAAAACAAATAAATCATAAATAAAATAGAATAAAATAAACTACCACAAACCAGATACTGTCAGCACTGCTTATGAATATTGCAAGTATCAATATGACATACTAACACCATATAAAAACTGAGACAATATTTATTTATCAGAAAAGCAGTAAAAGTGGTTATATTGTAAAATATTACTACAATTTAATATAACTGTTTTCTATTGTAATACATTTTTAACTGCGACCGACTAGTTGGAGTTTTAGTTTTAGTAATTTTATGTGCTTTTGTCATTTTTATTAGTTATATATTTTTATATAACTAATATAAAAATATATTAGTTTTTTTATATTAGTTTTTTTTTTCACTTTTAGTAGTTTTAGTACTTTTCAAATTTATGAAAAAAAAAAAATTCATTATAGTATTTATATTTTATTTTAATTCAGCTTCATTTAAATTGCTGAAAATTATAGTTTTATTTTTTAGTTAACAATAACACCACTGATTCATTTGATGTTTAAGCAGTCCCAGATGTCAACTTCTGGTCAACTAGTCATCTATCAACTGACAAGCCAATTAGATTATTTATAGAGTAGTCCAGTCGTTCAGTCAACCGAATGATTAGTTGATTTTGAAAATGTGTAGTTTTGCGCATCATTAGAACATGCATTTATAGCATGACATTTGCTGCTACATGTAATGAATTTTATTTTATGCATACATCCTCACACATGCACATTCATATGACATACTCTCGCTGGCGGACTCTCAAATGCAAATCTGCCTTGACACTCGCATAATAAACACGAAGTACAGCAGCGTGTCACCGGAAGTCAGATAGCTGCTGACAGGTCTGCTGGTGCTGCAGTGTTCAGTGGCAAGTGTCCTAAAAACAGCAAAGACCCTTAGGTTCATCTGCTCTCTGTGTGTGTGTGTGTGTGTGTGTGTGTGTGTGTCCGGATCACAGGTAGCTATTGTAACACCAGAACAATGGCGACAGTGTAAACGGGCAGTGTGTGATGAACAAACCAGACTGAGATCTTCTGGAAGCATTAATCATCATCAGAGATGTTGTGTTGAGTCGTGGAGAAAGAGATATATTACATTGACTCGGACAGACCTTGGCCTTCTTCAGGACAATGGTCAAAAAATATAGACTTCCTGTCTTTTCCTCACAGCTCTTTATTTTAGACCTTTCCGCTGCAGTTTGTCCCTCACATCCAGAGAAAACATTGTCTAACAATCTGTCTAAAGTCTACATTCTAAATTTTTTCCTTTTTAAAATATTTAATTTTGTTAAAAATACTAAATATGCAGAGACAATCCTTTTATATTTAGTAATCAGGCATGTGATCTGCCAAATACAAAAAGAAGGAAAACCTGTTTTCCTCTCATTTAATATGACAATATAATAATAATAATAATAATAATAATATATTATTAGGGGTTCACGCATGTAGTGCTGAAACCCTATTGTAATTGTAGAGATTATTATTATTATTTTAAATAATAAATTAAATTAGTAAAGAAATATATTACTATTACAATTTTTATAACTTCAACAGTATATGATTCTTTTAATTTTACAGTATTAATCTACTATTATTGCAACAGCAATTTATTTCTTTATTAGTTTAGTTGTTAAAATTTAAAGATTTATTATTTAACAATTATTATTATTATTGTTGTTGTTATTATTAGTGTTATTTCAAATTATAAAAAATAAATCAATAAAAATATAGTATTTAATAATAATAATAATTATTATTATTTTATTTGACAGAAAAAGAAACTAAAATTTGAATACCAATATTCTTTGTTTTCAAACATTAAACCGTAGTTTTTATTTTGATAGGAAAAACTGCAGGGAGCCTTTAAAGCTTTGCATTTTACACAATTCTCATGTTGTAAAATATGCAAAGCCGTATTTATAAAAGTAAAAATAATTTTCCTGAGTAATTCGTCATGTGTAATAATCATATTTAGTTTAGTTTAGTTTTTGTTTTGAGCAGCCTGACTATTAATAGCTTGAGTTTGGGGGACTGCCTGTTTGTTCAGCCAATATCAGCATGTTCAAGAAACCTGTTTCAAATCATTTTTATAACATTTTTCATATGTTTTCCTTTAAACTGGTTAGTTTTCTTCTAGATTTGATGTCAGGAATTTGTCCAGTCCATGTCATTTTTATAACGAAATCAGTACTCATGTAAATTACTCTGAAATTACTCAGCTGTCACTAATAAATTACTGTACAGCAGCGCTTCTGAATGATTTTCATTGGATATGCTGCAAATTTACTCTTGACAAAGACATGCCTATGAAGTCACTCTATATGCATATTCACAAAATATGCGTCACTCAACTCTAAATTAAAAGCTTCAGCCTGGCCGAGAGCCTTTAGAAATTAAATGTCAGTATGTTCTGATTAGTATGGTTTTGAAGAGTCGGAGGGCATTTTTGCTCATATCCCTGAATTTTAAACCGTAGTTGGGGCCCTGTATGCAACATCTCATTTTTGAGATGAAAGCACTCAAGTGTAACTTTCTTCTTCTGCGCTGCCATCCTGATCACATGTGCTAGTCTTTATAAATACTCAAAGCTCACAGTATTCTGTGTCTGTATTCGTCAACACAATATTATAGGAATTGTTTCTGTCAATTCTGTCATTTACTCACCCTCATGTTGATCCGAACAGTGTGACTTTCTTTTTTCTTTTTATTTTGTTCATGCAGCTTTACTATATAGGAGTAGTTCACCCCAAAGTGAAAACTTGCTGAAGATGTACTCACCCTTAGACCATCCAAGATGTAGATGAGTTGGTTTCTTCATCTGAAAAGATTTGGAGTAATTACATCACTTGCTCACCAATGGATCCTCTGCAGTGAATGGGTGCCGCCAGAATTAACAGCTGATAAAAACTTTACAGTAATCCACTCCACTCTAGTCCTTCAGTGAATGTCTTGTGAAGCAAAAAGCCATGTGTTTGTAAGAAACAAATCCATCATTACTGTTTTTAACATTAAATGAGTCGCCTATATGTAAATACACTAGTCGTCTCAGCTGAATCAGGGGAGAAATATGCACAGATCAAGCACCTTTTGCAAGCTCTAAACAAATGTGTTGGTGGATTTTTATGTGAAAGGACAACAGGGGATTTTCACTAGAGGTATGGTTATTATGCATTATAGGCTCATTGTGCCCAGAGCCTAGAAGTTATAATGCCTTATTGATGGATTTATTTACAGCTTTTTACTTGGGTTACTTGTGGATTATTGCAAATTTTTTTTTTTTTATCAGCTGTCTGGACTATAATTCTGACGGCACCCATTCACTGCAGAGGATCCACTGGTGAGCAAGTGATGTAATGCTAAATTTCTGAAGAAACAAACTCATCTGCATGAGTCTTGGATGACCTGAGGATGACTTCATTTTCATTTTTGGGTGAACTTTTCCTTTAAAGTCGTCTGAAACTTTTTTGTTAGGAAATTGAATTCATTGTACAGTAACTTTTGTATCTAATTGGCACAAGTTGCCATCAACGATGTACAACCTTCAGATCAACCTTTTAATTTTTGGATGAACGGTGCCTATTAAGCATGGTAATTTGATGCAAAATTCAGTGGAATAAGGAAGACACAATACACATGTCGTCTTAAGCCTTGTTAACCCAGAAAACTTTTTTTAATTAATCAGTGCATGCATAATTAATGGGTATTTAATGCCTACTAGGCTAAATGTTTTTCCAGTGTCGTGCACAGCTCATTATTTTAGGACAAATTATTTTCTTCAGTTTTAAGGTGTTTTCTGACTGCTGGAGTGTTGCATCTGACTACAGTTGACCAGGCGGACTCGATGTGTGTGTTGATGTCTAGCTGTATGTTGATGTGATTAATGAGTGTGGAAAATGCAGGGCACGTGGTGTCATAACAGCAGTTAGCGAATCCCCATATGCCGTATGGAACTGAGGGACAGCAGCAAACTGTACTCATACTTGAATGTTTTATAAAGAGAAGCTGAAGACAAGAAAAGGCCAGGAACGGACAGAATACTAAACAGAGGCTCCTTTTTAAGCTGGATTCCATTTAAATCGAAATAGAAGGAAACAAAACAAGGTAAAAGATCTTGTAAGATGTGGAACCGTAAGGAAGTAGTTCAAAGAGGTAAAATATATTAAATCTATTAAATATTTAATATATTAAAATATATAAAATATTTTAAATCTCAAGAGTTTTTAAATTTCCTGGTTAAATAAAGGTTAAATTAAATAAAAAATAAATAAAAATGGATTAGTCACTGCTTTTATGAAAGAAATTGTGTCTTTTCTTGTTTCACGTTTTGATGATACGCTCTTGCAGGTGTTTTTATATTCTTATTAAAATTCAAGTCCTTGTCTTCTTTTCTGCATCACTAATACAAGAGAGAGAGAGAGTGTGTCTGAGTTATTTTTGTGCATTAGGATATGAAGATATCGACAGTCGGAAATCAAAATGTTCTTTCTATCACATTGTTTCATAAAGGCCAAGAAGTCATCATAAAAGTCAATGAACTGTATGGAAAAAATATATAATGCCTTCTATAATGCATTATTTTTAGTGGTATTTTATGTGGGGATTTAAAGAAAATTTCTATGAATGATAGGTAATTTTGTGCATTTCTAATTGTTACAAATTATTAATTATATTGTCGCTGTTAATTTTAGTGTTATTAATGTAGAAGCTGTAAGATTTAATAGTAAATATAATTCAACAATACATTTTATTTTAATAAAATTAATTAATTAATAATCATTATATATATATATATATCACTTATCACAGTTGTTTTCAGTGTTATTCATATAAAACTGTATGCTTTAATATATATAACAATTAAATAGTAAATGTAATATTTAAAGTTTACTACATATTGAAATATTTTTGTTTAGCAAATAAAATACATTTATTAAGAATTGCTATATATTTTTAATTGTTATATATCATTCATTCATTCATATTCGGTTGTTATTAATGCAAAAGCTATATGCTGTAATAGTAAATATCATTATCAAATAATTAATAATTATTATTTGAATATACAAATGATATGCTTTAATAGCAAATATTATAATTAAATAATACATTGTATCTTAATAAACTGAATACTTTTCTTAACTGTTAGTTATTTTCAGTGTTATTAATTTAAAATATATGCTTTAATAAATATATTTATTTAAATAAATACAATTCATAATTTATTAATAATCACTATTATCATGTTATTATATTAATTTAAAAAAATTATCCTTTAAATAAATCTTAAAGACAATAATAATTAAAATACTGTATTTTATTTTCATAAATCAAATCAAATTATTTAATTCAACAGCACATTCTTGGCGATGGATTCCAGCTTTAAATGGGGGCTCAAACCCTCCTGGTTTTAATAGTTAAGGTTCAGATTAGTTAAGACATGAATACAGAACTTCTCCTCACTATTTGTTTGTAAGGCTGGTGACATTCTTGTGAACGTGTCATGCATGATTTTTCCATATCGATTTTTCTTTCTGAAATTAAAGTGTTAAGTTCACGGCTCAGAGGCGTTGTTTTGCTCCTGAAGTGGGTCGGATGAAGGTGTCATCTTTATCCATCATGCCACTTGATCGGCCCTCACCTCCAGTCATCTCTGCCTGTAGTCTGTGCTATTTATAGTCATGAACGATGCAGATATTAAAAAACATAAACCTGCATTGAAAAGACTCTTGAGACTCTCAGTTCTTGGTAGGTCCCATCGACCTGCTCTGCTCAGACTGTGAGCTACAAATGAAGCATTGAAATTCCACTTTGGGGAAGCTACTATGATTTGTGCGATCGTTCTATGCAGTAGTTTTATAAATAGCATTGCCTGCTCACTATTTTTAAGTCCCAGTGGTGCTTTTTTCTCTAAACTGGTGCATGCTGTCACTTCACATTGCAGATCACTGCATTCATACTGCATCCCTCCTGTTCTCTATGCAGTCTAAGACTTTTCTCTGTGTTTTATCACAGGTTGAATTAAGGCTGGACAGTAGTGATGTCACTGCAAAGTAAGTTTAATCTTTTAAGAATTGCTAAGTTTCATGTTTTCAAATTTTCTTTTCATATTAATATATTTTCTTGAACTGACCTTTTTGGTTATACCTGACATAGCCTACTATGCAAATGTAAAGTGGCACGTTCAGTAGTAGAATCTAGTAGTCTGAGACCACCTGTAAAAATGCTCTGTTTTGCAATTTAATGTTAATTCATATTAATACAAATTAATAAATGATATTAACAGCATAAAACAATAAGTGAATAAAATTAGCATAAATCTCAATGTCACAGTATTTGATTATTTCATCCTTTATTTTAATAAGAGCAGCACATGAGCTGCATGTAAAAAACATTGATTTCACAAAGTCAGTGCCACTAATTTGCTCAGTAGTGACTCCAAAATAGTAATTAATTTAAGTATTTACTTAACAATATAATATAAACATCAATGTTGTATAGTTTGTTTAATGTTGTAATTTAATTTAATGTGTAATATATTTATACACATTAAATTAAATTAAAACAATTTGATTGGATAAATAGTGAGTGAATAATAATAATAATAATAATGTTATTATTGTTATTATTATTTTAACAGTTCATGTAGCCTTTAATTGTATAATATTTTGATCATATATTTGATAATGCTATAAAAATAGAATATAGTATTTATATTATAATTATACAGTATATTGATCATCTATTTCATTATTATATCAAAATTACAAGCATTATATATAATTTATTATATATATTTTACCAGTTAATGCAATGTAATCTTTAACCTCTTAACTGTCACCCATTCCCTCTGAGGGATGCCTAAATTCACTTCACTATATAACAAATAAATCCTAATCTAATCACAACAAACTATATATCGTTGGAAACAGAGGTGGGTAGTAACGAGTTACATTTACTTGAGTAATTTTTTTGAGTAACTAATACTTTTAGAGTATATTTAAAATTGGGTACTTTTACTCTTACTCAAGTATATTTTTAGTGAAAAAACGGTACTTTTACTTAGTTACTCTGGGCGACGCTCGTCTCGTTACTTTATCTTAATGCAATACGTAATAATAAAGATAAAAATGCTTCAATTTATTCCAAACGCACCGTCTACCTTTCTCTGGGCAACGAGCGATGTCCGTTCGCGAATGATTCATTCTTTTGAGTCAATTCTGTTCGAAGACTCGAACAAACCTGTTGGCAAACCAGTGAATCGGTTCACGAATCAATTTGAATGATTCGTTCAGTGTCGTCTGAAGCGGTTCTCTCTCAGATAACAGAAAGTTTAAGAACATTAAGAGCGATGAAGACGTGATTTTGGATCTACAGTCAGTTGAAAGCAAATCTGCAAAGGCTATGGTTTGCTAGCTATGAAGATCTTCATTAGATGAACACCGCGTGTGCTGTCGGTTCCACAGGTAACGTTATAGATTCGTTTACAGTACACGAACCACTAGGACATTACCAGTTTCTTGTAAATGTACCGATACATTAAATACAATCTAGAATTAATTCATTAAATAAGCTGTCACAGAATATGAAATGAACACCCGCCAAACCCGCGTTAGTTCCAGGAGGAATGCCTTTGCTTAGACACAATTAATGTTGATATTTTCACAATATTTACGCTTGCAGAAATAAAAGCTACATTTGTTTACATTTTGCGGAACAGACGGAAGAAGATCCGTCATATGCATTTATTTCGTTATGTTCAGATGTTCTGTAGCGGTCATGTGAGCAGATTTCTCTCTTCTCCATGTCAGAGGTTATATACATACAAAATACATAATTAATAATTAATTAATATACTTTAAAATATAATTTAATTCAGTGATGCAAATCTGAATCTTTATCAGCTGTTACTCCAGTTTTCAGAGTCATATGATCCTTCAGCAATCATTCTAATATATTGATTTATTATCAGTGTTGTTGAAAAAAACAGCATATGCTAGTTTGGCATGTTTTGAAGCTGTGATGCTGGTTTATGCTGGTCTTTTGCTGGTTTATGCTGATCCTTAGCTGGTCATGTGCTGGTCTTAAGCTGGTCAGACCATTTTAGGACCAGTTTAAACCAGCATCCCATGCTTCAAAACATACCTATACCAGCACATGCTGTTTTTTTCAACAGGGTTTTGCTGCTTTTTTGGAACCTGTGACATTTTGTTCACAATTCTTTTATGAATAGAAAGCTGAAAAAAAAACAGCATTGATAATAAATCAAGATATTGGAATGATTTCTGAAGGATTATGTCACACTAAAGACTGGCTTAAAGGCTGATAAAAATTCATTTGCATCACTGAAATAAATTACATTAAAAAAAAAATATTTTGAACGGCAGTTGTGTGTGTGTGCGTGTATTTATAAAGTTTATCTAAATATCTATACATCTAAATAAAAATAGACTATATTCAGTATATGATCCAAAGTAGCGAGTAACTAACTACTTGAGTAGTTTTTTTATCCGATACTTTTTTACTCTTACTCAAGTAACTATTCAGACTATTACTTTTACTTTTACTTGAGTAAATATTTCTACAAGTACTTTTACTTTTACTTGAGTACAGTTTTTGGGTACTCTGCCCACCTCTGGGTCTAAGACACCTAAATAGATATTTTACCACTTTTATTTTTTCAGGAAAGTAATAAAGTAATAGATTAATTTGACCTTTATCACAAAAAGTATTTTTCCGTTGCCTTATTTCCTATCACGTTTTAGAAATCATAAATAAAAAATAAGATATCTAATTAAATTGAATATATATATATATATATATATATATATATATAATATTTTCATATATTATATATACATATAATTTTAATTAGCAAATAATTTCTATGATAACACATCTGCCGACTCTGTTTGAAATGAAGCTCTAAGCCTTAATCAAATATTTACTAATATTCATGCTCATCTCCCGCAGTGAGTGAGGCAGACGGGGCTGTGAAGGTGGAGGAGTGGCAGCAGACGTTTTACACCTTAGACTCAGGCATTCAGTCAGGAGCCACCACCATTCGAGATGAGGACGAGTATGAGTGCAGTAAGAAGTACAGCGGCATTGCCAGCGCTGGCGAGAGCGCCACAGGTAACGTTCTCTCCAAAGGTCTCCATTCGCCTCTCCGGAACATTTTGATGAATTATACGACCCGAGGGCCTCTGAAATTCCACATTAGAGTCAGTGGCATTGAACCCTTCTGCGAGGGCTGTGACGTTCACTGGACTTGTGCAACATTCGGAATGTGTTCTTTTGTTTATTTTGGGATTCTGCTCTCTTAGACATAAAAAGTGCACAGTCAATTTGAGGCTATGCATTAAAGGGATAGTTCGCCCTAAAATGAAAAATTGCTGTTAATTTGCTCACCCTCAGGCCATCCAAGATGTAGGTGACTTTCTGTCTGCTGTAGAACAGTAAAGATTTTTAGTTGAAAATGCAGTCCTTGGTGATTCATAAAATTCAAGTCAGCAGCTATTGGCACTTTAAGAGTCAAAAAAGCAAATGCAGGCGACACAAAATTAATACCTGTGGCTCCTGATGATACAGGTGCATCTCAAAAAAAAATTTGTAACTTATTTCAAATATATTATTCATATAAAGTAAAATATTTCAAAAGTTTTTTTGTTTTAGTTTTAATGATTAGAGCTTACAGCTCATGAAAGTCAAAAATCCAGTATCTCAAAATATTAGAATATTTACATTTGAGATTCAAACACTTGGGAGAGCTTCACAAGGAGTGGCCTGAAGCTGGAGTCAGTGCATCAAGAGTCACCACTAGGGATGGGTATCGTTAAGATTTTAACGGTATTACTACTCTTACCGATACTGCTTATCGATCCGGTACTTTAACGGTATTCTTATCGGTACTTTTTGTTTTACTTTGTTTCTTTGTTCATATTCTTACAGTATCTTATCTTATGTATATAAAACACTAAAAATGCCTGCACTTCATCAATTTGTAAATGCACCAGTGTGCAGGTATTTTTAGTGTTTTATATACATAAGATAAGATACAGTAACGACATGAACAAAGAAACAAAGTAAAACAAACTGACAAATACAAGAAAACAAACACACAAACGAAATGAAATAAACAGTGCTTTCATTTTTCCATGAAGGTCTACTAATATTAATGTTCAGGTAAGTAATAGTTACAAAAGTAATCAAATGTAAATGAGCACTGCATAGTTTTCACTGTATGTACTGATAGATTTATGTTTATTAAAGCTATAACGTTGTTCAGATTAAGAGCTGTGGGTGATTTTCTCTTTGCATTTTGTTCTTTGATTAACATTGATGGCTCAAGCTCCAGTCTGATACTTTAAGACAATATACTGACACACATCGGATTTTCTCCCAACTGTTCTCGTCCACTTAAAACATAAAAGTGAAGACTCTCATAACCGGCCATTTTGACACATTGTGTGTGTATTTTTTGGCATATTTTTGTGTGTTATTTCGACGCGCCCGAAGCTCAAAGTGTACATTGCTTGTCCGTTTTGGAGCACGCCGCCGCGCAGGCACACGCGCGCACACACATTTCAGCCTGCTAGAAGAAATGCGGCTCTAATCCTTGGAAGCCAAAATCGAAAAAAAAAAAAAAATACTTAGCTTAATATAACAGCCACAGGCCTAAAGTGTGAGCAGATGTTTGAATAGTTGGTTCTCTCTTCTATCAATTAAACAGGACTTTCATGTTGCGTGTGCTGAAGCTCCTCGCGTGAGCGCGATCTGGCTTCTGAATTGCGCATAGCAAAAATGCATCATAGACAAATGTTTGAATATTATTGCACAAAAACAGCTGGCGACATTATTTATATATATATATATATATATATATATATATATATATATATAGAGAGAGAGAGAGCGAGAGAGAGAGAGAGAGGGAGCGCAACAATAAATGTATGTGTGTTTTCTTAATTTCTCCAATACCGACAGAAGTACCGATAACGTCAGAGCTTATCGATACTCCGGTCTTTCATAATTTAGCCCCGAGACCGATTTAATACCGAGTTTCGGTACCCATCCCTAGTCACCACGCTCAGACGTCTTCAGGAAAAGGGCTACCAAGCCACTTCTGAACCAGAGACAACGTCAGAAGCATTTTACCTGGGCTAAGGAGAAAAAGAACTGGACTGTTGCTCAGTGGTCCAAAGTTCTGTTTTCAGATAAAAAGTAAATGTTGCATTTCATTTGGAAATCAAGGTCTGGAGTCTGGAGGAAGACCGGAGGGGCACAGAATCTATGTTGCTTGAAGTCCAGTGTGAAGTTTCCACAGTCAGTGATGATTTGGGGTGCCGTGACGTCTGCTGGTGTTGGTCCATTGTGTTTTATTTAGTCCAATTAGGGGTGTGCGATATGACGATTTTTGATCGTGGACGATAAAAATGTCTCCACGATCTGCTTTTTAAGAAATATCGTAGTATCGCGCTACCGCGCACATTGTCAAATACAGTTCTGGCTCCTCCGTCTCTATATACTGTACAACACGACATACAGCAGTAGAGTTACTCAGACAGGACACTGCACTTATTCGCGATCGCAAAATTACATTATTTGCATACAAGCCTTGCTGGTTAAATGTTTAATTCGCGCGCTGGTCTGGCGTGCGCTTGTTCTGAGCGCATACACCTGAAGCACGCGCACTAAAACGCCTGTCTAACAGCGCCTGATTACTCAACTAAGTTATATTTTGCGCTAATACTGTCAAAACACACAAGGTTTACATACAGACTGAGTTGGTTATCTCTAAAATGAAAGTAAATAGTTAAGAGAGAAACGGATGCGTGCCTGTACTGTATATTAGATGCGTGCAGCTCTTAAAGGGACAGGACACTAAACGTGCTGTCGACTGTCATTAAAGGGATAGTTCACCCTAAAATTTAATTTCTGTCATTATTTACTCAGTGGAAAACCAAACAGTTGCTGGTCCACATTGACTTTCATAGTAGGAAAGAAAAATCCTATGGAAGTCACTGAGGACCAGCAACTGTTTGGTTTTCCACCTTCTTCAAAATAGCATTTATAAATGTTCAGCACAAGAAAGAAACTCATTCCGGTTTAAAACAACTTTTGAGTAAATGATGATATAAAAATACAACATTATGACAGAATTGACAGACAGATGACAGAATATTAATTTGTGGGGGAACTATTCATTTAACGTTAACAAAACAACAAAACGCAAAGAGAAAAATCACTCACTATTCTTGACTGAAAAACTTTAATACAGTTGCTTTAGGAATCAGTCTATGTAGTGTTTTATTTTTATATTTGTTCATTCAATTTCATTGAATGCTCTGCTAAATACACCTATTGTACCTGAAAATAAAGCACTGTTTGTTTTATTTGTATGTGTATTTGTAATGTGTATCTTTGTTCTTATTTTTTAATAAGAAAAATAAAATAATGACAAAGATTTTTTATCTTCGCCCACTTTGGCCTAAATATCTGCCATGCATCTTTGTCTTTCTAGTTTGGCTGTAATGCTCAGACAACTTGTAAAACCAAAATAGTAAAACTAACAAAGAATCGTGATAAAAATCGTGAATCGTGATATTTCTATAAAAAATCGTGATATGATATTTTTGCCATATCGCCCACCCCTAAGTCCAATGTTAATGCAGCCGTCTACCAGGAGATTTTTGAGCACTTTATGCTTCCATCTGCTGACAAGCTTTATGGAGATGCTGATTTCCTTTTCCAGGAGGACTTTAGCACCTACTACAGTGCTAAGTTGTTTGCTGACCATGATATTACTGTGCTTGATTGGCAAGCCAGCATGCCTGACCTGAACCCCATATGGAATCTATGGGATATTTTCAAGAGAAAGATGAGAAACAGTCGATCCAACAATACAGACGAGCTGAAGACTCAATAGTGCCTCAGCAGAGCCACAGACTGATCGCTTCCATGCCATTCCTCACTGATGCTGGAGTTTGTGCTAAAGGAGCCCCGACCAAGTATTGAGTGCAGAAATGAACATACTTTAAAGAACTTGAACTTTTCTGTTTTGCAAATCCTTTTTTTAAATTGATTTTAGGAAATATTCTAATATTTTGAGATACAGGATTTTTGACTTTCATGAGCTGTAAGCGCTAATGATCAAAATTAAAACAAAAAAACTTTTGAAATGTTTTACTTTACATGCAATGAATCTAGAATTTATGAAAGTTTCACTTTTTGAAATGTTACTTTTTTTTAAAACTTTTTCACAATATTAAAATCTTTTGAGATGCACCTGTATATTGAGGTCTTATGAAGCGAAATGATCAGTCTGTAGAGAAACTGAACATTATTTACAACATAATTACCTGTAATGCAGAGCCTCAGGCAAACGGTCTGGAGTGATGTATAGTTCGCAAAACAAATAATTCTTTCAAACCATTTCACCAAATCGGACTGAAGCATGTGAAACGGCTCGGGTTCGCGGCTCGGGCTGCACAGATCTACAAGTTACTCAATCAAAACACATTTTTCGGATGCCTGACAGTCACTCCATCTCGAAATGAGCCAAAATACCAGTGTACATGATCCTATGATGCTGGTTTTTGCTCTCTAGTTCCACCAACAGTCACTGAACTGAGGAAACAGTTCCGTTTGTTCACTTTATATGCTTTAGACATCCACGCTTTACATCATTATTGGTTGCTTTAATAATATAATTGCTTATATGTGATGTCATTGCATGATTGCATAAACAAACTAGTGAATTGAACAAGTTCATAGATGCGAACTATGCGAAAGAATCAGTTCACAAACTTTTTTTTTACCCATTTGCTCTGCATTACAGGAAATAATGTTGTGAAATGTGAATAATGTTCAGTTTCTTGCACAGACTGATCGTTTCGCTTCATAAGACCTCAATATATATATAGTCAGGAGTTCCCTGATATACTTTTTAAAAATTCTTAAAAACCAATAGCCGCTGAATTACATTATATGAATCATCAAAGACCATGGTTACAGCTAAAAATCTTCTTTACTGTTCAACCTCTTTGTTGGTCTGATGGTGAGTAAACTAACAGCAAATTTTCATTTTTGGGTGAACTATTCCTTTAACCGCTGCGTCACGGCTCAGATAATCGTATTGCTTTATCTCTACAAGATGCATTTTAAATGTACCTGTGGTTTTCTCATTATTCTTTGTTGTCATGGTGCATGTCGTCGTTTGTAAATATCTGGGGATTTTAAAATAGATTCTTCACCATGGCAGCATATGTGCTTGCGTAGTTTGCAAGAAAGCTGCAAATTTATTGTCCGCCCAGAGCCAGTGACATTTAGAATCTCATCCAAACAATTCAGTATGTTCACTTTTTATGGTTTGAACGTTATTGCTATCACAACAGAACCTCCGAAGACCCCTTTCTGACGCTCGCGATGCTTCCAGCATGGATTGCACTTTATTCGGAGAGTCACATGCATGCTCCCATTATTCCCACCTCTGGTTCTCTGCTGTCAATCTATTCTGTTATTAAATGTGCCCTGAACCATGTCTGTACTGCATCACTCTGCAAAATATAGTGTGTTACAGCGATAAAATTATTACATCCAAAATCTGATTGGAAAAGCCACGCTTGAGCTCTTATAGATGGTAAAATAGCCTATAAGTGCACACCTGTGACTGCACATTGATTCAATATTCATTTACCAAGTCTACATATCTGCAATATTAGGTACAGTCAGTTATTGTTAGAAGAAGTATTTAATATAATAATAATAATATATTCATTGGTCGAAGAAGTGATACATGTAATATTTAAAAAAAATATATAATAGCATTATTATTATTATTACTACGTGAAGCTAAAGTGTGATACAGAAAGTCCCAAAAAGTGTAGCACTGACTCAGAAACATCACTTTAATAATAATAATAATAATAATTATAAATTATTTGTTGAGAGAAGAGATTATTTTAATATTTTTAATACAATTATAACTATTATTATTATTATTTGACGCTGGAGCATATTTCTGAGCCACACTGTTACACTTTTTGGAACCTTTTTGTCTTAAAAATAGCAAACTTCACATTTAATATACTTTACAAATATTTTTTATGTTTTTTTGTAAAGTTAATTAATTATTACAAATTTTGTCTGTTTACAGTTTTATGCTACCTTTTCATATAATCAGTAAGATGCTTACAGTGATTTTTTTTTTTTTTTATAAAAACACCTCATAACAGTCATGTTGCCATTATTTATATAGCACTTTATACAGTAGAGATTGCTTCAAAGCAGCTTCACAGTGCTAAATAGGAAAGTAAAAGAATCAGTTATGCAGACTTCATTATAAAGGTTCGTTTCATTGAACAGTTTGAGTTTGCCTCTGCTATTAAGCAGCTCTGCAGTACTTGTGCCATTTACTTCAGTTCAGGTTGTTTTTCAATAGCATCAGTGCTGTCGATTCAATGATATTACGGAGTAATAAGTGTTAAAATGATTGTAATGCATCACCTTGAGGGGCTTGTTGGTTTAATTTGCCTCTTTCTTCATCTGTGCTCAGATATCGAGGCTCAGTACAGTCTAACTCGAGCTCAGCGAGTACGTGCGGCCATGTTCCCCGAGACGCTGGTGGAGGGAGAGACAGTGCTCACCTTGCAGAGCAATCCAGACCAGCCCACCAATGTGCAGAGACTGGCCGAGCCCTCGCAGCTCCTCAAAACAGCCATCGTCCATCTCATCAACTATCAGGATGACGCTGAGCTGGCCACTCGCGCCGTACCAGAGCTCACCAAACTGCTGGCCGACGAGGACCAGGTACCATGACAGAAGGGGAAATTAAAATATACGTACAATTATCACATTAAGTCTTTTCATTAAAAATAAAGACCTAAGACCAGGAATTGTGATAAAAGTGCTGAGCTGATATCTTGAATGATCTGGAGTAAAAGTACAAGTTTTGACTTGCTAGCTGTCATTCTCAAAGAATAAGATGGGGAGTGCATGTGATAAAATGAATTACCCTTTTCGTTTTGCAAGATGGGAAATAATCTCACAGGATGAACTAGAAATGTAGAAGGAGAAAGAGGGAATAAAGTGAAAAAAAGGACTGAAATGTGCAATATGATGTGAACAACAACTTTAGGATATGATCTATTTTCCAAGTTAAATTACTGGCTGCCGAGAGCATGCAACCATTGAAAGTCTAAAAATATTTTTAAATATTTTTCAATTTTTCTATTCATGCGGTGAGAATAATTTAGCATATTTTTGCATAATAACACTTTACAGTTTCTTATTTTGAGAACACATTTTCCAATTTTAAATACATTGAGCAATTTTAATACTATGAAGAGTCACCAGTTGTGAAATATGGTTCCTTAAAGGAATAGTTCACCCAAAAATTATTTACTGAACATTTATTCACCCTCAGGCCATCCAAGATGTAGATGAGTTCTTTTCATGGAGAGATTTGGAGAAATGTAGCATTACTCACTTACTAACCAGTGGATCCTCTGCAGTGAATGGGTGCCGTCAGAATGAGAGTCCAAACAGCTGATAAAAACATCACAATAATCCACACCACTCCAGTCCATCAATTAATGTCTTGTGAAGCGAATGTATGTAAGAAACAAATCCATCATTATGACCTTTTTTAACTTCCAACTGTTGCTTCCAGCTAAAGTACGAGTCGTCTATCCATAATATTGCTTTCTCGACTCTCATTCCGACGGCACCCATTCACTGCAGAGGATCCACTGCTGAGTAAGTAGGTTTCAAAAAGAAATAAACTCATTTACATAATAGACGGCCTGAAGGTAAGTACATTTTTAGCAAATTTAAAATTTTAGGTGAACTATTCCTTTAAATAAACTGTACATGATTAAACGGATATATCCAAATACCAGACTTGCTGCACAAAGTTTTTTTTGACATGCAAGCTTTTATTTTCCCATTGCAGGTGGTGGTAAATAAGGCAGCACTGATTGTGAACCAGCTTACGCGGAAGGAGGCGTCTCGCCGTGTGCTCATGCAGTCTACTCAGATGGTGTCGGCTGTGGTGAGGGCCATGCAGAACACCGGAGACCTGGAGACGGCCCGCTGCGCTGCCAGCATCCTGCACAGCCTCTCCCACCAGCGCGAGGGCCTGCTAGCCATCTTCAAATCGGGCGGCATCCCAGCACTAGTCCGCATGCTCAGGTCAGTGTATGCCTGAAGAGTTTGCACATCGTGTTTTACTTCTGTAATGTGACATATTTCCATGCCAGCCAGAATATAAGAAAAAAAATGTGTGGACTAAAACTATTAAGTAAAACATTACTTAATAAAATGTTAATTGTATCTTGAATCTTATTTTATTTCAGCCAGTTGGGAAGGTATAATTTTTATTTGAGTTTATCCGAAGAACTAAAACTGAAATAAAAATGAATAAACTAAATAGACATGAAAAAATTACTGAAACTAACTAAATTTAAAAAAAAAAAGAAAAAGAAAATGACAGTCTGTAACGGGGCGAATGAGACACGAGACGTGCGGATCCATTTGCAAGCTTTATTCAAAGGCGTGGTTACAAAACAAGCAAGGTTCATTCAGTGGCAAACAGGAACAACACAGGCAAGACAAAGAATCCTAGGGCAAGCGTGGGTCGACGATCGGCGAACAATATCCAACAGGGCAAGGCAAAGGGGTAAATCCAGGAAACACAGGCAAGAATCAAAACACTAGAAAACACACAAGGCAAGGCAAGACTATGATAACTACGTGGGCTCTGTAGAGTAGCTATCGCTAGCAGAGTGATATACGCTATACAATACTCGGCCAAGAGGAAGAGGAAGTCCATGGTTTATGTAGGGTGTGTGATCAGTGCAATCAGCTGTGTGTGTCGTCAGTGCAATGGATGATGGGAATTGTAGTCTGAGGTGGCGTGCAACAGTTAGCGTGGTGCAAGAGTCCATATGGTGAGCGAGTGACCTCTGGTGGTGAGTTAACGGAAGTTCATAGACCAGATTCATGACACAAACACATAGTAGCAAATACCAAATGTGTTTTTTATTTCTCTTGGTAAATATTAATATGTACTTGTTTCATGTGTATTATTTTAGGTTTTATTGACTGTATAATATATAATGTAATGACATAATAATATAATTGATTTTATTGTATATATAAAATCTATATTAAATATATAATAAATGTAATTAATATAACAAATATATTAAATTAATTATATTTACTTATTGATATATGATTGAATAATTAAATATTCTTATAACAAAACAGTAATTGTAAAGCATGAAATTGACTATTTCAACTAGATTTTTGCATTAAAATATCTACTTCATAAAAATCGCTGTTTGCTCCAAATTATGTTTTTATGTAAAATGATAAATATTAAAGCCATCTCAGAGAATTTAATATCAAAGGCTAATAAATATCACATTTTTATCTCTGAAAATGCAGATATCCAGTGTTGAATTATGTATCTGTGATATTAGATAAATGATGAATGACAGATGCTTTGCCGGTCTAATGCTTTCATGTTTTAATTAGTCCCTTGACTGTACATGGACAGACAAATGGTTTCGGTTGAATAGTGGCAAGCGTTTGATGGACGCTTGAAGTTCCCATGAGAGCCCTTAGACGGACCGTGCTAGATCATCACCAAACCAGCACTAACCAGCCTGGACTGGCATTGAAATTCATGCTGGTTTTAAGAAATCCTTCCGTTTCTGGTCTGGTCAACCTCCCGTTTTCTTTCCCCGTCATATTAAGCTTGGTGAGCGTGTTTAGCTCTTCTCTGATTGTGGTGCACATTAATTTGCACTGACTTCATTTCCTTACCTCTGGTGCATTTTGATGAACGCTGTGACTAAGCAATGCTAAAGCAGGACAGTGTGTCCATTTTCTGTATATGAAAGCTTCCACTGCACTGCAATGAGGGCTATAGCAGAGCTGTATTTTAGAGATATATTTGGACTGTGATGGGAAATTTACTCTGTCAGAAAGCCCATTTGCAGCAGATGTTGAGATAATAGAGTAGAGCAGGATCTTTATGACCATGCATCCAGGGCCGCTGCAACTTTGACACGGTATCACCATATTAAGTTACAGGGACAGTCTGCTCGCTGCAGTCTGTAGTTAAATGTCTTGCTCAAGGATGATATCTTAAAGATTGCTGCATGCAACAGCTTTGATAGCAGTCTAGATGTTGTGAATTCTCTGGTGTGAAAACACTCTTTTATGCTATAGTTTAATATGCACAGACGACTGGAAGCAAGCTATTTGTAGGCTGGTTTTTCTGTAGCTCTGTGAAAACATTGCTGTAAAACATCCTGATGGCAGGACTGTGTGTTTTTCTGCTAATTCTCTAATCGAGAACAGTCTAATTTGCACTGTAACTGTAAAAGTAAATGTAAACAATAAATATATAGTACTTTTCACATTGTTTTCAAACCGAGGACCGGGAGACTGGGGAAAATTCTGCGCAAAGAATATTAACAAATGCATTTAAATGGTATGAAATATAAAGCAAAAATGTAATTGTTATTGAACATTATTATATTCTAATTTCTATAATAACAATATATAATTGTATATAATAATATATAACAATATAGTGATTATTTATTTGAATAATAAATAGTATTTCATTTTATATAATATTTAATCATTAATAATAATCATTATTGTACAGTATTAATAGTAATGTCCATCTCATCTCATGTTAATTTGTTTTTATTATATAATCTATAATGATATCTTTAATAAAAATGTTTAATTTTGATGTTTTATTTTAAATAATAAACCAATTTTATTTATTCTTAATAGTTAATAAATAATAATAATAATCAGTATAATTGTATTAATAATAATGTTCATCTTTCCTTCCCCACATTGCGAAAAAGGATACATTTCTATTCTATTCTATTCTCTGTAAAATTATAATTTTGATATACTATTTATTTTCTATAATAAAAAATATTTATTAAAAATGAAAAATAAGAAGTATACTTGTATTATGTATTAATAATAATGTAGGCTATTATTAATCATTTTCATCTTTTGTTCCTTCCATGTTTTCAAGAATTGAATTTGTGTTGTATCATTCAACCATCGCCTTTTTTTAAGCAAACAATACATAATTAACTTTTTTAACCTTTTTTTAGTAAATGATACATAATTAACTTGGTAGTAAATATTTTTCAGATAATATTTTAATAACTTGTTTTTCAGCAACATATGATATGAAAGCTAATGAAAGCTTATATTTGAGGAATTGTGTCTCTCGCACAGGGATCATCATATATGGTGGTTCTGTGTGTTAAAATCTGTATGATTTAGAAAATGTTACAAATGCTCTATTCTTTCTTCAGTTCCCCTATGGAGTCAGTGCTGTTCTACGCCATTACCACGTTACACAACCTGTTACTGCACCAGGAGGGAGCCAAGATGGCGGTGCGTCTGGCCGATGGACTGCAACGGATGGTCCCTCTTCTGAAAAAAACCAACCCCAAGTTCCTGGCCATCACCACAGACTGCCTGCAGCTGCTGTCTTACGGCAATCAGGAGAGCAAGGTGTCATAGCATCACTAAACTTGAAGACTTACAGGGTGCTTGCATAGAGTATATTTTAGCCTTAATCTGTGTGTTTTTTTTTCTCTTTCCACAGTTGATCATCCTGGCAAACGGTGGGCCAGAAAGTTTGGTGTTCATTATGAGAAACTACAACTATGAGAAGCTCCTGTGGACCACCAGCAGAGTCCTGAAGGTGCTTTCTGTCTGTCCAAGCAACAAGCCGGCTATTGTTGACGCTGGTGAGTGAATGTGTGTGTTACATTCTTCTTTTTACTCTTTTTTTTTCCCCCTTTGTTTCACATTTATGAATTTAGACCCTAGAGGAATATTCTTATCTCTTTTCTTTCATTCCCAAGTACTGTTCTCTTGGGCGTTTTTGTATAATTTCTCTTTAATATCGCAATCTCCTTCTCATTTTGTCTGAGGATGTTGGAGGCTTTTTGCATATTTTCCCCACTTTTGGGGAACTTTTACAGTCATTCATGATTATTACATTATTAAGTATTTCTGAGATTGCTACGGATGATTTCCATTTGTTTTTCATGTAACAATTTATAAAAAAAAATCAAATTAACCATTATACACTTCGGGGTTGGTAAGATGTTTTTGAAAGAAGTCTCTTAAGCTCACCATAGCTGTATTTGTTTTGAGCAAAAATACATTAAGAACAGTATTATTCTGAAATATTTTTACAATTTAAGCTGTTACTGTTTTGAATATATTTTTAAATGTAATTCATTCCTGTGACACAAAGCTGAATTTTCACTCCAGTCTTCAGCGTCACGTTCCTGATTCAGAAATCATTCTAATATGATCTTTTGTAATGTCTTTAATGCCACTTTTGATCTTGCTGAATAAAAGCATTATTTGAAAAAAACCAAAAAACAACACTAACCCCATAGTTTTGGAAAAACCTTGATTTGCAAATCAATGGCTGATTCAACTTTATGAGCTTCTTTGCACAGCATGGCCAGAAATCACTACAAAATTGCTGTAACGTTTCTTTTTATTACTGTTCCTTGTCTAATATTTTCAAGTGTTTATGACCATGAAAGAGAGTGGAGAGTGCCAAATATTTTGGCGGAGAGAAGGGAAATGGGATTGGGACACATTACAAGCCAAACTTGAATCTGCATCATGAACACCATGACTGGACATATCAGCAGCATGTGTGTTAAACCGCTAAATTAGAGTCTCAACAATACATGATTTAGCTATTGAACTCAACTCAAGTAGATTTTCCATTAAAACTAATATTACTGGTGCAGTTTATGTAAAAGCCCACCTTTATCAAACCCGCCTGTAAGGACTGCTTCACGGCAGTCATGCCGTCGCTGTATGATATTACTTTATTAACGCTGACCTTTCAGCGAATGAATACTTAGATATACAACGACAAAGGTTGCGAGACTAAAATATCTCACTCTATCGTGCCTGCCAGAGCTGATCTCATAAAAGTCTTCACAGTTATGGCATCTTCCCATATGAGGCTTCAACGCTCATCTTTAGAAAGCGCCGAGGATCAGGTAGTTACAACACTGGATGAGAGGCAGTTTTCAAGGATGTCTCCTAATCTCCTTCCCACTTTTTATCTTCCTAAAACATGTGGCTTTTAGTTTATCTGCACAGACTCCAAAATACATTTATCCCTTTGGCAGACAATAGCTAATCCATGGAGAAATACAGCCTTCTTCTTCTTAGAGCAGGTTGTGTAGCTGGGTAGTTTTGTCCTTTCTTCTTTTTTTGTGGCTAAGTCCGATAAATATGGACTCTAAGCCTTTTTCTCTCCATTTGGCAGGAGGTATGCAGGCTCTCGGCCAACATCTCACAGGTTCGAGTCAGCGTCTGACACAGAACTGCCTGTGGACCCTGAGGAATCTCTCTGACGCTGCAACCAAGCAGGTAAAACGAGCTGTTTCAGTCTGTAGACCGTATGTTTGTTACAATGCTGCACTGAACTTAAAGGGACAGTTCACCCAAAAAATACAAATTTACTGTGTTTACTCACCCTCAGGCTATCCAGGATGTAGGTGACTTTTTTCCTTCAGTAGAACAGTAAAGCAGATTTGGTTAGACTTTATTTTAAGGTGTCCTTGTTACAGTTTAATTATTACGACGGCGTTTTAGTGCCACGTTAAAAAATTAAAAAATCTAAAATTACGAGATTAAAGTCATAATCTTTCGAGAATAAAGGCGAAATAAAATGAGAATAAAGTTGAAATGTTCCAAGAATGAAGATTAAAGTTATAATATGAGATATTCTAGCCTTTTGCACATGCAAATGGCCCGGATTGGGAGCACCGGCAGATATTCCAAAGTGTCAGCTTTCAAAATCTGTCAGTTTTATAGCGAAATACAAACAATATGCATATTATATTTTTCACACTCTTTAATGTGGCGTGACAGATCGCTGTATTCGCTTCAGTTTAAGCGGCATGTGAGTCAATCATCTTTCCGATTCCAATAATGAGACGTTATTTTCATTATAAATTAGGCTATACTGTTTTTTTCATGCCTTCTGTTCCTTCACTTTTAAATCTTGCTATAAACTTGAAATAAAGAGGAAAAACATATTTATCATTTGTATTTCATGATAAAACTGACAGAATTTGAAAGCTGTGTTTTTAAAAGCAACAAGGCACAAAATTATTGCGATTACTGTGTGGCTGGCGTGCTACAAACAATGAATGGAAGACGTTAAATATTATGTCCAATCATTTACTGTATTATACCATGAATCAAACAGTTTCTGAATAGTCACAAGCCTATAGGCCTACAGCTAATAACTCAGAAAAGAAAACAATATAAGAAAACAACAGGCTACATCTGAGGAATGAAAGTTTGGACGCCACAGACGTTTTTCGGAGTAGGTGGTGGAATTTTCACAAAGAAATCAGTGTTGAATTGATTCCCATAAATACAGCGATCTGATCATTAAAGAGCTTGAAAAACACATTATTGTAAGACGCATAATTTGCGTTTCGCTATAAAACTGATTTTGAAAGCTGCAGACTTTGTTTTATAGCCTATTAAAAGTACCAAAAGCACAAATCTGATTGCTATTGTGTCGTGGTGATGGCGCAGTGGATAAGACACATGCCTTTGGTGTGAGAGACCCGGGTTCGAATCCACTGTGAGACACCAATGTGTCCCTGAGCAAGACACTTAACCCCCTAGTTGCTCCAGAGGCGTGCGACCTCTGACATATATAGCAATTGTAAGTCGCTTTGGATAAAAGCGTCAGCTAAATGAATAAATGTTAAAAAAATGTTAGTTATTGGGTGGCTGGCGCACTACAAATAATGAGTGCAATGGAAGACATGAAATATTATTTCCAAGCATACTGTCCCCGCGAATATGACACATGGGATGATTTCTGCTAATAATCCCACATATTGTAATGTATTAAAAAAGGGTTAAATAAGAGAGCTACTATGGCGCCCCCCAAAAGAATGTTGATTGAGTGTGTGAGCTGATGTTACAATAAAAATTTGTTCCTCTTCAGTCTGTTAATAAATATCATATTCTTGATATTAAGCTGTTTCTGCGAGTCCTTAAAATTGACTCTTCCTCATCCCAGTAAAATGATGTGGCCTGAATCCTCCTAAATTCCGGTGGCCTGGCAACTTCTCCCTCTGCTCCCAATCCAGGCCATTTGCATGCGCAATAGGCTATACTCTCAAGATATTATAACTTTAATTTCTACGATTTAAATTCTCAAAACATTTTGACTTTATTCTCATAGTATTTCGACTTTTATTCTCAAAATATTACGACTTTAATCTCGTAATCTTAGATTTTTCTTTTTTTTTTCTTAATGTGGCACTAAAACGCCGTTGTAAATTATACATTTAAGTACTGAGTAATATTAATTAACCACATGTACTTACTATATGGTTAGGGTTTGGGTTAGGGTTACTTGCATGCAATTATGCATAATTTATAATATAATATAATTTATAATAGTAAGTACATATAACGTGTAACAAGGACACCTTAAAATAAAATGTCACGCATATTTTTTTAGCTGAAACCGTGGTCCTTGGTGATTCATAAAATGCAAGTGGTTGGTTTTTGAAAATAAAAAAAGCATGTCAAGGAACACAAAATGAATACCCATGGCTCCTGATGATATATTGAGGTCTTATGAAGCGAAATGATCGGTCTGGGCTAGAAACTGAACATTATTTACAACACAATAACCTGTTATCCAGAGCCTCAGTCCAGAGTGATGTTAGGTCTGCGAAAGAATCATTCTGTTGAACAGGTTCTTTTTAATGAACCGGTTGAACCAGTTCACCAAATCGGACTGAACCATCTAAAACAGTCTCGAGCAGCACAGATCTACAAGTTACTCAATCAAAACTCACTTTCGGACACCTTACAGTCAGTCCAACTCAAAATGAGCCAACATACTGTCCTATATGATCCTATGATGCTGATTTTTGCTGACTCATTCAGCGCTCCAGTTCCTCCAACAGTCAGTGAACTGAGGAATCAGATCAGACTCGGACCAAAGACCAATGAGCCGCTGATATGTGCATGTGTGAATCCAGCACTTAAATAAAGGGCCAAAATGAATGTTTTTATGGTTTCTCTTTGTTTGTGTAAATCGTTGAAGACTAGTTTATTCACTTTATGTGCTTTAGACATATAAAACATCCTTGTTTCATTTCATTATTGGGTGTTTTAATAATATAATTCTGTATACATTACATCATTGTGTGATTACAAAACGAACTGGAGAATCAGTTATTTGAACCAGCAACAAACTGAAACGTCTGAAAGAACCAGTTTGTGGAAAATAATCAAATTTCCCCATTTGCCTGAGGCTCTGGATTACAGGTAATAATGTTGTAAATAATGTTCAGTTTCTTGCACAGACTGATCATTTTGCTTCATAAGACCTCAATTGTCAGGAGCCACGGGTATTACTTTTGCGTTCCTTGATATGCTTTTATTTATTCTTAAAAACCAGCAGCCGCTGACTTGCATTTTATGAATCACCAAGGACCACGGTTTCAGCTAAAAATGCTATTCTCTACTATTTTTCTGAAGAAAAAAAGTCACCTACAACTTGGATGGCCTGAGGGATAGTTCACCAAAAAATTTAAATTCTGTAATTAACAACACACCCTCAAGTCGTTCCAAACTCCTTCATTCATTTTAATTTCTAATGCTTTTATAGTTCAGGCGACTTGTGGTTTTCATAATTGTTCCTCACCTCCACAAAATGTGTCCCTCATCACTGCTTCTCAGAATTCAGTGGCCCAGAAAATGCACATTTAATGATAAACAGGTTATCATTTTCGCCCTTATTATTAAATTCAAGGAACAAAAACAACTATTAGCGGCCGAGTCTCCTTCTGCTCGCACCGAAAGTGTGTAGAATTTAAACGTGTTGAGCAGTCTGTCTCTAATCCTTCACAAACTCGCGTACTATCTTATCTGGTTCTTTCACTGCCTTTCCTCTTTCATTCGTTTCTTATCTCAGTCTCATCCTCTTCTATCATGTCTTTCATTTGTGATAATTAGCTGTTATGACTGCCTGATTCTTGAAATATCGTGTTTTTATGTAAATCTTTTGCACTCTCACTGATCATTTATGATGTATTAAAAAGGTGAATGATAAAAGACTATTCTGGGTTCAGTACAAGTTTAACTCAGTTGACAGTTTTTGTGGCTTGATGTTGATAACCTCAAAAATGATTTCACTTGTCCCTCTTTTTCTTTAAAAAAGGCAAAAATCTGGATCACTTGCAATGGATGTGAATGAAGCTAGTTTGTAAACATTGAAACATTCAGTATTTTAATAGTATAGCCACAAGATGTACTGGAAATAAAATGCATGTTAACAGAGAAATAAATTAATACTTTCATTCAGCAATGATGCATTAAATTGATCAAAAGTAAAAGTAAAGATATGTATAATGTTACAAAATATTTATATTTTTAAATAAATGCTGTTCTTTTGAATTTTCTGTTCATCATAGAATCCTCAAGAAAATTACATTTTCACAAAAATGTCAAATCAGCATATTGAATGATTTCTGAAGGATCATGTGACACTGAAGTCTGGAGTAATGATGCTGAAAATTCAGCTTTGCATCATAGGAATAAATTACATCTTAAATTATATTCAAATATAAAACTGTTATTTTAAATTATTATAATATTTCGCTGTATAAATAGAAAACGTTACTTGATAAATATGAACTGAAATAAAATAAAACATAAGAAACTCAAACTTTGTTTTCAGCTAGTTGCCAAAGCAACATTTCTAATTTTTATTAAGTTTATCTTGATATTCTAAAATAACTAAAACTAAAACTGAAATAAAAAATAATAAAAAAATAATAAAAAGTATGTGGAAAATAAATAAACAAAAAATAAGAAACTGATAAACTAATAACTAATAAAAAAAATTACAAAAACACAACAAAAATTAACTACCGTGAAAATGGAAAATACAACAAAATACAAAAATGTGTATATATATATATATACAGTATATAATGTATAATACAATAATACATACTATAATACACTAATATATAAAAATACAATAATGAAAACTAACTTAAATAATAACATATAACTAACTATTAAAAAATGTCAAAAACACAGTATTACAAAAAAATAAAAAATGAAAATGGAAAATACAATAAAAAAACAAAAAAAATCAGACCCAGTCTTGTTTGATCTCCACACAGGAAGGTCTGGACGGTCTCCTGCAGATCTTGGTGAGCCAGCTGGGCTCAGATGATGTGAACATGCTGACCTGCGCTACTGGCATCCTGTCAAACCTCACCTGCAACAACGCGCGCAACAAAGCCCTGGTCACCCAGAGCGGCGGGGTGGAGGCGCTCATTCACGCCGTGCTGCGGGCCGGAGAAAAGGAGGACGTGGCCGAGCCGGCCGTCTGCGCCCTGCGTCATCTCACGAGCCGCCACCCCGATGCAGAGCTGGCCCAGAATGCAGTGCGTCTGCACTACGGCATCCCCGCCATCACCAAACTCTTGGGCCAGCCGCACTATTGGCCTGTGGTAAAGGTCTGTATGTGTTATTTAATGTGTGTGTGTGTCTGAAGAGCTGCAAATTTGAAAGTCCTCTCCACCGTTTAAATTTAAAGGTCAGATTTGAATCGTTTTGGGGCAGTTCTTGTGCGCCTTTGATGTGGAAGAACACTGAGACCTGCCTCTCGTGTTAAGCTGATTTGCTGCCGGATCTTAGTCATTGAGCGACACTCCTACGCTCCTCTGGGGCCTCGGCGTAATTTTGAGGACACTAGCTGGAACAATAAAAGAGCCCTCCAGCATCATATGCAAGGAGCTGCTGCCATACACAGACTGAGAGCTGTAAATCCCTGTATCAGGATGCCTGAAATAATTTTGTGTTATATAATTAAAATTATGAAGGTGAGGAAGTGAGGACAAAGAAAGAAAGGACAGTCACACTGATAGTTTTTTGGTAGTAAAAAGTCATCAGGAGTCAATGATTTTCAAGGAAAGTTGAGCAACAGAGACCATTGGTTATGTAATAAAATTTAGTAGAACTTAACTTTATGCAAATATTATGGTTCTACCAATGATGTGCTTTTGGGGCGGGACTCTCTGTATCAAGGCCAAAGGTGACGGGGGAGTGTTCAGGCACTTTAAAAAAAAGTGTGTGTGTGTGTATTTATATATATGAAATATTGAAGAAATGTTTCTTGAGCAGCAAATCAGCATATTAGAATGATTTCTGAAGGATCATGTGACACTGGAGACTGGAGTAATGATGCTGAAAATTCAGCTTTGCATCACAGCAATAAATTACATTTGAAAATATATTCAAATAGATAACAGTTATTTAATTTGTCATAATATTTCACAATATTACTGTTTATACTATAGTTTTGATCAAATAAATGAAGTCTTGGTAAACATTAGAGATTTCTTTGAAAAACATTTAAAAATCTTACCAACCTCAAACTTTTGAACAGTAGTGTATTACATTCCAAACCTTTGCCCTTAATATTTGAACATTTGAATATAAAAATTAAGCATTGCAGATGGTCAGTTTTCCTTTGCACTTCTAAAACAACTATCACATGCAGTAACCAACCAATTTCTTTTTTTATCTTGTTGATGCCTCCATGCTAGTCGAAGCCCTTGAAGCTTGGGGAAATCAGGAAGGTCGTGGTGGATGTAATTGACTGTCCTCGGCTTTCTGATTTGTGGTGGGCCGGACTCTGATTGTCTCTCTCTGGGCACGGGCTCCCGGCACGCATGATCTCCCGCTTAATCGTATCAGATCGCTGGAGCAGAATCGTGTGTGTGTGTGTGTGTGTGTGTGTGTGCTGTGTTATGTCCGACACGTGTGATTTCTAACAAAATCAACCTGGCCGAATAGGAGATCTTGAAAATATAAGCGTTTGCATTGATTATGTACTCAGCTGTTTTGTGTTGCTCTCCGCTGTGGTGCATTCAGTGATTTGTTTGTGTAGATGTTGTGCTGAGCAATACAGTAGTGCTTTTAGACTTATATTGACAGCATCAAACCGCAATGTTTTTACATTTTCTCTGTCATTGCCGTTGTTGAAATGCAGTCAGGCATTACTGTATTGCTTAAATGAAAATGTCCAATAAAAGGTATATTAACAAGATGATGTGAGAACTGAGAAATGTTAAGCGGCTAATGCGATCTCAACAGGTCTGTCTAAAAACCAAATTGCTTTTATTTAGTTTACTGATATAACTTAATCTCATATGCATGTACATAATTTGACACATTTTTCAATAGCACTATTCAACTTTTTTTTTCAGCTGTAAAATATTTTAAATGTGGAAAACTACTCAGTACGCCTTTAAATAATGCAGGAAACCATGAGAGACAGATCGTACTAAGAAAGAAAAAGCACAAAGGAGATCTTTTTAATATAGTTTTTTCATTTTCAGTTTTGGGATTTGGAGAGATGTTCACTTAGGCCTACTTTTTATACTTTGCTTGCTATTTTTCTCAACAACATCTTAAACTGTACTAAGATTTGCAAAGATACCAAAGTCAAGTCACATGTCAAAATGAAATCAAACATTTTTCATAGAATTCTTATAAAAGCAAATTATCTGAGCTATTCTATTCAAATTAATTGTTTTCATTGCTTTATTTTCACTTTAATGTCATTTTCTTTAAAGGCATTTTAGGAAAACATCAGATAACGATGATATTTAAATGAAACGGAGATCTTTTTTTTTAAAGCAACAGGACAGTTTTTTAATTATTTTTTGATATTTAGCTTTTTATACCTTGCCTCTCATTTTATTTTTTGTTTTGTTGTGATTTATTTTAAATTATTTTCAAATGAATTTTTTTTTTAACTAGCATAATAAAGCAATAGCAATACATAAAAAATACACTAACAAATAGGTTCATGACAATTTTCTGAACAGTACTTAATTATATGCATTTTTTGCACTGCGATTAAAAGTCAAGTATCTTAATAAGAACTTTGTTGAAATTCTTCTAAAACCAAATTAATGAATACTTTTCTAGTAATATAGTTGTAGCTTAAGTATTGTAGTAGTGTGGCCCAATGTTATGCAATTTATAACATTTAGAACCAGAACTATTTATTTTATAACGTCTTTTATGTAGAAACCAGAAAACAGTTCAACAGTTTTACAAATGGAATTGATGCTGTAGTGGATGGGTGGAGAGAACAGAGCACTAATGCAACACACATGAGATCCCAATGTGTGGAATGCATTGCATCATGGTTATTTGGAGGCGTTTTCAGCACTTGACATGGCTTGTCGTCCCACCCTGCGGAGATCTGCTCTATCAGCCGGCGTTCTCTAATCAGCAGAGGAACATTGTTGACTAATGATGCGTTATGAAGGAGGCCGTATGAAATTAAGCATTTATACAGCGCTCTTGGTGCACAGATGGTTAGGCAGAAGTAAAATGACAAACACTTTGCATCAATGCATGACATTTCTCTGAACTATATTGTGGAGTGACATACAGGTGATTTCACAGACAAAGACTCGCATGTGCATCGGTGCATCCATAAACGTTTGAGGCTGCATTCAGTCTCACATCAAGCCTCAACCTAAACTTTGTATTCAGCTCAAATTTGTAATTAAAAAAGCATTATTGCTGCAAGTAACATCGCTCGGTTGCCATCATGTTGATGTCGGTGCCTGGCTTTGAGTCGACAGTCAGCACTTTAGGATTTACAAGAGTGAGTCACTTGTTAAAGATGATGAAAGCTTTGAGGAATGGACTTACAATGAGCTGCACAATGATGAATTCGCAAAACAATTGAGTTTAGGTTCAGATTATGTCTTTTTGAAAAGGTACGGCGCCACAAAATTGGGGCACGGTGCATTGTGTTTATGAGACTTTAGCTAAATCATCACAAAGGAGATCTTTTTCAAAATATTTTTTCATAGGCCACAATAAGATTCATAGGATAGCAAGTGTTTGAATTTCGAGAGACATTTACTTGTTTTTCATACCTTGCTTCTCAGATTTTTCTCATGAACTGTGATCAGCTTTGCCAAAATACAAAGACTAAATTTCTGATTAAATTATTCACAATTATCTGAGCGATTTCAATGTTTTTACTTACTATTTTTTAGGCATTTTTAGAAAAATCATTAGCTAAAGGTCATGTTTCTATGATTTTCATAATATACTTCATTATATTTCAATATGAACTCATCAAAATTCACATCAAAATCTTCCAGAACCAAATTATCTGAGATAATCTGTTCCATTTATTTATTTATGATATTCAGATTAAACATATCAAACTTTTATTTAGAGCATTTTTTTTATTATTAATTTTGCAATCACAATATTGTATTTCAATTATTAGAACTATTAAAAATTTCACATCAAATTCTGAACTATTTTGTCTTATTTATTGTTTGCTCGTTTGTTTGTGTATTTAAACTGTGATTTTTTTTGTATTAAAAGTTTGATTTAATTTGTTTATTTTCTCTGTGTTGAGCATTTAAAAACATCAGCTAAAGGTGATATTTAAAATATATATATTTCAATATAATCTCATCAAATTTTACATCAAATTTTTCAAAAAACTAAATATTTATTTATTAATTTAAATTATATTCAACACATTTTTATATTCAGCAATTTTTATTAACTTTGGAAACCACTGCATTAATCCATTTGTGAGCATATGAAAGCATTAAGAAAATACAACAGTAAACAGTAGTTAATTATATGCTTTTTTCGCACTGTAGGCCACAGTGGGCTTGATTCGTAACTTGGCCCTGTGTCCGGCCAATCAGGCGCCTCTGAGAGAATCTGGGACAATCCCTCGACTGGTCAACCTGCTATTGAAAGCTCATCAGGAAACTCAAAGACACGGCTCAGGGGCCCAGCAGACCTATCAGGTGCGTTTGGAGCTTTTTATACCTGTGCATGAATTCTTCATATATCCTCTTTATTCACCCTCAAAGGGAGGTCAAAATACAATCCAATTATTATCAAGGTCCCAGTCTTTGGCATAGACCAGGTCCCTTAGTATTATAGTTAATGTTTTCTTCACACTTTTACATTTTTTTTCACAGGATGGCGTGCGAATGGAGGAGATCGTGGAAGGCTGTACAGGCGCTTTGCATATACTGGCCAGAGATCCCATCAACCGAGGGGAGATCGCCAGCATGCAGACCATTCCTCTGTTTGTGCAAGTACTGAACCAACTTATGGCAGTCCTGGCAGTGAAAGCGGTTCATCTGTGTGTGTGTGTGTGTGTGTGTGTGTGTTGTGATGTGTGGGTGTTGCGGGCGATGACTGCCGCTGTCGCATGTGTGTGTTTGTCTGTGTTTATATATTACGCTACCAGTGTCGGTGAAGCTGCATTTAATTCTTATTTTTTTTTAAGTACAGTCAAGCTACTCGTTTGAAAAAGTATTTAGCTATGCAACAAGCAAAAAAAAAAAACTTAAGGGTGTGATATATTTTCAAAATACATAACTATCAGATGATAACTTTTGTGTTTAAAGACACATTTTTCTGGCACAACAACAAGCAATTTGAGAGGGGTCCTAGTATTAAATTTGTAGAGATACATACTAATTAATAAAGTCAAATTTATATCATGTATATAGAATAAAACATAATGATAAAAAATAGTATTTAATAAAATATTTCACAAAAAAAAAAGATTAAACTGAAAGCTAAAAAGACTTATGTCCAGTGCTATAGCGTTTATTTTGAATATTACATAAATTGTTTATATACTACATTTACTATTTACTTTTTATTTACTACAGTATTTATTATGATAGTATACTATACTACACATACTATATACTATAGTACACTTTATTATTATAGCATACTATATACCTTGTTATTGTATTTATTTATTTCAATTGACTTTATTATATTTTCATTTTTAGTTGTAATTTTAGTTTTTATTAATAGTATTTTTATGAAATAGTAATGTAGTAGCATTTTGTTGCTATTTTTTGGGAGAATTAGCTTGATACTGAAAAAGCGACAGTTTTAAATGTCACAATACTGAAAAATACTGTGAGTATTGTCACTAATTTTATTCGCTTCCCAAAACACTGTGCATTATGCTACAGTTACTTCAGTACATGCTTTTGTACAAAGTAACTTAAAAAATAGGAAAGATTTACATAAGATGTGCAAGACTGTTTAGAAAATTACAACCTTGTAATGAGATGTAGATGTTGATAAAGCAGTAGTGAAACAACAGAGATGAGTTTTTTATGTGTATAACCCCTCTCGTTCTTTGACTTCCTCTTTCCTGTTAGCTTCTGTACTCCTACGTGGAGAACATAAAGCGTGTGTCCGCTGGTGTTTTGTGTGAACTGGCTGTAGATAAGCAGTCTGCCGAGATGATCGACGCAGAAGGAGCATCTGCACCTCTAATGGAGCTCCTGCACTCTCCCAATGAGGGGATTGGTGAGTGATGCACATCGAGACAAAGTTTAACGCCACACCTCAATACGGCAAGCTGTTTTAACATTTAATGTATAAAACATTCTAGAAAAGCACATTGTTTAGTTGTTATTATGACTACACAAATAAATGTAGCCCCTTTGCAGTTTCAAACAATGCCTTATTCTTATCTGTATTTTTTACTTCTTTTCATGGTCATCAAGAATAAACGTGACAGCACCAGTGCGGTCTTCGACCCCAGGGGGTTAAATAGATACTAGTAGTTACTTATTACATACTAGTATTTTTTCTTTAGATACTAGCTCTTATTATTAGATACTAGTATTAAATTGGTACTTTTTTGATTAGCTTCTAGTTCTTCTTCAATAGATATTAGCACACATTTATTAGATACTAGTACTTACTCCAAATGTTCCTAGTATGTTTTTTTTTTTTTTTTTTACTAGTAAAGCTTTTAAATGAACTCTTTTGTGGCCATTCTGACTAGTCGTAAGACAAGTTAAAAAGCAGATGTGACTAGTATAATAAGATTTTTTTTACCAGTAACAATTACAAAAGGTGCTACTACCTAATGAACAACTACTATCTGTTAAATAGTAGCTAGTGTCTAATGAAAAGTGATAGTATTTAATAAATAAGTACTAGTACATAATGAATACTTACTAGTAATATTGAAAAAGATATGAGTCACTATTTTAATACATGCTTTTGAGAACTGAGTAGTTAATATATGAATATATGAACAGATCCCCATGGAAGTCAATGGTAATAATTTGAAATGTGTTACTAGTAACAGTGGTTACCAATAGTTACTAATCTCTATTGAAATAATTGCAATTATCTAATAAATAAGAAATGAATCAGACCTAGTATTTTTAATAGGGGTGTGTCAGTACACAAACATGACGGTTCGGTACGTACCTCTGTTTTGACGTCACAGTTCGGTATGGTTTTGGTACAGCAGGAGGGAAAAAACTAAACATTTTTTAATTAAACAATGGGTTACTGAACAAATTGCTTTTTCTTTAAATAAATTCTATTACAATTAATTTTTCCTAGGGATAAAAATCCATTTCAGCTCCTGCTCTAAATCATAACAACAGAGCCCAAACATAAATTCAATTTCTATTTATTTTTAGCTATAATAATCAACACTCAAATTAAAAATGTGTATGCAAACATGTAAACTGCACATAATGCAGTTTTTAAATTAACGTCTAAATGATAAAATTTAAATTTTTTTGTTGAAATACAATAATAACCCAGTGGCTTTCATAACTTGTTTCATAAAAGATTTATCTAAACATAAATTTAAATAATTAAGACATCACTAACAGGTAAAGTAAAATATAATGAAGTATATAGTCTTAATATCCCTCAAAATGTTCTTCTCTAGACTTCATTTCTCTAGCAAATAATGAGCTGGGAAAACTGATGAGTTGCCTGTGGTAAATGAAATGCTACAGTACATTTTGTTTACAAGCTGTTTTGTTGACGTCTTTCCACGATTGAAACACTGATTGAGTGATTATGTTATATGTTCATTAATGTTTATGTTAAAACTAGTAATAAAGAGGTAAGAGATTATCTTGCCAATGCTCTCACTCGCGCTTCGCTCTGATAAGGCTTCTATACAGCGATTTGTTGTGCCACATCAAAATACACCAAAATGGCATGTATTGTCTGAATTTCCTGAAAAAATTTAATGATTTGTTCGGTACACACCACCGATATATACATGTACCGTTACACCCCTAATCTTTAAAAACGTAATAGTATCTAAAGATTAAGCACTAGTGGCTAAAGAATACATACTAGTAACAATTGAATAAGTACAAGTACTTAATGGAATAGATACTAGTAGCTAAAAAATAAGTACTAGTACCATTAAAATAGATACTTGTATGTTTTAAAGATTAAATGTTAAAACAGCTTGCCATACCTCATGACTAATTCCATAAGTGTCACTCTTTGTTGTTAAAACACAGAAAAGAGCCATATGCCATTGGACAGATCATAGTTTGTACTGTGCAAACCTTCCCTCTCATTTTGCATCACACTCCAAGAGGAAATACTGTAAGCTGATACAGAAAACTGACATCTCTGAGTTCTTCTGTTTACAGTATCACACCAGCAGCTTTCATAAACCACCAACACTGCTAATGACAGTCTGTGGTAGACAAACACTGTCAGAGATGTCGCAGAATGTCGTTATGTTGACTTTGGTACCACACTTCAATATAGAAAAGGAGCCGAACACACAAGAGACCACAAGTTTTCAAGTGAATCCTCAGCTCGACACTTGGTTTCTCACGTAACGTGTAAAATGGCTTTTAGTCTCACAAGTTGAAATTTTCACTTTCAGGAATACATTTGGGCAATAGTATAGACTAATCTGGGCAAGAACAGTCTTTTTATATATAAGAAGGCCATCTGACTGACATGTGACACTACACATCACTTGATTTGGTGTGACATTTAAGGAAGGCAATGTGTGTTACATTATGAAATGTAATTTTTTTCAGAATACTTTGATGAAAATAAATTCTAAAAAACAGCATTTAATTATAATAGAAATCTTTTGTAACAATGTAAACGTCTTTACTGTCATTTTGACGTTTTTAATTGTCATAAAGTATTATTATTAGTGCTGTCAAACGATTAATCGTGATTAATTGCATCCGAAATAAAAGTTTTTGCTTACATAATATATGTATACTGTGTATATTTATTATGTATATATAAATTCACACATACAGCATATATTTTTTAAATATTTAGACGTTTATACATTTATATATTCACATTTGTGTATTTTATATTATACATAAATATATTTAATATATAAACATAACATATATTTCGTAAATATATACATGCATGTGTTTGTATTTATATATACATAATAAATATACACAGTATACACACTTATATTATGTAAACAAAAACTTTTATTTTGGATACGATTAATCGTTTGACAGCACTAATTATTATCAATGTATGAATGTATTAATGTATGTCTATGTATGTATTTATTTGTTTATTTTCTTTCCACATTTATTAAGTAAATATATTTGGTACATTATGTAAATTAAATAAAAATAACAATAATAGTAATCCATAATAATATGTCAATAATTATCATATCGTATATCAAAAAATCTGGTTGTAATCATTCTCTCTTCCTCAGCCACCTATGCTGCGGCCGTTCTCTTCCGCATCTCTGAGGACAAGAGTTCAGACTACAGGAAGCGTGTGTCGGTGGAGCTCACTCATTCCCTCTTCAAACATGACCCTGCAGCCTGGGAAATGGTGAATATATTTATTCAGGAGTCACACAGCACTCTAGCACACTCTCAGATTAGTGCACATTATTATTAATGAGATAATTTCGAATTATATATGCCGTGTCAATTTTTAGCAATCCTAATGAAATAATTATATTGATACGGCATAACTGACGACAGACCTTTCAATTATTGAAAGTTAATGCAAACCAAGTTGGTAATTCAACCCTGATGTGAAACAGAGTGTACATTTGTTTTCAATAATTCAATGTTTCAGTGTCAATTTAGTTTCTTATACTGCTATCAGTTGTATGATTGTCAAATACACATTGATATTTTTTGGTGTGTAGATCAGGAAAAATGGCTCAGAAAAGTGACGTTAGTTATCAGAGAAGCGTCAATTTTGCAGATACAACTTGGTTTTATATTTTTTAAATTCAAAGACATTTAAATGTCCTTTTGTGTGACTAGTGTCCAAAAGGTTTGAAGTACTTTTTAGGTCAATTGTGTAATACTATAAACAGTTGTAAATGTAAATGAGATGGATACGTATATAAGGAGGCATACAGTATCTCACAGAAGTGAGTATACCCCTCACATTTTTGTAAATATTTTATTATATCTTTTCATGTGACAACACTGAAGAAATGACACTTTGCTAAAATGTAAAGTAGTGAGTGTACAGCTTGTATAACAGTGTAAATTTGCTGTTCCCTCAAAATATCTCAACACACAGCCACTAATGTCTAAACCGCTGGCCACAAAAGTGAGTACACCCCTAAGTGAAAATGTCAAGATTGGGCCCAACTAGCCATTTTCTCTCCCCGGTGTCATGTGACTCGTTAGTGTTACAAGGTCTCAGGTGTGAATGGAGAGCAGTGTGTTAAATTTGGTGTTATCGCTCTCACTCTCTCATACTGGTCACTGGAAGTTCAACATGGCACCTCATGGCAAAGAACTCTCTGATGATCTGAAAAAAAGAATTGTTGCACTACATAAAGATGGCGTAGGCTATAAGAAGATTGCCAAGACCCTGAAACTGAGCTGCAGCACGGTGGCCAAGACCATACAGCGGTTTAACAGAACAGGTTCCACTCAGAACAGGCCTCGCCATGGTCGACCAAAGAAGTTGAGTGCACGTACTCAGCATCATATCCAGAGGTTGTGTTTGGGAAATAGACGTATGAGTGCTGCCAGCATTGCTGCAGAGGTTGAAGGGGTGGGGGATCAGCCTGTCAGTGCTCAGACCATATGTCGCACACTGCATCAAATTGGTCTGCATGGCTGTCGTCCCAGAAGGAAGCCTCTTCTAAAGATAAACTTATTTGGTTCAGATGATGTCAAGCGTGTGTGGCGGCAACCAGGTGAGGAGTACAAAGGCAAGTGTGTCTTGCCTACAGTCAAGCATGGTGGTGGGAGTGTCATGTTCTAGGGCTGCATGAGTGCTACCGGCACTGGGGAGCTACGGTTCATTGAGGGAACCATGAATGCCAACATGTACTGTGACATACTGAAGCAGAGACTGGGCCGCAGGGCAGTATTCCAACATGATAATGACCCCAAACACACCTCCAAGATGACCACTGCCTTTGCTAAAGAAGCTGAGGGTAAAGGTGATGGACTGGCCAAGCATGTCTCCAGACCTAAACCCTGTTGAGCATCTGTGGGGCATCCTCAAACAGACGGTGGAGGAACGCAAGGTCTCTAACATCCAGCAGCTCCGTGATGTCGTCATGGAGGAGTGGAAGAGGACTCCAGTAGCAACCTGTGAAGCTCTGGTGAACTACATGCCCAAGAGGGTTAAGGCAGTGCTGTGGCCACACAAAATATTGGCACTTTGGGCCCAATTTGGACATTTTCACTTAGGGGTGTACTAACTTTTGTGGCCAGCGGTTGAGACATTAATGGCTGTGTGTTGAGTTATTTTGAGGGGACAGCAAATTTGCACTGTTATACAAACTGTACACTCACTACTTTACATTGTAGCAAAGTGTCATTTCTTCAGTGTTGTCACATGAAAAGGTAGAATAAAATATTTACAAAAATGTGAGGGGTGTACTCACTTCTGTGAGATACTGTATATGTCCAAATGAAAGTGAATGGTGACCACAGCAGTCAGGCAAGATTGTCTGTGAAAAACAACTTAAATTTCGGTCTGATTCTCACACAAAGCTTCAGAAGGCTTGAAATATAGTGCATGAGTCAAATGAACCACGTTTATGATGCTTTTATATTTCGTTTTTGGCTTAATTGGAGCTTGATAGACCCAGTCCTCAATCACTTTCTTATATGGACCAGAGCAGCTCAGACATTCTGTTAAATTTCTCCTTTGGTGTTCAAAAGTAGAAAGAAAGTCATCCAGGTTTGAAATGACAAGTGTAAATTAAAGTGTAAAGCCATTTAAAATAGCTGTTTTCTATTTGAATATATTTTAAAATATAATTAATTCTTGTGATCAAAGCTAAATTTTCAGCATCGTTACTCATCTTCAGTGTCACATGATCCTTCAGAAATCATTCTAGTATGCTGATTTGATGCTCAAGTTACATATATTTTGTTATTTTCTGGTATTTGAAAAGTGTCTATCATATCCTTGTTCTATATGAAAGAAACTTTTAATGATTGTGTTTGCGTTCATATTCTTTCAGGCACACGCCGCCATGCCACTCGACCCTGGATATATACCAGATGGTGAGTTGAGAGCCCAGCATATTCACTCACTATCCTTCTGCTTTAGTACGCAACACCACCACAAATTGCCTATTTATCCGGCACATCTCGCTGCATTAGAGCGAAGAGCATTAAAATAAAATGCCACATGACAAATGAGTTATGGCGTGCGTATGTGTGTGAGAGAGGGGTCAAAGACGAAAAGATAAAGAGAGACAGTCATTGAATTCACATTTATCAAGCACAATAGGGGTTTGATTGTGTTGCTGTCAGTTTGTCCCGTGAAATGACAGAATGCTGCGTTCCTCAGGGAGGGAACATTAAGGATGCGATGTGCTGTTCACTCATTCGTCGAAATTGGAAATAAAAAACAACCTACTGAAACCAGATCACCCTGTTTGAGCCTCTTATGCAGATATTTTAAACACTGACTCTGTTCAGCCATAAAATATCTGAAGAACACTCCGCAGTTTGTAAAAATAAGCAAAACAAAGCACTAACAATGAAAGTCTACAATAAATACATTTGTATGGACAACTTAGTCTTTAGCAAGAGACTATAAACTAATTCAGAATGAGAATGTAAGAATGATTCTGTTCATTTAATTATTATTTTATGAGGAATAGTGAACAGGCTGTTTCATGGAATGTTTAAATAATAAATTATAGTACACATTAAATTAAATAATAATAATAAATTAACAGCAACAGTTCGTCACCTTAAGTCTGACTTTGTAAGTCTAACTTGACCTTTTTCACTTCACAATTGTTCCCTGCAGATCTTGGACTGTTTACAAAAATCTACTGAAAATAATAACAGCTGTAATATTTTGTCTTGCACAAAACAAACATCATTTTCCGTGTACTATCACAAATATGACACGTGAAGTTTGAGGATGAGCGTGTTTTTCTACCTGATTCTTGAGGCATTTCTGCTCTGGTCTCAGGGGTGTGTGTATTTCTGTCTGAATATTGGTGTATTAACAAGTGTGACAGTTGGATTCAATGAATTTGTTCCCCCTCGGTCTGTATATATATATACAGTGGGGGAAAAATTATAGATCCCCTGCTGATTTTGTACGTTTGCCCACTGACAAAGAAATTATCAGTCTATAGTTTTAATGGTAGGTTTATTTGAACAGTGAGAGACAGAATAACAAAAAAAAATTAAATCCAGAAAAACGCATTTAAAAAAAGTTTTAAATAATAATTTAAATAAATTGATTTGCATTTTAATGAGTCAAATAAGTATTTGACCCCTTCGCAAAACATGACTTGGTACTTGGTGGAAAAACCCTTGCTGGCAATCACAGAGGTCAGACGTTTCTTGTAGTTGGCCACCAGGTTTGCACGCATCTCAGGAGGGATTTTGTCCCACTCCTTTTTGAAGATCCTCTCCAAGTCATTAAGATTTCGAGGCTGACATTTGGCAACTTGAACCTTCAGCTCCCTCCACAGATTTTCTATGGAATTAAGGTCTGGAGACTGGCTAGGCCACTCCAGGACCTTAATGTGCTTCTTCTTGAGCCACTCCTTTGTTGCCTTGGCCGTGTGTTTTGGGTCATTGTCATGCTGGAATACCCATCCATGACCCAATGCCCTGGTTGGCTTCAATGCCCTGGCCCTGACGGTACATGGCCCCATCCATCGTCCCTTTGATGCGGTGCAGTTGTCCTGTCCCCTTAGCAGAAAAACACCCCCAAAGCATAATGTTTCCACCTCCATGTTTGACGGTGGGGATGGTGATCTTGGGGTCAAAGGCAGCATTCCTCCTCCTCCAAACACGGCGAGTTGAGTTGATGTCAAAGAGCTGGATTTTGTTCTCATCTGACCACAACACTTTCACCCAGTTCTCCTCTGAATCATTGGCAACGCAACGCAACATTTGGTGATGAGTTTGCGGCTCAAGGTCTGCATTTAAAGTCACACCAGAGGTGTTCAGCTGGGATCAGGACTTTGCTTTATGCAGACCAGTCAAGTTCTTCCAAAACTCACTGAATCAATCATTTCTTTTTTAACCGTGCCTTATACACAGAGGCACTGTCATGTTAGAATAGAAAAGGGCCCTGTCCAAACTGTTGCAATAAAATTAGAAGCACACAATTCCCTAGAATATCATTATATGCTTAAACATTAAGATTTGTACTCATGGAAATTACTAAAGTAGTCAAACCTGTTCATTAGAAGGGGGTGACCCAATACTTTTGGCAATATAGTGTATATACAGTGCCCTCCAAAAGTATTGGAACAGGAAAGACAAAATTGCTCTGTTGGCTGTGGAGTCAATACATATACAAATATGAATAAAAGATGAATATCTAACATCGAATATCTAATATCTATGAATATCTAACACATCTCTCCTCACAGGCATCTTCCCCACAGCATTCAAGCAGGCTCAGGTAACCCCACTGATCAAAAAACCAACATTAAACTCTTCTCTTTTAGATAACTACAGACCTGTCTCTCTCCTTCCATTCATAGGGAAAACACTCAAACGAGTTGTCTTCTACCAGTTCTCGCGGTTTCTTTCACAGTACAACAAACTGGATGCTAAACAGTCAGGTTTCAGGAGTGGCCATTCAACAGAGACTGCGCTACTTTCAGTCACTGAAGCCCTGCGAACTGCAAAGGCTGATTCCAAATCGTCAGTCCTCATTCTGCTGGATCTTTCTGCTGCTTTTGACACTGTCAATCATCAGATTCTCCTGTCTACCCTCTCATCACTGGGCATCACTGGGATTCCACTTTGCTGGTTTGAATCCTATCTCACCGGTAGATCCTTCAGGGTGGCCTGGGGAGGGGAGGTATCCAAACCACATCAACTGGTCACTGGAGTTCCTCAGGGATCGGTTCTTGGACCCCTCCTCTTCTCCACATACACTACATCGCTGGGTCCCATCATACATGCACATGGCTTCTCCTATCACTGCTACGCCGATGACACACAGCTCTATCTCTATTTTCAACCAGATGACCCAACGGTAGCTGCACGGATCTCAGGCTGCCTGGCGGACATCTCGGCATGGATGAAAGAACATCACCTACAGCTCAACCTGGCAAAGACGGAACTTCTTGTCTTCCCTGCCACTCCGACTCTACAGCATGACTTCACGATTCAGTTAGGCTCATCAATGATTACCCCATCAACTTCGGTCAGAAATCTTGGTGTAATCTTTGATGACCAGCTGACCTTCAAAGAGCACATTGCAAAGACTGCTCGATCCTGCAGGTTTGCACTACACAACATCAGAAAGATCAGGCCCTTTCTGACAGAGCATGCCGCGCAACTTCTTGTCCAGGCCCTTGTTGTTTCTAGACTGGACTACTGCAATGCTCTTCTGGCTGGTCTGCCATCAAACACAATCAAACCTCTACAAATGATTCAGAATGCAGCGGCACGACTGATCTTCAACGAGCCCAAAAGAGCGCATGTTAAACCTCTCTTCATCTCCTTGCACTGGCTACCAGTGGCAGCTCGCATCCAGTTCAAGACACTGATGCTTGCGTACAGAACTACCACAGGCTCAGCACCCTCCTACTTCCACTCACTATTACGAACCTACATCCCCTCCAGAAGTTTGAGATCTGCTAGTGAACGACGCCTTGTGGTACCATCACAGAGAGGCTCAAAATCACTCTCCAGAACATTCTCGTTCACCATTCCTGGCTGGTGGAATAATCTTCCCACCCCTATCCGGAACGCCGGATCCCTGGCAATATTCAAGCAACAACTGAAAACTCATCTCTTTCGGCAGTACTTGACTTCATCCTAAACTCAAAAAAAAAAAAAACACAACCTTTCCCTCTATCTTTCTCTCCGCTTACTAGCTTGTACTTATTTGAACAATGACTGAGACTTGGTGTTAAGAGCACTTCCTCTGTCTGATTGCCTCTTCAAGATTAATCGCGTTTTGTATTGCCCAATTGTAAGTCGCTTTGGATAAAAGCGTCTGCCAAATGACTAAATGTAAATGTAAATGAATATGAGACAAAACTACAGAATGTCACATTTTATTATTGGGTGATTCAACACATAGATGTTTTTACCAGCTAAGAAGTTCAGCACTTTTAGAGTTTCATCCCCCTATCTGATGTGAGCGTATTGAAACAGTTGCCTCACAGGTCTTTCTAAGTGATCAGCTGTGTCCTGTTGCATTAATTCTTCAGATATTAACAGCAGGGAATGTGTCGTATCAGTTATATCCATTACTTCTGTATTCTGAATCTTGCATTCGATGATGACACACAAACCAGGATGAAGATGAGAGAGCTGACTTTGAGAGAAAAACAAGCAATTTGGATGCTAAAAGAAAAGAGGAAGTCAATAAGAGCTCTAGCAAAAACAAATGGCATGGAGAAATCAAGAGTTTGGAAACCACCAGCGACACCACCAACCAACAACGACCTGATCGGCTGAGAAAACAATAGTGGTTGATGACAGACAAATCATAAAAGCTGTGAAAATTAACCCTAAAAGACGTGTCTGTAAAATCACCAACAACTTCTAGAAAGCTGGGGTGATGCTCTGACAATCTACTGTCCTCAGGAGACTTTGACACAGAATTACAGATGCTACACAGCAAGATGCAAACCTCTGACCAGCACCAAAAATAGAAAGGCAAGATTAGAGTTTGCAAAAAAGCACAAAGGTGAGCCAGAAGAGTTTTGGAACTGTGTTTATGGACCGATGAGACAAAGATGAACCTTTATCTAAGTGATGGGAAAGCAAAAATGCGGAGAAAAAAAGGGAACTGCAAATGATCCCAAGCATACAGCCTCATCTGTAAAGCATGGTGGAGGTGGTGTCATGGCATGGGCATGCATGGCTGTCTCTGCAACAGGCCCTCTCAACTTTACTGATGACTTAATGTATGATGACAGTAGCAGAATGAATTTGGAAGGGTACAACACCATCTTGCCTACCAATATTCAAGAAAATGCCACCAGATTCATTGGGAAGTGCTTCATATTGCATCAGGACAATGACCCAAAACACCCTGCCAGTTCAGTCAAGGAATTTATAAGGGCAAAGAAATGGAAAGTCTTAGATTGCCCAAGTCAATCTCCAGATTTAAATCCAATTGAACATGAATTTCACCAGCTGGAGAGGAGAGTAAAGGCAGAAACTCCCCAAAACAAGCAACAATTGGAATTGACTGCATTAAAGGCTGGGAAAAGCATTTCAAAGGATGAGACCAAGAGTCTGGTGATGTCTATGGGTCACAGACTCACTGCTGTGATTGTGTGCAAGGGATCTGCAACTAAATAATAGCTTTTAATCTTGTTTATCTGCCTTATGTTCAGCTGTCCCAATACTTATGCTCACATCAATGAGTGGGATGAACTCTAAAAGTGCTGTTCTTTTTATTTGGTAAAACACGTTGAAACGGCTAATAATAAAATGTGACATTCTGTAGTTTTGTCTCATATTCATCTTTTAATCATATTTGCAAATGTCTTGACTCCACAGCCAACAGAGCAATTTTGTCTTTACTGTTCCAATGGAGGCCACTGTATATATATATAATGTAATATTTCATTATAAATTTTGTATACATTTCTTTTTATTTATGTACAGTTTTTTTTAACAATGCACCAAATATTTATTATTAATTTTTTTTTAAATAAAAAAACAAAACAAAAAAACAACAAAGACAAAAACAACTGAAATATTTAGTTTGCACATCATTACTGTAACTTTGAATTCTCTCTCTCTCTTTCTCTCTCTATGTAAGATCTGGATGCAGTTTACCCTCCATATGGTTACTCTGATTTACCCATGGATGGCCTCCCGCTGGACGCTGAGCTACATGAGCAATACATGCCAGAAATGACCTATGACCCTCGACAGGTGTACCCAAATCCTCTTTAACACTGCCAGCAGGTTAGCTTGCACACACTTCCCCGACATCCAATTCAGAGTCTCTAGTGGTAGATTAACTCAACATTATCTCATTCTTGCGATTGTTTATTCCTGAATAAACAAAAATAACAACAAAGATGTTCCTCTCAGTCTTCAGGTCAAATGAAGTGGATGATGAAGATGGAGACTACAAACCAGTTTGTTCCCTGTGGAAAAAAAATGCAGAGCAGGGCCTGAACTGTGCAGTGCTCGAACGAAAGAAGAACAAAACACACAACTTGCTTTAGTTCACCACCGGTCTGTTTGTGACGTGAACTCTAAGCACTGCCTAACTCATCTTGTTATCTTGTGCTACTAACAGAGTGACAAAGCCTAAAAGAGTGGTGACGCGATAAGCATGTGATCATAACATGTACATTTTATACTTTATATTGTTTGTCCAAAGATGTCCAGAGAACTCCATCCTAGAAATGTAGCATAGCTAGCTAGCGGCTCAGCCACACGAGGGTTCGTTTTCCTTTGCATTCTGTGTATTTGTGGCTCTGAGGCATTGCTACTGAGTAGAAAAAAACTGAACACAGTGCACTGTTTTCTAAAGGAATGATTAGCATTATAATGATCGCTTTTCCCACCTTGTAGTTTTAAGTCACCCCTAAATAGTTTCCAGCTAGACTTTCAACACAAAATAACCCCATTATTATTATTACGCAGCTCTCTGGAACACTCTATTCTGATTGGTCAAATTATTTTACGATTATGACTGGTCGACTACATTATCCTTTACTTATTTACACCAGAGTATTCACTCTCTTATGCCCTCTTTATATAACATCCCTTAGACTTTAAATATTTTTTATACAAAAACTATATTGTTTTAAATCATTGTATATAGACAGATATAAATGTGCTAATCTTTGTTTTGAATGGCATGCTGAAGTTTGTGTCATATGACTGATTATGATGCAAGGGATCTTACACATGCATTTGAAAAGCATTGTAATTGGTGTGAAGTGTGATTGCTGATTGATGAAATTGCAGTAATTGTCAAATATCATTCATTAACTGTAACTATAGTGGAGAATTTAACTTCATGATTGCAAATCTGCCTGCCATCTGTTGGTTTATAAGGAACATGTATGTGCCAAAAGTTATAGTAGTTACATTCATGAAGACTGTTCTGGTACGGTTGCCCCTGTTATGCTCAAATCCTTTTCAGCGGTGGTGTTAGTATCAATCATGCACTGTAAAAAAAATGATGTTGACTTAACTTAAAAAAAATTGAGGAAACCCCTTGCCTTAAAATGATTAAGTAAATAATAATTTAAAAAAATAAGTTAAGTGAACCTGACAATTCACTTAACTTAATTTTTTTTTACTTGATAATTTTAAGGCAAGGAGTTTCCTCAATTTTTTTAAGTTAAGTCAACTTATCACTTTTTACAGTGTTTTAAAGGAATAGTTCACACAAAAATTTAAATTTGCTGAATATGTCAAGCCGCCCCAAAATGTAGATGAGTTTGTTTCTTCATCTGAATAGATTTTGAGAAATGTAGCATTACATCACTTGCTCACCAATGGATCCTCTGCAGTGAATGGGTGCCGTCAGAATGAGAGTCCAAACAGCTGATAAAAACATCACAATAATCCACTAGTAATCCACACCACTCCAGTACAGCAATTAATGTCTTGTGAAGTGAAAACCTGCAAGTTTGTAAGAAACAAATCCATCAAGACATTAACTTAAGTCCATTGCGTCCTGCTAAAATACGAGTTCGTAATCCATAATATTGCTTTCTCCAGTGAAAAAGTCATCTCGTCTGAATCAGGAGAGAAATATGCTCAGATCAAGCACTCGTTACAAGCAAAAACAGTTCTAAACAAATGTTTTGGTGGATTTTGATATGAGAAGATAACCAGGGATAGTTACTGGAGGAAGCATTATTATGGATTATGGATTTATATTTTGGTCAGAAGCGACGGTTTAAAGTTCAAAATGCCTTATTGATGGATTTGTTTCTTACAAACAGATTTTTGCTTAACAAGATATGATATGGACTGGATTTATGTGGATTACTTGTGGATTATTGTGATGTTTTTATCAGCTGTTTGAACTCTCATTCTGACGGCACCCATTCACTCGTTGGTGAGCAAGTGATGTAATGCTGAATTTCTCCAAATCTGTTCTGATGAAGAAACAAGCAACATCTTGTATGGCTTGAATGTGTGTAAATTTGTCAGCAAATATTTAGTTTTGGGTCAACTATTCCTTTAACTTTTAAGCAAATATGTTGGAGTTGTCCTATTGATTGGCAGCTCAGTCTGAGAAACAGAATAATTTGGTTAGTTACGTGGGCTCTTCATGTCATGGAGAGATTTGTGATTTTTCTGCATATTAAGTGATAATTGCACTCCTGATGATGCTGTCATCAATCATTTCAACATGCCCACCTGCAAGAAAAAGAAAAAGAAAAGCAAACAAAAAACATGCACGGAATGTCAACGGGAAATCACAGTTAATATGCATTTTGATTAGTTTGATTGTGTTTTTTGTTTGTTTTCAAATAAATAAACTGAATTATATTAACTGTCTCAGCTCCTTGACTTTTATTCAAGGTGAAGCATCTACAGTCATAAATTTACTAGCACTGTATATAAAAAGTTCTTGTGTCATAATTTAAATGACTCCTTGACAGATCATATGTTAAGCACATTTGGCCAGTGGCCGAACATAAATGTTATTGAGGTTGAAACGCTGAGACATTTATAGATACCATCATCACACAATAAATGACACACTTATCCAGGCTTGCATTTAGCGTTTCGTTAAAGCAGTTTTAATATATATAGTCAGTTCAAAAATAAAATTATTTGCAAAGAATTCCCAATAATCTACATGGCACTCCAACCTAAGGCCCATCTGGTGCATTTTACTTGCCCCTCTTTATCACCCACATTAAAAAATACTATAGTAATTTATAGTAAATACTATATTGTTTTCGAAACATACTATAGTAAAGTACTTGAATTAATTTGTTGTGGTAATTCTATAGCTGCTGTGGTAATATAAACTAATTACTTTATCCAATACTGCACTAAGTTTTCTACAACTATAGGGTATTATAGTACAATACACTACAGTTTACTGTAGTAAAAACTAAAGTAGGCCTATACTTTATTACATTTAACTATAGTTAATACTACAGTATGCTGTAGCTTCCATTAACAAAAATGTTGTACTAATAGTATACAGTATAATACACTTGGTTCAAAAACAATATAGTATATTATAAATTACTATGGTATTTTTTCAAACTTATTATTCAAAGAAAGTTTGATGTTGTGAAAGTTGTTTGAGCCTAAATGCTGAGAAAGCAATTGTAACGCATTGTAAGTTGAACATAATTTTCTTGTTCTGAAAATGTGCAGTTAATGCGCATATGACTGTGAAAAGTCATATCTATCAAAATAGTTAATCTTATAGCACCACCACGTGTCAGCATTTGGTTTTGGTTTGTGCTGTTTTCTTCCTCGGTATCGTAAAATAGCATTGCTTGAATTAAATATGCACGAGATTCTGCATTTGAGAATCGGTTTTATTGGAGATATTTATGGTAATAAAACTGCAACTGAACTTGACAGCTTTTGCATACATCAGTCGCAGTGACATGATGTTGGGAAGATGATAATATGGCTATTTAATGATCTGTCTGCTTGATTTTGAAGCATCTGAAACAAAACATTCGCACAAAACCTTTTTTTTTTTTTTGCATTGTGTAAATGTGATTTAACCCCCAAAATTATCATGTTCACAGGGTCTTATATACATAACCTTGTATAATATAAATATATATATAATTATAAAAAGGGATACAAACCTACGATAAATTTGAGCGAAAAAGAATATAATAAAAACAATAGGATTTTAACTAAAACAACAGGGTTATAATAGAATAATCCAAAGCACTCAGTTTTTTGCTGCTTTGCGTGCAATTATTTAATAAAGCTTTTTTATTATTATTAAAGAAGAATGATTGGAACATTACAAAAAATATTAACAAATAAATCCAGATACACAAAATATAAGAGCAATCTTAAAGAACAGCGTTTAAGACGAGAAAAATAAATAAATAAAATAAACAAATAACCACATAGAAATAATACAAACAAAACATAGAAACAACTAACAATAGTTCAAGTTTTCTTCTTTTTCCTTAGGACAGTTTCAAAGATTGCTATACCAGAAAAAAAAAAAAAAAATTAAAAATTCTCCATGAAATCAAAAGCTGTTTTTAAAATCAATAATAAACATTTCTCGTCAAGACGTACAGTGACGTAATTTCCGGTTTGAACGGGGGCGTAGCAAAGCAGTGTGATTGACGCGCGAGATCATGTATGAGGGGAAACCGGTTTGCCAAAACATCGGACATTGCGGGAAAAAGTAGGCACAAACATTGTATTACTAAATTACATAAACACGTTATGCCAGGTTTGACCGACGGAATATTTTCTTCACGCACCGTCGGCCAGTAACTTTACGGCAGGAAACGTCTTGACGTGATGGACGCACCTGCCAAGCTAAGCTAAGCTAAAGCTAAAATCGAGCTAATTCACAATCAAAATAAATATGCAAATAAAACACGAGACGTGCATTTCATTGTCATTTGATTAGCGATATTTAATGATTTTGTAGTCAACGAAATAAGATAAAAAGAATATAATTTACGGGTTAAATGACCGTAGCTTACAGGCCGTGTTTACATACTATATAATCTAGTTTCATCTGAATTATCATTGTTCCAACACTAATTTATAGTATAATAAACTGCTAACTTTATTCTAGCCATCATGGGCATCAGAAATGCGAACGTCCCATATACATTTATATGTTTTACAGTAATAATAATTGTAGTTAATATGGTTTACATTCTGTTTTTTTCTAAAACAGCGAAATGATATCGAAAGAAATACTGATAAGACTCCGTTATGAGATGTTATCTGTTGACTTATTAAATAAGAGATTTATGATGTAATGCTGAAGAATATGGATCAGTGTATGACTGTTTGTAATGATAAACATCTGGATTGTCTATTTGGACCATTAACTTGGATAATATATAGTGTGTGCATCAATTTCCAGCAGTTATGAATCATGAAGTACTTAAGAATCACTGATTTCTGAATGTCAGATTTAGGAAATTGGATATATATTCTGTATATATACCACAGTTTTATAAGTTTGTTTTTGTGGAAATTAGTACTTTTAGTCAGCAAGGATGCATTAAATTTATCAAAAGTGACAGCAAAGGCATTTATAATGTCACAATCAATATATTCAAATAAAAACAGCTATTTTAAACTAATAATATTTTAGAATATTACTGTCCTTACTGCATTTCTCATAGGAAAAATTAGTCTAGTTCTTCTGAGTTAACCCTATATAAGCACATGTTGTGTGTGTGTTAAAGTTATAGTCAGTTTGATTGACAATTATTTTCTGTTTCTATAGGTAACTGTCTTCATGAAGTTTTAATTGTCACATACTCTCAGCTGTAAACACCGGACAGAGATCGAAGATGCCCATTCCTCCCCCTCCCCCTCCACCCCCCAACCTTAGCCAGGTAAGTACTCTCTAGTTGGCTGGTAACTTTATTGGGAACCTCAAAAATATTTACAGTATGCTCTATGCAAACTTCATCTGCTTCTGTGAAAACTTGACCTGAACAAAAAGAAATGCTCGGTTTTTCAACAGGCAAACGCAACTCCTCCTAAGCTGAGCCGAGATGAAGCGAAGGGCAGAGGGGCTTTGCTCTCTGATATCTGCAAAGGGACCAACCTGAAGAAAGTTGGCGTTGTCAATGACAGGAGTGCACCTATAATTGAGAGTAAGTGGAAGACACCTTAGAATAGCATGAATTTGATAGGCCAGCAAACGTGGTACATCACTGAATTCTATTCTGGTTTTTCAGAGCCGAAAGGAAGTGGTGGAGGCGTGTCCAGCGGTGGAGGGTCTTCTGCACCGGTCCAGCCAGTGGGAGGGTTGTTTCAGGGTGGCGTCCCAAAATTACGACCTGTAGGAGGTGTGATGATTGTTAAAAATGTTTGTTTTTGGTCTATTTAAAGGAAAATTCATCCAAAACTTTAATTGTTTTAACACCCTCTGTTGTGCTCTATATGCTGTTGGTGCTCAAATGAGAATTTGAAAAATATTCACATTATGTTTAGCTTGTACCAGTGATAAGACAAGCTGCACTCTTGAAAATAAAGGTTCCGAAAAGGTGTTTTTGCAGCTGTGCCATAGAAGAACTATTTTTGATTCCCCAAAGAATCTTTCTGTGAACATTTCTTACAAGAACCCTTTTTAAAAAAAATCGAAAGATCCTTTTTCCACTATAGACTCTTTCATCGGGCGCAAACGCCTGGCCTAAAGTTAACTTCCAGTCTGTGTTTGTTTATCGTTCTGGCTAGAGGCACCGACTACAAACGCAGTTAAAGTTAAGGTAAAGAGTAGTCTGAAGTTGGGCTCAGGTTGTTGTGCTGTGGGATGTGTTTCCCGTACATTGATTTATTTGTGGCGGCCTGCTGCCACAATATCAAAACTGACCGCAACAAATAGATTTTCCAAAAGGCTTTGACTTTGTTGAATAAAAGAGCACTGCACGTTTCAAAATCAAAATGCGGCACATGTGTTTCATATCACTGTATCTCTGAAGGAAACCAACTGTCTTCAGAAAAATTTCGATGTCATTTTCATTTAATCTTGCATGTACTGCCTGATAAAGCAGCATTTTTTTTGTACAACCATTACCGGGGAAAAATCTTTTTCTTTCTATTTCGTGCATACGCAGTAATGTTTATGTTGTTGCCTTTGAAACAGTCTATAAAGAACCTTTTGTGGAATGGAAAGATACCATGGATGTTAAAGGTTCTTCTTGGAACCGTAGATGCCAAAAAGAACCTTTACCTTTAAGAATGTGTATATTTCCTACTTGATTTTTTTTTTTTTTCAAAAATATGTGCTCATTCATTCTGCAGTGATCATTGCCTAAAAATATGACTGATATATGAGTAATGTGCCAGTGTTTCTCAGATATGCAAAGGGAGTTTCCTCAAACTAAACTCACACCTTGTAATTATGGTTGATTCTTCTTCCGAACCGGTTGTGTTGCAGATGGTTCTGCGGGCAGGTCTGGGTTGCACCCTCCTGGCACTCGTTCTGCTGCACCTCGCCCACCCAGCAGCCACGATGACCCCGACAGTCCCTCTCAGCAGGCCTCTCCTCCGGAGTCTGGCCGTTCCCAGAGACCGTCCCTGCCTGATCTCTCCCGTTCCCCCGGTGGAGGCAGCAGCCCATCTACAGGCATGAAGCACAGCTCTTCTGCCCCACCTCCACCACCCCCCATGTCTCGGCGTGGAAACGCTCCTCCTGCCCCGCCGCAGAAAGCCACAGCGCCCTTGTACAATCGCGAAAAGCCACTTCCACCGACTCCGGGGCAGCGAGGACCCTCTCCAGCGCCGGTCCGTGAAAATGCACCACCTCCACCAGTGAAACCTCCTCTCTCACCTGCAAGCAGCCGCTCGTCTTCATCCTCTTCTTCCTCCCTGGCTCCGCCGCCGCCCCCTTACCGTCAGCAGTCTGGGGTTTCCAATGGCCCCTCCAGTCCTGTGAATGAGGCAGCCCCGGAACTGCCCCAGAGACACAACTCGCTCAGCAAGAAGCCTTCAGCAGGTGGACACACACCGACACGTGGACATGCGCCACCTCCACCACCGTCACCCACCCCACAGGCTGCCAGACCCCCTCCTCCAGCACGAGAGCCCCCAGGACGAGGAGCAGGTGAGCTCTATTGTCTGTGACATTTATCTAATTTACTAAAATTAATTATTATTGTTTTAAACTACACTACTATTTAAAATAGATGTTTATGTTTTTGAATAAGGTCTCTTCTGCTCACTAAGGCTGTATTTATTTAATCAAAAACACAGTAATAAAATAACAGAAATATTACAACTTTATTCTTTAATATATTTTAAAATGTTATTTATTCCTTTGATTTAAAGCTGAATTTTCAGCATCATTCTAGTATGCTGATTTGCTGCTCTTAATATTAATGTTAAAAAGGGTTTTAAAAAATGCTTAAAAAATATTATTTGTGAAAACCTTGATCCATATATTTTTCAGGATTCTTTAATAAAAAGATCAGCATTTATTTGAAACATAAATCTTTTTTAGCATTATAAATGCCTTGCACTTTTGATCGATTTAATGCAACTTTGCTGAGTAAAAGTATTAATTTTATTAAAAAAACAAATATAAAATGTAATAACTGACCCCAAACTTTTAAACCTTAGTGTTTTTCTTAGTGCTGGGCAACGATTAATCACATCCAAAATAAAAAAATTGTGTGTACTGTGTATATTTATTTTGTATATATAAAGACTCACATGTACAGTATATATTTTGAAATAATTTACATGTATTAACATGCATATATTTATATTATATATAAATATATTTAATATATAGACATAACATATTTCTCTTAAATGTGTGTGTAATTATATATACATAAGAAATATACACAGTACACACACATATGTATGCAAAATTTTTTGGATGTGATTAATCGTTGCCCAGCACTAGTTTTTCTAGATTAAATTTTTAAGAATAGTTGACACAAAAACATTTTGTCATTATTTACTATTTAATTTCTGTTTAACACGCAAGTAGAATTTTGAAGCTTCCCTTTTTCATACATCTGTCATTGAAACCACATCTCTCAGTTTCCTTAAAGGACACCACAAAATCACTATAGATATAGTTTATAAGATTAAGGCCCTTTATTCTGAGTCATGATCATATTTGTGTGAGGATCAGATCGAAATTTAAGCCTTCATAAGTCATAACATCAAAAAAGTTGGAGTTGGCATGTCAACCCCAGATTAAATCATATGGAGTTGAACTATGGTGCATGAGAATTATAATTTTAAATAATTTGTCTATTGTTGTTTGTCTTTTAGTTATTTGCTAGTTGTTTGAATATGACTGCTTTCTTTTTCTAGCTCCTCCAGTTCCTGGGCAGCCGTCACGAAATGGCCGAGATGCTCCTCCGCCGCCTCCACCTCCTTACCGGACTCATGGCACTACCTCGGATGTCCCGAGCCGAGGCAAGCCCCCTCCTCCCCCCTCCCGCACACCAGCCGGACCCCCGCCCCCTCCCCCGCCCATCCGCAATGGACACACTTCCATTTCCCGTTCCTTTGTAGGTGAGTCCTTCAAGCTCAATCTCACCCCGCACCTGCCCTCACATCCTCATTTCAGCATCCTCCGTTCATGTAGAGAGGATTATGTTCTCTCCAAATTTAAACTTTGACGCTGTGCTCATCTCATAGAGCAAGAGATGGTTTTGTCATGTGAATGACAGAAAGACTCACAATGGCCCGTTTTTATTCTTGGGCCCCGGTAATTTGCAAAATAAGTCAGCACCTGTTAAACCGGTTCTAAATCAAGAAATACTCTGATTCATTTTCATATAAAAACAAGTTACTCATTTAATGAGTTCACAGGCATCCACAGTCGCAGCTGTTACTGAGCCATTGCATATTCAGTGTATGACGATGCTAACAAGATAATTGCATCAAATAATTAAACTTTTTAGACAATCCAGTGGCATTATTAGTAATGTGCTTATTCGTTCTAAGATCATCGATAATGTAATTGTGGTTTGTCAAGCCCCTTTGAAACTTTAGTACAGTCTGTGTATCGGTGTTTTTGGCAGATATTGGTATTTTAAAAAAATGTACGCATTTAGCACACATTCTTATCTAGAGTGACTAACAAAACTGCTTTAACATCACATGAATGTCACTTAATAAAAAAGAAAGAAAACAGATGTCATTTAGTTTTGTTCATTAATGGAGATGATTTTGTCCAGAGTTACATCAAAATGAGGAAAGGCAGTTGGTTATAAATGATCAAACCATAGTTTTAGTGATAAATGTTAAGATTCAAGATTTTTATTTGTCTCACACAATTATACAGAGTATAACCAGCAGTGAAATGTAGGTCAGGTCCGCTCCAAGGACAGTGCAATTATATAGAATACAAATATTAAGAAAAAGAAAAGTAGAAAAAAATAAAAGAAAAAAAATATATTTAAAGGATTTTATTGGAGAATTTGCTGTGAAAATGCTGTTGCATAATTAAAACTGCTCAACTAGCCTAAATCTTTTTTTATAGTTTTGTGAAATATAAGAGAAGTCATACATTTTTTGGATTAGAAATCACAAAAATAAATGTGAGAAGACCTACATTACTGTTCAAAAGTTTGGGTTCAATAAGATTTTGAAAAGTCTTTCTACGGCTGCATGCATTTGATCAAAAGTACAGTAAAAACAATATTGTGAACTATTTTAATTGAAACCTTAAGTGTCACATGATCCTTCAGAAATTATGCTGATTTGCTGCTCAAGAAACATTTATGATCAATGTTGAAAACAGTTGTGCTGTTTAATGTTTTTTGTGGAAACTGATAGATTTTGTTCAGGATTCCGTTCAAACATCATGATAAGCCTTTGCTGTCACTTTTGATCAATTTAATGTGTCCTTGTTGATTAAAAGTGTTTCTTAAAATAAATTCATACTGAACCCAAACTTTGCATGGTAAGTATACATTATCATTTTCTGTAAAAAAATTAAAATGCTATACAAATTTTTTATTTGTCTCTTCCAACAGATGATTTTGAATCCAAGTATTCTTTTCATCCTCTGGATGACTTCCCTCCTCCAGAAGAGTATAGACACTTCACTAAGATATACCCAAGCAAAGCTAACAGAGGTAAGCCTCAAGAAATGGTTCAGTCTAGCAGTTTGGTCCAGAACCACACAAGCTTCAACAAAAACATATAATGTATCTGACAGTGAGCACAAAGCCTCTTTTGATCACTCATATGCTTTCATGAGCTTGTGTAAATCTTCAGTAGCTTTATCACACGACTCTGCTGAATGCTTTTGTCTGATGATTTGGTACTGGTACGATATCAAAAGTGATTTTTGTACTCAAACTCATACGTGCCTCTGTTTGTTTGGCAGTAATGAGAGGAGCCCCTCCTTTGCCACCTGTTGGGAGATAAACACTGTGACCAGTCACTCGGGCTGCATCGGCGACGAGGGTTCTTCACACAGACCCATACGCTCATAAACAGACAATCTCACATGCACATCTAAAGACACAAAGCCTGTACCTTATTAACAGCCATTCCCCCATCGGATAACATACCTCTACATTCAAGCAAGCTCCATCTTTTGTCCGGTGCGGAAGGTCGTTTTCACTCAGAAAAGAGTCAGATGAAGGAAAGCATTGTATTCCGTTATCAATAAAGGCCAAATTTATTTTAGTATATTCCCTTGTACCTAGGTAGCATTGCACATTTGGAGAGCTAGAAGTGGCCGTCAGAGCCTGTATGTAGGTAAAGCATAGCACTTGAGACTGGAAGCGGAAAGCATGTCCCTGGAAAATGTCTTCACTACGTCAGGCAACATGTTGAATGTTTTGTTGTTGGTTTTTCCTCTCAGTCGCTACCCCATGTTATTCACTGTGAATAATCACTCGGAGCAGAAGGCGTCTGAGTGTGAGCTGAACTGTAAAAACTGTTAGCTTTAGATGTTTTTGTCTTTTGTCCTTTGTCCTGGTCGTGCCCCTTTCAGGGAACAGCCATTATCTTTAAGTTCTCTCAGGGGATTTGTTGGACTTCATTACCCTCCGGTAAGTTTGTGAACGAAAGGTCCAAAAGTGCCAACAGATGCTCTGCCATTAATAAATCAGCAAGGCTCCTTCAGTCGTAACACATCCTCCTTTGGGAAACCAGTAGGTCGATTGCCTTTTATCGTTTGTTCTAAAGATGGACCATGGAATTTTTTTCAAGTTTGGAGTTGTCGTCCTGCAATACTTCACGCACTTTGTGCCGCTTTGTGAATCCTGGCTTTTCTGTAATTTTCCCGTTACAGGACGGCACGGCTATGCTGCTTGCGTTATGTTTTTGATCTGGTTGAAAGCAGGCCTTGTCCACATGCTGCCTACGGACTGGTTTTGTAGGGCAGCGTTGTGTCAAAGAAAGCCTTTGATGGTGCATTTTAAGAGTGTATGAACTTGAACTTTTCATCTCTTTGTAAAAATCAAGTTCAGTGCATGCTGCTTTTTTGGGACAGACCTCCAATATAAACGTTGGGTAAATTTGCATGTAAAGCCGCAAAATTGCTTAATTTTCTTCTGTTTTTTTAACAATGCATCTGCTCTTTGGATGACAGGACCATAACCAAGGGTTCTGGAACGGTTGTCTTATACTATATAGTATTGCTGCAGAAATGTGGTACCTAGTCATTTCATTACCAGTTATGTTCATCTAAGTGATGTTTGCAGTCAGCCTAGCCATGCAGGCTGGTACTGATAACCACAGACCAGTTTATCCACAGCTTGTTCAGTGTCATATTGTTAGATCTTCCTGTTTGTATGTTCATGTTTATTCTCCAGAGAATAGACTGCATTTCAGATCTGCAGAAGAGCTAACTTTTTCATAAATGGAGTGTAGATTAGATGGACAGTTGTGAACTTTTTTTCTTCTATTTGTTGTTCTGCCTTATATTTACAGATTAACGTGTCGGTACTGGATTTGTAAAAAAAAAAAGAAACTGTGTATTTACAAGTACATAGAGAGATATGGTAGTTATTAATCTATTTTTAAGTTGTAAAAAGCTTGTAATATAGTAAATAATTTCAGGATTCAAATGAAATCTCGGACTAATCATTACTTGATGGAATGTCCTCGCACATGAATATGGCCGAGGGTGTTTTCTTAGACTAATACTTGTCTTTAAATAGCCTACTGTCTGCCAGCAGGTGTCAGTGAACATGTCTTTAGAGGAGCATAACTTACATCGAGCGAGCGAGCGAGAGAGAGAGAGAGAGAGAGGGGACTGTCATTGTCTGTCTTTCGGATGAGACGTTAAACCGAGGTCCTGACTCTCTGTGGTCATTAAAAATCCCAGGATGTCTTTCGAAAAGAGTAGAGGTGTGACCTCGGCATCCTGGCCAAATTTCCCCATTGGTCTCTGACCATCATGGCCTCCTAATCATCCCCTTACACTGATTGGCTTCATCACTCTGTCTCCTCTCCACCAGTAAGCTGGTGTGTGGTGGGCGTTCTGGCGCACTATGGCTGCCGTCGCATCATCCAGGTGGATGCTGCACACTGGTGGTGGACGAGGAGACACCACCCCTCACAATGTAGAGCGCTTTGAGTGCTTAGAAAAAGCAGAAAAGCGCTATATAAAATGTAATGAATTATTATTATTATTATTGTCACCATTCCATGCTTAACTAAAGCCTGTCCACACCTGTTGAAATAAAGCTGAGGAAAAAACATGGCCTAAGAATGTGTCATTTGTCAGGAGCAGACTTTGACGTAATAAAGTTTTGCCATTCTTACTGAAAAAAAAAAAAACTACCTTTTATGTAAATGATCTGGGTAATCTCAACCCTGGTTGTGCCCCCAACAGATTCATCTGTCAACCTGCATGTTTGGGTGAGAGAAATGTAAAGTTTGATAAATTGCTTAACATCCCTGCTGGAAAGGAAAAAAAAAGTGATGGTTTTTATGGTTATAGTGGGACTATATTTCACCGCAGAAGTGTTATTTTCTGTGAATGCGCAAGACAAGCAAATAACTAAGAATAATAGTGCAGTAAACGGTAAAGCTACTTGAGGTACAAAGTGTGTTTATGATTATGATAATACATTAAAATTAATTTATATCACATACTAGTTAGCAGTATTAATCGGCATAACGGAATGTTTTGTACAGTTAAAATAACTGAAGTGGCCGATACCTGACAAACTTATTGGCTGCTCCCACCTTTTGGAAGTCGTGGCCTAATGGTTAAAGAGTTGGACTCGTAACCCAAAGGTTGCAAGAGTCTCGGGCCGGCAGGGATTGTAGGTGGGGGGAGTGAATGTCCAGCACTCTCTTCCACCTTCAATACCACGACTGAGGTGCCCTTGAGCAAGGCACTGAACCCCCAACTGCTCCCCGGGTGTGTGTGTTCACTGCTGCGTGTGTGCACTTAGGATGGGTTAAATGCAGAGCACAAATTCCAAGTATGGGTAACCATACTTGGCCACGTCACTTTCACTTTTGTAACAAATTAAATAAGGTAGGCTAGGCTATGTAAGGTAGGTTAGACTGGTTGGTGTTAACAATGGGTGGTGGGCGTTTAATTGTTTCAAGAGAGCAGAAAAAATAGAACAAAAAGCACAAACTACGCAAAAATTCAGTAACTGACTTGAGGTTATAATTATGAAGTTAAGATTTTTCATAAGAGGTTTGTGAAACCGACTGTGCTTTTAAAACTTTTTGTGCAAAATAAAAAGCATTGAGTGAGAACAACTGGTAGGCCTACATTATAGGCTACTCTTCTACATTAGTCTACATTACTTATTTACTAGACTAATTTTTTTCACCTCACCTATAGGCTACCATGCAATTTGTTGGTTCTATGACAGATTGCTTGTGATGTTCCTCATGTGTAAGTCACTGAATAAATAAAAGCGTCTGCTAATGCATAAATGCAATTTAGCCTGGGGAGCACATTGTCTTTACTAAAGAAGAAAGTGTTTTATTCGGACGTTTTTAAAAAAAAAAAAAAAAAAGTCATGACATATCAGTAGGCACTTATCAACACATTTTAATATCCAAAAATCAAAGCGTCCTTCAGCGCCTCGCCCGAGAAGTGCGTCAAACATGCTGTACCTAAAAGGCTTCTTATGGACGCACCTGAGTCTAATACATTTTGACGCTCTCGACTTTTCCAATAGGTAGAGGTAAGTCAACGTATTTTTTCTGTTGAAATAGAAAATACATATAGGAAAATATGATGATAATTGAAGTTTAATAAACAAATATAGGCTACATGTGACCTGAGTTGTGTTTTTATTGAAAGAAACGAAAGGCCAACTGAATTTCGTGTTATTTGGACATCAAACGGAACATTTAAATTGCCATCCAAAATGAAGTTAAAAGGATGTTACGGCATCTTGATCAACTCTTGACTAATATTTGACATCAAACCTGCATTTTAGTTTTGTTTAGTTTTTTTAGCTAAATGCCTGAAATAAGGTCTGTGGTTAACACAAACCTAAGATATTTTCACATCTTATTCTATGACATAAAATACATCAGTAATACCTCTTGTGATTTTTATTTTTTTACTTGTCTTCAAAAGGCTGTTGCTAACAAGAGTGGTTAAATGGGACTACAGAGATTGATAGGGGCATTCAGATAAACTCACTAGTCTATTTTTATAGCCCCCTTTGTAATCACACTCTTGTAATCTATTCCAACTTTTAGGGAATATTTTTTAAACAAAGACTGAAAGAGCTGTCGGAAGCTTAATGGTGGTGGCGTTGAAGTCGTGACTGTGGTGTAGTTCATTTATCCTACATTTAGTTTTTACTATTTTATGTAGGCCTTTAAAACTTAATAAAAGTTGCATTTTTGAAGATTATCACGATGGACAAAACATGTAAAATCATAAACTTGGTCACAGATCTCATTTTCTGCAGTAATCCAAAAACCAGTGGAAACATCCTATAGGTTTTTTTGCGGATGGAGCCATGTATGCCATCTTGCTATTATGCCATCTTCCGGGATGGTCTACAAAAATAGGCTACGTCATCACTGCAGCACCCTATTTTATGGAAACCCGTTTCCGCCACTGAATAATTAAAAAAAAAAAAGGTTATTGCGGCTTTTTATCTAACAATTCTGACTTTTTTCACAGAATTGTGAGATAAAAACTCGCAATTGTGAGTTACAAAGTCAGAATTACGAGTTACATAGTCACAATTGCGAGATATATAAAAAAAATAAAAAAAATTTCTTCCTCACAATTGCGAGTTAATATCACGCAATTATGAGAAAAAAAAGTTAGAATTGTGAGATAAAAAGTCACAAGTACCTTTTTAATTTTTTATTCAGTGGCGGAAACGCTCTCGGTTACTTGCATAACCTCGGTTCCCCGAAATGAGGGAACGAGACATTGCTATGGGAAATACATTTTCCTCAAATACTACTGAAGCCTTATTGAATCACACCAGTGAAACGCCAATGGCGTTCAAGCATGCGAAATATGAGCGGCAATTCCACTCTATATAAGGCAATGCTTGTACGTCATCCATTCAGAATCTTTGACTGAAGCAACTTGGCATTCTAAGATCCTGAGCTCGGTGACACGGCAATAAGAGCAATGTCTCGTAAGAGCAAAAGTTACGTAAGTAACCAAGAGCGTTCCCCTTCAATTTGGTCACTCCACATTGCGATGGGAATGTATAAAATCCTGTCGTGTCACAGCGATGAAGCCTGGCTCGACTAAGTATGTCAAGTTTCACATACGGAGCCGTAATGAGGGCGGCAATGATATTGGCACTCTTGGTAAACACAGCTTAGGTCTACAGGACCTTGTCGAAACCATGTAAAAGTCAGGGGGGACGCGGCAACTAGATGATGTCGTGTCACACCAGTTAACTCCAGAAAATGAGTTAAGAAAATGGCTTCGGCGCTTTCACATATAGATTAGTTGAAATTTTTTAATTTCAATAAAATCATGTGTTATGATGCACGGCCGTAGCGGTGCTCAATAAGCAGAGTATGATGGTGATCAATTCCTAAAAGATGTGGTGAACTATAACAACATTGTGATAAACTCTTAGGGACAGCACTGAATTGGTGGTTCGTCAATGCAGGGTGTATACCACCTACTCGAAACCACTGATACACATCTCAGATCATAGCTGAGGCTGAGTAGGCGCGTGCGCTGCTCGCACTGACAGCACATGCGAAGCAAGTTATAAAACCTCACGAAAGTGCTGGGTGACGACCAGCCTGCCGCCATACAAATGTCCTGAATAGACATGCCATTGCCCAGGCCCAGGAGGACACGAGTCCGCGGGTTGAGTGGGCCCGAACCCTTATCGGACATTCCGCGCCCTTAGAGCTGTAAGCCAAAGCAATTGCGTCGACGATCCAGTGTGACAGCCTTTGCTTGGACACAGGCAGTCCTTTTGTGCGTCCACCAAAACATACAAATAGCTGCTCCGAGAGTCTGAACTGTCTAGAGCGCTCGATATAAGTGCGCACTGCAAGTACAGGGCACAGCAGGAGTGTATTAAGCGGCTCCGTCCCGGTCAGTGTTTCGGGGCGGAAAGCAAATAGTGTTATGACCTGCGCTTTAAATGGAGTCGAAAGCACTTTAGGCACATAACCTTTTCTAGGCTTCAAGGTGAGTCTGCAATCACCTGGCCCGAATTCAATACACGAGTCGTCAATTGAAAGCGCCTGCAGGTCTCCAACTCGCTTAACAGAGGCCAGCACGTGCAGGAGCGCTGTCTTGAGAGAGAGCGCTCACAAGCTCGCTGATTATATGGGCTCAAACGGGGGTCTCATGAGAGCGTCAAGCACAAGCGCCAAGTCCCAAGTGGGTAGAGTAGAAGGGCGAGGAGGGTTCAGCCTTTTTGCTCCTTTTAAAAAACTTATGATCAGGTCATTTCTGACGATCGGGCGATTTCCGACGTATGCATGAAAGGCTGTTATAGCGGCCACATACACTTTCAATGTGGATGGCAAACAACCACTATCAAATCACTCTTGGAGGAAGGCAAGAATTATTGGTATTGGGCAGTTGATTGGGTCTTCGCCCCGCGATACGCACTAACTTGAAAAATCTTTCCATTTATGTGCGTAAAGACGCCCCGTGGAAGGATCCCTAGCCTCAGAGATAGTGTTCAACACGCGCTGAGGAAGTGCATCTGTTACTGGCAAGCTCCGTCAAGCGGCCAGACATGAAGGCTCCATGACTCTGGATTTGGGTGCCATATCGTTCCTTGTGCTCGAGAGAGGAGGTCTCTCTTCAATGGGATAGTCCACGGAGGGGCTTCCAGCATCTCCACCAGTTCTGGGAACCACGGCTGATTGGGCCATTTCGGTGCCACTAACAGAACAGATTCCTTTTCCTCTCTGATTTTGCAAAGCACGCGAGGCAGACGTTTCACTGGAGGAAAAGCATCCACTCCCAGGGGAGAGTGTGTCAGCGAATAAAACAGCGGGCAGTGAGTGTTCTCTGCTGATGCGAAGAGATCCGCCTCCGCCCTCGCCGAATACACTCCAAATCAATTTGAGGGAGTAATCTCCACTCCCCGTGGATTACCCCACCCCTCGACAGTAAATCCGTGTCATAGTTCAGGCGTCCGGGATATGTACTGCCCGGATGGAGAGGAGGTGTCGATCTGCCCACAGAAGGAGGTCTCTCGCCAGCTGCAGCAGTGGTGGCGAGTTCACACCGCCTTGGTGATTTATATACACTACCACTGTCATGCTGTCCGTCCTGATGAGAACGTGATGTTGAAGAATGTCTGGGAGAAAACACTCGAGTGCTAGGTGTACAGCACTCATTATGTGCCATGACTTCTCAGTTTCTGACCATGTCCCGAAGGCTGGTCTGCCATCGCATACGGCTCCACAGCCCGTGCTCGATGCATCTGTCGTAACATTCTTTCTCTTGATCACTTGGCAAATACGAACACCCCGGCGATACAGTGTCATATTGCGCCAAGGGGTCAGCGTATGCAAACAGTCGCGCATCACTTTGATGCGCAAGGTGCCCATGCGCCATGCGTTCTGTGGCACCCGGCTCTTTAGCCAGAGCTGAAGTGGTATGTAGGAGCCCTAGATTGCACACTGTCGAGGCAGCAGCCATCTGGCCAAGCATCCTCTGAAAACATTTTAACTGGGAAGAACGACCTAATTTGAAGACTGCGAGAGAGCTGATCAGTTTTTGTGAGCGCTCCTCTGACAGACGCGCTCGCATATTGATTGAGTTCAGTTTCACTCCTAAAAAGGAGATGTTCTGGCTCGGTACCAGCATCCTCTTTTGCATATTTACAGTCAGCCCTAAGCTCTGAATATGAGCGAGGAGTCTGAGTTTGTCGCTGAGCAGCGTGCTCTCTGATTGGGCCAAGACTAGCCAGTCGTCGAGATAGTTCAGGATGCGCATTCCGCTCTGCTTCAGAGGAGAAAGAGCATCGTCCATGCATTTCATAAATGTGCGAGGGGCCAGACATAAGCCGAAGGGCAGGACCGTGAATTGATACGCTATCCCCTCGAATGCAAATCTCAGGAAGCGCCTGTGGCGGGGGCCTACCTGAATGTGAAAATAAGCATCCTTTAAATCTACGGAGATAAACCAATCTCCCGTTCTGATATGTGAGAGGATTTGTCTCAGCGTAATCATTTTGAATGAGCGCTTTGAAAGCGCGCGATTCAGCGGTCTCAGGTCCAAGATTGGGCGGAGTCCGCCGTCTTTCTTTGGCACCAGAAAATAACGACTGTAGAAGCCTCTCTCGCGGTCTGTGAGGGGCACTGTCTCTACAGTGAGGGCAGTACGACCCCCCAAGCGGCGCCTCTGCGTGGGCGCGACCCAGGCAGGAGACGCACGATTCGTGGGCATCAGAAGATTCGATTGGCTCCGTACAGGAGAGGCAATCACGAGTCATCTTTGCTTCCGAAGCTCACTGGGGGAGAAACAGCCTAAAAACAGCCAAAAATATAAATGTAACAACACTTTAGTTACTTTGACTGTATTGCTCTGGCAATGAAAATAGTTTAAAACAAAGGCCAACAACATTTACTGGTGTCTCTCCATTTCTGAATGAAACTGCTTTTTAACGCCAATGATTCAGTCACTCATTTGTACTTCTTTAGTTCCTGAATGAATTAGCGTTTCTGAATGAATCAGTTGAACGAATAATTAATCTCACTTACAGTCACTTGCCACCACCTACTGGCATAATGATTTAGCGCAGCCTGAGGAAATAGTTGAGGCGTCTAGTGTGCATCACAGAGAGAGTTTTGGTCACAAGATGGTGGATTCGCAGAGAAGTACCATAAAAAAAAAAAAAATTAATACAGGAATTCAATTCAAGTCCAACTATATTATTTAATGACTTCATGACTGTATTTGTAATTTTACAGGTAGGATCAAGTTACAATATCTCCAACAGCACATTTTTATTTTTTAAAGTGAAAAGCTAGAATTTAGTCTGAAAAATTCCTTAATTTATTAGTTCTCAAAATGTATTGGTGCTACTCTCCATTTTACTCAGGAAGCCTCATGCATTAATGCCAAGATCTTATCATTAAATAGTCCATAGTGTTTGGTCCCTTTTGTAATGTTGTTTGTTTACTGGGAATTGTTCTATGCAGTTAAAGTAATAGTAAATAAAAAATGTACTTCTATGTTTGTATTACACTTCCTTTGCTCATTATTAGTGCTTTGTTATATATTGTATTATGTTGTTCCATTCAATATAATCTTTATAATTAGCTTTGCTTGAAAGGTTTGTATATCTGCTTGATCAGGTCATATAATTACACATATTCTCACATACACCAACTAAGCATATTAGTATTGAGTTATAAGTCTACTCAGAAGGTATCCAAACAAACAGATGGATTTTCTTTAAAGAAAAAAAGTAGAAGGGAAGTGAAGACTGGAAAGGAGCAACTACAAGGACTTTCTTTGAAAACCTGTCTGTCAAAACTAGAAGTCAAGTCTGAAACTGTATTTTTAAATGAATGGGTCACAGTTTCCTCATGAAACTGGTTCGTATAGTAAGAGAACTGTTTCTTTTTTTTCTAAAAATGGTTTCATGCTTTGCTAAAGCTATCATAACACGTGAGAAAACAAGCCATTTTAGATATGGAGATTACTGCCTTGATGAAATACTATGGAGAATGAATCAGTACGACAAGTTATGTGGACTTACACAGGGCTGGTTTCTCAAAACAAATTTAATTTTATTGTTCTATTTAATTTAATAAAAATTTTCTGTCTAGTGACCAGACCTCTTTTTTTAATCAAATGAATCATTCAAATTACACCTTAAAACATTTTTGGATACTTAAGCCCCAATTAAATAAGTATAAATATCTACATTATAATACAAAATTATATAATTATAAACAAACACACTTTTCAGTCAAAACATTCAAGAATTTGTTAGGTTTCAAAGAAAGAAAGAAGATTCAGACACTTCTGCATTCAGGAATTATGTTGAGCGCTTGAATTGTCGTCGTTTTGGACATTTTGGTCATCATTATTATTTTGCAGATTCTTAAGTGTGCTGCCAGCTTTGTTAGGGAGTTGAGATGAAAGACAAGGCCTAACATATCTTTACTTATTAACCCTATAAATACCACAGGAAAGGCTGTAGGTTAATTATACAAGTGGATAGCACCATCTTCTGGCTGCCCATCTGTGACAGGGTTCCTGTTTCATGCTTCTGGAGAGTCACTTACCTGCAGAGTTTAGTTCCAACACACCTGGCTGTCATTTTTAAGTAAACCCAAATACATTGATTAGTTGATTCAGGTGCAATTAAATAGTGTTGTTGAAACTAAACTCTGCAGAAGAATGGCTCTTGACACAGAGACATGATAAAGCCTCTATTCCATCTTTGTGTTCCAGAGGTCTCAACAGGTTACGTTATTACGACAATGTTTGAGTCTGTGCTGAACTGCACAACTGAAGCATTTGTCCATTCATTGCCCAGCAGATCAACGTTGTCATTTGCCTATCAAAAAAAAAAAAAAAAAATCTACATAGTCTTCACAGCCTATTGTTGTGTTGTTTCTGTTTCTGCTAAATGAGTAATTAAATAAAATGAATATTTTTACTTCTTTTTTTTCTCAAAACATTATTGCATTTTGTTATAATAATTCTGAAATTGTAAAGATTTACTTACATGGGGGTCTGTTGTTGTTTCTGTTGCATCCTCTCTTGTGATTTCCATCGCTGAAATGGTCAGAAAAAAATGTATATCTATATTTTATATATTTATATATAAATACTAAGCAGGTGCATCGGTAACTACTGACAAGTTGCTTATTGAACAATTAAGTGTATGATATAACAACCAGCCTCATACAATAAAAATATAATAATAGTAATTATAGAGGTCTTACTATGCCATGACCATAATTTCCAGGAAATCACAGGTAACATTAATATAAGCAGTGCACCACAAACTAGTGCAATCACCCAAATAAGGTCTCTGAAACAAATAAGGAAATTGTTAGACTTACTGAAGCTGAGATATGTTATCAGTTAGTATCAAATAGATCCAAACAGATGTTAAATAGTATGTTTTTCGTATATTTTGAACGTACCTGCTTTCATAAGTGCTTTTGGGTTCAAATGTCAGATGTGGAGTTGTTGATCTGCTGGTTAGTGTTGTTCTAACAGTACTACTGCTGTGAGATGGGTCATTTTTTGAGTTCTCCGTTGTGGTTGGATAGGATGAGGACTGTGTCGTTGAATGAAACTGCTTTGAAGTCTGGTCAGTTTTTTCTGTCTGAATCGAAGTACTGTCAGGTAATTTTGATGTTGTGGGTACAAGTGTTGCTACTGAATTATGGTTGTGTACATCAAAAGAGTTCGATGAAGTGAAAGATCGTGCTGTCGTAAACGTGAAAGGTCCTGTAAATAATAATAATAAAACAGTCATATATGATGCATATTTGACACACTGCTGCTTGTTTTACTAAACTACATTTTATATCAGAGCAGGAATTTGTTGTATTGCTTTACCCAGAAACTCATTGTGAAATTCATTATTTCATTGGCATGTAATCATATTAACTTTAAAGGGGAAGTGTGTAATTTCTTGAATGTTATAATACTAAGCACTCAGGACATAAGAGCCGGCCCCAAAAATGTAAAAAAATAAAAAATTATAGGCTATAAAAAAACTTTTCTTTCTTTTTTGGTTACCCCTACATAGCAACACTGGCTCAACCAATGGCATGAGTTTGGGGCGGGGCTATCCGTTTAGCCGTCCAATGACTGACGAGGGAGTTTTCGACAGACCTGTTTGAAATGTGATTTAGATCATTTTTGCAATTCTGTTGAAGTGCAGTCGCAGAAATGACAGAATTTTACCAATTCTGTGGGTAAAAGGTCCACTGTTCAATGCCAATAATCTCACAAATTCTCACAATTGAGAGTTATAAAGTGAGACTTGTATGATATAAAGGCGCATTTGCGTGCTGTAAAGTCAGAATTGCGAAATATGTATCACTAGACAAATTTTTTTTAATTCTAATTATGCAATGTCACGTCTGGTGAGGATGTAGTGTTAATCCAATGTTTGTGTTAATTATATGTGAGATGTGATCATTACTTGTGTTGGCATCTGTAATGAGTTGTCTTGAATCAACATTGATATGAATGGGAACCTGCACTTCCCCAGCCATACACCAATACCAGCCTGCATCTGTCTTCTTCAGTCCTGTCAGTGTCACTGTATAAACGCCATCATTTGTATCATTTATCTGTAGAGCTGCACCAAGGGATGGCTCTATATCCTGAGCTGTTTGACAGGAGTGCAGATCTCCACTTCTGCACCATTTTCTCTCAGTAACATTGAACTTGTCACTGTAGAGACACTGTACAGTAACATTGCCGCCCTCTTCACCTAACACCATGTTGCTGGCCGCTGACAGATCTGGAGTACCTGACAATAACAACAAAATCAATCAGTGAGTTAACTGATAAGCTCATTTCATATGTCTTGTAGTGGTACTCAAGTAGCTATATCAAAATTATTTACCCTCAGTGACGGTAAGTTCTAAAGATGTTCTGGCAAAGGAACCTCGTATTTTGACTGCACACCAGTAGCGGTTTGAATCACTGATTCGCAGGTTTGTCATCGTCATGGTTGTTACCAGTTCATCTGGGCTGTTGTAAAAGCTGATGCCTGTTCGCTTCTCTTGGTTGGTAGGTTGTAGTTTCAAGCAGGTAAGCCAGTTCTTGCCTTTGTACCAGAACTTTGGTAAGTCCTTGTGCAGCTGATGGTAGTGACAGGGAATGGTGACAGATTTTCCTCTTTGAGCTGTTATCTTGGTTACCGTCCATAGAGAGTTGGTTCCTGTGAATCACCAAATTAAAATATTCTCTAGAAAGATTTTCTTTGGAAATCTCACCCAGAATTTTTTACAGAAATAAATATCAACAATATGAAATGATATAAGGGTGAGTAAATTATGATTTTTGGGTGAATTGTTCAAGTACCTTATATAGCCTACAGCCAGGTCACCAAATCTGACTAGGCAGTATTGGAGGTTACCAAACTCATTTGCCCTCTCTATTTCACACACAATGGCTTTAATGTTAGCCAAATCCACACTGTTGATGTCTAGTCTTCTCCGTTTAGAAAATAAAAGCATTTTGGTTCGACGTAAACAACTGCAGAGCAGGGTCGCCAAATATGACAAGGCAGCACAAGACTATTGAAATCTGTTACCCACTTCTACTTCACAAAGAATCGCTTTAATGTTACCCAAATTCACTCTGGTGATATCTAAACTTATTTTATATCCCAAAAAGCATTTCAGTCTGACATGAACAATGCCCTGCCGTCATGCCGGCTTTTTGCGGGCACACTGAACTAGGGCCAGCCCACACCTAAAACAGGCCCAGTGTGGGCTTGCCCCGGCGAGGCCCACAGATTTGGGCTCACCACAGGCTCTCTGTGAGCAGCCCACACTATGCCCACATTAATCCAATGATGGCCCAGTGTGGGCCAGCCCGTTTGGGCCCAAAGCAACTTTTGTACCTTTGGGCCCATGCAGGTTTGGTGTAGGCAGCCCTGTAATGCAACTAGGAGAATACTAACATTGATTGGCCATTCTTTGGCCAATCAATTGAACTGGAATGGCTCAAACCAAAAGAGACCTTTCCAGAACCTGTAGTTTCATATAGGCCAGGGGTCCTCAAATCTGGCTCACGAGATTCACATTCCTGCAGAGTTTAGTTCTAACCTTAATCAAACAAACCTGAGCATGCTAATCAGTGTCTTCAGGATCATTAGAAAATCACAGTTGGGTAAGTTTGATCAAGTTGTAGCTAAACTCTGCTGGAAAGTGGGTCTCACGAGCCATATTTGAGGTGTTACAGACATGAGCCTGTTAACAAGAATTTTATGGGCAGTTCTCTTCCTTACCACTAGGGATGCTAGAGTGTTTTAGGTTTCCTCAAGTAAAGCCATGTGGGTAGAGGGAATTAGCAATAACAAGCAGCAGTAGCCACCCACATGAAAAAATACTATAAATTACTAAATTTATTTAAATTATAGTATACTGTAGTATATTATAGTATTTACAGCACTTTGTTAACTTATACTACAGCATACTGTAGTACTGACAATAGTAAGTTTATAAACTGTAGTAAATTGTAGTACACTGCAGTATATTATAGTATTTCGTCAAAAATACTATAATACACAGTTTGTTAATTTATACTACAGCATACTCTAGTATTAACTATAGTGAGTTTGTAACTGTAGTACAATTTAAGTTTTTACTATAGTAAGCTGTAGTAATACTGAACTATACTGTAGTATTTCTACATTTTATTAATTTATATTATATCATAATGTAGTATTAACTACAGAAATAATCAATGAGTTGCTATAGGATAATATGAAAATACAGTGTGTTCTGGTGCTAAGTAGAAAGAAAACACTAGCACTAGCACACAAGGGTTGCCTTCTCCAGACTGCAAGTTTCTTGGTTTCTTGTGTACCTTTAGCTGCATATTTTGGGTTATTATCTTGTTGGAGGCATACGGTATGCACATGAGACATTTGTGTTTAATTTCAACACTCTTTTGGAGGAATTAAGCATTTTTTTATTAACTGTAAGAGTACCAAAGTCGTGGTACTGTGGGGAAGTCGTGGCCTAATGGTTAGAGAGTCGGACTCGTAATCCAAAGGTTGTGGGTTCGAGTCTCGGGCCGGCAGGAATTGTAGGTGGGGGGAGTGAATGTCCAGCTCTCTCTCCACCCTCAATACCACGACTGAGGTGCCCTTGAGCAAGGCACCGAACCCCCAACTGCTCCCCGGGCGCCGCAGCATAAATGGCTGCCCACTGCTCCGGGTGTGTGTTCACGGTGTGTGTGTGTTCACTGCTGTGTGTGTTCACTGCTGTGTGTGTGCACGATGGATGGGTTAAATGCAGAGCACGAATTCCGAGTATGGGTCACCATACTTGGCAGTATGTCACTTCACTTCACTTCACTTCACCAACAAATTTGTCCACATCTGTTTGTATCTGTGTTAAGTCACCCAAAGTTCAGACTGGACTGGACTTGTGTGTTTGTCAGTAATCTTTGCCTTTCTTTCAGATAGTGCTACCAGTAATTGTGCAGAGGCTGGAGAGTCTTCTGCAGTAAGGACTGCCTGTGCTAGGCCCTCCTCCAGCCAAGTCAACTCCTGATGCTTGTCTGCATCAATAGAGACATGGGCCTGAAAACATTCAGTGACTGGGGTTCAGTCATCAAAAGACACTCCAGTTAAGCCGTGCATCCCAAGAAAGACTTAGGATAAATCAAGTAAGACTCATTAACAATTGTAATTAAGACACAAAAAAAGTGCATTTACCAGTAATAAATTAATGTGTGTGTGTTTGTGTGTGTTTTCTGGGGGTGCCAAGGCCAGACTCCCATTTCTGCTTGACAGCAATGTAGGGCAAAAGTTAAACAATGCAGCCAAGGAAAAAAAACAAATTACTTCTTAAGATGTTGTTTGGTGGTGTTTATTTTAAGGAATTTGCATGCGTTGTATTAGTATATGTTGTAGTATCCTATACTGGAGTGTTAAAAAATTACTACAGTAATGGCTAAAGTAAATTGTCAATATTACTATAGTAGGATTACCACAGCAAATTACCATTCATAAATTAGTACAATTTACTGTAGTACCTTTACTATAGTATGGTTCAAAAACACTGTAGTATTTACCAGAGAAATTTTACAACATTTTCTATAGTAAATTTACTATAGTATTTTTTCATGTGGCCAGCATGGCTCACCTGCTAAGCATATTGTGCTGTGTCCTGGTTGGGAGATGTGTAATTTCAAGCCCAGTCTAAAGTAAGGAGTTGATGTTTTTTGCAGAGATGTTACCTGTTTGTATGGCCTTTACATTTCTTAATTTGCTAACTTTTATTCATTTATTTTTTTGTACTTTTGTGTATTTACATTTTTGGCAGTATGTAGCGGTATTAAATTGAATTGAATGTTTTCTATTTTGTATTTAATAAATTGATTTGAAATCCCTTTGACTACTGTACATTTTTGACAATACAGACATTAGTTATGTGGTGACTGCATCCATTTCAGATGTATAATAACTGTTTTCCCCAAAGACTTAAGTTATAGTAGCTGTAAAGTATTGATAGAAAAACAGATGTATTGTTGTAGATCAGGGGTGCCTAGCCTGAACTCTGCAGGAAGGTAGATCTCCAGGACCAGAGTTGGGCACCCCTGTTGTAGATTAATAGTGCGGGCCCTGTGTGGGCCTAGTGTGGGTTTCCTGGGGGCTAAGTGAGGGCTGCTCGTGCAGGGCCAGCGCTAAGGGGCCAACCTTTTGCCAATGAGCAAATTCTTAGGGGCCCTGCGCTGGCAGCCCGCTGGGGGCACTTAGGCTAGCCCTAAGTGGCCTGTTTGCAGGGACTGCACACATACAGTGGGGTCACCAAATCTGGCAAGGCCACAAAAGACACTATCGAAATTTGCTACTGTCTTTTTCACAATTTAATATTACCTAAATTCACCCAAACTTATTTATTTTATATCCTAGAAAGTATATTTCTCTGATGAGAACAGCTGCAGATACAAGGCAGCATTATGTCACCGTTTGTTACAACCATTTATTTCACACACACAAATTCTACAGCGACCTCTAGACCACTATGGAAGCCTGTTTCCGCCAATGAATAAAAAATAAAACAAGGTAATTTGCGACTTTTTATCTCACAATTCTGAGATATAAACTCGCAATTCTGACTTTTTTTCTCAGAATTCGGACTTTATTCGGACTATATTCGGCGGTAATGGTACTATCCAACCGTGAGCGCAAAACACAGAAATAAAGAATAATGAGTCATTTTTATGTTTGTTTAAAAATCATATTCGGACGCAACATTCATCTAGTTCAATATATAGTTCATCTATAGTAAACACGGAGAGTGGTTTAATGGTGCAAGAAAGTCCGAGTTGTGAGAAAAAAACTCAGAATTGCGAGAAAAAAAAATTCAGAATTGCGAGAAAAAAAAAGTCAGAATTGCGAGTTTATATCTCAGAATTGCGAGTTTATATCTCAGAATTGCGAGTTTATATCTCAGAATTGCGAGTTTATATCTCAGAATTGCGAGAAAAAAGTCAGAATTGCGAGAAAAAAAGTCAGAATTGCGAGTTTATATCTCAGAATTGCGAGAAAAAAAGTCAGAATTGCGAGTTTATATCTCCGAATTGCGAAAAGTCAGAATTGCGAGTTTATATCTCAGAATTGCGAGTTTATATCTCAGAATTATGAAAAAAAGTAAGAATTGCGAGAAAAAAGTCAGAATTGCGAGTTTATATCTCAGAATTGCGAGTTTATATCTCCGAATTGCGAGAAAAAAGTCAGAATTGCGAGTTTATATCTCAGAATTGCGAGTTTATATCTCCGAATTGCGAGAAGTCAGAATTGCGAGTTTATATCTCAGAATTGCGAGTTTATATCTCAGAATTATGAAAAAAAGTAAGAATAGCGAGAAAAAAGTCAGAATTGCGAGTTTATATCTCCGAATTGCGAGAAGTCAGAATTGCGAGTTTATATCTCAGAATTGCGAGTTTATACCTCAGAATTGCGAGTTTATATCTCAGAATTGCGAGAAGTCAGAATTGCGAGTTTATATCTCAGAATTGCGAGTTTATATCTCAGAATTGCGAGTTTATATCTCAGAATTGCGAGAAGTCAGAATTGCGAGTTTATATCTCAGAATTGCGAGTTTATATCTCCGAATTCTGAGAAAAAAAGTCAGAATTGCGAGTTTATATCTCAGAATTGCGAGAAGTCAGAATTGCTAGTTTATATCTCAGAATTGCGAGAAAAAAAGTCCGAATTGTGAGATAAAAAGTCGCAATTACCTTGTTTTATTTTTTTATTCATTGGCGGAAACGGGCTTCCATAAGACCACTGATTTCGACACAACACGTTTTTTATAGCCTGTTCTTTAGGGTGCTTTCACATCTGTAGTTCGGTTCATTTGGTCCAGACCAAAGGCAAACAATTATACATTGTAGCTATTTTTAGCCGTTTTAGTTCCTTTTCACACCACACTGTTTGCTCCGGTCCGAACCAGCTGAAACGAACCAAAATGCAGTCACGTGACAACATCCGCTTCACTTGTTGGCTAGATGTGTCTTTGAACGCATTCCCTAAACTGCTTTTCGATTGATCAGGAAGAGCATGCCGGAAAATTCCAACGGTGCTCCCGGAAGTAAACAAAGACAGGAGTAAAATGCAACAGACAGCACACTGCTATTTTGAGGCTCCGCACCTCCTCACAACCCCAAGTTTGTCCGCGACCTGCCATGTTAAACTGCAAACTGTCAACAAACACTTCCTCATCCTATAATGCACAGCGCAGCTGACTACGGCAGCTGGTTTAGTCCAAAAATGCGCAGTTCTTTTTGCGGTTGGGTCTGTTTAAGGTCGGATCGCTTTCTCACCACAAACGAACCGCTCCTCTTCAAGGAGGTCTCGGTACGCTTGTTTGGTCCGCTTTTGGTGCGCACCCGAGTGCTATTGCTGCTTTCTCAAAGCACCCTAAAGTAGCCTAGCTACCTATCCGGCCAGTAGGTGGGATTGTCGGTTGACTGATTTCGACAAACTTTCATTAATTCAAAGCGCTGATGAGGTAATAAACTGATGAGTCTAACTGCTTTACAGTTAAATGTAAACAACCCAGCGACCTATGTTTTTTTCTTCTTCTGTGTACCATTAATGAGAAGAAATCTGCTTTGTATTCGACATGCGCAGTGTTTTTATTAGTTTGCTTTCAAAAGAACAATTGCAGATAGGCCTAATACACAAACATAGCCTACTATGCCATGGACTATTAGCCTGCTTACAAGAGAATTCACAAGTCAGTGTTTCATAATGTCAGATTACACACCGAAAAAAGAGCATATTTGGTGAGGACACGTTTCAAATTCCGCTCTGTTGTAATATCAGACGAGCAGAATTACGCAAAAATCACATTGACGTCAGTGAATTGATGAATGCCGAAATTATTATTTTTATTTTTTTACTACTAAAGAAGAAATATCCAGGCTACTACCAAATCCTTTTGTTAAATATGTTTTCTTTGGGTAGGCTATGTTGTACATTTATGATGTTATTCTAACTATTCATCTATGCTTTTATACAGCTTATTCTTTTAAAATGTTTATTAAAAGCGAATGTTCACCAGTTAGCCTATTGTAATAGCCTATTAAATGTATTTTCAAAAACATATGTTTGACAAAGCAGTAGCCTATAATATGAAAGAACCCTACCTTAGAATAATGTAATGAACCAACACAGGTTTAGTACACAAAATTCAATTATTTTCTCTAAAAGGACTTACCTAGGACTCCTAAAAGCAGCACTGTGGTTCTTAGCAGAAATGCCATGCGTCTAATCAAATAAGTGATTATTGCTGAGGATCAAAAATGCTAAAACTTCTTCACATGTATCCCTGACTTTGTATCCCAAACCAGGCTTACTTTTATTTACCACGGTGGATTTCAACATTTCCTGCATATTATTCTTTCCTGTCATCCTTCCCCTTTAGAACTTAGCTGTTTGGCCTCAGATTGTTCTGAACATTTACCTCAATAATAAGGTTTAAAAAAAAAAAAAACGATGTCATTTAATCATAAAAAATAGTTTTAACGTTAAATTATGTGATGTTTGGTATAAAATAAATATGCTTCCTTTCTAAAACCCAGCAATATTTCACGAATATGAATTTAACAAAATGTAAATGTAGATTTGTATTAGTTTTATAAGTTAGAGCTCAAGCTTTCAACGTCTGCTCCTGAAATCCGTGACTACATGACGCTGTTGACAAGGTTTGTGCCTAAACTATGCCATTTATAAATTTCCACCGGGCATGAATGGTTTTACACGCTCCATTTGAAATGCAAAAAATACAAATAAAAAATAAATGAATATTGTCCTTGGTTAAAACACCTCCTTGATTTCATTATAGTGTTAAATTCAATATGGCATCTAACCTGATTAAGTGTAGGCCTACTAAAATAAAATCCTTTAGCCTACAGCTCTCTTACATTTCATTTTGTTGAGAGAGGTTGATCCTTTTAAAGGTCTCTGTTTAGGTTGGGTGTTTGAATGGGCCTAATTTCTTTTTTCTTACATTCGAAGTAAGAAATGCAGACACAATTTAATTAAAAATTAGCCTCAGGGCTTGAAAGAAAACACCTATATTTATGTGAACTAGAGTTGAAATTTGACTCATCTTAAAAGAGTGATGTGACGATTGTGCAAACAGTCCAGTTTTCCAGTTCATACAGACTCATATGGCCAGTTTAAACTCGCTGGTCTCTTGTTTGTGCAAACTGGGAGCTTAGAAACAGACAGACTGACTGACAAAAGGATTGACACAGTTCCAACCGCCAATTCAAGCTTTTTCAACAGGACACCTTTCCTCAGCTCAGAGCTAAAGTTTTGTTTTTATCACTTCTTTTTTAATTTGTTTGTCTATGTTCCTCCTCCAGGGAGCAGTCATGAGACGTTCAATGCATGTTCAATGCATGTATTATGCAATCTCAGTTTTCTCAGTAATGTTTACTGTACTCTTTAACGTCTCAAATATCACTTCAGTCTATACAGTGATTGACTTCTATGAATTAAAGTGTTTTTCCTTTATCCAATAACTAATAGGCCTACCTAGACCTGTTTTTATATAGCCTATTATTTTTCTTTAAAGCGCTTTGATTTAGGCTACACCTGTAATCTTTGTGATTAATGATTAAATATTTATTCTTTATTATAAGTAAAAGCTGACCAAGCTATAGCTCCTATAATACGTATATATAAAAATGTGGCCCTAAAAATTATTTGGACAATTACATCACACTTATTTTAAATGAGATGCGTGATAGAATTGAACAAGAATCTCACCGAGTAACATTTATTTTGAAGAAAGTTAGCAAAAACATACATTTGTAAGCAAAACATTTCGCAATAAGTTTGTTAGAATCAAAATGATTATAAAAAAATACTGTTGTGAATCGTGATAACATTCAAATAAGTGTCCAAAAGTGTTTAAAAGCTATATTGGGCCTTATTGTATGTAATAAACATGCTTATTCATTCGTAAAAAATAATTAAATAAATACATAAATTATATATCAGTTTCACTTTTTTTAAATTAGATTATTTATAACTGCTCTAAAACAAGGACACTGCTATCGTTTACCTTTGACATTCATTTGATGCCTTTTTCATTCACATGCATCTGAAGTCACTTCATCATGGGATGTCAAATTCTTAAGCTCTGCAATAACGACCTACTCTAATAATTTGACCTATTACCTTATTATTGAATATTGCACATTTCTAAGATGCATCACTGCATTTTATAATTTTGAAATAGTGAACTTGCCATGCTTTTTGCCAGCAATTTATTTAATTTTACGTGTTTATTGCCACTCACTGCTTCATGACACATCCCTGTACTCGGGTCCAACTGGGTGATGGGTAACACCTGACCTCACAATGTCCAGCTGTATCATCTTTCTATGGGGCATTTTGTTGTGATGCTATCGCATGATTTTCCATGTTGTAGTACAAACATCACGTAGATGCAAGCTTGTTGATCGCTATCCTGAGAGTTGACGTACTGGCACAAGTGTCCCTGTTTCCTCTCTCTGATTGGTCAGCATCGATATCGACGTAATGCCGTGGGCGTGTCATTGTGCAAGAACTCAAACTTTAAAGAGTTGTCAACAACAGGGGTCTCAAGACAAGACAGCCCCCGACTGAATACTGCACGCGAGGATATACTGAAAATCTCTGACAACATACAACGTTTTTGATCTTCCAAGATGAAGTTTGTAAGATATATAATGAGGAATGCCGCTTTGCTAAATGCACCAAAGCATATTGACTACTACGCGAAATTTTCTCCATCGCCTTTGTCAATGAAGCAGTTTCTGGATTTCGGTAAGTTAAATAAAAAAAATTCAATTCAAGTTTATTTGTATAGCGCTTTTTACGATGCAAATCGTTGCAAAGCAGCTCTACAGGAAATTAAGTTTCCACAATATTTTTATATATTGCAGAACCTTAATATATTTAACTTATGGCAAAATTTGGTAATTCTGTATTATGTAAAAATTATAGGCAAAATATTTTTGCATGCAATATTGTTTGGTGCACACTGAGCATTAATGCGTGTGTATTGCACCATAACATACAATATTCTTTTTGTTATAAAATAATTTAGATTGGTTTCTTATTGAAGATATTTAAAAACTAGAGTGCTTGACGCTCGAGACCGTTCGCGTTGCCTGGATGGGGTTGCCATAGTAACAGTTCGCTGCTCGAGCGTTTTTAGTAAGGACTGAGATTATTTGTAACTTTAGCCTGCTATATTTAAGCACAAAAAGTGCACCGTTTTATTTTTTATATATCTTTTTTAAAAGTCTTTAAGGTTAGCTCATAACAGTGCACGAATCGAAACTCAGCAGAAATTTGTAAGAAACTTAAGCCATTCAGTAAAATGCTGTTTTCTCAAGTTTCTTAATATCTGAGTTTATTTAACTGTATTGCAGAAAAGTGGGCATTTAGCTGAGATTTCAGACTGTCACTATGTCTTTTCAGGATCCACAAATGCGTGCGAGAAAACATCTTTCGCTTTCCTCAGACAAGAGCTCCCAGTCAGACTAAGCAGCAGTCTGAAGGAGATCAACCTTTTACCAGACCAGCTGATAATGACCCAATCCGTTCAGCTAGTCCACAGCTGGTAAGTCCATGCCCTGGCATATCAGACACACACACACACACACACACACACAAAAGGTATTAACTAACTTTTGAAAAGTCCCATCTGTCTTGTAGTTTGAGTTAACAGAATATACATCTTGTAGCCTAATGCATTGCTGAACATACTCACCATCATTAAAATGGTTTATTTTACACGTGTGCATTATGTAATGTGTCTCAGCCTGATGTTTTCCAAGTAGAAGCCACTACTACTGTACATTACACACTCAGCAGTTTAAAGTTCAGAATCAAGCCTCATCCGGTTTCCATCAGGATACAACTTGTAGCATAATCTTAGGAATCATCTTCGAAAACGTGCTTATAAATACTTGCTTACGAGCCTATGCAATGCAGTTTGGTGTTGAAATGCCGTTGCAGACCCTCACTTGTTTACTAGACTGTGGGAACGTTTATCTACCGGATACTGTGGTTCACTTCAGAAAGTGAAATATGAGAAGACTTGGCGCGCAGACTTGTTTTCGAGAACTGACTTGGAACAGTATGTTCTGGTGAGCTCGAGAACAGCAAGGAAGGAGAAACCCAGGGAAAGAAGCAGTTAACATTTAAAAAACAAATGAGGAAATCTATAGTAAATATTAATAGCTAATATATCTAAAATAATTATAGGATAAAATATTTATATATATATCATTAAATATTTTAAATTAGATTTTTAATTATTATATTTTGTTTTCATTTTAATTTGAGTAATTTATGTGCTTTTGTAAGACTTTATCCCCTGGTTTCACAGACAAGGTTTAAGACTAAAGTGCGAGTCTGAGCTGTTTTAACTGAAATAAACTTGCACTGACTGATCATAAAATATATCAGTGCCTTTGTTTTGTCTTGAGATGCACACCAGTAATGTTTTTTTCTAAGACATGTTAATAAAAATTACTGAAATTTCCTAATCCTGGTTTAGTCTAAGCCCTGTCTGTGAAACCGGGCCTAAAAGTTTAAATATTTAATCTAATGTTTATATTTTTTATTTTATTTAAACTTTAATACTGAAAACAATTTTTAATAGTTTTAAATTTACTTTAGTTTATTTCAATTTCAGTTTATTTTCTAATCATTTTAGTACTTAAACGTATTTAAATTCCTTGCCAAGGCAACATTTAAATTTAAATTAAGTTTAAAATTTGAATCTAATATTTATATTTTTTCATTTAATTTTATTTCAGCTTTATTTTAACATGGAAAACAAATAGTTTGAGATAATTTAATCAGTTTTATTTTTATTTCAGATATAGTTTTAGTAATTTTAGTATTTAAATGTATTTAAGTTCTTTGCCAAGGAATTTGTTTTCTTAATTTTTTGCATTTTTAAAAATTGCATTTTTAAATTTTATATTTCAACCCCCCCTAACCACACTGATAAATCCTTAAAAATGGCAAATCTTTCCTGCAAGCGTGAAAACATAATATAGGTAGAGGGTGTTATTGGAGATGAAAAAGTGTGCAGTGGCATTAATAAAAATAAATAAAAAAATAAACATGAATGTATAGTAGTGTACAATCTTTCATTCCCTTTGTCTTCTCTCTTACTTTCTCAGGTTTGTCCAAAGTCTGATGGACATCCTAGAATTCCAAGGCAAGAGTCCCAATGACCCTAAAGTTCTTGCTGAGTAGGTTCTTCAATCTACATACTTCATCTATCTCAGAATATGAAAGAAATATTATTTAAAAAGTACAAAACAGCAGGATTCATTGTGTTGTTTTGCTGTTTGTCTCCAAAGATTTGTGGACACTCTGGTGACCATCAGGAACAGGCACAATGATGTGGTACCCACCATGGCCCAGGGTGTCATCGAGTATAGAGATGCATTTGGGGCCGATCCTGTGACATGTCAGAATATTCAATACTTTCTGGATCGCTTTTACATGAACCGCATCTCCATTCGCATGCTCATCAACCAGCACAGTAAGTTAATCTTGTCCTAAATCTTTGAGCTAGTCCTAATACCTGGACTTGGCATCAATAGTCGCTTTCTCAGCACCTACAGGTCATTAGATCTTGAATAATCCGGCCTGCTCTTCTGAGTTAATTATTTACTGGATATGAGAGAATGATTAGCTTGCAGTACACCTCTAACCCTCTGTTCCCTTTTATTTCCTGCTCTATCTTTAGCTCTGATCTTTGATGGCTCTACAAATCCAGGACATCCCAGCAGCATCGGGTGCATTGACTCCTGCTGTGACGTCACAAATGTAATCAGAGGTGAGTGCTCAAATGCACTGTTATTGAGCACATATTACCTTAGCGACAAGTGCAAATTCATTACTATATCATGTGTTCTGCTTTAGATGCATACGAGTGTGCTAAAATGCTCTGTGAGCAGTATTACCTCGGATCCCCAGAGCTGGAGCTTAGAGAGATAAACGGTGAGGAATCAGATACGTTCTTCATATGGTTTTGTGCGGCATAAAATCATTTAATTTTTGTCCCAAACTGCATTATATTTTATAATATTTGTTCTCTGTTGCAGCAAAGAACAAGTCACAGCCAATCGAGATATCCTATGTTCCTTCTCACCTCTACCACATGGTTTTTGAGCTCTTCAAGGTAGGCATGGTGCTTTATTTCTGCATAATGCAGACGCATATGGAATGATAATCAGATTTAGATTATAAATAAGTCATTGTTACATCTCTTCCACTCTAGAATGCAATGCGGGCTACTCTTGAGAATCATGAAACAAGCAACATGTTGCCACCAATTAAAGTTATGGTTGCTCTAGGTGGAGAGGACCTGTCAATCAAGGTAAATGAGAATCCCAATATGATGATTTTAGAGAACTTTGGCAGCGAGAATATCTTTAACCTATAAAACTCTTAATTAGAAAATGAGGTCACACCACCGCCTTGATTAAATCATTCTTCGTTCCTTCCTCACACTGTTGCATCGCCCTAGATTCAGCGATAACTGATAACGTTATATAAACTGTCCTAAAGATTAATATTCTAACCACCCTTGATCGAGATCATTTGTTGCCATAAACGGAAACCAGCTCTGACTTGTATTAACGATACTGTTTACCTTTGACCTGCTGGTGGCTAAAGCATGAAACAAAGCAGTCATTGAACCGCAATGCCAGTAACAGTGTTTATAAGATTATATTTATCTTCTTACAAATACACAACAGTCAATCCCTCAAACTTAGTCATGTAACCCACACATATTTATCATCTGATGTAACGCAGCTCACAAAACACATCATTGTTCTCTAAACATTCATGTTTCATGTTCCAGATCTGTGACATGGGCGGTGGCGTTCCTTTCAGGAAGATTGATAGACTTTTTAGCTACATGTATTCAACAGCGCCCAGACCTACTATTGGTGACCATCAGCGGACCCCAATGGTAAGAGCATAGGACACTACATAATAGCATGTGCGCGTGTTTTTTCATTTAAATCTTAAAGTCAAACCTGCCTGTTGTTCCCTCAGGCTGGCTTTGGTTACGGCCTTCCCATCTCCCGCCTGTACGCACGCTACTTCCAAGGCGATCTCCAGCTTTATCCAATGGAGGGCTATGGTACAGATGCTGTAATTCAGCTGAAGGTAAAGAGATTCTCAAAAGGGTTAGCTTGCATAAAAAATAATCCTCATGTTGTTCCAAACCTATATGAGATTTTTGCTCAGTTATCATTAAATTGGCTGCATCATTAAATTTTTTTTCCTCAAAAGAAAGTAAGTCATATGGGTTTGGAACAATGAGTAAACCACGACTTTGCACTTTTAGTTGAAATATTAAACAAACAGCAAGACGGCAAATCATAATGAGAGTTATCTGTTGAGGTGGTTGACATTACTCATCTGTCAGTCTTCAAATCATTAATCCAGTCTTCTTCCCACAGGCCCTGTCAACAGATTCAGTAGAGAAGCTTCCAGTGTTCAATCAAACCGCCTTGCGCCATTACAAATTCAACCAGGAAGCTGATGACTGGTGCGTCCCGAGCAAAGAGCCGCTGAACTTAGCGGCATACAAGGCTGCAAAGTGAAACACCGGAGCTGGTTGCCTTAAAGTTACGACAAATGCCTTCAAGAGATTGCCAAGATAGGCTGGCATTTTGAATGCTCGCATCCGGGGACCAGTGACAGCATCTCCCAATGCTCTTTGAGTACTGTTGTCTGGGAACACTTAGACTGCATGTGGCCAGATGCCAAACAGTAGTGCTGCTGAAGTTGGTGTTTTTCAGCAAAAGCTCAGGGATGAAGAGTCCTGTGCGAGTGTTAAGGCCTGGGGGGGCGAGAGGTGATTAGATGCACGTGAACCTTATTGAAGCAGAGTTAAATCTAAAAACAGATGGAGAGAAGTGTATGTATTGCAAAGAAATAAATACTGAAGGCAGAAGAAATTTAGCTTGGATGAGAAGTGAGACATATCGGAAGTCAGAAAATATGTATGAATTGTGAGATGTCAAAATAAGGAAGATGGCCAAAGGTGTATTTTACCTCTGTCAAGAGGCTGGACAGTTTGAAATCATACTTGATGTGTGATCAACACTTACTATTTAAGAATGACCACAAGATGTGTATACTCAATGTTGTGTTCACAATATTTATCACTATTAAAAGGACCTTTGTAGTTTGAGTTTTTCATATAAAATAAATCTGATATTTTATCATCAATACGCATAAGCTGTTGTTATTGTAAACAGAGTATTCCAGTGAAATAACGTACATGTAATTATGTAACTGAAAACATGATGTAACCTACCTGTGAATGTGCACAAAAACAGTTTATGTTGAAAACTAATGTTTGAAATCATTTAATTTTATTACCGTCATTATAAACACTTCTTTGTAGTGCAAACAGTTTTACCTTTACTTTACTGTCCTTGTAGATAGTCAAGTCTCGCACAGGAAAGAAGGCTTGTTCGACTGCAGAAAACACATCTGCCAATTTCTGGCATTCATTTTATAATCTCTGTCTAAATACTATTATTCATACTGTGAAGACCTGACAGACATTTAAAGCTCTAGCCCTGTTTATTCTGGTGCAAAAGGGATGAGCGTAATTCATTTTATAGGAGAATAAAATTAAGTCACGGCTATGATGGCGTTAAAGTGACTTTAATAAAGAAGTCATTTCTGCTCCACAAGCCTGATCAGAGTTGATAATGGTGTTTTGCCTTGAGCTCAAAACACAATGCATGTAGCCTAGGCCTACGTGCTGTTTTCCTTCAGTCTACATGACCTGTTTATGGACTGTGATTAAGATTAAGCTAATGTACGTAAAATATAGTTCTTTGATTAGGCACGTAGCCTCACTATGAGTAACTGTGGCAATCAGTCACGGCACTGTCATAAAAAACACGGCTGGGACGTGAAAGGACACGATCCAGAATGCATCCATGTGTGCACCTTACACAAACGCTTAAATCCAGCCTAGATCTTCACAGGGCAAGGGCCTGTTTTGTATGCCAAACAGAGATAAAGAAGATAAAAAGATTGTCTGTATAGCTTTCCAAAAACTTTGACTAGAGTTTGGCTGGTCACATTTCTGAACTAGTGTGGTTGAAATGGTCTAAATTAATTCATCTTGTTTGGATATGCTCTTAAAATGAACCTTAACTAAAGTGATGCACATTGTCTAGAAAAACAACAAAGGCACGGCATTTAGGGATTATTGTGATTTTTTTTAACATTCGGGTGATAGAGATAAGTTTGTCAATATTAATGCAGGAAAACTTACAAATTAAATGGGACGAGAGCAAGAAAACATTAATGGACTGATTCGTTAACGCATCATATCGTTACGGTCAAAACCTTGACTCAATGCTGTGCCCTACTGAGTGCAAGTGGAACTGCCAGCCAAAGTTATAAGAAAAACAAAAAAACAGGTCATTTTATAAAATGACTTCTATTTTTATTGTTAGGTAAAGCAAAAAAAGCAAACACAATATATTATAAAAACAATTACAATTATTTAGTTGTTTAGTAAAAGAGACAAAAGTTAGTTTTTACAAAGTTAGTTTTTTTTAAATGATAAATCAGCCTCAATTGATATTTCTATAAAATTCAAGCAGTTAAATGACATCACTAAATCGTCCCGTGTTAAATAGATTAATGCACATATGGTGTCAGATTAAAATAAACAGTTGTTTGCTTTTTTGACCAATGACTGCAGTTAGTCATTTTAACATTTTAAACACTGACTGAAAACCCTGAGACCAGACTCTCTCAATGAAATGGAAACTGCATTACAGCTTGTATTACCAATGATCAATGAATGTCAGTTGATGACAGGAGGTAGGAGTGAAGATCAGGAGGACACCAGTTTCTCACAGATCCAGGGCAAGGACATGTGGCAGGGTGCGTCATACCAGCTCTTTGTAGCCACACGGCTTAACACAGTTGTTTTAATCATGTAGCCACAATCTTCATTAATATGGTTGTTGGGCTCACCATCTTCCCAGAAGCTATGGAGGAAAAACAAGGGTGTTTCTATGGGGGTTAAACAGTCCCAGTCAGATAGCCTGGTTTCCTTAAGATACATAGGCTTTTAACCAATGGAAGTAGCATCATTTTTAAAATGACAGTAAAGCAAAATAAAGTGAAGCTAAAATATGTAAGGTTAATGAAATTTCTCTTATTTTATGTTATTGTTTAAAAGGGACATTGCATTTGGGAATTTGTTATTCCCTGTATAAGTCCACTTATAATGCTAGTTGGGTCATTTCTGGGATTTCAACTTGGAATATACAAGTTTTTCAACTACATGTGATTCAAAGTCTAAATAGCCCACATCATTAGGCACATATCAAACCTCCAAAAAAATTTTATTTTCCCACCTCAGGCATCGAAGACCTTTTATTATTTTCAGTTTTATTCAGTATGTCAGTTTTTTATTCAGCTTTAGACCCCGTAACGGACAAAATGGGATTGGTTTAAAAAGATGTTTAACAAAACATTGGTTTAACAAAATGTAACATTTATCATAATTGTCACATTTTTATAGTACTGAAGCTAAAAATACACAAATTGTGTGTCTACGGTCTCTTTATTTTTGCTAAAATATTTTTAATTTAAATTTTTAACTAAAACTACAATTTTATTATTTTAGCCCTTATGTCAGATAGTAATCAGCATGAAATACTTTTGTTCCCTATATTTTTCTAAAAACATTAATGTGACAAGTTGTGATGGGGTTGAAGACTATAACACATTTGAAGGGATACATTGCCTTAAATTTAAATTTTGGGTTTTGTTTCTCTCTCATATTGTCCCCCTGTTTCTGGGTCAACAAATCTGCATGGCCATCATTGTCTTTCTGCTGCAAATGTGGGTGCAATTTCTGATGTATGATGCTTGTCAACGTTTAAGTGGACACATTACACCAAAAATTCTATTTAAAACAAAAATATGAGTTATATATATATATATATATATATATATATATATATATATATATATATATATATATATATATTGAAACCGTGACTATTTTATATTTTTTCATTAAAATTATTAATAACTCAACCCTATCACAAGTTTACAACCCCGTAAAAATAAGAAATACATATATTTGTGACGGGGTTGTGATTTTTCACTCAAAATGGCCACTGCTGCTCATGTACAAACCCGATTCCAAAAAAGTTGGGACACTGTACAAATTGTGAATAAAAACAGAATGCAATGATGTGGAAGTTTCAAATTTCAATATTTTATTCAGAATACAACATAGATGACATATCAAATGTTTAAACTGAGAAAATGTATAATTTTAAGGGAAAAATAAGTTTATTTTAAATTTCATGGCATCAACACATCTCAAAAAAGTTGGGACAAGGCCACATCTGGGCACTGAGGAGACAAGTTGCTCAAGTTTAGGAATAGGAATGTTGTCCCATTCTTGTCTAATACAGGCTTCTAGTTGCTCAACTGTCTGGCCATTTCAGTACCTGGATCCTCCTTCTATGCAGCCATGATGTTGTAATTGATGCAGTATGTGGTCTGGCATTGTCATGTTGGAAAATGCAAGGTCTTCCCTGAAAGAGACAACGTCTGGATGGGAGCATATGTTGTTCTAGAACTTGGATATACCTTTCAGCATTGATGGTGCCTTTCCAGATGTGTAAGCTGCCCATGCCACACGCACTCATGCAACCCCATACCATCAGAGATGCAGGCTTCTGAACTGAGCGCTGATAACAACTTGGGTTTTCTTTGTCCTCTTTAGTGGCATCCCAATTTTCCAAAAAGAACTTCAAATTTTGATTCGTCTGACCACAGAACAGTTTTCCACTTTGCCACAGTCCATTTTAAATAAGCCTTGGCCCAGAGAAAACGCCTGCGCTTCTGGATCATGTTTAGATATGGCTTCTTTTTTGACCTATAGAGTTTTAGCCGGCAACGGCGAATGGCACGGTGGATTGTGTTCACCGACAATGTTTTCTGGAAGTATTCCTGAGCCCATGTTGTGATTTCCATTACAGTAGCATTCCTGTATGTGATGCCGTGCCGTCTAAAGGCCCGAAGATCACGGGCATCCAGTATGGTTTTCCGGCCTTGACCCTTACGCACAGAGATTGTTCCAGATTCTCTGAATCTTTGGATGATATTATGCACTGTAGATGATGATAACTTCAAACTCTTTGCAATTTTTCTCTGAGAAACTCCTTTCTGATATTGCTCCACTATTTTTCGCCGCAGCATTGGGGGAATTGGTGATCCTCTTGCCATCTTGACTTCTTAGAGACACTGACACTCTGAGAGGCTCTTTTTATACCAATCATGTTGCCAATTGACCTAATAAGTTGCAAATTGGTCCTCCAGCTGTTCCTTATATGTACATTTAACTTTTCCGGCCTCTTATTGCTACCTGTCCCAACTTTTTTGGAATGTGTAGCTCTCATGAAATCCAAAATGAGCCAATATTTGGCATGACATTTCAAAATGTCTCACTTTCAATATTTGATATGTTATCTATATTCTATTGTGAATAAAATATAAGTTTATGAGATTTGTAAATTATTGCATTCCTTTTTATTCATAATTTGTACAGTGTCCCAACTTTTTTGGAATCGGGTTTGTAGTTTAGGAGAGTAGACCATATATGGCAGCAATAAAATAAGCACATTGTATATACTTATGGATTAAAACAATGTTGAAAAAGTAATAATTTTCCATCTTAATTTTATGTGACAGGGTTGAGTTGTTAAGCTTGACAGAACCCTCCCTGACTATAACATGCCTCAAAAATATGAATAAAAAGTATGATACTACTAACTATTTTCTCCACCACTATCAAAGAGATCTGAATGATGTCATTTCTGGTAAATGAGGTCACATATGAGTGGAGTCTAAAGTATTATGGGCGTAGAATCGTTAGTGTGACAGGGTTTCAGACCGAGGGACATAACTTTAAACTCAATTTTTTATAAAATATTTTGCATTTTTTGGGGGAAAAATATTTTTTACAAGAAAGGAACACAAATAAATGCTTACATTGTTGCCAACAATGCACATTTTCTTAATAATTTTCTAAGTAATATCTCTGGGACATGACAAAATGCTTGGTTTAAGATAGATATAAGACATTATTTTATGCTAAAAAATATTAAAACCCAATAATTATTTTTATTCATTATAATGGGCATCCCACAGTCTTGTGAAAAGCTTCTAACAATTAATTTTGGTGAATCACTACTTTAGAAACTCTGAAATATTACCGAATCCCAGGAATGACCTAATGTTTCTTGCACTCAAAATATTTGTAATTATATTTTTATATAACCATTTTCTACCCTGATTATTTTTATAATATATTAATCGGGCTGTGATAAGACCTTTAAGACCACATAACTGCTTTTCATAAGATAAAATAATAAAATAAAATGAGCACAAAATAAAAGAAAAAAATATTTTCTGTAATAATTTCACTATAATAATTAGATAAGTAAAGGGTAAAATATACATTCCTGATTCCCAAGTAGTCACTAAAATTAATTAATTTCTAATAACCATTAAACACTGAGAATTTATAAATAATTTTGAGGATATATAAATGATAAGAATATTATTTTATGCAAGGTCCGTTTTTTCTGTTTTTCTTTTTTCTTCTTATTGTTTTTTTTAACAAAGAGGAAGAACAGACAGTAAGGATGAGATGATTCAGTGTATCACCACAAGACCTCTAGCCAAAAGGGAAATGAAAAACTATGATTCAATAGTTTTAATTCCATGTGAGATGTCATAACACTGAGTTTTAAACCTGTAAAGATATTACATTTGATATTCTTACCCTCCAACTAGTTTAGTCCCGTCCACCCAGTACCAGTCATCTTCTACTTTTTCATCACTTATGCCAAACCAGTAAGCGTTCCAGTATCCACGGGGCAGCAGGTTCCATATGAACGTCTTCATCAGGTTAAAAGGTCAAATACCATTATAATCAATCAAAAACACTTTAAGAATCCATTGTAATGACTCACATGCTTCAACTAAAATCCCTTCCTCTTTTGTATACTCTTGGCCAATAGTTGCTGTTCTATTTACACAAATATTGATGTCTAAGGTCAGTGTTACTTGAGGCCATTAGATGTGCAGCAAACATATCTGCATACACACACACACACACACACACACACTCCATGACATAAATGCAAATGAAAGAGCAGTCATTACCTGTTCCTCAGCTGTGAGGATGATGGCCAGATGTCCACCTTGTCGCCTGCAGAACGCCTGACTGTCCGACCAGCTCCTTCTGTATTCTGAGACGTAGTAACAGCTGCCATTAAAGTGTTTCCAGTCTTCAGTACAGGGACTTTTTGTTGGCAATGGAGTGGTTTGTGTTGCAGGGCTTGCCTCTAAAAAGACCCAACATTTTAATGTTATGAAATGCAACATATTGTTTGTTGATAGCACAAATGCACGTACTTGCACCTCACTAACCAAGCTCAGCAATTCTGTTTTTCAATAGCTTCCGTTCTTTCTCCAGTTCACTCTTTTCCTTCCTCACAGCCTGCAGTTCTTCAGTCAGAGACGATATGTTAGCGCAGCCCTTCTGCATGTGTGATTCAGCAGCGCTGGACAGGGAATCCTGATCAGACGAACGTGTCTTACCTAAAACACAAGAAAAGGAATAAAAGCAGAAGCATGTTAACGATAGGGTATAAAAGAAACAGGGGATTTCAAGTGATAAAAATAGAAAGATTACGATTATAACGCAAGTTTAAAACGGACGTTAAAATTAATTTTCTAAGAATTTTGCATATTCACTGAATAAAAAATTGGTGTAGAAATCATTTTCACTCCTGGTAAATTTCACAATTACTGTAATCATCAAAATAAACTACCTTTTAAAGTTAAAAGACTAAATAGTATTTTATAGTAGAAGCTTCTTTAAGTTTACTGTAATAATTTACAGTTTTTTTAAACAAGAAATGCAGGTTTTTAGGAAATGAACTGTGTAATTTTTACATTTAAAAAAAAGGGAAAAGGGAAGTGGTGTGTGGTGGGAAATTTGAGCTCTGCATTTAACCCATCCAAGTGTACACACAGTAGTGAACATACAACCGGAGCAGTGGGCAGCCAATGTTGCGGCGCCCGGGGAGCAGCTGGGGGTTTGGTGCCTTTCTCAAGGGTCTCACCTCAGTCATGGTATTGAGGGTGGAGAGAGTGGTGGTTATTCCCTCCCCCACCTACAATCCCTGCCGGACCTGAGACTCGAACCCACGACCTTCAGGTTACAAGTCCAACTCGCTATCCATTAGGCCACGACTGCCCCAAATGAACATTTCCATAATGCATCAAGTTAGATGTTTCCTTGTATAATTTTCAGAAATAGCCGATGAAAGAGAATTTGTTTAATATATAAGCATCTTTACAGAATACACTGAATCAAATTGAATCTGGAAATGTGTTTTAATGTCCAGACCTGTTAATAAACAGACTCACACCAAAGTCATGTAAGTGAGAAATGAGAAGTACCGCTGTGAACACTTGTGACCACCAGGATCATGAGTAAGATGAGGCAGAAGGCAGTCAGGCATGCCGTTGCCACCTTGAAGGGATCTTGGCAAAATTGCTTTCTGCTTTTATCTGGGTTCTGAAATACTAGAAAGAAACAAATAAAACAACTGGATTTACAATATAACAACTGTATTAAAAACTTGCAAATCTAAATGCACAATTTTACAGTACACAATAGTAAATGAATGAGTCATGTTCATATGACATTTTTTGACAAGAAATATAAACTTTTGAAGGCTTTCTGGAATACATGTGGTCCATTTCAGTGAATCATTTACAGTTTTTTGCCAGGCTAACTCAAACCCTGAGAGTATTGATCAGTAGACTACGTTATCAAATAATGGTGGATGGTTGTCAAGCTGGAGTTTCTAGCATAAAACCTCAAACATTTACACAACTGCAGCATCTAAAATTAAACATTTGTTCAAAAATGTAATGAACATGCATATTCAGCAATGTAATTATTTAACAAGCAACCATTGAAAAACACATGAATATTGGCTTATAATATTAATTAATAGTGCTATGAATAGGCACGCTTTTCATATAATGTCTGTGATTGAATTTTTTGGAAAAAAAATCATCTGTTGGTGTTTTGAATTAGAAAACTGAATCGGCAATAGCTTTTTTTCCCAAAGCATTTGCCAACACATCTAACTCATGTATACTTTTCTCAAGTGTGTGTGTGTGTATATATGTATATTGCAAAAACCAAAGAAAACACACCTACAGAGTGAAGTCTGGTTAGACTAACTTAGTGCGCGTGCGCATTTAGAGTGCGTTCAGTCTATTAATATGCATTAAGAATGATCATAATTCAAGATAAGGGGGCAGAAAATGTATATATTTATATACATTCATATAGTTAATCAATATCACACGAAGAGTGCCGTTTTTTCTTTAAAAAGATTACAAATGTGATATTGATTTTATTCAACAGTTCAATAAACAATAAGATAATATCAAGAGACTTACGTTTTAGCCACCATATTTCCTTCCTGAATGAATAAATGATTTGGTTCAATCGCAATAACTCACTTATTAACAATGACTTGATGCCACCTACTGGTGATTTTAATTTCGCATTTTCAGTATCTTTTCATTTTTAAAATAATTTCAAATATCAGTATTCAGCATTTCATGTTTAAAATATCAAAACATTATTTATACATGTCTAACTGCAAGCTAAAACATCCCATGTCCCTCTTAGCTGCATGTGTAAATACATCTAAATGCCACTTCATATGCATCTTCTGTAAAGATTAATTTTATTGATACTGATTTCATTTGTTTAGTAAATGTATTATTATAATTGACTGATTAAATGTAAGAATTTGACTAAAAAGATGATGCACACTTTTAGAAAAATAATTTTATAAAAGGTAAAAATGCCCATAAAAGGTCAAATCAATTAAACTTATTGGAAAAGATTAATTTCCATCACTGCTGTGAACTGACCACACAGCATATGAAGAATATCAAAAACTTTAGGAGCCAGCTGTCCACGGCAGTCCTAACACAATATCTGTAACAAGACGCGTGCAAGCTTACAGGCATGGTCAATAACAGGCAGGGTCGGACAAACAGCAAACAGGTATAGAGAGGGCAATACACTGTGATTGTCATACCTGAATATCGCACCTCTGGACTGCTGCAGTCATCATCAGGTCCGTCGATGAGATTGCTGTGCATTCCCTCTCTGTTTGCAGACATTGCTCAGGTTTGCACACTTTCACAAAAACATGAACCGCTCTGAGTGTCTCTGACCGCTGCAGTGCTTGCTCTTTAAATCAGAGACATGTGTGCTCGCGTGCTGAACGATGCGGATCGGTTGACATTGCAGTTCTTTTATGTCACAAGCAATTCCTCAAAATAGTTTTTCTGTAAAATCGTATGACTCAGCCTGACTGTGTTCATTGCACAGTTGCATTTGTTTTAATGACTGATTAGCCACTTATTGCTTCATATTTGTTGAGTGTTTTTTTTTTAAGATTCTGAAAGTTCTGTTGAAATGTGGGGTAAGATGGGGGAATGAGGCCCCTTAAAGAGATAGTTCACCCAAAAATGAAAATTGTCAACATTTCTGCGTTCCTCGTGTCATACCTGCCCTGCATTTCTGCTGTGAAACGCATGTTGGTATCCAAACGGAGCTCATTAAAGGACAATAGGACCCGATTCGGTGACCAGCATTCTTCAAAACATCTTCTTTTGTGTTCCACAGAAAGTCATACAGGTTTGGAATGACAATAACATTAGTTTTGGGTGTACTATCCCTTTAAAGTCCGTGTGTTTTTCTTTATATTGTAACAATAAATAAATACTTGCAGCAAAAAAATATAAAATTAAAAATTATATTTGCAGAGTGTTAGTAGGCCAATTTTAAGACTATTTTAGCACAAGTAAGCTGTTGTTTTCATTGCCAGATGCATGTTCAATATTTGCTCATAGAGCAAATATTTATTCCTCAAGTTGGAACTGTCAATCTGGACCTATTCTGAATACAAAGAACATTTTCTTCAAAACATTTTTTTTCCTTTCACCTCCTCTTTCCGTTCCTTTTCTCAGTAGGAAGAGAATTACACTTTTTTTATTTTTCAACTAGGCCTATAACTAGCGAAGTCGAAGTCGAACAGACTTTGTACATTATTTTCTGGTGAGAAATACAGCTAGCTTGATACTGTAATGGAATTGAAATAACAGCTGCCAGCAATTCTGTTTATGGAAATTAGCCTAATATGTTTTAAATAAGTAGAATTGACCATTAGCCTACATTCTCACCGTATCTCACTCCATACTTCTTTTAAGGATGCAGAAATTTCGCTCACCCAGTTAGCTTGCAGCCATTCTCTCTGCCATACCTTCGACATACATAAATTAGTCGATACAGGTACTCAAAAGCATAATAAGGAGGTTAAATAAGTATTTTATCTATTTTGAAAATACACAGATAGCTAACAAACTTAAGTATATTCAGAAAAAAATTCATTTAATTTAAATGAAAAGACTTTAAAAGACAAAGTACAGTTTTATAGTGCCCATCCCTACTCATAGAACAGTGTGGTTTAACAAATTAGTAGCTATAAAAGCCATTAAGGTGTGATTAATTAACCTTGGCAAGGCTAATCAACAGAAGCACTCAATAAACGAGATGGTCCTCACTGCAGAACATAAGATCCAGGGGGTGTGGTTGGATCTAGATCCAACTCCTCCCACCTTACATTTACCTAAACCTACCCGTCTCCACCTCCTGATCCCTAAACCCACCCATCCCCACCCCTAAACCTACCCATCTCCACCCCTAAACCTACCCATCCCCACCCCTAAACCTACCCATCTCCACCCCTAAACCTACCCATCTCCATCCCTAAACCCACCCATCCCCACCCCTAAACCTACCCATCTCCATCCCTAAACCCACCCATCCCCACCCCTAAACCTACCCATCCCCACCCCTAAACCTACCCATCTCCACCCCTAAACCTACCCATCTCCATCCCTAAACCCACCCATCCCCACCCCTAAACCTACCCATCTCCATCCCTAAACCCACCCATCCCCACCCCTAAACCTACCCATCTCCACCCCTAAACCTACCCATCCCCACCCCTAAACCTACCCATCTCCACCCCTAAACCTACCCATCTCCATCCCTAAACCCACCCATCCCCACCCCTAAACCTACCCATCTCCATCCCTAAACCCACCCATCCCCACCCCTAAACCCACCCATCCCCACCCCTAAACCTACCCATCTCCACCCCTAAACCTACCCATCTCCATCCCTAAACCTACCAATCTCCACCCCCTAGATGTAGATCCAACCCCGCCCCCTGGATCTTTGTTCTGCAGTGAGGGGCTACTGCAATAAACCACTCATGTGATAAATCGCAAATAACTAAGAAAAGAAAAAAAGTGTCAAAGATCTGTAATTCTTTGTTTCTGTAAAACATTAAATAAAACATTTTGTAAATAGCCTATGTCTCAGTGATTCCCATGTCCCTACAAAGTCAATGGGGCCCTATGTTTTTGCGCATCAATGTTGTTCAGATTATCGTCTTTTGTGTGCAGATTAAAAAGTAGCCTAGGTCATTCAGGTTTGGAACAACATGAAGATGCGAAAACGATTAAATGATTTTATTTTGGGGGTGAGCTATTGGTTCGAACAGTGTCAACATACAGGTTAGAGAGCTTTTATCTGTAAGGATTCATGACTGAACCAGAAGGCGGCGCTGATATAAAACATACACACTTTAACCACTAGATGGAGGCATATACGTCCTCCAGAACTGCCAGAAAGCTCCCAGTAGCCCCCTCACTGCAGAACATCCAAGGGGCGGGTTTGGATCCACATTCGGATTGGTAGGTTTAGGGGTGGAGATGGGTGGGTTTAGGGGTCAGAGGGTGGAGGAGTAAGGTGGGAGGAGTTGGATCTAGATCCCTGGATCTTGTGTTCTACAGTGAGGGCCATCTCGAAAGCTGAACCTTTCAAACAAGGAAGGGCCCAAAGCAATAATATGAAGCAGGGTTAAGAAATGTCTGTGACAAAAACTTACATTACACACTTACTTATTACATTTTATTAAACGTATTATTCATTCATCAGTTACATGATTATATGCACAAATTACAAGTACACAAATTAGACAAGGGATCAGAATTTTTGTTTAAATTAATTAATTTTTGCTCAATGAGAGACAAAATAAATAAATAAATACAATGAAACAAAACATATATTTCCTGAATTTTCAATGTATGTTCTGTAGTAAAGTTTTAAAGTAATAGTTTTTTGATTGTGTATAAAAATTTAATTAATGACTGTGTGCTTTATTAGTATATTTGAATAAACAAACAGAGCATTCTGTAGAAGTAATCCATTTTAATATTTCAAAATTGATTTATGCTCATAAGGGGTTAACAACAATTATTAGCTACAAAGAACTATTGCTAAAAATAGAACGAAGACTGGAGACTTGACTTGGATTTGGACCTCAGGGACTTTTGAACATGTCTGCTTCACACTGACAGATCACCCCAAGCAGAAGTCAGTAAAATGCTGCGTCTGAAACCTTGGCCAAGTACCTGCCCAAAATGTATGTGACATCAGATAGATTATACTTTGCTTTCGTTAGCATGCTGGTTTCACACATTTTTTTTTTTTAAGCCACAGAGCCTGAGAGCACAGGTTCAGAAGCTGTATAAAAACAATCTACCCTCAAAGAAAGTAGAACATTCCTGAAACTTCTACCCACTAAAATGAGCTGAGACAGACCTCCGAGTAAAGCAGACAAACAGATTCATGTTTTAAAAGCACTTGTAAGCCAGGAAGAGATTTTGAATTATAACAAATAGAGAAACAAACAGCAACTGTTCAGTGATATTAAAGATATAGTTCACCCACAAATGGAAATTCTGTCTGATTTCTTAAAGCTGCAGTCCGTAAGTTTTGCCTCTTTGTCGCCATCTCTGTTTGAAAACCTGCAATAACAGCTGTGTGCGGAATTATCTTCCTTATGTATGTGTGGCAGTCAGTCACCACACCGGTGGGGATATTTACTGTACTTCGCAATCACAAATTCTAGCCTCCGTCTTGGAATATATGACCCAAATAAGAATTTTCACCATATATTGCCATCTGAACAAGTAAGTAACAAGTCTGCCACATTTGTTCTGACCAACTGAGGAAAAAATACTACAATAAATCGCGCTAGCAATGGTGATTTAATCTAAAGACTGGTTAGCTCATATCACATCAAACCATGCAAATTATTATTATGTTATATTTTATTCTCAAATTATTAATGTTAACAACATCAGCATTGCGTGACTGAGTAGGCTATAGTGTGTATTAGCGTGTAGATTTCAATTTCTGTACAGCTAATCTAATTGTCATACCATTCAAATTTCATATTAAGAAATTCTTTTAACCCAAAAAGCAAACTATGCTCCCTTCGAACTGGTTTTCTTTAAAATACAAATCTTGTGTAATCCCAGGCTATCTGTAATCAGAAGCACATTTAAAACAGGAATATCATTTAATTTAATTTACGTGTTTCATAAACACATAAGCCTTTCTGGATTACAATCTGCCATCAAAATGATAAATGTAATTATTCTATCTGCTGTGAGAAAAGGCTATAAATGAGCTGCCACCTGCAGGATCCTCACATGCGATAGCCTACTAGCCGGGAAAACTTCTTTATGTTTACAGACGTGATGTAATGATGCAGTGCCATGCTTGCGAAAACCTATTTTACCACTCAAATTAGAAAACGTTATTATAAGGTAACCGTTGTGAATCGGGCTAAAGTAAGGTGATAGTTTTGAACACTGGCTGGTTATGTACTTGCTCAAATATTGATTTAGGATCATTTTTAACCAAAAAAAGTTACAGACTGCAGCTTTAATGGGGACTGAAGCTTTCAAGCTTTTCAAATGATGAAAAGGACAAGTTCAAATGGTAAGAAATAACGTTCATATGACTTATGCACTATATTCAAAAACTTCTGAAGCCAGACGATTTAGCTTTTTTATGTTAAATAAAAAATCATTTTAAATACCAACAATCAAAATAAAACACTTACAAAAAATATTTTTAAACCATTAACCAATGTCAGAGAACTGTGAACATGCATTTTCTATAATTGTTACCCAATTATTAACCTGTTACCTTAAAATCTCAGTAGGTACTTCACGTAAATGTTTAAAGTGAAAGGTTCGACTGACAAAAAAAGTCTGCATTACAAGTAAATAAGGCATAACTTCGTATTGAAAGACAAAGCACACAAAAATTAAAAGACGATAAAGAATTAGGCTGTATCAATACATTATTGCTATAGAAAACATTCTTATTGATGATTATTGTAACTATTGGTTCCTATTGGAACCTATCTTTAATAGTGGACTGTATGTATTTGCATATACTCAGACTGTTGTAATAGTAGTACTAGAGAAGCAATGCACAGTTGATGGAACTTTTGTTTGTATTCAAAGCATCTGTACACGGCTTTACGCTTCTGACTTACCCAGAACAGACACCACAGCGACCTGCGAGGAAACGTAGCGGTTGGTCTTTGCATTGGAGGCCACACAGCTATAGTTTCCACTGTTTGTTTCCTCTACATTGGTGAGGGTGATGTTGGCCATGGTCTTCTGAGGCATCGCCTCCCCATTAAACATCCACTGGAGCTGAGCGGGAGGGTCAGACTGGGCTGAGCATGTGAAGGTTAAGTTAGAGCCTTTCTTAAGGAATGAATCTGTTGGAGTCTGTGTCATGACGACTTCCTCTGGGCCATCTAGACAGATATGGAAGAAAGAGACGATGTCAGGCAAAGGTTTATTAAAGAGCTTGCAATGCAGCTATGTTTATGGATTTTTTGATGAATTTAAGACTAATCCATTTCAAAGGCTTAGCAAGAAATAAGCACTTTTCACTTTAGAAGAATATCAAACGTTGTTCCATGTTACACCATTTCACATCCCCAATTTATCAAGATTTTGGAAATGGCATGTTTAAATGAGGAGGATGTATTTGAGTATCAGAATGTGGTTATAGTTTCAATTCAGGGCAATGATTCTTATTTCAACTACTTTTAGAAAACAATGATAGTCTAAGACTCAAGAGACTGGTGCATGAAGTGAAATTACTTCATGATCAAACCATGCACTTGCAGATACTTTCAGAAAAGGTTTGATCAGTTCAGGATGTAATGCACACATGCACAAACAAACAAACAAACCCTATTTTAAAACATTCATCCTCTTCCTGCTGTTCACAGGCTCATTCACAACCCTATTTTATCTAAGCTCAGCCTGCATTTTTTCCTGCACCTGCAGCAGAACCTGTCTGATCTAGAAAGTCTCTTCTGAGCTCTGCTGTCATGTGTGCTCTCTAGTGCACACCATCTGCAGAGATCTCAACTGATATGCACTGGTTACCGGTTTCCGCTGACTGGTACTGCTGGAGTATTGCTCAAAACATGCAGTTTTGGTCAATTTAGTACTTTACTGCAAGTACTTGCATGCACAGAATTGTGCAAATGTATGTGTGAAGACACATAATTAGTTTTGTTGTAAAATCAAGGTTATGGAACACAATTCCATCATTAATGGAAATCCATGATTTTCATTGGAATGGAATTGTCATTATTGTTACATGCCTCCTGTTTTGTGAACCTTGTATTTTTGTTTTAAGGACTTCTAAGTTACTTCCTGTCTGGTGTGTTCTTGTAGTCGGTTTGTAGTTTTTCTGTTAATTAGCCTGTCATTGTTTCCATATTAGCCCTCTGTCTGTGTTTTGCCTTGCACTTGCGCAGTCGTTGTTGCTGGTAAGTTTGGTTTCAGTTCTGCTCTGTTTCTGCTTGTGCTCCTGGTTTTGGTTCGTTTTTACTTTGTGTTTTTGTATGAGTCATCACTATTATCCATTTGGGTTGATTCAATCATATCATATGTCGTTCTCTAAAACCAAATGCAAACTCCATATCATCCAAAAATAACCCACTGTTTGGCTGGGAGTTATCGGTTGTTTTGTTATTCAGTGCATCTCTAATTTTAACTAATGCTTTTAACAATTTTTTGCAGGACGTGAACCTTCAACCATTCATTCATCTTCAGACCTTCAAACACTAGGCTTCACCAACCAGGTGTCTAGTAACTATACAATAAACCTGGATTGCACTGGATAGTCAACACTTACCAAGAACCTCAAGATCAATTTGTCCAGACAGTTGTTTTCCGTTAGTAGTGACTATATTGAGAATATATTCCCCTTCATCCTCCTTCACCAGCGGCCCAAGCTGAAGCTCACACATCGTCTTATTGTAGATGATTCTGCTGGCATATTTCTCTTCAATGTTATCTGTGTTTGTTGATGGGACACTTGTAATTATCGGTGCAATTACTGATCCTTTGTTGAAATTCCATGCTACGGTTAGAAAATCCTGTGTTGAGGTGATTGTTGTCTTGAAGGTCACATATTTACCTGGTTCAATGAGGTAAAGAGAAATCTTAGTTCTTAGAATTCTAACATTTAATTAATAGCTTCATACATTTTTTTTATTAATATTTTCATGTAGTGACTTTTGATTTAATGAACAGATGGTGGAGCAACCATTCACTGAAAGTAGGCTACTCAGATACTATTCTTGCACCTTGAATACATGCGAGTACACAACAGGTTTGCTTTTCACAGGACAACAAAATGGCTTTATGATGGCATACATTTTATAAAATAATATATTACTAATAAATAATTTATTAAACGATAACTGCTTTCAAATAATAATTTTAAGGAAAAAATAAAATGGTGCCAGACTTCTAAAGTACCAAATTACTGACAACAATTCTTTTTTCAGTATCTCCAGAGAGTTACAGAACAAAATAATTTTTTGCCATGGATAAACCATACACCGACTTACCGATAACGCCGTTTGTTTTGTCGTTCAGCATCCTATAGCAGGAATGATTTTCAGTCAGGACTAGATTTTAGTCAAAATCCAGGATAAACATAAAACCACACATTATGTCTTGGTGTTAGTTAGATCCAGAATTTTTGTTTTAAGAAATTCAAAATTCAGAAGTCTGAATGTGATGACGAATAATTGTTTTTAACTTACCAAGAGCAGTCAAAATGAGCAAAAGTAGCCTAAAGTTATAGAAATCCATATGTGGACTACATAGATGTGAGTCCCTGAGTGACTCTGTAAGAACTGGAGAAAGTTCAACCTGTACTCTTCTGATGCCATTCAGTAAAATAAAACAATCCACTTTCACCACTAGATGGAGGCATACACATGCTCCAGAACAGACAGAAAGCTCAGCCTTTCAATCTCACTCAAGACCACAGCAATGATTATGAATAAATTTGTAGGGCCAAGAAATGTCTCCTACACAAACTTAGGAGAAAACACAACCAAACTGAAAGTCATATGACAGCTTTATGCGAGAAACAGACTGACATTTATATAAATATTCATAGATAATCAGCTTTAATGTTAATAACAAAATCATTTTTTTTAAATAAAAAGACATTTTATATTCTCACAACAATTTTAGTGCATTTAGATCTAAAAACAACTTTGCTGTTGAACATGTAACGTTTGAGTGAGATATTTTTGTACTTATATTTGAGCCTTTTTATCCCCATGCCACAGATGTCATCCTGTTGTGTTTGACCCTGGTTGTTTTGATAAAATATGAAAGCGTGTATTTCAGGGTCAAGAATGAGAGGAGGTGATTTATATATTTTCCTCCAGAATTTCTAAACACTCACACTGCTGTTAGTCTTCATGTCAGAGCCATTCCATCTGAAGGACAGGTTTATAATGTACAATCATTACCGTCATTATGACGAAGTTTCTGTGCTGTTTTCATTATGGGAAGACGATGAGGCACCAAAGTGTTCTCATATGATAGCTGATGAAGATACTTGCACCCAGCACTACTACAAAAAACTGAAAAATGTCAAAAGGAAAAAAATAATGTTTAGATAAAATGTAATTGAGAAAATGTAGTCACTTCATATGTTCATATATTTTAAAAAATATACTCAATATCAGTTCTAAAGGGACGACAGTCATGCATCATTACTATTGCTCATTCTAAAGGATTAATTAAACTTAATTGACATTAAAATGTAAACGTCTTGAAATGTTGATTTTGAAAACCATGTCAATATATTTCAATCAAGGTTTTAAAACGTTTAACCAAAAGTTAATTAGCATGATTATTATTTTATTGAAATACATTATTAAGGCCCATATAATGATAACAACCATAACTTAAAGTTTTGTGAATCTTTCATACAGAAGCATGATATAGCTAAAATATATATATATATATTTTTTTTTTTTTTATACCAACATCAGTCCTGATAATAACTAATTTTAACCCTTTAAATGCCAGTTTGTTCAAATGCAACTGTTGTTTTTATATAAAAAATCTATTATAATTGTTGTATAATTAAGATTATTATGTTACTATAATCATAATTATTTTCCATATATTAAATCCCAAGCAGAATTTATTTTGGTAATCATTGACACAAGTCTATGATTACTGTTGCAACAATATTAATTTTGATGCATCTTTTTTTTTTTGTGTGTGTGTGTAGTGTCAGGTTAAAAAAAAACAATAGAAAAACAAATTCTGAAAAAAAATTGTACTTATGGTAAAACAGAGTTATGAATGGAAATAAGGGTAAAATATTACAATTCCAATACAATTTTTATAAAAAGTATGCTGTTTGTGTTACCAAAACCAAAATGAAAAAATAAGTGATTGCTAAGTGCACAACCTTTGTCCTTAATGGAAAGCTTCAAACTAGAACGACACAAGAGCGATCTATGACCATATTCGCTGTGAAAATAAATTAAGCTAATTCTAATGGAGGCTAACATTAGTCCCTCATAAAACATTGATTTAACCTCTCAACCATGGCCAAACAAATTGAAAGCTGTCTGGCATGTGGGCAGCGTAGCCTTTTGAAACTCGACTTATTAAATGTCAGATCATACTTACCAATATGGGATTTTCCTGCTGCTGATTTGTCGCACTTTTGATCACTCGGCGATCTACATCTGTACGGAAAACATAGTTACTGGCATACAGGCTCTGATTACTGAGACCTACAATATAAAACTGTGCCAACCTTAACTTTCAGTACTACATTAAGTGTTCTACTTCTCACAAATAAACCACACTGTGCCTGCAGAGATGAAGGCTGTTTGCATGGCAGCAATGGCAGACCGAGGCATGTGAGAAACAGTTTTGTGGGTTTCAGTGGAGGAAGTTACCATTTTGTGCAACAGATTTATATACTGTGTATATAATAAGCTACCGGTTACACATTGAGATTATAAAATACCAAAGCTGCAAATTATAAAATGACACTATAAACCAGTCTGAGGTTAAACACTTGTGGAATCAAATCAGATATACTCAGAAAATCTTTCATGTGGTTAAATGGAATGCAAATTTGGAACCATATAAGGAAGTAACGGGATGTGTAGACAAATTCCATACTCGGAATTTGTGCTCTTTAACCCATCTAGAGCACACACACCTGGAGCAGTGGAGCAGTTGGGGGTTCGGTGCCTTGCTCAAGGGTCTCACCTCAGTAGTGGTATTGAGGGTGGAGAGAGTGCTGGACATTCACTCCTCCCACCTACAATCCCTGCCGGACCTGAATCTCAAACCCGCGACCTTTGGGTTACAAGTCCTTTCTAACCATTAGGCCACGGCTGCCCCGTCTTACCTAACACTCATTAAGAGAGACAGCTCTACGACATATCAGAACTTAACGCCCCAGCCCATGTCACAGGCCAGGGAAGGATGCTGCTGGGCAACAGGGCCCAAAGCAACCCCCCCCCCCCCATCTCCCATCTCCCCTCTCCCCAAACATCAGCCATCCCCGGCCACTACCTACATGCCGCACTTATATATTTATTTATTTATTTACATTTTTAAAGTGTGGATGTGTATATGTCTCAGCTAGTTTGTGATGCATTAAAAAAGTGAGACATGTAGTGCAGCCCAGGTCAGGGACCCGGCCCACCCACATGGCCCACTTGCCCTGTATGTAAATTAATTTATTTTAATTTATATATATATATATATATATATATAAATAAATAAATACACACACACATATATATATACACATATATATATATATATTTTTTTTTATCATTTTCCCATCGCCTCCTTATAAATATACACATGCACAGGTTCGTAACAGGTGTGCATACATTTCAGCTGATATGTGATGCATTAAAAAAAAAGTGAGGCATGCAAGTCAGAACCACCGTGGTCAAGTGGCAGTGGAAGCGACAGCTCAGGGAGACAGCGGGGAGACACAAGCCCCACCCACCCGTATTGCAACTCCACCACACCAGATACAGACCTGGATGCCATAGCCTAATGGGGACCGAAGGCCAAACAAAAAAGATGATGAAGAAGAAGGGGAGGAAAAAAAAAAATCATCTTATCGATGTTGTCCTCCACCCCTTCCCAAAACTCAAAGATTAATATTCAAATTAAGTTCAAATAGTAGTTTAGGTGGGGATGTGTTGTGATTGGTCTCAGACAAAGAAGGTCAACAGATTTATGACTGCTGGAGGGTAATGAGAGCTGACCAGAAGGGGTGTAATTCTACTGTATTGTGAGATGAACTGGATAGATTTTCCATCGATTAATAGGTTTTTCCAGGATGCAATATGTATGGATTTTCTTGATTTCCAGTTCATGAGGATAGTTTTCTTGGCGATAGCTAGTGCTACCAGGAGTAACTGACTGTTTGTATTGTCTAAATTGATTATAGATATATCGCCTAGTAAACAAACTGATGGAGAATTTGGGATGTGACATTCCATAGTGACATGATTCAGTGACTTTTTCCCAAAAATGTATAATTGGGGTACAATACCAAAGGGTGTGAACATAAATATCTGTTTCATTTTGGGTGCAATATGAACATGTTTCTGAAGTGAATCCCATTTTAAACTATTTCTGTCCGGTTAAGTGAATTCTGTGAAGTATCTTATACTGTATAAGTTGCAAGTTGGCATTTTTTGTCATAAAGTAGATATTTTTGCAGATTTGTGTCCAGAAAACGACATCCGGAGCAATAGATAGGTCTGATTCCCATTTAGCATGTGGTAAACTTAATGTGTTGTCTGATTTGAATATTATTCTGTATATTTTGGAGAGTAGTTTTTTTTGAGGACGATATATTAATTAACTCTGAGATTAAAGGTGAAATTTCTAGATTAACGGTTCGAGTGTTGATTTTTGATTGGATAGATTATTTGATTTGTAGATATTCCAAAAAACTATTACTCCCGATGCTGTATTCCTGGACCAAATATGAAAATGGGGCCAGATTATTTCTATGAAAGATGTGTTGGAGTTGTTTTATGCCCTTTTCTACCCATGTGTGTAAATTAAGTGGCTTTTTATTAACTGTATAATCTGGATTATTCCAAATGGAGGCGTATTTAGATGGTACAAGAGGAGTGTTTGTGATTTGGTGAAATTTCCACCAGGCTGTCAGAGCTGCTGCTATAAAACAGAAGTGTTTTTTGATTGTCTGACTATAGAATGGTAAATCTGAAATTAGAATATCTTTACAAATTGTTTGCTCGATATCTAGCCATATGTTTTCTGATGAGTTTGGGTGAATCCATTTGTATATCTGTTGAAGCTGATTAGCCAGAGAGTAGTGGTAGAAATGTGGTGCTTCCAATCCTCGTGTTTTTGGTTTCTGTAAAGTAGCTAGTTTAATTCTTGGGGTCTTATTTTTCCAGTGAAATTTGATAATAATTGAGTCTAAAGATTTAAACCAGGTGAGGATGGGTTGTGTTGGGATCATTGAGAATAAATAGTTTAGTTTAGGGAGTATAGTCATTTTGATTACTGATATTCTGCCCATAATGGATAATGGTAAATTCATCCAGCGTTGAAGATCATCATTTATTGTTTTGAGTAATGGGCTGAAATTAAGACTAACCAGCTCTGACAGCCTGGGGGAAATATTAATGCCTAAATATGTGATGTAATTGGTGCATAGAGGGATAGGTGATGTCTGGGATGTCACATCCAAGCTATTGTGATTTAATGAAAGAATGGAAGATTTACTCCAGTTGACTGAGTATTCAGAAATGTTCGAAATAATGAATCAATAAGTTTAATTGTTTCTTGTAATGATGATGAGGGATCTTGTAAATATAGTAATAAGTCATCTGCGTAAAGACTGATTTTGTGCTGTATGTTTAATGTTTGAACTCCTTTAATGTAGCTGTTTTGGCGGATGGCTGCTGCTAACGGTTTGATAAAAATGGTGAATAATGAGGGAGAGAGTGGGCATCCTTGTCTAGTCCCGCGGTGCAGTGTGAAGCTACGTGATGTTAGTCCATTAGTGATGACAGTGGCTGAAGGTGATGTATATAGAATTTTAATCCAATTAATGAATGACTCCCCAAAACCAAACCTCTCTAATGTGGAAAACAGGAATTTCCAGTTGACCCTGTCAAAAGCTTTTTCTGCATCCTGAGTGACTATGATGGCTTTTGCTTTTTGAATTGAAAAATAGTACATTAAGTGAAATAGTCTGCGTGTATTGGTGGATGCTAGTCTACCTTTAATGAAACCAGTTTGATCTGGGTGTATTATGGTGTGACCTTTTCTATTCTATGGGATAATACTTTGGCGATGATTTTAATGTCAGCATTGATCAGAGAAATCAATGAAGAAAATAAGAACGAAATCAATGCGGGAATATGAGTGATGGACTGGTGAGAAGAACGAGTATTCTTTAGCGTTTGGGTGTTGTAATCGCCAGCCATCGCCAAGACCAAAATCACTCATGAACTGTTTTATGGTTTCTGCAGATTGCCAAATGCGTTTATTTCTTAAACTAGATCTATCTATTGCTGGGTTGAGAACTGTATTAAAATCACCTGCTATTATGACTGGACAATTAGAAAGATTTGAAATAGAAGAAAAGAAGTTTTGAAAAAAAGATGGGTCGTCTGTGTTTGGGCCATATAGATTATCAATTGTAACTGGGCTATTATCGATTGAAATATTTATAATAAACGTCCCTGGGGGTCTATAACAGTGGTATTATGAATAAATGAGATTTTTTTACTTATTAAAATGCAAACACCTCTTTGTTTTGAATTATATTGATCTGAGAATAAATGACTGTACTTTGATGATTTAATTTTATCTTGATCTGCGTCTGATGGATGTGTTTCTTGCAAAAGGCATATGTCTGCTTGTAGTTTATTTAAATGGTTCAAGACTTTGACCTTCTTTGCATGAGAACCAATTCCACAAACATTCCAGGTTAGAAAATTGATAGAAGACATGTTATGGAAAGGAAATGAATATTACTGTATGAATGTATGAGTGCCGTGCATGTATAGGTGTGAGTGTATATATTTATGGAGTTATGACTGTATGTACATGTGTGTGCATAACATGTTAATGTTGTTGGCAGACGAACAAAACTGAAGAAACAAAAATGACAGTGTGTATGAAGCAAAACAACAACAGCAGCAGCAGCAGCAATACAAGGAACATTAAATACTGACATAGTGTGAAACAATGATATTATGTTGAGACCAAGGTGCAACATGAGAGCTAATATCATGACTTAAAATGTGGTAAAGAGAGAGAGAGAGAGAGAGGAACTGGGGAGCAAGGTAAAGGTGATCTATTTTTAAATTCATGAACAACAGTTACTTATTCGGAATTGAGAGTGAAGAGTTCAGAAGAGCCAGGGGGTAATGTCTTTATCACGGTATAACTGTCCATTTATGTAAAGTTTGTCCACAGAGATAGTTGCCTTTTTTCCTTCATTCATAATTTTTTTCGGATTGGGAAGAGATGTTTTCGACGCTCGAGAATGTCCTTTGGATATTGATAGTTGAGTCCGTAGTTTGTGTCTTTGAGTTGTCTGCCTTGCCTCTGAACCAGTTCTTTTTGTTTATAATGTTCGAATTTTGTGATGATTGGATGTGGATTGCTGTTGTTTTGGGATCTGATCTGATGCACGCGGTGGAAAGTGATATCCTGTTCAGTTTCAGATGGTAATGTCAGCTGTTTTATCATGAAGTCCTTAACTGAGTTTTCGGGGGCGTCTGGGGTTTGTTCCGGAATGCCTGCGAAGACTAGATTGCCCCTCATGCTTCGCGATTGTAAGTCCAGAATGCTCTCTTTCATGGTTTTGTTTTGTGTGACAACGGAGGTGAGTTGAGCGGTAAGAGAGTGAACGGAGTCCTTTAAAAAATTATTTTCTTTGGTGAGAGTGTCTATCTGTTCTTGACTGAATTCTAAGCTGTGTCGTAGTTCTTGAATGTCCTTGTGTATTACTTCTATTAGCGCAATCCTTGAATCCAGTCCGGAAAGTTTGTTTTCAGTGGAGAGTAGAATGTCGCTTACCGTACAGCATGGCGGTTTAGGTGATGTGGATGGTGTTGTACCTGTGCAGGATAGTGAGTCTGGACGGGGTCTTTTGGAGTTTGGAGTGAGATTGCCTTTACCTTTTTTGTTGTCGTCTGGTTTGTCCTTGTTCATGGTGCTGTAGAGTCTGTTGTAATGCGTGTCGATGTATTCCTCAAGGTAATCCAGGTTGCAAAGCGTTATAGTCCAGTTCTGAAATGGAAGAAAAAATGCAAAACGAGAGAGAAGAAAAAGAGATGAAAAAATGAATTAAGTTGTTTAAGGTTGTAGTCTAGCAGCGGGGAGCCGCCATCTTAGATCATGCACCTGATCTCGCCCGAGCTCTCGTGCTACACAGCCACCCCCCCCCCCCCCCAAAACAGACACACATTTCACAAAACTAATATTATTAATAATATTATTTTTACTTGCCCTCTTCATTGTCCTCTAACCTCTCCCAGTTTTGATGAAATCATTATTATTAAAATGATTATTATTATAATTATGATTAATATTTTTATGGTTATTATTGTTGCTAATAACATTTGTTGTCTTTATTATTACTATTATTCGTCTTTATTTTTATTTATTTATTTTTTACACTACTTATATCTGTTATCAATCAATTATGATGCTATTTCAGTTGTATGCTTCCTTCCCCAACCCTATACACAATGACACACACATGCGTGCACACACACACACACACACACACACACACACACACACGTATGCTAACAGACATATGAATGCAAATACAGGAGTTAATCAGAACGGACTTGTCATGTTGGCCATCAGTATATATGTTTATTTGTCTGTGTTTCTGCATTTTGGCACATGTGAATATTGTCACCTTCTTTACTTAGTGTTTTGTTTTTTCTTCTCTTATATGTTTGATCTATGGGGTTCTGTATTTGGTACATGTAAACATGGTCACATTCTTTACTTGCATAATAAAAAAAAAAAAAAAAGAGGCAGCTCTAGATTGGAAAAAGTCTTAGCTCTCTAGTTCTTGAAAAATGTTTTTGTTAGAAAACAGTCACTTCTAATACAATAATATAAAAATGTATAATTAAAAAAAAAAACCTGTCTATATTGCAATGCTATATATTATAATGTAGAGATAAATTTACTTGTATAAAATCACATTTATTCAAATTATGTAAAGTCACTAATTTTATTAATCAGGCAATATCAAGCAAATCATGCAAATATATATTCCTCCTCAACATCACCCTCTTTATTCACCATATTACAATATAGGTCATAGCTGACTGTGGAGACGTTCAGTTTCAGCTGAAAAATTACTGGTGTCAGTTTCCTGTGACAAACACAAAACCAAAGTACAGTTTGGAGTCATACAACACAAATAACACATACCTGCTAAAAAAAAACAGCAGAGAAGAAACACAAGAGTGCTGTCATTAGGGCGTGAGTTACGGGTGCGCTAGGAGACATTACGCAATGGTTCTTGAGAACAGTTGAAGGCATTTATCTTTCAAATAACTATAGATCATACCTTCCATTTACATGACTGTGCAGTCGCCGTCTAGTACATAAGATCACGAATAAACACTATTTATTTCTTAAGAATCCTTCACATTGCAATGCATATACCGTCAAACTATGACAATTCAAAATCATCTGACCACAAGATCAAGACTGATAATTCCCCATTCTCCATGAATCACAATCATTCCACACAATGCTTTACAAAGAAAAGTAGGTTCTTTCAGAACCACTTCGCATAGTTGATGCAAAATGGTTGTTTGTTTTTGTTGGTCAAAAATGAGTTGTTTTTTTATTATTAAATGAATGTACTATATTTTAGTTCATTTTTTCTTCAATATTTTGTGTTGTAGGGGATTTTATGGTGCTAAATTATACACTCACCAGCCACGTTATTAGGTACACCTTGCTAGTACCGGGTTGGGCCCCCTTTTGCCTTCAGAACTGCCTTAATTCTTCGTGGCATAGATTCAACAGGGTGTTGGAAACATTCCTCAGAGATTTTGGTCCATATTGACATGATAGCATCACACAGTTGCTGCAGATTTGTCGGCTGCACATCCATGATGCGAATCTCCCGTTCCACCACATCCCAAAGGTGCTCTATTGGATTGAGATCTGGTGACTGTGGAGGCCATTTGAGTAAAGTGAACTCATTGTCATTTTCAAGAAACCATTTTGAGATGATTTGAGCTTTGTGACATGTTTCATTATCCTGCTGGAAGTAGCCATCAAAAGATGGGTACACTGTAGTCATAAAGGGATGGACATGGTCAGCAACAATACTCAGGTAGGCTGTGGAGTTTAAACGATGCTCAATTGGTACTAAGGGGCCCAAAGTGTGCCAAGAAAATATCCCCCACACCATTACACCACCACCACCAGCATGAACCGTTGAGACAAGGCAGGATGGACCCATGCTTTCATGTTTTTTACGCCAAATTCTGACCCTACCATCTGAATGTTGCAGCAGAAATCGAGACTCATCAGACCAGGCAACGTTCTTCCAATCTTCAATTGTCCAATTTTGGTGAGCCTGTGCGAATTGTAGCCTTCGTTTCCTACTTTTGAACATTGAAAATGTTGGAAAATGAAATTTCCAAAATAAGCTGTCATAAATCTTGAAAGCCTTGGCGCAGACTCAGATACCTTTTTTTTTTTAAAGAAGGTACTTGGAAGATTATTGCTGAAGTGAAAAAAAAAGGTGAAGAAAAAATAAGTTATGGAAGTTGAAGTTTAGTATTATGGAAAAAAATGCACAAAAAAAAAAAAATTTCAATCGTATATGAATTTACCAAAACATGTTTTACTCAAAATCTGAGAAAATCAAAATTTTGTTTGGGTGCAGTACCAAATGTTTGCACTTTGAAATTCACTTCCCATTTGTATCCAGTGCAGTCATTTTTGACTATTTTTTTTTCAGAACCATTTAACCTTCTCGAATCAGGCCCATTATTTTGTGTTTGTGTGTTCAAATAAAAAAGGCCAAAACCATTACCAAGTTTCATACCATTCTGATGAATTAAAAATAAAATTTGTTCAAAAATGACCGAAGAGTTAAACTACATATATGTAACCGGGCTACTGTACTTACTACAGGAGTAAATCAAATATCACCATACATCTATAACGAAAAGGGGTTCTTTATTTGTGACCACGTATGCAAAGACCGTGGCATTAATGACAGAGATTTCCAGTTGTAGGCAAGATCAAGAAATTAAACATATACTAAGGAAAACAATAAAAGGATCCCAAATGTCCACCAAGGAGTTAGCGGGGTTTTCCCCCCTCTTTTACATGGCAGGGAGTTCAAAGTTAACAATATATAGCATATCAAATCAAAATAAATAATACAGGCGACTCAATGTTGTTCCCCTTCCCAGTAACTCTGTCTCTTCTCTTACAAGAATTTAGTCAGGATCACTTTTGTGACAGTCTCCCCTTGCAATTCAAACGACCGTAAATAGATGTAAATAAAATACACAAGTACGAGTTTCCTTGTCAATACCCTGATAAACAACAGTAGTGGCTGATGATGCTTTTTGTTGAGCGTTGAACCGCACTATGAGATCCGCGGAGCCATCGCTCACATGTGTCCTCAAGTGTACTCGCTCTCCCCTGCTCAATCTCCGTCACTACGGACTACCTGGTCCCGCCCCGTGAACCTTCCCCGCACTCGGAGAACCGAGAAATCCAACCAATCACTAACCAATCCAAACAGTTGAACAACGGCGCTCTGAAACTACACCAGGGATTCTCTTTTTTTCTAACGGGCAAACCACAATGCCTTCCCGCTTGCGCAGGTTCACAGATCAGCAATGCCGCACTCTCAGGACAAAAACACTTTTTCTCCTCTCCCTACGACACTGCACAAAGCACGCAAGGGCATCCCAAGTGGCAGGGAGGTGTTATCACAAACACTTTTTTTCCCTGGTCACACTCTCCCCTGCCATAAGTCAACGTCCTCGTGGACTTTCCTTTTAACCGTCCGCAGTACCTTTCAGTTTTTCAGACGTATACATTACCATGCCGGCCAAAACTTGAGACAAAACGTCTGGGGTGAAGGAAACTGCATTACAAACTGACTTGGGCAAGCCATACGGGTCACTGTGTTTACCGGCTGTCTGCCTTTGAGACCGACGCAGCACCGGGACTGGTATTCTTGGCTCAACTGGGGAAGCCAACTTACTCCTCGGGGTAGGGACTGGACGCTTCCTAACAGCATCTGGAACCAAGTCCGTAGGCATCACCAGGTCTACCCCCCCTCTTCCACACTCCTCTCCACAGCCATTATTGTTTCATCAGCACTCTCTTGATCTCCAACCTCAGGTACATCCAAAACATCTACCGGTGTACTGGAACATTCTACACATTCATCTCCTGAAGGTAGGGATTGCCCCTCCGCCGTACGCCATGTCTCCTCCACCACTACACACTCGACATCCGGAGACACTGATGTTTTTCCATCTGATATACTAGCCACTTCTTTCGTATAGCGTACTTTGCTACGCAGTGCTGGCACTGGGGTTGGTTGTGGACAAGGTTGAAGATGCGACCGATGAACTCTTTTTTTCCACACCACCTCCGTCTGGCCCCACCACGTATGTGGTTCCTAGAACATCCTTCACTACGTAGACCTGTGGCGCCCATGCATCCTGAATCTTATTTCTTCCTGCCGGACGGTGCCTCAAGTACACCTGCTGTCCAATAGCGATCTTCGGGCAATAAACCTCACTCTCATGCTTGGCAGTCCGTTCTGCGGCTTTTTTCTCTGCATACTCTCTTGCTCTAGCATGAGCATCCTGGAGACGCTCCCTGTGAACAGACAACCAGTTGGTTTCCATGCCCTCCTCGGAGTCCTGTCCCAACAACGCATCAACTGGGAGGTGTGGTTGTGCACCAAACAACATGTAATATGCGGAATATCCCGTGGAGGAGTGAGGCGTAACGTTATAAGCATAAACCAATTTTGGTAAATGTTCAGGCCATCTCTTCTTGTCGGGGGGAAGCGAGCGCAGCAGGTCATGTAGAGTGCGGTTAAACCGCTCACAGTGGGGATTCCCTTGCGGATGATATGGGGTGGTCCTCGACTTCCGTACTCCAAACAACACGCAAAGTTCCGCAATGATTGCGCTCTCAAAGTTTCTCCCCTGGTTGGAGTGCAGTCTCTGCGGCACTCCATACTTGAGAAACCACTCTTTCAGGAGCACCTTAGCGGTGGTATCCGCCTTCTGATCACGGGTGGGGAACGCCTGACAAAACTTAGTGAAGACATCCGTCACCACCAGGACGTTTTCTCGGCCGTCAGAGGCAGGCTCCAGCGTGGTAAAATCAACAGCTACCACTTCCAGTGGTCGGGAAGCCAGAAAAGGGGTCCAGGATGCCCGAATCCTCGGCTGCGGCAACTTAGCAAGCACACAGTGATGACAATTCTTCACCCAGGTCTCTACAGCCTCATGCATCCCGGTCCAATAGCACCTTGGCTTGAGCAAGCTCAGGGTGCTCTCTATTCCCTGGTGTTCCATTTGATCATAGACACTCCGTAGCACCTGCTCAACAAAGCAAGTGGGAAGTAACAGCTGTTGACACTCGCCTAGGAATACATCATCTACCACACGATACAATAACCCGTCATCTTCCTTGAGTTTACCCCACTGTTTAAGCAACGACCACACTTGCCGGGGCAGTCCCCTTCTCTCGCGGGCTGAGGGCTTCCTTCTGGTATGCCAAAACTGCTTCAGTAGTTTCATGGGAGGATCTGTATCTTGAAGACGACAGAGCTCCTCCTTAGTATATCCAGGTAAGGTCGGAGTGTTTCCAAGGGCGGAGTCTGGGCTAACTTTCCCCTCTGCAAGCTCCCCTAGAGCTGGTCCCACCACTGTGAGATCTGGGTCTATGGCTGTTCCCCCATGCAGCTCGCTACAAATGGCCACACAGCCATCATATGCTGTATCTTCGGCCACTACCTCCACCTCATCCAGCCCCGGCCTACGGGAGAGAGCGCCCGCCGCTGTATTACAACGACCGGGTCGGTAGCAGATCTCGAAATTAAATACAGCTAGTTGTGCCGCCCAACGCTGCTCCACTGCTCCCAACTTCGCAGTGTTGAGGTGACAGAGCGGGTTGCTATCGGTGAGAACAGTGAACCGAGACCCCAGCAGATAACCCCTGTACTTCTCTACTACAGCCCACTTTAATGCCAGGAGCTCCAGTTTCATGCTGCTGTAGTTGCGGTCATTACGTTCAGCGCCTCTCAGCCTTCTACTTGCATAGGCAATTACTTTCTTTTTCCCATCCTGAAACTGGTAAAGGGCAGCACCCAGGCCCAAATTACTGGCATCTGTCTCTAACACGAACGGAAGGGAAAGTCGGCATATCCCAGGACTGGAGCGCTGGTCAGCTCCTTTTTAAGATGTTCAAATGCTTGCTGGCATTCAGATGTCCAAGAGTCTTGAAAGACCTTGTCATATTGGGACCCACTGCCCTTTTTAGTGCACAAATTCACAACGTCGTGCAAAGGTCCTGCCACCTTGGAGAAGCCCGCGATAAATCGGCAGTAATAACTGCAAAACCCCAAAAAGGAACGCAGTTGCTTCACTGTGCTCGGCACTAGCTACTGCACTACTGCACTAAGCTTGTCAGGGTCAGGGCCTACCCCTTGGGCCGAAACCTGGTGTCCCAGAAACCTCACCTCCGCTTGGAGAAAGTGGCATTTTTCCACTTTAATCTTCAATCCTGCTTCTCTTAGGCGGTGGAGCACTGTTTCAAGCCAAGACAGGTGAGCCTCGAATGTACTCGAATAAACCAAAAGATCATCCAGGTAAACAAGAACCATTTGGAACACTAAGTTACCCATTACGGCCTGCATGAGTCTCTGAAACGTTGCCGGTGCGTTACAGAGACCAAACGGCATCCGCACATATTCATACAGTCCGAATGGCGTGACAAAGGCAGTCTTATACTGATCTTTTTCATGCATCGCTACTTGGTGATAACCACTCGCCAGATCTATGGTTGAAAACAATTGGGCATTACACAGTGTGTCTAGACTCTCGTCTACCCTCAGCAGGGGAAATGCATCCCTTTGGGTCTTCGAGTTCAGTTTCCGGTAATCTACGCACAACCGCAGACTCCCGTCAGTCTTCCTGACTAGGACCACCGGGGACGCATTTGGGCTTGAGCTCTCCTTGATAATCCCCTTCTTCAGCAATCCGGTAATATGCTCCCTTACCTCCTCAAACTGGTTGGGGGGTATACATCTGTATGCTTGAGCAACAGGCACGCCATCGGACACAGGGATCTCGTGTTTCACCCGATCAGTGTACCCGAGATCCTCATCACGCACTGCGAACATGTCCGCATACTCCCTCAACAATGCTCGCAACTCTGCCTGCTGAACCGGAGTCCCACCTATTTGTACCCTGTCCAAGGGACACTGCCAGTCACCTTTGGCCTCCGTCATCGACCTCACGCTGACAGTGACTTCCTCATGATCTCTAGAAATCCATCGGAATTCTATGTCACAGGCCCCACGGTCCACCTGATGACCTCGGGACAGAACCCCAAGCCTGGCTTTTGGAGGAAGCCACACATCTTCCAGTGCCAGATTCAGAACCCGGACAGGGAACACCTGTCTATCAGCCGACACCACCGTGGGCACAAGAACCAAAAGCCAAATCAAATGCCATTGACCCTGGTTCAAGCATGATCACACCCTTCGTCATGGGTAGCTTCTTACTGGCTCTCGCCTGAACCATGGCCACAGGCACACGTGTTCTATATCTTCCCGCTAATCGGACTGTGGAGTTTGCTCGGGTAAGTGACTCCCCATGCACTATTCTAAAAGCATCTCGCCAATCTGAGTCTAGTGCTCCCGCTAGGGCACTATCAAACTCAGCCAAGAACAACTATTTGCAGCGCTGAGAAATATTCATACCGAGAATGCCTGGAAGTGAATGATCAAGTTCTCCATCCTTCTGGTCCCAGACTATCAAGAATCCGCAGCCAGGTATCGTTACTCCCATCACCTGAATAGCCAACTCGACGTATCCCAAATATGGGAGGGGCAGTTTATTAGCAGCTGTAATCTGCAACCACTTTGAGGTGCTGTGCATATCCCTATCCTCCCCATGTAAGTGTTCTCTAAAAAAACTTTCCGCCAATGTGCTCACATTGCTGCCCGTGTCTAAAAGACACTTGACACTTTTTCCCCCTATGCTGATCTCCACCTCAGGGCATTGGCCCACGGCCCGTTCCAAGAACCGCTCCTTAGTCAGTGGGCTGCTGCTTGAGCCATGGACACCCCCTCTCATTGCTCGGCTCTGCGCAATGGAGGGACCCTGTTTCCCGGCGCCATCGTTTCTGTTGCGACAGACCCCTGGCCTTCCTGATTGTGCTGTGTTGTGCACTGGCGGGCTATATGTCCCACGCCCTCACACCTCAAGCAGATAGGCTGACCATCCCGAGTGTATCTGGGCCTAACCGGAGCCCTTTGGGGCCTTTCAGAGCCTACATTGGTCCTTTGTGTTGTAAGGGTCCGGACTGCATTAGTTAACTCGCTGATGGCTTTTCCCTGTTGTGCAATGGCTTTCACAACATCTTGTAAAACAGCATTCAAATCCCCTGAAGAGGACGCTGCACCCAATCTTGTGGATCCTATACCCCCCTCACCGGCCAAACCAAGCAGGTAGCGACTTTTAGCGACACTCATCCCACGTGGGTGCTCTTCCGCGCACCACAAGAGAGCCTCTTCCCTCACTTCGAACAGCGTCACACGAGGCTGGTCCCTCACCAGCTTACGCAGTTCTCGCCGGAGTGTGGAATCCCTGACTCCTTCCACGAACTGATCCCTTAACGCTAGCTGTGCATCAGACACCGCATTTGGCGCCTGCCTGAGAGCTGCATTTAACATTGTCGCCAAGTTATGCGAATACTCCCTAAGATCCTCCCCCTCTAACTGTCTTCGAGCATAGAACGCATGTAACAGCTGAGGTGTAGTCCGCTTCTCCCGGAATGCGTCCCTCAAGTACGCAAACAGCTCCCGAGGCCGTGCATCCTCCTCCCCCACACACAATTTAACTTCATCCAGAGCCGATCCCCTCAGGTGTGACAAAATAAAATCTACTTGGTCCTCTTCACTTAGTCCCCTTACCCGTATAACTCATTCGAGTTCCTCGATAAACTCATCAACGGTCTGGCAATCTTTACTAGCGTCACCACAATAAGGAACAATTTGCTTTTCTCTGGGAATATAGACGTAAGACCTGGTATTAACAGTGCTCAGCCCAGCGAGTGTCGACATCACCTGATCATGTCTCCTTCCCAGCTCCTGTATTTGTGACCGTAGTTGTAAGAATGCGTTACCTCCCTCCCCATCATCAGCCCTAGATGCAGCTCCATCCCCTGGGCGATCCTCCTCCTAGGTGGCTCCCTCCTTAGAAATGTCTGCCTCCATGACCCTATGCTTCGGATATAAAGAGTCTCAGTCTCTGTAAAGTTCACACACAAACAAAGTCTGATGCAGCTCCCTGATTCCAACAGGTCCTGGCACCCTAGCTCCTGGTTGTCCTGCAGCCCGTCCTTGTGCCGTGCACAGCTCTCCCTGCAGCCTCTGGAACGTGACCTTCCTTTGCCACTACCGTTGCTTATCCTTCCCCTTAGTTAACCTGAACAGGGTTTTCAATTTTCCTCTTTGTTTGTTTAAAATAAAACCAACGGCACTCCCCACAAGCGGAAACCTCCTGTGCGAAATTTACCCCACTCCTGGTCCCAAAGAGATGTAACCGGGCTACTGTACTTACTACAGGAGTAAATCAAATATCACCATACATCTATAACGAAAAGGGGTTCTTTATTTGTGACCACGTATGCAAAGACCGTGGCATTAATGACAGAGATTTCCACTTGTAGGCAAGATCAAGAAATTAAACGTATACTAAGGAAAATAATAAAAGGATCCCAAATGTCCACCAAGGAGTTAGCGGGGGTTTCCCCCCTCTTTTACATGGTAGGGAGTTCAAAGTTAACAATATATAGCATATCAAATCAAAATAAACAATACAGGCGACTCAATGTTGTTCCCCTTTCCAGTAACTCTGTCTCTTCTCTTACAAGAATTTAGTCAGGATCACTTTTGTGACAGTCTCCCCTTACAATTCAAACGACCGTAAATAGATGTAAATAAAATACACAAGTACGAGTTTCCTTGTCAATACCCTGATAAACAACAGTAGTGGCTGATGATGCTTTTTGTTGAGCGTTGAACCGCACTATGAGATCCGCGGAGCCATCGCTCACATGTGTCCTCAAGTGTACTCGCTCTCCCCTACTCCATCTCCGTCACTACGGACTACCTGGTCCCGCCCCGTGAACCTTCCCCGCACTCGGAGAACCGAGAAATCCAACCAATCACTAACCAATCCAAACGGATGAACAGCGGCGCTCTGAAACTGCACCGGGGATTCCCTTTTTTTCTAACGGGCAAACCACAATGCCTTCCCGCTCGCGCAGGTTCACGTATCAGCAATGCCGCACTCTCAGGACAAAAACACTTTTTCTCCTCTCCCTACGACACTGCACAAAGCACGCAAGGGCATCCCAAGTGGCAGGGAGGTGTTATCACAAACACTTTTTTTCCCTGGTCACATATAAAAGCCAAAGTAGCTGAAGAGCAGCACTTAAACTACTACATCTGCGGAAGGAGAAACACAGCAGGCCCACAGGAAGTCTGTGAATCACACTGTCTTGTTTACTGAGCTAATGGGTTAAAGAGTAAAGGAGTGATCAATAATTGGGAGTATGCTTTCAGTTCTGAGAAAAGAGCCTTGTGCTTCTCTGTCCATTGAAACAGGCAAAAACACGTATATTTTAAGAAACAAAAGGAAATAAAACAGAATTAGTGTGGTTTTAAGAGTCATTTTCCCACAAATTGACAGAATGCATGTCATACATGATGTGTTCATTGCATTGACATGTAATTGTGTAAGTACACACACACACACACACACACACACACACCGCCTCTGTGTGGTAGAGTGTCTCATTTTGTTTATTGCTAGTGTAAGAGAGCTTGCCCTCTACTGTTGCATTCCTCAGTAATTACCTACAGCATGTTCCGTCCTGCTGCCGCCTGTGCAACACTCCAATCATCATATAGAAAAGATGCTCTAGTCACATTAAGCTTTTAGGCTGCATCTTCTATTACCACTTTGGGTCAGACATCAGTGTGGGGTTTATTAAATTGGTCTTAAAAGCCAACATTGGTCACACACAACCGTGGATATACCAACACATCAAGTATACCCACCTAAATAACAAGAAATTAGATTTTTCTTAAAGGACGCCAGACTGTTTGATACCTCAAGTTAGCATCAGGTAGCTAATTAGCTAGCCAGTTATCATCAGCTAACTTTTGTTTTTCAAATTATTATAATAATAGACTATTATAATTTTGTAATTCATAATTATTGATTATATTCTTTTTTAATTTTAAGCTAAAACGGCCTGTACTCTGATTTTGCTGTAAATGTTTAAAGCAAATTGCTTTGTCAGACTGGGGGGCAGTTTACCCCACCCATGGGGTTGTAAAACGCCCCCTTGGCACGAATTGAATTTTTGTTAAAACATGAAATAACATGAAAACTCTGGGAATTTTTCCTACTTGGTTTATAATTTATGTCATTGTCACTAAAACTATGATCACTTTTCTGAGCACATTTAACTTTTGTCTCACTGAAACAATAAAACACAATCTTTGGGGGTGGGGGGGGGGGTGCCTCCAAAACATGATTTCATTTCGTAATGTTCATGAAACATGCAGAAGGTTGCTCTGAGCAGAACAAATATCAGATGAAGTGTGTCGTATTGTTTTTATCCACTTTTAACTTTAATATTTGGTATGTGCACCTTTTGCAGCGATTATAGCAGCACATCTCTCTGGCATAGTGTCAATATATTTCCTGATAACTTCAACATTAATGTTATCCCATGCCTTCTGCAAATCAAGCCAAAGGCAATGCACAATAGATATGTCCAGTTTATTTTCCAACTCGCGCCAAATTTGCTCGAGAGGGTTGATGTCTGGACTTTGAGGGGGCCAGTCCATCATTTTCAGTGTCCCAGTAGATTCCTTCCGTCGCAGGTAATTCCAGCAATAGTTTGTTTTATGGGTATTGTAATGTCCAATTCAACAAAAACAACTGAAACCTTTTAAATATACCAAGTGTTCTAACAATTTTGGCCACCACTGTATATTATACTATATATAATGATTTTCATTTCCTTTATTCAAAACATAATTTTATGTTTTCTTCATATTTTTGTGGTTTTGTGAGATTCATTCCAATAGCTATCTGTGGTGCGGTTCTGGATTTGACCACATAAAGGTAAAAAGTGAGGTGGTTGAATATTTGCAGGGATTTTGGATGAAAAGTTTTTCTTGACAACATTGTCAGCTGGTTTTTGATAGGTGTCCCACCTGAGGGAAGTCCTGCCAGATCTGATTAGAAACTTAAGTTGCTTAGGGATGAATGTCGGTTCTGTGAATCAACTACGCCTAATTAAGCAGCTGAAAGTGTCTCTTTACAAATCATTATGCATTGTTATTTTAGAGCATTCGTTATCATGATGAGTGTCCTCGCTTGAGTTCACCGCAGTCTGAACTTCTCCTCACCCATCCTTCCCTTAACTCAGCTCACTCAGAATGGTCAATAGTAGAATGCAATGTTCTGCATTAATGCAAGTGATATTTACAGTCATGTTTGGTATCATTTGAATTGTCTCAGGGCGTCTGGTACAATGGCCTCATTCTTACAAGAAGTAGACTAAAAGATAATACAGATCCTAAGAGTTTAGAGATGTATTGCACACTGTAGAGGGTGGGTCAGTTCCCAGTACCTTTCATGCAAATTACCTTCTGTCCCTAAAGGTGTTAACTCGACTTGATTAAAGCAAATTCCAATTGTTAGTTCCTGTCTCCACCTTTCGGAGGTTAATCATGACCTTAATTGAACTGCCTTAATTCTTTGTGGCATAGATTGAACAGGGTGTTGGAAACATTCCTCAGAGATTTTGGTCCATATTGACATGATAGCATCCAAGTAATTTTAACCACAGACCTTGTTTTACTCGTAAATCTTAAATCAAGAAAATCTAAAAACCCATTAGACATTCCTGAGGGAATCCATATCTCCAAAATGCTAGTTTACTTCCAGATCCCATATGGCAATTTATTTATTTTTTTAAATGACCAAAATATTTTAAATAGCCAATAATTGACAATATATTTAGTTAAAAAAATGTATTACAAATGAATATTATACGATTTCTCGCTCCAGTCCGTCTGCTAGCTAAAAGACAGTTGTGAAAGTGAACGCCTCTCTGTGTTCATGACAGGAAGTCAGTGCATGTTCAAACATGTCAAACAAATTGTGCCGTATATCATACACTGAACAAATACATATAAGGAGCACCTACTCATACAAGTATCTTAAAAGCTGAAATTGAAGCGAGCAAACCTGAAATGAACTCAGATGGGTTATTTCTAACACAATACAGGCCTATTATTTCCCAGTTGATGCATCTAATTATTTACTGTTTTTACTGTTTAACAGTACAGTTACTATAACTGTTAAAACATATTTAAAAAAATAGAAGCATTTTCAGTAAATTATCATAGGTTTGGAGAGTTATACACAATATAAACGTGTAGCTGTTCTTAAAGGGACAGTTCACCCAAAAATGAAGATATAGCCTATATGGGTTCTTAAAGATCTTAATTCGCCCTTCACAAATAAGCCCCTAAAGGTCTTAAATTCATAAATCGTGCCATTAAATAAACTGAAAAAAAAAAATCATTCTCAGTATTTGCATCTTGTTTTCCATGCAGTGCAATAACATTCTTAAATCAAGATACATTTACTTGAGATGCAAAGTGAAGATATGAAGTCTTGTTTTCTGAGAAATTTAACAAAATTAAAACAACAACTATGTGAAAAGGCAATTTTATCTGTTATATCTGTTCTTATTTTTATAATAAACTCACTTCATTTTGATGAATTTCCTTGTTCCCTTCCATTTATTCCTTACGTTTCTTGGCCTCAAAAAGCCTTAAATTGACCTTCTCAAAAATGGTTTTCAATACAATATTAGATTTTCATAAGATTTACATTTATTCATTTAGCAGACGCTTTTATCCAAAGCGACTTGAGGAATACAATAAGCGGTTCATCATAAAGAGGCAAATAAATGTGGAAAGTGCTTGCAATACAAAGTTTCAGGCTTTGTTCAGATTAGTACAAGCTAGACAGGGAGAGATTAAGGACAGAGAAAACAAAGGTTTTTTTTTCTTAGGATGAAGTCAAATGGTGATGAAAGATGAGTTTTCAGCTGTCATTACATGGACAAAACACTCAAACACTTTTTAAAAGAACGACATGAAGTTGAATAAATGACATTTTTAAATTTGAGTCAACTACCTTTTTAACACTTTGCTTTAATCAGAAAATTACAACAGTTCAACCTTATTTATTTACTTATGCATTTATTAGATGCTTAATAAAATAACAAATTTGCTAAATCAGGATGAAACTAATCCAGTTATGTGCTATGAAAACTAACCCTTGGCATCCACCAAAGGTAATGACAGCCTTTAGGACTTGCACAAGCATGCTGGCGAAATGTTTCGACAGCGAAATTCAAAAAACACACAACACTGTCATGCACCTCCTCCACACGCATGTGACGGAGCCACTACAGCTAAATTACTGGTTCACACAGAATACTGCAGGCAAACAGGTTTGTAACTTAATGGAAGAAAATCTCCTCCCCTAAAAGCTTGACTCAGAGACCGATACGGCAGAGACACAATGAGAGCGTGTCAGGGGAGGGGAGCTATTGTGTGAAGCCCAGGACAAGAGAGGGGCGAGAAGATAAAAACCCGAAAGACTTCATTCTGAAGCCTTGGGCTGTTTACTGAACCGTGAGCAGGGATGGTAAAATACAGTGACCACACACAAACCACACACATAAACTCAAACAATCAGCCCGGGACGATTTGTTTGGGTGGGTTTGGGCCAAAGGAGCAGGCTACAATATAAAGGACCTAACTGAGGGATACCAGGTTTTCACCTTCCTGACCGTATCACAGATTGGGTGTTTTTTTTTGGTTGTACATGTGAACGCCTCTGAACTCACTTGTGGACATGCAAATTCAAATGCAGGCAACACCCATGAAAAAAACCTTACCATGGTAACCATATACAGTATACCAAAACACCAGTTAGTACAGTTACAATAACTACTGCAATCTAAAACAAAAAATGCTCTCTTTTTTTGATGTATAAATAATATTTGTTTAATTTAGAAACAATTGGTGTAGGTGTAGAAACAATTTTTACATTTAGAAATGAATAGTAAATTTCACAATTACATATAAATGACAAGAAACATTGAATTAAATGCAAAATTTAAAAGTAGAAACACTCAAAGTGTTTTCTTATAAAATATGTCATTCAATGTGTTACTTGCCGTTTCTGGTGAAATCTGAGTGAAAATTGTTTCTAGACCAATTTTTCCATAGTACTTTGCTAGTATCACAAATAAATACAAAGAAATGGCAGGTAACATTAAATAAACATGACATTTTGAAGTAGAAATAGTATTTTCTTATCAAACATACTTATAATCTTTAACTACAACTTGGAAAAATCTTCATATTTAAAATTTTTTAAATGTAATTTTTTTTTTTACAGTGTGTGATCTGTTTTTTTTTGTTGTTGTTGACATTTACATGTCAAATACCACAGCTTTTGTAGTTATTTATCTATAATATTCTTTGGTTACCATGGTATTTTTCTCACTATTCAGTATAAAAAAAGACCTGTTCAAGCTACATACTGTACAAACATACTCATTGAGGCCTGTGCCACATTGGATTATATTTCTGTGATGATAAATTGTGCTTTATGGCCAGTGGGAAAGCAGTCATTCATACTTTGGGTTACAGCACACATTCAGTGCATCAGTCAAGGAGTGTTGGGGAAACACCAAAAGCCTCAACAGAACGGCAGGCGTGGCTCTCGCAATTCACAACGGGCTGTCGTGGCACTGACTAAACACACATTTTTCTTTTTTGACATTTACATTTATTGAATGGGTGCACACATTCAAGTCGAGTCTCGGTGAAGGTATTAAACACCTCAGCTTTAAGGATCTTTGTGTTGACTTAAGACCAATGAACCCGCTCAACTGGTCACATATGAAAGGAGACCTGTGCAATTCAACACAGCTCCTTCACACCAGCCCAAGAATAGTGATATTAACGTCCATAAAGAACTGTCTTCAATAGAAAAAAAGAACTGCATACAACATTATGATGGTAAACACTGTAAAGCCCATGAAAATAAAATCAGTTAAACAAATAGACTGTACGCATTTTAACATTTACTGTCTTTCTCTTTCATTAAAATGGACCAAAAATATTGATGATTCATCCTGCACTACACAGATTTTTGTCCAATCATATGCTCTATTTGTACATTTTTATAAAGATGTGATCTCTCTCTTTACCTTTTTTTTAAAGAGCACAAATAAATGAGACAAAAACGTGTCATATTCATAAATTTATTCCTGAAGACTTCTAAGAAATCTTACTAAAATGGATGTATAACTTGTTTCCGTTAACAGATAAAAAAAAAAGGTAATTGTGACTTTCTCATAATTCAGATTTTTTTGACTTTTGACTAAATGCAGAATTGCAAAATATGGTTGCAAAAATTGCTAGACACGAACGCAGAATTGTGAAGAATTGCTAGATGTAAACACAGAATTGTGAGATTTAAAGAATTCGGAGAAAAAAAAAATTAGAATTGCAAGATGTAAACGCTGCATGATATAAGTGCAAAACAACGCAAATATAAACTTGCAATTCTGAGAAAAATAGTGAAAATTGCAAGACGTTTTAGTGTGAAATAAAGTCGCAATTACCTTGCTTACTTTTTATTCCATGCCAAAAAAACAACAACAACACTATATTGCGAGATAAACTCAAATTCAGAGAAAAATGTCAGAATTGCAAGATAAAATCTTACAATCTTACAAAATCTTACGGGGGCAGTCGTGGCCTAATGGATAGAGAGTTGGATTTGTAACCTGAAGGTCGTGGGTTCGAGTCTCAGGTCCGGCAGGGATTGCAGGTGGGGGGAGTGAATAATCAACACTCTCTCCACCCTCAATACCACCACTGAGGTGAGACCCTTGAGTAAGGCACTGAAACCCCAACTGCTCCCCAGGAGCCGCAACATTGGCTGCCCACTGCTCCGGGTGTATGTTCACTACTGTGTGTACACTTGGATGGGTTAAATGCAGAGCACAAATTCCCAGTATGGGTCACCATATTTGGCCACACACCACTTCCCTTTCCCTTTCCTTTACTTTATATTCCATGGCGGAAGCGAGCTTCCGTAAAAAAAAAAAAAAAAAAAAAAATCAAAAAAGTCAAGTCTTACAATTATTATTTTCTTGTTAATGAATGACAAAAAAGTGGGGCAGATCAAACATTCTTTTTAAACACATAATATAACAGTTACATAAAAGCAAAACACTTGAAAATAAATTATATATAAAACATGACTGCACTGCACTTTAAGAGAATATAAACACCCTGTAAACAACCTGAGAACATTTCACAAATGATAGATGTTGTTTGGTGACTATTCAAATAACTAATGCACTGTACAGCATTTGCGCACAAAAACAGTTACTTAAAAAAAAATTCAATTTCCATTTCAAATTTGATATCCAATTGCATTTTAAATTCTATCCGGTACAAAAACATATTTCACATTCAAAACACCTGATATTAGCTATGGCAAAGTACACAAGGATAAGACACTGTCAAATGGTGTCTGTCTCCACAGTGTGGTACAGTACAAACTAACCGTTAATTCAGTGTATCTGTGGTCAGACTCATATGATTACTGGTCTCTCCACACGAACAGCCCAGACCACTAAAAACACACGCAGGCTGCCGGAGATGGAACTGTCTACAGGTTTGCAGGAAGTTATAAATCTCAGCATTTTATGATATTTGTGTGTTTTAATGCAAAAAGGGAGTACAAATATATTTAGTGAATGTGTTAGTGTATTTTTGCTGTCGATTTGCACATACATATATATTAAGATGGTTCTGAATGGTGCTTGCGTACATCTAGGGTTAGAAGAAAGCGTGGGCAAGGACGTGTTATAAATCAGATTTGCCCATGAATATTGTATTGTTCGCCTCACAGTCCTTGCTGAAGTGGATGCTGGATATTTCTATTTGGATGTTTGTTCACTTAGCCAATAAGGCAAAAAATAAAATAAAAAAAATTCCATGGCCAATATATATTTTAAATATATGTTAAGATTATATTACACATATTAGCATTATTATATTATATAATGTGAAATAATGAAATATATTTATGAAATTTAAAACATTCCGTTTAAACCTTCAAATGCCAAAATATATTACAATATATACTTAAAAATAATACTCTTAATTTTTTGGTGAATGCATGTTTTTATATATTTTGGACAATATATAATATATAGTGGAAAATATATTTAGGCAATATACAATAAAAAAAAAAATCTCAGAAATATATAAAGAGCTAAAATTAACTAAAACCTATTAAAATATATTTATGCAAATTTATCAGCAATTTATTTAACTTGGCCATTTTTGTCTATTTTGAAATACAATTTAAAATACACATATTTGTAATATATATTTTCCATATTGGAGCAGAGGCTTTTTGCTTTTTTTTCAGCCATAACTCTTTAAATAAAGATTATTTCCAAAAAAATGAGGGGATCAACTTAGAAATCTCTTAAAATAAATGGGAAATATCAGGAATGATGGTTGCTCCGCCCCTGTACAAACAAACAAAGACAAGCTGAGATCCTACACAGATGCATCTCTATCTAGAGAGATCTGAGCAACATCAAACAGATCACTACAAGATCACTGTTTTGGTCCAAGAGAAAAACTAAACAATGAAAGAAAGAATCAGTATCAGACATCTGTTGATTAGAAAAAAATAAAAAATTCTCTCACATACTGGAACACAATAATTAACTTAAACGTATTAATACAAACACTTTTCAGTTTTAAACTTCAGATATGTTTGTCAACTCAAGGTGATTTTGAAAACCTGTTTTAGAAATCCATTGGAATCCTGATTACAGCAGGACGAATCATTGTGGGGACGCCCAAGGACAGAGTAGCAATTTCGCTGCAAAACTGTGGTATGTCGTTGTCCGCAAAAATGCATTTTTTTCCCGCTTCGGAGTTCAAGCATGTTGGATCTTGCCTTACTCTTAAAATACAATGTGTACGGCTCACTAAAAGACACGGGAATAGATGAGGGGTTAAACAAAACAAAAAAGTGTAGCAAAACATGACAAAGGTGTAAGAAGCTTAAAGCCTGCATCTGATCTCCAAGGCACGCTTTGCCACGAATGACCTTCCATCGACAGCTCAACAGAGCCTTCGGCTTCAAGTCAAGTTGGCCCCGCATATCTTCATTGCCTTGGGACTACCGAGCATGTTGAACAAGTCTTAAATGGAGGAGGAAGAACAAAGGAAGCTGTCCACTTCAGCCAAGGGAAGGAAGAGTCTCGCGTCAACCTCTATTGTGTCCATAAGATTGGGGTACGTTTGCTCAGGCTATAACAGAAAAACAATGGACATCTATAAACACGTTGAGCTCCTGAAAGGGCCAAACCGTCAGGTTTAAGTCAATTGGCAGTTTTTCCAGTTGCCTTGAGAGAAGGCTTTTGCAGATAAAGACTGATAAATGGCTGAGGGGTTGGTCTTGAAGATATGCTCTGAGGAAGAGATGTACATATCTGGTTACCCACGTAATGGATTTGTGAGTGCAAGCAAAAGCAGACTGACAATACTTCCAGCACATCAACGGCACAGATATTCCCCATTTGCCATTAAAATAACACAACGGCAAGATTAAAACAGGCTTCTATTGCAGAGAGCTTCCCACACCCAGTGAATAGACATGAAAACTAGTTTTCTTGCGACAGCAGAGCCACTCCTTTGTTAGTCCTTCAGATCGAAGCATATCCCTCCTTTCTTTTAAGCATATCTTTGTGAAAGTGTACAGAGCGAAGTCAATTCAAGTTTATTTGTATAGCGCTTTTTACGATACAACTCGTTGCAAAGCAGCTGTACAGGAATTTAAGTTTCCACAATATATTTATATATTGCAGAACCTTAATATGTTTGACTTATGGCAAAATTGGGTAATTCTGTATGCAAGTCAGGCACTTAATCAACACGTGCTGCCAAAACCAATACTGACATGCAATAAGGAAGCCTTTTGAAAGCCCGGAAGTATCATGCAGGAAAGTCAACAGCCTCAAGGCATTGCATAGAGCTAGCATGGAAAACAACAACAACAAATAAAGCTAAATAAATAATGTTAGTCTGCTGTAGCGAAACAAAAGATGCTATGCACTTACCGGGTCACTTCAACGTCACACATCTCGCTTTAATATGGAGATGTAATGCTAAAAAAAAAAAAAGGAAGTAATTATGTCATGTCATTACATTTTTGCATACATGGAGGAATAAATGAATGAAATAAACCACTAGGTTATGAAAGAACGGGGTGTAGTCACTATAGGTAAACACAGACACAATGACTCTGCATAACTAAAATAAAACCTCACAAGTGACTGAAAACTCCACTTACTCTTACAGCATAAAGGTACATACTGTATCACACACTAACTTTGGGTAAAAGCCTATTTTTAATTTGATTCAGTTCAGTATTCAATTAAATATAACTGCACTACCATTCAAAGGTTTGGGGTTGGTAAGATTTTCTTATGTTCTTTGAACAAAAGTATTTTATGCTCAACAAAATTGATCAAAAAATACAGTAAAAACAGTAATATTGTGAAATATTACCACAATTTAAAATAACCATTTTCTATTTTAATATATTTTAAAATGCAATATTCTTGTGATGGAAAAGCTGAATTTTCAGCAGCTATTATGGTAGAAACTGAGAATTATTTCTGTTCTATGAATGTAAAGTTTAAAAGAATAACATTTACTGTAAATGGAAATCTTTTGTAAAATTAGAAATGTCTTTACTGTCTCTTTTGATAAATTGAAACCATCTTTGCTTTTACTGACCAAACACTTTTGAACAGGAATGTATATTTTTCTGCCCATTTTGCATTTATGTTTTCAATGAACTCTTTCAGTTCATTCTGGCATTGCATTCTCTGCAAAGTATGACTTCAAATTAAATAAGGTAACTTAGAAAGCATAAGTTTGGGGTGGTGCACACATGATGCCTAGGTAGTGCTGTCTAGGTAGGCGGTTCACAATGTTTTGGAAAACAGATGATGATGTTATGATGTTGCACAAGCATCAAAAACCTGTTAGTTACAAACAAATTACACATATCATGTTCTTCTTCTGTTAATGTAATTACAGAGTGAACCATATATTCTTGCAAAATACATTTCTGTTCCAGTGACAAAAAAAACAATATCTGAACAACTCATGCTATGACAAATAGGTCAAGCCCTCTCAGCATCAGTGAGACTTCATTGACATGATAACAGAGCGAAATAAGCAAGCAGCAAGACAGATAGTTGTGCAAGGCTCAAACTGCTGCAGAAATGCTCAAAAGGGTAAGACGTGTGTGGACATGACTGACATTCCAACGATATTCCTCAATGATCTCAATTGAATTCTCCTTCGGATTCCTTCGTTGAGATACACGAGAGATTTGGATTAAAATATAATTATATAGCAGGTAAATGTAGGTAATTATGTAATTTCATCATCATTTTTATTCACCTGAATAGAAAAGTCAATCAAAGAGACTGACAGTTAGGCAGTCTCAAATTAATGATGAGAAAAAAAAAAAGGATGTTCTTCACAAATGTCTTATTTATGTTTATATACTTATTAATGTACTTATATTTAAATATATACATATATATCTGTTGACAAAAACATGCAATCCATAGGTGGTCTAAGAGAAAATGCACTACGGTTGTACGTTATCTATGACAGACATCAGAAAACAAATGAAGGGGAGTTGGCCTTCACTCCCTCCCAGGATGCATTTGTCACAGATGAAAAACTCGAATTGCAACTTCCAGTTAAAGATCTGATACATTTTCTTAGTACAACTCTTTTAGATCTTTACACAAACTTTGCTTTCAGAAATTGAAACACATCTGAAAATTGAAAAAAGAAATGCAATGTTCTACCTACACCCGGTTGGTTTTGCATTTCTGTGAGTCGTGCTAGTTTCTTATCAAATAAACATCTCTCTGTTATACTAATCAGTTGCATTTGCATATGATATCCCTCAAAGCTTAGTTTTGCATTTCCAGTATTTCCTGTCTTTCCATTTTCTACATATGCTATCACATTTAGATAGGAACACAAGCCTTCTATGAAATTATCAGTATGATATGAAGCTCTTGTAGTGATTAGACGTTTGTCTAAACAAAACAGATTTTTCCATGTACTATCATCTCTCTGATAAAATCAATGTCAAATTTTTATAGACTAAATTTAAAAAACATTGTCCTCTAGATTCTTTATCATCTCAGCACAAGATAGAAATGTAAGCTGCTGTCTGGTTTCAAACTCGAGCGTAGAAGGGTTGGGTGTGGAAGGCTTGGAAAACAGACCTCACCACTTGGGAGTATTTGGCGGTAGAACATTTGAAGAAGGGAAGAGAGTAGAGAAGAGAAGAGACAACCATTGATTTTAGAGCACAAAGGCAATAAAACGTCCATAGAGCAAAAGTAAATTCAAAAATGACAATTCAATGTCATTATTTAGCTCAATGTTATTCCAAACATTCCGAATACGCTGTTGCGGAACACAAAAGATATCGGAACTTTCAGATATGGAATACGTGAGTCATACAAGTCAACTACTTTGTGTTTTTTCCTGTTTGGGTTTGAAACAGGTTTTGGAACGACACGTGACTGAGTAAATAATGACAGATTTTTCAGTTTCATGTTAACTATTCCATTAACAGCCCATACTACAGTTTTCGTGCAGTAAATCAGCATATTAGACTGATTTCTGAAGGATCATATGACACTGAAGACGAGTAATGATGCTGAAAATTCAGTTTTGCATCATAGGAATAAATTACATTTTAAAATATATTCAAATAGAAACAGTTATTTTAAATTGAAATAATATTTCACAATATTACTGTTTTTACTGTATTTTTCTTAAATAAATGCAGCTTTGATGAATATAAGAGAAAAATCTAACCCACCCCAAACTTTTGAATGATACTGATGAATAAGTGTGAATGTTATCAAATACTAGTGCTTAACAAAATTACATAGTTACATACCAAAGGCAAAACTGAATAATATTGCCACATTATTACCGCTGTTTCATCGCACTAACACCACTATAAAAGACTCGAGTTACGAAAGAACAATAATCACTTCATTCCATTTTAAACTGCCCCTTTGGCAAATCAATGTGACTAGAATGGAATCAGGAAGTGGCAGAATGCATTATATCTTACAACACGTGGGCTGAAGGTTTACTGATTGACACTGTCATGTATCATGTCACCGAAACCACCCCCGTATCCGGTGAGGTCAAAATGTTAAGTGGTGAAGTTATTTGCATAATGTCATTGCCTAATTGTTAGGTTAAACATCTGAGGATGCAAAACATGAGAAGAATGGGACAGCGGCGACATGGAGAGTAAAGATCTACAGTACAAGCTGTGAATGTGAAGAGAAAGAGACAACTGACAGCTTTTGAGGCTTAATGGTGATTATCATACACAATCGCTTCAAATCAAACCTACATTTATATGCACTAGATTCATGAATGTGACGGGAGGGTAGAAGAATGAATTTTAGACTCACTCTGTATTTGACTTTTTCTTGCACTTTATAATACAAGCAATGATGATCACGGCCACAAGCACGCCAATTACAATCCCAGCAATTGCTCCACCAGACAGGCCCTCATCAACCGCACCGACCTCTGCAAAACAGGAGGTGTTTAGATTATAGACCAAACACACACACACACACACAACAAATTAAATTCACATACTGTATCTAAACATAAACAGGGCCTAAAACTATCATTCTACTTCACCTGCCAATGGCCGGTGACTTGAGAAAATTTGCTGGCCATAATTTTTTTTTACCATCCTATGAAATTGTGTGTGCATTATTTCATTAAGAAAACAGGCCAAACAAATTGGGGAAACGAATTGCAGTTTATTGTTATTATTATTTTCACCAAATTAAAAAAAATTAAACAAATCAATAAAGAAATATCATGATAAAACCTTATGAACTACAAAGTATTTCAAAATAATTTACATTTATATAAATTATTATTTCTAATATCATTAACAAAATTATTATTAATAATAATTATTATTATTGACATTAAATAAACATTTTACTTAATATTCACTCTAAATAAAACAGTTAATTTTGTCATTAAAATAATCAGATTTTTGCAAATAATTCGGTTAATCTGGCACATTACAAGCCATTATTCTCAAATTGAATTGGCTGACATATATCGGTCTAAATCTAGATATGAATTTCCACTCAAAATTTATATTAATCAGTAGGCACTCTTAGTGGCCTATGCGAATAATGTCATAATCACTAAACACTTGATAAATACTACTTATATAATATTAAAATAATAAAAGCAATATATAATAATACTATATTAACAATTTATAATCTCATAGAATTAAACTACTATAATATAATATGATGTACATTAATGTGAAACATAAATACTAACTTAAGATTTAATTAATAAGTCTTGCCAATATATCAGTATTTGAATTACAAGAATTGTATACCGATAATACCTTTACCGATAAACTTAAAATGCCAAGATGTGGATTTTCTGTTTTGTGAGCTGAGAATGGGAGTGAATTCTTGAACTGCCAGGTTTACCTGTGACTGCGAGTTTGTGTGTCGTTGTTTTCGTCATTCCTGTGATGGGGTTGAATGCCTCGCAGGTGTACGTGCCACTATCCGTGACTCTGGCCTTGGCAATAATAATGTCTGCCTGGCTGACATTCATTACTGTACCATTGAGCTTCCATGAGAATGTACTGGGAGGAACAGAGTCTGCAGAGCAATTTAATACTGCAGGTTCTTCAAACTTCACTGCATTCTTCCCTTTAACGTTCACACTTTCTGGACCATCTGAGGGACATCAGAAAGATTGGCTCAGTTAGGAAGGTCACATTTACAGAGTAATACAAACAAAACGTCAGTAACAAAACAAGCAGAAAGGAAACCACCACCATTTATGAACAAGATAGGCTAATGTTTAGACAAGACAACAAAAGATAAGTGATACACGAATCACCATGTCCTAAGCAGACATGACACGTCTCTATCCTCCAAAGTGAAATACTACCCAAAGTGCCAAAATCTCAGTCATTGTGCAGAACAGCTTGGATCTTTTGGATACTTACAGTTGATCACCATCACATAGGTGCTTTCGTCTTTGTTGACTTTGTTCTTCAGTTGGCACTTGTAGTTGCCAGCATCCTCTTTAACAACTTTAACGATGGTCAGAGTTTTCTTGTCAGCTGAGAGAATTATACGGTCACCAGAAGTCACAGGTTTGCTTTCCTTCAGCCATTCCACGCTTTCGGTTTTTCCAGCAGCTGCTGAGCAGGTGATGTTGACCGTGCTGTTGCCAGCGATGAGAAGTGATGAGGAGCTAGAGATATTTGTTCCAGATAAGGCCTCTAGCAGAACACAGCAGAAGAGAAGACAAGTAATATATGATGCATTCAGAAAATGGACCCTCATATTCAAAATTCAAAAAAATGTTCACCAAGGCTGCATTTATTTGACTAAAAATACAGTAAAACAATAATACTGAGAAATTAAAATAACGGTGTGCTTTTTTAATATGAATTTACAGCATCATTACGCCAGTCTCCAGTGTCACTGGAGAAATTATTCGAAATGCTGGTCTCCTGCTCAAGTAACATTTCTTATTTTTTTATAAAAACAGATGTTCTGCTTAATATTTTTGTGGAAAACTGTGTTTTAGGTACCTTTGATGAATATAAAAATCAAAAGAACAGCATTTGTTTGAAATAGAAATCTTTTACGGTCACTTTTGATCAATTTAATGAATCCATGCTGAATAAAAGTACCAATTTCTTTCAAAAGAGAAAAAATATACACAACTTGAACTTTTGAATAGTACTACATAAACGGCACATAACTGGGACCACACCACTATGATTGGTCATTTTAAATTTCAATTAGATGGTGGCTTTCTAAGTGGGTGAATCTTTCTTAAAAAAAAGACGCAAAGACAATTACCTCTAAATCACCTTTGCTTTACCATTGCTTTCAAATCTGCTGAAGTAATTGACTGTAAAGCAGTTTGACCAATAACGTGCAGGCATTCAACAAAATCGACCAATCGTGGCCTGCGAGCAGACGGGAGCTACAAAGAATATTCAAATCAATGCAAATATGCATACATATAATGTATGAGCACTGTAAAGAGCATGTCAATAATAAAAAAAAAGATAAAAAGGACAGACATTTTGGAAATTTAGAAATCCCTGCCAGGACGTGTGCGCAAAAAACAAGATCTATGGTCAACCTAAAATCTGGCCGTGTGAGATATCTCAACAGCTTCATTCACCAGAAATGCATTTGTAACCCAAAAGATATTAGATGTCGTTACATCTGTTTTGCATGAACAGTTTGCATTAAAATTTTATACAAAATCAATGACACAAAAACGCATTACGGTTACAACTTTAAGATCAACCCTGCACTGACAGATCACTCTGGTATTCTGTGAGTGAAACCTTAGCCGAGCAGTACCTGCCCAAACTATAGGTGACGTCAGACAGTTTGTATTCTGCTTTCTTTAGTGTGTGAGTTTCTCACACATGTGGAAACACCTTAGGGGAAGGCACTGTTCTTTATAACAGCCACAGAGCCTGAGACCACAGGTTCAGAAGCCATGTACAATCAATCTGCCCCCAATCAAAGAAAGCAGATTTCTTGAAACTTCAACCCACTAACATGAGCCGAGGCAGACCTCAGAGCAAAGCAGACGAACAGGTTCATCCTTTAAAAGCACTTGTAAACCAGGAAGCCATTCTGAATAAGATATAGAAAAACAGCTGTTGCTTGGTGATGTATAAAATAATATATTGTTCACCCGCAAAATGACAATTCTATCATAATGTCATTCCAACCTTTTATCTTTTTTTTCAGTGGCAAGGCCAAATTCTGAAGAGGGACCAGCTGATTTTTATTTATTTTTTTCCATGCAATTACAATGAATGGGGGCCTGAAGCTTTCAAGCTTTTCAAATCATGAAAATGCATCTTCGAAATATAATAAAAGCAGTTCATATGACTTATGCACTATATTCTAAATCTTCTGAAGCCATACAATTGCTTTGTGAGAAACTAAATTTAAGTCATCATTTAAACTAGTTTTGTGAACCAGATCTATTAATAAATTGAAAACGTTCATTAAACACACTAGCTGAGGGAAATGACAAGATTTTTTTGTCTCAATAATCCTTATGGTAGGATTTCGGAAGATTTGGAATGTAGTGCATGAGTCTTATTTTTTGGCAGTCTTTGTGTCCTTTTTGAAGTTTGAAAGCCTCAGTTTGTTGTAATTGCACTGGAGAAGTGCAACCAGCAGCAATTCACCTTTTGTGTTCCAGGGAAGAAAGTTGTGCGGGACTGGGATAACATGAGTAAATAATGACTTAGAATAACCATTTCTAGGTAACATTCAACATTTAACAGATCTCAAGTCTCATTTCAGTTTCGTTTCCATTGCCCTTTTAAGGCAAATGTACTTGTTCCTCTTCCAGAGTACTTTTTTTTTAACCCTTATCTCACTTCTTGGCAGTGAAGTCACCATGGTAAAGCGTGTCTATCTCCGTACTGCTCCACTGCTAATCAAAAGATTTCAACGGATGTCTTTACTTACACTTCTAAAATCAATGGTGGTTCTATGCAGCACCATTCAGAGGTTTTAAACAAAAAGTCCTCTCTCTTAATAATCTATTTTTTACTAGATTGTTCTTTACAGAATAAATAGTTATATTTTAAGTAAATATGGTTTAAAACATGTTAATTCAACTATATATAGAAAAAGGGCCTCTCAATATGCTTTTCTGAAATAAGCATATCCAAATTCTAGCTTGCTATTTTGCAACATTTATTCAAATACAAAATATGCAAGAACATCATAGCTTGCATGATCAGTGATTTCCTAAAAACATTTATCATTACCAATTTGATTTGAGAATAAAACAAAAAAAAAATAACATTTGTATTGGTGATTATTGGAACTACTGGTTCTTATTGGAACCTATAGTCTAATAGTGGGCTGTATATAGCATTTACTCAGAGTGCTGTAAATGTAGTACTAGAGAAACAATGCACAGTTGAGGAAACTTCTGTTTGTATTCAAAGCATCTGTACATGGCTTTACGCTTCTGACTTACCCAGAACAGACACCACAGCGACCTGCGAGGAAACGTAGCGGTTGGTCTTTGCATTGGAGGCCACGCAGCTATAGTTTCCACTGTTTGTTTCCTCTACATTGGTGAGGGTGATGTTGGCCGTGGTCTTCTGAGGCATCGCCTCCCCATTAAACATCCACTGGAGCTGAGCGGGAGGGTCAGACTGGGCTGAGCATGTGAAGGTTAAGTTAGAGCCTTTCTTAAGGAATGAATCTGTTGGAGTCTGTGTCATGACGACTTTCTCTGGGCCATCTAGGTAGAAGGAAAAAAGAACAAAACGTGATGAAAAGGAGGCACAAGTGAAGGTTCATAAAAGGCAGCTATGTTTTATGGATTTTTGATCAATTTAAGATTAATCCAAATCCATTTTTTAAGAAATACAATTCTAGTTTTTGACATCAAAAGCTCAACAAGAAATTTAAGAATTTAGGTTTTTACTAGAAGAGAAACATCAAAAGTTGTGCCATGTTACGTCATTTCACATCTTCCATTTTATTAAGATACTGTTAATCTCATCTTTAAATGAAGAGGATGTATTTTGAGGATCAGAATTTGGTTATAGTTCAAATTTAGGCCAAAGAAAAATGTTTTTAGAAAGCAGTGATAGTCTAAGACTCAATAGATTCTGCTGCAGTGCATTTACTTTATGACCAAACCATGCACTTGAGAGCTGACCTGTAAATGCACGCATGCACAAACAAACGCCATTTTAAAACTTTCATCCTCTTCCTGCTGTTCACAGGCTCATTCACAACCCTATTTTATCTAAGCTCAGCCTGCATTTTTTCCTGCACCTGCAGCAGAACCTGTCTGATCTAGAAAGTCTCTTCTGATCTCTGCTGACATGTGTGCTCTCTAGTGCACACCATCTGCAGAGACAAAGAGTGCAGACAGTAAAAATCAAAGACAATCTCAATTTATCTCCACTAGCACCAGTGCTGCTGTGGTAAATTTACTGCAACTTTACTGCAAGTACTTGTATGCACAGATTGTGTAAATTTATGTGAATCACATAGTCTTTGTTGTAAAGTCAGGGTTATTATGAAAGACAATTCAGTGGTGCTTTTTTCTTTAGACCTTTTTCCAGCTTGAAAGACCTGTTCACTATGAACTGTCACTCCATGGAAAGTATTGCCTAAATGTAAAAGGTTACATCATATGAGCTTGGAACAACATAAGGGTGAGTAATCAATGACTACTCTTTGGCTGAACTGTTCCTTTAAGACATTTGAGTGTTTGTCTTAGACTGTGTGGGTGTGATCAGGTACCTACAGCTCACAGTGAGATTGAAGGGAGCGCTCCTCCCTGACTCAAGTGCGTTTTCTGCAATACAGAAGATGGGTCCTCGCAGATCTGTACGGCGAACTTCAGCGATAGTTAGCTCATTGCCATCTGTGTTTACTTTCATATGTGTGCCATCCACCACCAAAGGGACTGAACCGTTCAGCCACTTGTAAGTAAAGGAGCCTTTGGCAGAGCAGGAAAGAACCACGGTGTCGTTGACCTCTACAGCTTCAGGTAGATTGGACGAAATCTTGACGTCAGTTATGGGTTCTGGAGAAAAGAGAAGAGAACCATGGATTGGGTTCATTCAGAAACATCTTTGCTCTTGCTTAGACTTTCCCAGGGAATGAAACCCAAGAGAAACCTAAGGTTAAGTGCCTTGCTCAAGGCCATAATAGTGACAGGTCATGACTTGCTTTTTGGGCGATACAACCAACATCCTCTAGATAACCAACCCTGAGAGTTGACAACATACATATTACATCAAGAAAGTCTCCTAGACAGATCTAAAATCTCTGTAAACGCTTGATTTCCAGTCAATGGATGAATCATATTGCAATACGTTTAAAGCAAATCACAAAATGAGTCATAACTATTATCCATTTGGGTAGATTCAATCATATCATTCATCATTCATCATTCTCTAAAACCAAATGCAAATGGCATATTACCTGAAATTAACCCACTGTTCAACTGTGAAATTAACTGTTTTTGTGATTCAGTGCGACACTGTCTCAAAGAACTGCTATAAAGTTTACTTTTTGTATTCAACTAATGCTTTTAACAAATTTGTGCAGGCCTTGAACCTTCAACCATTCATTCATCTTCAGACCTTCAAACACTAGGCTTCACCAACCAGGTGTCTAGTAACTATACAATAAACCTGGATTGCACTGGATAGTCAACACTTACCAAGAACCTCTAGATCAATTTGTCCAGACAGTTGTTTTCCGTTAGTAGTGACTATATTGAGAATATATTCCCCTTCATCCTCCTTCACCAGCGGCCCAAGCTGAAGCTCACACGTCGTCTTATTGTAGATGATTCTGCTGGCATATTTCTCTTCAATGTTATCTGTGTTTGTTGATGGGACACTTGTAATTATCGGTGCAATTACTGATCCTTTGTTGAAATTCCATGCTACGGTTAGAAAATCCTGTGTTGAGGTGATTGTTGTCTTGAAGGTCACATATTTACCTGGTTCAATGAGGTAAGGAGAAATCTAGATTAAAACACCACTGTTAAGTTCTTAGAAACCCATCTAATATTTTATGAATAACTTGAAATGAATATTTTGATTTAATGAACAAATGGTGGTGCAACCATCTACTGAAATAATACTCAAATACTCTCCTTGCACATTGAATACATGAGTACACAGCAGGTGTTCTTGTCACGTGGCAACAAAATAGTTTAGTTATGCCACACTTAATTTGATTTGGCAGACATTTTTTTAAGTAGGCTAATAATAATTCAAACTATTAAATAAAATTATATTCTAAAATAAATAATACTTTGTGGCAAACATCTAAACAATCAAATTACTGATAGCACTTCTTTTTTAAGATTTCCAGACATTTTTTAAAATCAAGAATACAAATATTTTTGTTAATAGAAAACAAAAACACACTGAACCATGGATAAACCACACAAGGACTCACCGATAACGCCGTTTGTTTTGTCATTGAGAAGCGGGCTGCCCTCGGAACAGCATCCTATAACAGGAACGATTTTCAGTCAGGACACTTAATGTGAACTAATGCATACAAATTAAACTACACATTACCACATTATGTCCTGATGTAGGCTACTGTTAAAAAGCTTTCAATGATTTTTACATACAAAAATTTAGTTTTTGAAATTTAAAAGTAAAAGACTACATGTGCTAAGTGACAGTTTTGTCTTTAATATTTGTTTTTAACTTACCAAGAGCGGCCAAAATGAGCAAAGGCAGCTTAAAGTTATAGAAATCCATATGGAGTCTCTGGAGGGACAGACAGGAATGCGAGACGGTGTGACTTCTCTGGAAGAACTTAAGTTAACGAGACACACCCAACCAGTTTATCTGAAAACCCGCCCCGTTCAACCTGTACTCTACATGTCATCATTTACCGTGCTTTATTAAGAGGAAACATTGCCCCCTAGCCTTCATTTATCACTGGCATTTTGTTTCTTACCATATAAAAACACACAGCATGTTGCTTATTTGCATAGAGTACTTAAACAGGAAAGGTAAACTGTCAGTATAAATAATAACTGTTTTATTATTATTATTATTATTATTATTATTAAATAAGCATTAAATATTACAGTAAAGTATGCACAAGATCAGGCTGTTGTATTAACACTGCAATATATGCACATACAAATAAAACACTAATAATAAAAAAATATTTAAATACATATTTAATTATATATATATATAATAAAATTAAATAATGCACAAGATCAAGCTGTTTTATTAACATTGAAATATATATCCATGTTAAATCATGTATTATGATAATATTTAAACATATAGGCTAATATTTGTTATATAAATATGTAGATAAAGGGTCATTCCTGTTATACAGTGACTTTTCTGTCTCTATGATTTACTTACTCATATTTTCTCTAAAATAGTCACATATTTATAAGATTTGCTTAAATTATACATAATAGGCCTACTTTATCACTTAAACGGAGATAATAGACATTAAAAATATTATTTAGTTTTTTTTACACACCTTTTTATTGATACAGGCATTCAGTTTTATCATGTCCTCAGTGCAAAGTAATCAACTTACACTAGAAATATAAACCATGAAATAATAAAAACCTCAAAATATTTTTTAATTATGTTATGGACTAGACTAAATTTACATATATTCTAATCAAACATATAAATCATGTGAAACTAATATATATATATATATTTTTTTTTTTTTTTTTTTTAACCATGTCCCTAAAGTCATCTTCCCCGTTAGTATGTACTCCCTCGCCTTCCAAAATAGACTACAATTCAACTGAGATAATTTTCAGGAAGTGATATTGTTTTTCCTGGAATTCAAATGTACAAATGGAGGTAAGTGTCAACTCTCACTCCTACCTTTTTTTTTTACGTTTTTGAAATGTTCTCCTGCTTGTCACACTCTTAAAGTTCCACCCTGTTAGGCTATATTATGGACAATGTTTGTCCGATCAAAGAAAAATAAAAAAAAAACATATCTGACATAGTTATAAAAGTTACGTTCATCTATAGAAGGTTACAAAATACAAAAATACAGCATAAACAGTAATATTGTGGAATAATTTTACAGTTTAAAATAACTTTTCTATTTGAATACATTTTAAAATGCTATTTAATTCTGTGTTGGCAAACCTGAATCTTCAGCATCATTACTACAGTCTTCAGTGTTACATGATCCTACAGAAATATGCTGATTTGTTGATATCAATGTTGAAAACAATTGCGTACAATTGTTTTTCAGGATTATTTGATGGATAGAAAGTTCAAAAGAAAAGCATTTATCTGAAATAGAAAGCTTTTGCAACATTATAAATGTCTATACTGTCACTTTTGATCACTTTAATGCATCCTTGCTGAATAAAAGTATTAATTTCTTTCCAAAGACAGAAAGAAAGAAAGAAATTCTTACTGACCCCAAAACTTTTGAACGGTAGTGATAATGTTACAAAAGCTTTCTATTTCAGATAAATGCTGGTCTTTTGAACTTTATATTCATCAAATAATCCTGAAAAAAAAAACAATTGTACAAAACTGTTTTCTACATTGATAATAATAATCATAATAATAATAATAATACAATTTTCTTGAGCAGCAAATCAGCATATTAGAATGATTTCTGAAAGATCCTGAAGACTGGAGTAATGATGCTGAAAATTAGGATTTGCCAACAGAAATCAATTGCATTTTAAAATGTATTAAAATAGAAAAGTTATTTTAAATTGTAAAAATGTTTCACAGTATTACAGTTTTTTCTGTATATTTGATCAAATAAATGAAGCCTTGGTGAGCAGAAGAGACTTTTTTTAAAAACATTAAAAATCTTACTAATCTAAAACTTTTGAGCGGTAGTGTATATAATATATATATATATAAATACTGTGCAGAACCATTAAGCTACCAGGTCTCTGATAGAGAAGCCGAGCTTGGAGGAAAAAAATACCACCCAACCAGAGCGAGCAGGGAAATATAAAAATATTTAATCCTGTTTTTTTGGGTATACTCATAATCCTCAGTCTAAAATGAGTTAGATAACATATTAAATTAACTTAAAGAGTTGTGAGAAAATGAGATGTGCATCAGAGCAACAAAGGTATCAAATCAAAGAACAAAGGTAATAGCAATAATTGTAGCTATATGGACTAGTCTATATTTAATTTATAATTTATGCAGTTAAGACTGTAAAGTGTTTGATAACTTTATTTCTGTATATTACCTACAAAAAAAGTTGGTCCTTTAAAAGTTTTTTTTTTACATGTAGTTCAAATGCTGAGATGGTTCTTTGCATTATACTTTTTTCCTGCCTTTTATTTTTCAAATCTGTAACTGTCAAAGCCTGATTTCTGGTTTTCTGTAGCTCAAGACAGACTGTCAACATACTCTTAACAGCTAAATTATTTATTTCTTAAAATCTTTTATTAGATAAATATTTAAATTGTAAATTTCAAACTGTATTAATAATATAAAGATACTGATTAATGAAAATAAACTGTTATTAAAAAGGGTATTTACAACAGCAGGTCATACATAGGACTTTCAAAGCACGCTTCTTTATGGAAACTTATAAAAAAGGGTTCTATTTAGCACCAAAAAGGATTCTGCTATTGTTTCAAGCCAAAGAACCCCAATTTGGTATTGTTTAGAACCATTTTTCTTAAGAGTGTACCTGTTAGACGGGTAGGATGGCCACATAAATATGACATTTTTATAATGGGTTTATGTGAAGATTGTTTTAAGTTCACTTAAATTAAAACTTATTTTTAAAGTCTGATAAATGTTGAGTTTGATTGTAGTTATACCCACATAGCTATTTTTTGTATTGTTTTGAAACAATATTATGTAGGTGCAGTTCCACACATTACAGATGGCAAACCATGCTCATTTGCTGTTAGAACCTGTTAACACTGGTGTTCCACCCTGTTATGCTCCATTCCACCCTGCTAGACAAGTCATTTTAAATAAAAATTTGAAAGCAATATTAAATGTTTGCATTCCTTTGTCTTATTTTGTGAGGTGAGGAGCATTACCAACATATATATGTTTTTAAACAAAAAATTTTATATTATTTAACATCCTATTGGCAAAAATGGGCACAAAAAAGTACCTGTTCTTAATAATCTAGACATATTCTATTCATTAATAATTGTTTTGTTTTTGTTTCAAGAATAAAAAATACCATTATGGCATAAGGGAGATATACTATCTTATTATTGCTCATTATTGTTTAACATTTACATTATTACAATTTTGTGATAACTATGTATATGTCCCTAACAGGATGGAATACATTCACAGCGAGTGTCTGAACAATATACCCATAATTATTATTTTATTATTTATTAAGTCACTGAGCTTGACCAGTATGTGTTCCATATAGTTAAACATATCACTATTTTGGTAGAATGCTAAAAACATGAAAACCATGTAACTTGTTTTCCAAAAATTATGAAGCCAAAATGTTACCGGATACCAGGAATGACCCATGTATGAAAATAACAAAAAATGTATGAATTTTTTTTAATTATGTAAACTAAAACTTATAACCTGTTTAAGAAATCCTTTTCTTAGGAACCGTTGCATTAGATAACATTAAACTACTATGATGTGTAATGTCGGGATGAGGATATGTATTTCTTTCTTCTACTGACTCCTAGTGATAAAATGAGACACTTCATGCATATGGCTGTAGCAGAAAATAGAACAACAGCCAAAATTAGGAATAGAGTTAGTAATTGGTAAAAGGGATCTGATTTTAAAAAGCTTAAAGGAACTCAACAAAAATATTGGTTTCTGTAATTACTTTTTCCCCCCTCGCATGCGACAGTGTCTTATAGATCAATGTACAACCTGAATTCCGGAAATGTTGGGAAATTTTACAATTTTATGCACAAAATGAGCTCATTTCAAATTTGATGCCTGCTACAGGTCTCAAAATAGTTGGGACGGGGGCAAGTTTACCATGGTGTAGCATGTCCTCTTCTTTTCAAAACAGTTTGAAGATGTCTGGGCATCATGGTTATGAGTTTCTGGAGTTGGAATTTGGTCCCATTCTTGCCTGATATAGGTTTCCAGCTGCTGGAAATCATGGCGTCCGTGATTTCCAACAAGAATGTCAAATTTATACTCATCTGACCATAGAACACTTTTCCACTTTGAAACACTCCATTTTAAATGAGCCTTGGCCCACAGGACACGATGGCACTTCTGGACCATGTTCACATATGGCTTCCTTTTTGCATGATAGAGCTTTAGATAACATCTGCAGATGGCACGGTGGATTGTGTTTACCGACAGTGGTTTCTGGGAGTATTCCTGGGCCCATTTAGTAATGTCAATGACAGAATCATGCGATGAGTGATGCAGTGTCGTCTGAGGGCCTTGTCCCTTACGCACAGAGATTTCTCCAGTTTCTCTGAATCTTTTGATGATGTTATGCACTGTAGATGATGAGATTTGCAAAGCCTTTGCAATTTGACATTGAGGAACGTTTTTTTAAAGTATTCCACAATCTTTTTAAACACTTTCACAGACTGGAGAGCCTCTGCCCTCTGAGAGACTCTGCCTCTCTAAGACATCCCTTTTATAGCTAATCATGTTACAGACCTGATGTCAATTAACTTAATTAGTTACTAGATGTTCTCCCAGCTGAATCTTTTTCAAATTTCTTGCTTTTTAAGCCCTTTGTTGCTCCCGTGCCAATTTTTTTGAGACCTGTAGCATCAAATTTGAAATTACACTTATCCACTAAATGAGCTAAAGTTTCTCAGTTTAAACATTTATGTTCTCTATTTATTGTGAATAAAATATTGGCTCATGAGATTTACAAGTCTTTTAGGTTTCATTTTATTCAAATTTAAAAACCATCCCAACATGTCCAGAATTCGGGTTGCATTAACATCTGTTCTCTCTTACGTTACTATTGTGAAATCATGAGAAAATGTGACGGCCCTTGTGTTTTACCTCTAGCTGTCTGTTTAAACATGCTCTCAAGATGCTTTGGGGCTTTAAATATTTTTAATTTCCTATTCTTTGCATAGGAACATTTAAGGGTTTGTCTGTATTCGCCCACTGCCACATTTTGCTCTCTTTCCTCATCCATCCTGCAGTCAAAGAACGCGCAGCTGGGCTTGTGTGTGATTCTGCGAGAACACCTTACAGAGACAGATGCCTTTGAAATACACGGCCGACTATGAAGCTTTACAGGTGTTCATACTTCTTACAACGATACCCTGGAGAGCTGAATGACAGAGCAACAACACTGCTGGCAGTCGGTCTGCTCAAGAGTGAGCTGAAACTGAAAAACAATTATCTTAAGATAACACAATTTTCTACCTTTTTCTAATTTATGTCTACCTCTAGCTAATAACTGCCCAGGGGTGTTGCATATGGGAACTGAGTGATTTGACTTGCCATCACATGTTTTCTTATCTAGTGCAGGGCCCTAAATTAGACATTTTTTAACCTTCAGGGGGAAAACAATCAAGTTGATACATATTTTGAAATATGTAGTGCTGAAAGCTGTCAGTATAGACTAATAATAATTTTGTCTTCAGGTAAATTCTTGCCCAGCTGTAAGTTGTTTACTATATTACTATATATAGTTTTACAAGATACTGTCAGATGACGGCTTGTTTAAGGAATAATAACGTATAATGCAATGCCATGGTTTTAGGACAATTTTATGAGAAATTACTCCTTTAATTGACTTTTCTATGCACTGAAGGATCATTATTTCAAATTTAAGATGTTTTCTTATAAATTAATCATGATTCAAACAAGGAGAAAATCCTACTTACTGTTAAAAATAGTATGCAATATTCAGAAATGTCAACTATAGAAATACTATAAAGAAATCGGTTTTAATCACTTTCGCCATGTACATCAGGGACATCGTGCATTTGTGTCTTTGGAGGGGGGACTAGGGACAGTTCAGGCTCATTTGGTGTCCAAAACAAGATACAACATGACCAAACAGGGAAGACACTCTTTAATTACTTAATTTTAATGCAACTGTAAAATTTCCAGTGAGAGTCCTAACTTAAGCCTATTGTTTCATTTTCTAAAACTGAAGATGAAAATGAATTTTCTTTGACTTGTAAATGATTTCAGAACTTTCATTTTAAAGCTGTGGAACTTGCAACTTAATTAGGCTGACCAAATTTAGACGTGTACATGAATGATTTCAGCCACAGCGTTTCACCATTTTACATGCAAAAATTGTGCATTTTGATTTTTTTGGAATTTAATTAAAAATCCACTTGACTATAATGTTAGGGACCATGTGCGGGGCATGACACATTTAAGGTTAAATATTTTAAATGCATGATTACAGCATCCCTCTCTGTAACGTTCTTACCCTTTCACTAGGACTAGAAGACATTGTTTAAAAATAGATTCTCATTTTGTCCTGTTCTGTACTTTCCTTTAAGCCAGTGTTGCTCATTTCATTTGAACTCACAGTCTGTGCTTCTTCCCATGTTTTCTCATTTTGCTGCCCTAATTTTACCCCAGACACCCAGGCTAGAACATCCCATAAACATACTGCATTCTCCTGTGAACATCTTGATGAAGCCACTATTCTCAGGTAATGCTTCTGTCAACCACTGGAAGGCAGCTTTGTACAGATTATTTCACCGTTTCTCTGTTGCATGTAAAAGGACAAAAAGCAGGACATCTGCTCTGTTTAGTCATCTTATCATATCCCTTTGGCTGCCCTTATGTAATTCAGAAGCAAATGTCAGGTTGGGAATGCTTTGATATCATCTGTCCTGTTGAATTCTTAATCTTAAATGATGTTTAACAGTTCAGTAACATCAGGCTACTGTCTGCATATATTTTGTTAAAAACACGTGTGAAGTGTAGTGTGACTCACCTTGACTCACCTGCGCTTGTCCTTCTAAGAATGCTTAAACATTTAATTGTTAAACATAATAGATACATCAGATTATGTACAATATACAAAGAGATAGCTGTAACATTCAACACAACAATTGTGTCCTAACAAGGCGAGATGCAAGTAATTTGTCTATCCACAATGAAAGCCGAAAAAGCTGCACGGCATGATACAAACACAGGTAATCAGAACATGTATAACGTTTAAGCTGCGTTCACGTCATGTAAACATTTCAGTAAACATACTAGCGACTTCCTGCTGTCACGATAGCAGCAAGAAAGATAAAATGATTTGTAGGAGACCTCTAAAAACACCCAGGCACTATTAGAAACAATTTGCTACTATAATAGCTTCTGTATAATGAAATATTCACGGTTAAAACATTACTTGCACTGGAATATGACAGGAATATGAGGCTATGTGGAGTCAGTGTTGGCAACTAATTTTCAGGGGAAGTTGCTAGGAAAGTCAATTTGTTGCTAAAACTTGGTAAATGATGTTGTGATGTTATTGCGCAATGACATCATCAAGTAATCACAATGCAAAATTGTGTCACTGCATCAAAACTCAGCAACAAATACTATTTTACTATTTAAAATGACTTTTTCTAGATATTTTTCTTACATGTACTAACTGATCAACAATTGCAGGGACAAGCTAACAAGGTGCATCATAAATGAACAATTAATTCAATTATTAATATTAAATTGGACAATTGCAAATAACTTAATTCACGTGATGTGTGTACTGCTAGGCATCTAGCAGGGGTCAAACCAGATTATCAACTAACAGAAACATCAAGGGGCGAAAGTCACAGTTTGAATCACCGTTTTATTCCAAACATGTGTCTATATATTTAACGAAAGAGGGCAACAGCCCTCCTACATTACCCCACAGTTTTATTGGAATATTAATAACAATATAATCTGAATCATTTGCCTTATTTTCTTCATTGTGGGAGTGATTCTTCAAGCACTGGTATAGAAATCTTTGAAAATGAATGAGAAATAAAAAAATCAGCTTTGATTAAAAAATGATTATCACATTTTCATCTCCCTTGACACAAACGGACTCACTCTCACACACAATCATAAAGCACCAACATACGAATGCTATAACGCTGCAGATTCTAAACAGGGCTGCTATGTTTACACTTTGGATATAAATGGATATTGGCATCTCAACAAGCACCCAGACAGCAACTTCTATACACTTCAACAAACCATTCATGATAGAGGCTCATCATTTAGTTCTGTAATGAAAAACATCATTAATTGTCCTCTCACATAATCAGATAAATGCCCCTTCAGGTGCACAAAGGGTTTTCTGTCTCGTCTTGTTGTTATTCTTGTCATTGTTCCAGGGATGAAAAATGTTTCTCAGTGTCCTCGCGAATTGCAAATATTGACGGGCAGCTTGTTAAAGTCAACATGAAATTGAAGCTGATCCTATTTAGTTTCTTTACACACACATTCCTGGTCTTATTGTGAACGATTCACCAGTGTATGTTAGGGAAAATGCTAAAAAATTAACTTTCTTGCTTCTGAAATAACTCGCTTGACATCATCGAGGTTGTTAGTATTAACCAACAGCCAAATTGGTATTATTGTAGATTACTGTATTAAGTTCAGTAATGCAGCCTTTCTAAAAGCTTGCCAATAATTAACACAGTAATTCAATGACAGTTAACAATAATACAATGAAGGTTATGGCAAAAATAGCAAATAAAGTATAGATTTAAGTATAGATTTGGAAAGCAATGTTACCACTGGGATTTGCTGAGACGGTCTCAAAGGGTGAATCTTGAACTCCACAATCCAATGATATTCAGATCTGGAACGCTCACATTTTGCGAGATCCAATCAATTGTTGATGGATAAAATCCCACCCTACATATTCCTCCTTGAATATCCTGTTTTACCTGGAAATATGTCACATTATGGAAGTAAACTGGGTTTTTAATGCTTTTCATGTTGATTTTAACCTTTAACGGTTGGTGTTTTAAGACAGAAGATGAGAGACTGAAACCAGGTGCGTAGAGGTTTAAGAAGAGGTAAACCAATTCCTGACCACAAAAACTCCCCCAAAAACGTACAAAAATCTATATACTTTGTCTTCAGAGAAATTAACAAGAGGGAAAAAAACAGGTATCATTCAAAAAAAGAAAGAATGAAACCAAAGAAAAAGCTAGAAAGGAAAACAAGCAAGAGACATTCAGGAATACAAATGAATTGTAACCCTCCCCCCTTATTTAAAGAAAAAAAAAAAAAAAAAAATCTGTATTTGCACCAAAGTCATTTCAGTTCAACGTGCACACATTTTAGGTACAGATTCTATCGTCCTCTCACAGGAGCGTAGTCCCCAATCACAAAGCAGTGGAGAAGATCCGCACGTCTATGCAAAACTAACAGCTGTCCTCATAGTTTTCCTCCGCGTTTCCCTCTATGACATGTTGCATAGCATACTTTCACGGGATATGCATTACATAGTCTCAACAGCATGCCAATCCTCACTGGCTTTCTGAGCGCCGCTGTAAGACGTGGTGTTAAAACCGGACGCTTGGACAGCAAGCAATTGAATGAATCATCTTTCTTTCACTCACTCAGTGTCCATTAATGTAAATTTGCATCCAAAAATGGCCTTTATTTTCAGTATCCCAGAGGTCACTTTGACTGGAGGCGTGGGCTGAGTCTTTCCATCTGTCCTCCAGCACTCATTTACATAAAATTTTTGTCCCGACAAAAATTTCCTTACTCTCGGTCTCAGTCCTGCTTGCAGAGGAGATCGGTAGAGGGAGTTTTAGTGGGCGGCAGCGGCCTTGGAGGGGGCATGGGTTTGGCCCTGCATGGGCTGCCCGAGCCTCCTCCCTCGCTGTCGGTGTTAGTATTGGAGGTGGAGGAGGGGGGTGGCGGCGGCAAACGCGGGAGAGAGGACGTGGCGGAAGCCAGCGGCGAGATGCGTGAGCAAGATGATGTGGAGCGAAGGCTCTGGATGCGCCGGCACTCCTGGCATACCCGCACGTGTGTGCAGCCACGGGGCGCCGCCGTGGGGACCAGAGCGGGTGCGCTACTGGGGACGCTGGCACTGAGAGGGTCCTCCAGCAGTCGCTGAGGGCCCGGGCCCATTTCCGCAGCGCCCCCGCCAGGTCCCGGTCCAGCAGTGCCGCTGGTTAACGGTCCTGTCCCGCTGTAGAGTTTGCCGTTGCTGAGACGCATCTCCCTCACGAGCCGCATCTGACGGGGAGCTCCTAAAGGGAGACGGGCTGGGTGCCGGAGGATGCCCTGGGACGAGAGGGGCCGTCGGCGCCGCAAATGAGAGTTCTTTTTACAGGAGATAACATTTCTGAATTCAGTCATCATTTCCTGACATACTGACACCTTAGTGAGGATCAAAGAGGAAGAGAGAGGAAAGAGAGTCAGGAAGGAAATATATAAGGAAAAAGACTAAATGAAAATGGACAGGAGTAAAGTGAAAACAGAACATCATTTGCTCAATTATCTGAAGTGGGCATTGCTATTCGTATCTCATACTGAAAGTTAGGGCAGTGGTTCTCCACCTTTTTCACTTCAAGAGCCCTCATTGTGCACAACAACATTTGAAGGCCCAATGACTCATCCAGCTGCTTGTTATTGATTTCATAAGGATTTGTAAAACTATTTTCACTAACATTTTCTAAAATATTTTGAGCATGGCATCAATTTATAGTTATAAAATATGTTAAAATATTCATGGAATTATAAGGATTTAAATTTACGTGACTACCTGTTCTATTTTAGAATTAGGCAACTTCAGATGTGACCCTGGACCACAACACAGGTCATAAGGGGTCAATTTTTAAAAATTGAGATTTATACATAATCTGAAAGCTGAATAAGTAAGCTTTCCATTGATATTGGACAATATTTGGCCGAGATACATTTGGCCTTTAAAGTTGTCTAAATTATGTTCTTAGCAATGTACAGTAGGAAATTTACAAAAGTATCTTCATGGAACATGATCTTTACTTAATGTCCTAATGATGACATAAAAAAAATCAATAATTCTGACCCATACAATGTATTTTTGGCTATTGCTATAATATACTCCAGCGACTTTTGTGGTCCAGGATCACATATATCCTTGTTTTTCAAGACAAAAAAAAAAATCCTGGTTCTTCAAAGAGGGGGTGAATTAAAATAAGAAATATCTTGACCATTAGTTGTTTCAGCCTATTTTAATGCTTAATCTTGAGGCCACCTTGGAAGTTTGCCGAGGACCCGTAGTGGGCCACGGTCTCCTAGTTGAGTTAGGGGTTTATCTATTCGCTGGACTAATAAATGAATGTAAAAAAATTAAATGTATGCATTTGATAGATCATTTTATAGCGACTTACAATGCATTCAAGATACATATAACATTAATTGCTGTTGCTAATGGCATGCTTTGCCACTTGACCTACAGAAATAACCTGCACTGAATAACGTTTTGTGCAATGTAGAGTTTTCAGAACCAGAACAACTACATCTTTATTTTCTCCATTTGTCTAAAACAAAACGGATAAAATATGTTCTCAAATCTTGTGGAACTCATAAAGGCTGTGATCCATCATTGTGCCCATAAGCATTGCACTTCAGTCTCAAAATTGTTCAATTTTCCATTTAATTAACCAAAAGTACTAAAATGGTCTATAAAAGCACTCAACTTGTCCCTAAATTTACATTAATGAATCTGGCAGATGCTTTTATTCAAAGCAACCTATATGCAAGCACACACTGCATATACATTTTATCATTTCTGGGAATCAAACCCATGACCTTGTCACTGCTAGAGCCATGTTTGAGCTGCAGAAATATGATCGTTACACTGTGAGAAAGCTATGGAACAGTTATATCACAAACACAGACAGCTTGACTGGTTGGCGTCGTGACCTACTCGTGAGTGTCTGTGGTTTCGGATGGGGCAGGAGTGAGGGCGTACCTCATCTGTCTCGGCCGAGCGGCGTGTGGACCACACAAATTCCATAATGGCTACAAAAACAGCTATTATGAGTCCACATATCAGCACCACGAATATCCCGCCGATATTCTCCATACCTAGACCTGAAGGAAAAACACGGCAATGTGAGTAACACAAAAACGGCCTTCCACACACACACACTGTGGATCTAATTAGAGATCTGCATTCCCGCAGGATTCCAGAGGGATCCTATTAAACTATATTTCAGAGATGTAGGTGGGTGTAGGTTGTATTCCTAAGAGTTATCAAGCGGAAGCATGAAGCCAGGTGGTTTGAGAAGAATATTTTAATTTCTCTGTTTTTAAAAACTAAAAACAAAGCAGAAATGATTTGTTTAAATGAATTGATTATAATAATAATGATAATTTAGACATTTATTTCTATTAACACGAACTTGTTTGATTTTGTATGATAATCAACTTCTGTTGTGTGTTGGGTCACCATTAAAATTTGAATCCTGAAGCATCAACAACTAAGAGGAGACAGGGATTTTCACTTCCCTTAAGCAGGATTCAGGTGGTTTAGTTGCCAGCGATACTATTAATTAATTCACTTGCAAAGAAACACCAACTAAAAACTTTTTTTGTGTGCAAGAATAAAAGGAATTCTACGTTTAGCAGAATCACAAAATCAGAGCTCATATTATTTGACATTTTCTTGCAGACCTGTAAATAATCCTGAGAGACTGTAAATGTCACTTTCTGGTGAATATACAAGGTTTGCGAACCACACTAGAGAAATTACACACACAGGCACACGTGTGTTCATGCCTGTGGACCAAATAGCTACCATTTTCCCTCCATTCCCCCTGGGCCAGCATGAGTCTACAATACACAGAATGCAAATTTCACCAGACCAAATAAATAAACACTCATAGTGTTGGCAGAGTCATTTGAATCAGATGGATGTAGTACATCCTATATGCAATATTATAACAATATTGAGAGCGACAGGAAACCAACTATTCACACTGCCACTGTTTGTGTGATTTGAGCAAATCTCATTTTTTATATTTCACACAAATAGATGTTTATTTGAAGAGCAGATATACTTTAGGTAGGTTAGGTAAGGCAGCCAGGTAAACGAATCATACCATGCAAAAATTCAGGATTCCCGTACTTTATGACCAATGAATTTCTATTATCCACGTTTGTTTATAAAAATCAATTTGGTGACATTGCAGATTGCATTCACAAATAGTCATTTATAACCAAACAAATTCTTTAGAAATGACCATATCTAGAAAAACTTCCATTACCTTTTAAGATTTAATTAATATTCAGGACTTCACCAGGCCTGGAAAGCACAGTTGTGAAAATCTCTGATATTATCAGGTTTTCCAGGATGATCTGAGAGAGCCCTTGTGTATTCATATATATCCACTTCTAATCCAAAAATACAACTATTGGTATTGTTAGACATAAAATATTAAGGCAAGATGCTTCAGGCAAAAGCATTGTTTTTCCATGCACTGGTCTATTATGAGGTTTTGGGCTCTTTTGCTTCCATCTTTCAGACTAGTGAAAATAAAACATCCTAAATGCACATTAAGTGTTTATTTTATGACACTTTATCTATTTGTGCCTGTAGATTTAAATTACACTAAATTGTAAAGGCTGTTGTCTCAAAATAAGTTTTTTTCTCATACACTAAGCCAGAAATCTCCATGTCAATAGCTCTAACGTATACCAAACATGACAGTTTTATTCTATCTATATTCTGAATGTTTTCACAGAGAGGTTTATCCACATATCAGTTGCTTGATTTATATAACATTTTATTCCTAAAGACATGGTGAAAATGTATTTATTGTTGACTGTGTTTTCTGATTTATGGTGTGAATCGGAGATAAAAGAGATATATTTGTTGTACTGTACGTCAACAAAATGTAACAAGAATTTGAAACCTGGCTTTATCCATTGTTTAGATTTCTGTTCTGGAAATATATCATGCCTTATTTGCATATTTAAACATATGTTTATATATAAAACTTAAATCTTAATGTACTGTGAACTGGTGAATGCATGGTGATATCTATTAGTTATATTTACCCTATTTATTTTTACCCTGTTCACCTGTGGAGATAAGGAACCTTTGGTTGCCTTACATTCTTTTACTGCGAAGACATTCATCAGGTTTTAGTATTCATCTACAGGATAAAAGGATGAAAAACTATAGGACAAAATGAATACATTTGTCCCAGTGACACACACATGCAGGGTATTACCAGAACCATATATTAAAATGCCAGTACTGTTGGTATCAGGATGTACAGTAACAGAACGATATGTAATGTTGAGGTGCTAATGAGTAAAATAACAGCGTTTCACTCACCTTTGGCTCGATGGTCTTCTTCTTTAGGACACTTTCCACCTTCCCACCATCGGCGCTTTAGGATTTCTAATCTGTTGTTCTCTTGCAGCTGCAGTACGCCTAACGTGATCTCATCTCTGAATGGTGAACCTGCAAGAGAGTGAATGAAATTAGCTACACTAGTTTAGCTGTTAGCTAACTGGACTCCAAGGGTTACCTTAAACGTTTGCGAGGCTGAAAAACTTACCACCTACCACAGACAGGCTAAGGCTAGCAATGCTATGTTAAGATTAGCAATGATACACAAAAAGTAAACAGTTTTTGCCGTTTTGGACACCTATAGTGACAGGAACTGTTATAGGAAATGACCCAAACCAGTGTTGCCCTCAATAGGACTCTGGTTTAACGTGCCAGAACACATACGCTAACTGCTAAGACATGACTGAGAATGTCTTAAGTCAACTGATGTTGTGCAAATGAGTTAAATTAGCCAGTGTGTCAGAATGAAAATGAATGTTATAATAGGTTAATTCCAAATTATTTGACTTGTTAGAACATCACCCTTCATTAAACATTACTGTATCACAGCTAATCATGTCACGCTAATAACGATGTGACGTGAAAGGATGTGTTCATCAAATTATAAGATGTTATTTAAAATTAAACACTGCAGATATGCACTGGAATGGATCAGCTGTCAATGAATGTTAGTTTATTTTTCATTCAAAGGCTGTGAAAGTGAAATACATTGCAGGTGCATGTTTTTGCACCTCAATATAATAAGCACAAAACATTTATTTTCTGTGTCAACATCACTTACATCAAGCCCTGTGTTTAAAGTTGCAATTTTCTCATGTCATGTAAGCTAAGAAATATACACGCTTTCAAAAATACCTTCAACCTCATCAGAGAAAACCAGTGGCATTGCTTCTTGCATGTTTTGCGCTACTTTCAGTGAAATGTCCAGTGATTGGTGCGGAAAACATGTTCATTTTTATCCGAAATGCCATTTTTGCATGCTTCAACAAGTCTTTGAGCTGATTTATTGTGACTCAAGTTTCACAGGACTCGTATCTGAGCACTTTGCATCGCTGTACCAGGTGAGCTACCAAGCAAGTTTACATCAGGAAAGCCGTATGGAGATAATTATGTGATGCAAACATAAAAATGTATTGGTTTACAAATGCACTATGATAAAAGCGTTCTCGACATCAAAATCACGATGTGATTGTGCAGTCTTTTTTTAATTGATAATCCCCAGTAATAATAATTTTTATGAAAAAAATGTTGTTTTTTTACGGAAACTGCAGTTAATTGTTATGCATAGTTTGTTTGTTTTTTGTTTTTTTGGTAGGTAGAGGCACATTAACCTATGTTATTTCTAAAATTATTGTTTTATATCTTATAAAACTATTTGCAAATGCCTATATTTGTTAACAAGGATAAATCTGGTAGTTAAAACTGCACAGTTTTGAAAGGTCACCAACTGGATATTGCATTGCTCGGATGTAATTACATTCTAAGCTTGTTATCTCAGGTTATAAGGAATTTCTTTCACCTTCCAGCACTGAAATGTTTTGAGAAGTTTAAATATTTGTTGTTTTAACTGAAAATGACCTGATTGAACCTCACTATTGATGCTGACTACTCAACACAAAAGCACATACAGTACATTAAACATGAAAAGGTATTCACAAACAATTTTATTACTGTAATGTGATGTACTTTTTGATTGAAATAGAATATTTATAGAAGTACCTATTCTGACGAATCATGCAATTTCATAACATTTGTTATGCATTCAATGCATTAGGTACCTTTAGCCTTTAATCTATCTATATTTAAGTATCTAATATGAACTAAGAAATCATATGACCAGTATATCAAAATAATATTATACAACATCAATAAATGCTTTCATTTTTTTTCCTAGTTTATGTAACTAGTCTTCAACAAATTTAACCTTATTGTGAGGCATTACAGAAGGAAGACATTTGTATGGGTGTGATCAACTAGTCACTTGAAAGGTCAATTTTGATTTAATGTTTTACAGTCTAACCCAGTCTAAGGACTCTGTGGTGACAGCATCTGCACTCCAGGTTGTTATGGAAGTGGATGTGGGGTGTCCATGGTGACCAGCCTCTTCATGAATGAGTGGATGAGAGGATTTTATCACTTGGCACCAGAACTTTGGAAGGCGACCTGAAGAGATGAGTTAGAACCGGGAGGAGGGAATGAATGTTTGAGGTCCTGGAAGACATTCTATGACCTGGAGATAGTCTTTGAAGACGGATGCTGCTCCTGGCCTCTCATTTCAAATCTATTTACAGGATCATGCGATTATGAGCGTATGGTGATGTTTTGGAGGGCAGTTTAGCCTAGTGGTCATGAGGTTGTTGGACTGATCTTCCTGGAGGACAGAAGATCAAAAACAGCAAGCAGCACTGGTAATTTTCTCACTGTATCTATTAACCTACTGTAGGTACAAGTTCCCCACTGATGCTTGCGAGTATTCATAAGCATTCCAGTTTCATATGTCCTGTCTTTTACTCATACTCTCATAATTTTTTCTGCTAAAACAAGATTTGTTAATGTTAACTATGTTAATAGTCATTTTTCCCATACTATAGAAGTCAATGGCTACCGTCAACTGTTTGGTTAACAACATTTTTCAAAACACCTTCTTTTGTGTTCAACAGTTTATAGATATTCATATATTTTTGGAACAATTTAAAAGATGAGTAGATGATGACAGAATTTTCATTTTTTTTTTTAGGAACTATGCCTTTAATAATACCCACTAGTGAGTATTAAAGCTACTTCCCGAAACCTTTAACGCCACTAACAGTTTTTACTAAAAATCTTTGGACTGAATGGTTTGGATATCAGTGTTGTAATTGTTAGCTGAAAGTAAAACAATTTGAATCTTTTTTAGTTGATTGAAATAAAGCTGAAATAAATCAAAATATAATTATTAGATAAAAGAACTCAAACTTAACTTAAAAAACTCAAAAATGAAATTAAAGTTTAGAAGTGTTGCCTTTGCAACCAGCTGAAATAAAATAAGTTGAAATTACTAACACTGAAATAAATATAAATTAAAATTAAAATATATAAATAAATAAAATACAAATGACAAAAGCACTTTTTTTAAACTTTAACTGAAAATAAAATAAAACTAAAATATAAAAATTTAAGTTAATTTAAAATACCGTGAAAGTATATAAATATCATTAAAATAATAGTGTTGGACATGTAATTCTCATATATTTTATTGCTTTTTATTGCTAGCAGTGTTTTCAATTTCTGTCCAAGTAGATTTCCACTATTTCTAATCCTCCTACAGGTTTCATCAGATTTCATCAGAAAACCCACAGACCATGTCAGAAAAGAGGTATTAAAAGGTTTCTGATATAACACACTGTTCAAGTGTAACACGTCAAAGACATGAAACAATTCTTTACAAATCTTAGAGACATGAAACTTGATGTGTGTTGCTGCCAAGAGCAACAAGAGAATTTGGTGACAGCTCTACCTTCTCCTCAAAGCTTCATAAAAATACAACTTTTTAGCATTTTATTTAATATTATTTCATGAGTTAGAATAGTATTTTAATAGTATTTAAAAGTATTTCACTATCATGAGATAAAATGTATAAACAGAGGAAAATCTACTCTACTGGTGATAGATTTACTTCTTTGTAATCTTCTAGTGATAGTTTTAATTAAAATCCAAAACAATCATATTTTAAACATTCATATTTATATTCTGTCTTGTCTCTGTTCTTACAAATGCCAAAAGTAGCTGGTGGGGATCCAATACAGGACAAAAAGCAATACAATTGCTTAGTATTTTCAGTGTTGACAAGTAAATACATTTTGCATTTCAGATATTTGCTGATCAGCTTCAAAAGAATGTAGAAAAATATAATAGAACTATTAGCTTGCTTAGAAGTCTTTGGGAATTGGAGCAGTAGGCCTACTGTGCGAAATCACCACATGACGCCAATAACACTTTTATGGCCTATTTCACTTTCACAGCTGGATGTAAGCTTCTTAAATTTTGACTTGACAAGCCCCATTGCACTCAAGTCCAGAAAGCCCTTCTACATTATTCCAACGCATACAGTGGCTCAATAGTGGCCATTATCTCACCAGCCCAATTCTTTAGCCACGATTAAGACCTCTCTTTTCTAGCTTTCCTCGTTGTAACACCCACTAGTAAGTATTAAAGCCCTCAATGCAAAACACATATGCCATAAATTGTTTCTTTTCCCTCCCTCATATCTCTGTCTGTCAAGGAGTAATTGCTGAAAATGCCAAATGTCAAAGACAAAGTCAGAATTGCTATTTATCAAGCGTTGTGAAAAGTGGCAAGCCATCTATCCAGGAGAAAAATTTGAAAGAAATGTGCAATACCAGAGCGTGAAGAGATGCTATCATTTCTTGTTTGTGTAATGTTCTCTGGGCCATCATCATATTTATTTCTGGCAGAACTAAAACACTATTTTTGATTTTACTTTTTATGCAGAGGGACAATGGAGAGAGAACAATAAATATTATGGAGAAAAAGAGGGAGCGACTTCAGAAAATGCCACAAACCACACTCAAACTGGCAACATCCACTTGAGCACCACGGCTCAACATATCAGAGTATGTGAGGTAACAGCTAAGCCACATCTCAGACACAACTAAAACACAGAAAGTTGATGTTTTGCCTAATAAACAAATGTTGGAATGTGTTTAGAATTATATATTCATATTTATTTACTGGCATATTTACTGCTAGAAAAATAAATACATATACAAATAAAATGTTTGACTGTTTGGTTAATTAATATAAATACTGTACATTTAAAAGTGCATAATTTCTGTGCCACTAGAAGTCATTTTTTCATTTTAGTTGCCTCTGCACATTACACTTGGAGAAGAGAAAGAGAACTATGTGATTTTTTGACTGTACTAAAGCATACAAATACCATAATACATTTGCAGATATTTAGGAAACAGTTAAACAAAAAAAAATAAAATAATAATAATAATTCTACAGCCAGTTATTCTACTTTGAAGTGTGTATTCCGTGTCAGAATGTCTGTTTTGGTTTGATCTGTGTGATTCTGCCCACTGCCAATTTAAAGGGGTGGTTGACTGTTTTTTTTCTAGGCTTGATTGTGTTTATGGGGTGCAGTCAAACATGTGTTCATGCTTAGTTTAAAAAAAACATTATTTTTCACATAATTTACCTTTATTCCACACCTCTGTCCCTTCTATGAGAAACGCACCGATTATTTCCTGGTTTTATGAAGCCCCTACCTCAGAAATATGTAAAGGGCTCAGATTGGTTAGCTGGTCCAGTGTGTTGTGATTGGCTAAACCGCCTCTAGTGCTCGTCTGAACGTCCCGCCCCTCAGCTCAGTGGCATGCGTCCCGGTTGTGTTGTAAACAATGGTGTTGTCTATATTGCTTATCCATTTGAGCCCGAATGAGACGCAGAGGATATTAGTGAAGAGGATCACACATAACCTGTGCAAGCATGGCTTTTAATGGAATGTTTTTTGTTGTCTCATACCTTTAGATACTCTGTTATTTGTAAGTGCAACTGCTTCTGTTAGCTTTTAATATACGGTTTTATCTGAATTAAAGCCTTAATACAGCATGGCAACCGCACGCATGTATAACACTTCTCATTGCTGTGTGAAATTAAGTGTATAATTGGAACAGTTTGTTATTGGAGCTGATCTGACGATCTGAATGAGAGAGAGAGATGCAAAGCTTGTGCAGACAGAGCAGGACGATGCGAGGAACAGTATTAAGAACTGCTGCTTTAAAATATATGATTTTGAAACTTGTGAATCCATTAGAATCGTAAGAAGACCGAATCATGATTCATATAGGAATAGATTTTATGTGCACCCCTAGTTTTCTCTTCCTCTTCTCTAAAGCAGTGCAGCATGGCCTCGCCCCCTTCGTTGCGTGTTCCCGGGGGCAGGGTTTATCTGGGTCCATGACGTATCGGACCCAGGGAGTCGTTCGTTGTAGTCCCTTACCAGTCGTTTTTGTAGGCATTAAACTGCCAGAATTTTAAAAGAAGATATCTCCGTTTGCACTGAACTTTCAGCGTCGTAACTTTGCAGATATTGTTTATGCTCAAACAGCAACATAACACATTAACTAACATTAAAAACGTGAAATCGCAATCAACCACCACTTTAACCAATAGTATTTCGACACCCTGGGTTGCCAGATGCCGGAAAACACAGCGTATTGCAGCCATGGAAACCAGTAAAAAATATGGATCAGTGAATGCAGATTGTATCTGACCTTAAAAGCTTTGGCAACCATCGAAAAAGCTGCAGTTGATAAATCAACTGATCAGCGTAAGGCTTGTTGCCTAACATTGTCAGTTATCCTCATTCTTTGTGGTACCTGGCAACCCGTGTGAGCATCGAGTCTGAGGTGGCAGAAGTATGGAATGCCAAAGCTGCCGTAATTAGAAATAAATAAATAAATGTACTAAGAAATGTAAAAAAAGCAAAAATAAATCATTATTTATAATTTTATTTCCTTATGTATTTTTTTTTTCCACATTTATTTTTTTTTTCTTTTATTAATTTATACATTTATTTATTTCCAGTTTTATTTATTTTCACATTTATGCATTTATTTATGTATTTATTTATTTATGTATTTCCACGTTTATTTATTTCTACATTTATTTATTTTCACATTTATTTATTTCTACATTTTTTCATCCGTAGGGTAATGAGGAGGGCGTGTTTTACCGCAGGAATAGCAATCGAGCCAGAGTAGTCAAGGGGTAAGCTTCGAGGCCACAGTGACACCTCGTGGTGCCCAAACGAAGTACAAGAAGTGTAGCCTACATGACGCGCCTGTTGATAGTGTGGAATGAATGACTTAGATGGGCAATATGGCCAAAATCTTATATCATGGGTTATTTAATTTCAGGTGGGGAGCTGTTTTGGATGGGAAGCGTGCAGTCTGTGATCACGTACATTTGCTGAAGCTCGTGAAAGCGTGCAGATGCTTTCTTATGCACGCTGTTTTGTTAGGTTTCACTTTCAACACATAACATGTTTCAAAGATTTGGGATAGGAGGAGGCATCAGTTACTGTAGAAGATTTGTCACCTCGTGCCACTTCCTGTGTGGACAGTCACCACATCAACTGGGTTCTCTTGGTGTAGACACGGTTTCGGATTAATCATACGTCTTAGGCTGAGTCATCAACTGGAAATATCCAGAATTAGATCAAACAAAAGGTGTCCATGAGAACGGAGCTAGTGAAACACAGATGCCATGCATGGCAGCCTAAAACATGTTTAATATTTGCGACTGACACCAAACATCAAGCGTCAAACATCACTCAGCATTCATTTTGTAATTTTGTCTAATATTTTTTCTTTTGTTCTTATTGTAAAATATTTTGTTATTGGTTTGCTATATTTCTTGTTTTTCATTTAATTCATAAGTTAACACTGCAAATTAAATGGTTTCATTTTTTCTGCAGTCAAAGAAGCATAGCCTAAATTATGTCAGTGATTTTTCCCATTTGAAATATTATCAAGAATTATTATTTTTTTTCGATCTGCAGACTAATAAAGGTTAAGAAAACATAATTAGCCTATAGATCTAGACTACAGGCTAATTCCATTCTGTCTTAACTTTTTACTTCTTAAAATTCATTATGAAGAATTTAAAATCAACTTCATAACAAATAGGCTAGCCTAATGAATTTTCGTCATAAGGAATATACGAACATAACGAATATCCTAGCTATTCTTCTAAATGAAAGTGTTTAATAAATGTCACAGCAATTTGTCTTGAATATATTTTGCATTAAGTCCGAAGCTTCTCTTTCTTTTTGGAATAATTGCTTGAGAAGACACATTTCATTATGTAGGTTATTTTCAAATACCTAGGCCTATATGTTTAATTCCCTTAATTATAACATTTCTAGCGCTATTTTTAAACATTTAGTCAAGCAGTAATCTATTATCTCATGCATGTCTAAAATCAGGGATTAAAAATGAATTGGTTATATATATATATATATATATATATATATATATATATATATATATGTGTGACCCTGGACCATAAAACCAGTCTTAGGTCGCTGGGGTATATTTGTAGCAATAGCCAAAACTACATTGCATGGGTCAAAATTATTGATTTTTCTTTTATGCCAAAAATCATTAGGATATTAAGTAAAGATCATGTTCCATGAAGATATTTAGTAAAATTCTTACCATAAATATATCAAAACTTAATTTTTGATTTATGCATTGCTAAGAACTTAATTTGGACAACTTTAAAGGTGATTTTCTCAATATTTAGATTTTTTGCACCCTCAGATTCCACATTTTCAAATAGTTGTATCTCAGCCAAATATTGTTATATTCTAACAAAGCTTATTTATTCAGCTTTCTGGTGATGTATAAATCTCAATTTCGAAAAATTGACACTTAAGAATGGTTTTGTGGTCCAGGGTCACATATCCCTCCAAAAGTATTGGGACAGTAAAGGCAAAATTGCTCTGTTGGCTTATTTACAAATATGATTAAAAGATGAATATGAGACAAAACTACAGAATGTCACATTTTATTATTGGGTGATTCAACACATAGATGTTTTACCAGCTAAGAAGATCAGCACTTTTAGAGTTTCATCCCTCTATCTGATGTGAGCATAAGTACTGGAACAGTTGCCTCACAGGTCTTTCTAAGTGATCAGCGTTTGCTGCTTTAACCACTTGGATAAATAGGACTGATAACCGCTAGCTTTTTCCAGATACTGCATTAAAGACCTCCTTGCTGGACACTCAAAAGTATTTCTACTTATATAAGAAGGTTAAAATCAGATTTTGATTTCTCTTAATCCTTTATATCCCACCTGAAGCCTTTCTCTCTCTTTCTTTTCTGTCCTACTCACCCAGAGGCATGCCGATGCCGTAGCCCTTGGTGTCCAGCAGGCCTCCGATCTGCGTGAGGTTGCAGTTGAGGCGTCGGTAGTACTCGTTCATGGTGCTTTCCAGAAGAAAGGCGTACTTGGAGTTCAAAACCCGTGCTATGCCCTCCTCCGTGCTCTTCACGAACACGCTGGGCTGCTTGGAGTACATGTAATTCCACATGCGCTGGTACGTCTGGTAGCGCGAGTTCTGAGAGAGGCGATGAAAGTCATCGGAAAAGATGGAGAGAGAAAAGAGAGGTGAAACAGATATTGGAAGGCAGAGAAAAATCAAAGATGAAATTATATTAGCGGTGACATGAGGACAGGTGAATGAATAAAGAGGCATTTTATTGGCAGACATTGAGAGTGAACTAGATTAAGGTGAAAATGTAAGGGAAAGAGAGATGGATAATACATTATTAATGTAATGGGGAAGTGAACTTGGCCTCCAGTGTGAATATGGATGTAGCTGTGAGTCACTAAGCCAACTGCTTATGCCACAAACAGGACATGATGCATTATAACATGAGTCAAAGCACGCACAGACTAGTCGATTAGTTTTACCACTAATTAAAGGGTCTGTTTCGACTCTTTTTGTATCACATGGCTTAATCTGCATTTGTTTTATATGTGGTGGTGACAACATTTTGGTTTGGCTTTGGTTTTTCGGCCTGTATTTTAATTATTTAATTTTTTTTTTACATCAGGTAAATATTGAAACGGAAACTAGTCCACTACTTTTCTGTGCGACTAATCAAAAAGAGTAGTTAAGAAAACTCTATTGGGAAAGGCTGCATCTATGATTTGTGGAACTGATTTAAACTAAGCTATACTTTAAGTATTACAAAATTAGCCAAAGTATCAATAATAATAAATATTAATACATTTAAATATTACTCATTAATAAATACATTGTTAAAAATAAAATTTATATATTTTTTAAGTATTAATATTCATTAGTAGTAATACATTAGCAATAAAAATGTTATAAATGTGTAATATTTAAATTGTCATTTGAAGTTTTGGGCTCAGTAAGATTATTTTTAAAGAAATTAATATTCAGCAAGGATGCATTAAATCAATCAAAAGTGACAGCACTTATAATGTTACAAATTATTTCTATTTCACATAAGAGCTATTTTAAACTTTCTATTGATCAAATAATCCTGAAAAAAACTATTGCATAAAAAATAGCATAGCGGTTTTCAAACTTCTCGAGCAGCAAATCAGCATATGAGAATGATTTTTTGAACGCTCACGTGACATTAAAGACTGGAGTAATGACGCTGAAAATTCAGCTTTGAATCACTGGAATAAATTACATTTTAAAATATATTTCAATAGAAAACTGTATTTTTGATTAAATAAATGCAGTCTTGGTGAGCACAAGAAACTTATTTCATAAACAAAATGTTTTTTTACAGACCCCAGTGTTTTAAATGGTAGTGTATAAATATTGTCAGAATTATTAATACAAGACCTAACATTACCATTATTGAATATTCGTATATGCGAGGAGTGGGGCATGTGTAGAATTTTGTGAATGAACAGTTTCAGTTCTGCGGAAATCTGAAGCTTTTAGTGAAGTTTAGCCGGCAGATTCTGTGTGGGCCTGAATATGAGTCACTAGTTAAAACTGCCGCCATAAACAGGAAGTGATGCATTATGACATTGCATAAGCAAGTGACACAAATCTCACACATTAACAGTTTCACACAAACAAAGATACGTACCATGAAGAAGGTCATAGTACTTCCTCCTTGAATAGTCCCATACTGGATGTTGGTCTGATCAGCCAAGTCGTCAGCAGATTCGATTGGCACCTCCATCCTCTGGACCGTCAGGAAAGCTGCGAGGTTCGCCGTGTAGGAAGAAATGATGATCAGAGTGAATGCCCACCTGTTTCAGACACACACAAACAGATTGTTTATTTCCTATCAGAAATATGAGCATGTACATTAGAGACAGATGTTTACATTAGACACATCTGCTGATACACACAAACATCATTCAATAAAATATTGAAAATTTTGCAATGTTGACCACCAGATCAACCTGGTTTGATCAAATGCAGAATAACAAGCTATGAAAAATGAATCAGTAAATAGTGTTTGAATTATCGGTAATGTGAATGAATTAAGGCACATCAAACACATAAGACAAACATTTTAGCACATGAATCTATATATTTATGCCAGATATTAGAACCAATAAGATCTGCAAAAATTAGGTCATTCCACGTTTAAGCTGGAAAACTAGAAAAGTGTGTGCGTGTTTGTTTTAGTATCCTATGCTCTCCAAGACTGTACTTTATTTGATCAAAAATACAGTGAAAACAGTAATGCTGTGAAATATTCTTGTAGTTTAAAATAACTGTTTTCTACTTGAAAATATTTTAATATGTAATTTATTCCTGTGATGCAAAGCTGAATTTTCAGCATCATTACTCCAGTCTTTGTTGTCACATGATCCTTCAGAAATCCTTAAGAAATATGCTTATTTGTTGCTCAAGAAATATTTCTCATTATCATTGTTTAAAACAGTTGTGCTGCTGATGATTAGTTTGGAAACAGTGATACATTTATTTCAGGATTCTTTTTGTAAAGGAAAAAAGGACAGCATTTATTTTAAACAGAATCTTTTATACAATTATGTCTTAACCGTCACTTTTGATCATTTGGATGCATTCTAGCTGCAAAAAAAGTAATGATTTCTTTGGGGGAAATAAAGAATTTCTTGAGAAAAAAGAATGCATTTTTTTGCAGTTGCGAATGCTGATTTAAGTTATCTATAATGCATTTCCAGTAAGAAGTTGGAGAGCCCTTCCCAACACAATCACGGAGCTCCTCACAGCAGTGAATAATGGCCAGATGAAAGGAAACTCCTGAAGTCCTCAGAGAAAAAGCTTTCATGAGACCATTTGAAACTTTTCTAAAGTGACTAGCTTCCAAAAATACACAAACTGCCAAATTAGTAATTTGTCATTAAATAAAAGCTCTTTATCAAATATTAAAGTACACCAATTGCAGACACACGTCCCCCAGAGCATCACAGAGTCAGAGCCGTGCTCAGGGAAAGACGCCAGCTCTCCGCTTTCTGGGTCACCCCTGTGTGGGATTAAAGTCACATCTATTGTGTTTATTCACACCACAGATGATTAAGCATTCGGCTTCCACTACACACAGATCGAATCATTTCAACTCCATTGTTATTCTTCCTAAAAGTGGTTGTTCAACATAAATGACCTCAACAGCACAGCGCAGGATAGAAATTGAAGAGATGGAACAGAAGACAGCTTGACTTGATAGCAGAAAAAGCTAAATGAACTGAGTAACATGATTCGAGGTGGGCGACTAATCTAGAAATACACTACAAAAGTGTGAAGCACACAATGTATGTCGGCACACAAAACAAACATGCCCAAACAAACTTCAGTGAGAAAAGACACACTCTTAATGGTCTCTTTACACAGAGAACAGATTTTCAGTCCATGATAAATAGAAAAAATGCGTTCCCATGTGTGAAAATATGCCCTGCAGAACATTTTCTCACAAAGTAGGTCATTTTTTGGTCGCTTGGCCAACACATTAATAAAAACACCTACCAACAAATAAGATATAAGCAGATATTCAGTTAGAGGCACTTCATATGAAATCTTGAAAACTTAATCTTTCAACTGTAATTAATTTATGTTTAAACATGCCCCGAAATGAAGAGCTGATCTTGGTATTTATTAACCTTTAAGTAGATATTGCTAATATGTATGTGTTGATTTTTAACACCAGAAAGTAGTCAATTAAATATATAAATGGTTGCAGTCTTAACAACCTGGAGCTCAACTCTCTCAAAACAGTGGAGATGATCATGGACTTAAGGAGAACCCCCCCCTGCACTCCCCCCACTCACCATCATGAACAGCACTGTAGCAACAGTGGAGTTATTCAGATTTATGAGCACCACCATCTCTCAGGGCCTGAAGTGGGACATTCACACTGACTCTATTGTGAAAAAGGCCCAGCAGAGGTTGTACTTCCTTCACCAGCTGAGGAAGTTCAACCTGCCACAGGAGCTGCTGAAACAGTTCTACTCTGCCATCATTGAATCCATCCTCTGCACTTCAATAACTGTCTGGTTCAGCTCCGCTACCAAATCTGACCTCAGAAGACTACGGAGAGTAGTCTGGACTGCTGAGCGAATCTTTGGTACAACCCTCCCCACTCTCCAAGAACTGTACTCATCCAGAGTGAGCAAAAGGGCTGGTAAAATCACTCTGGACCCCTCACATCCAGCACACTCCCTCTTTGAACTGTTACCGTCTGGTTGACGCTACAGAGCTCTGAGAACCAGAACGACCAGGCACAGGAACAGTTTCTTCCCTCAGGCAATCCATCTCATGAACATTTGAACTCTTAACAATAAACATGAAGCACACAACACTATCATACTTTTTATTTTTATTTTTTATTTAACACACATACTTATTACATTTCAAATTTGTACCTAACATACCTGTACATACTGAATTGTCTATTTTGTATATTGTGTTTGTGCTATTTTGCATAGTCCATTTTGTATATTTGTACATTATTATTATTATTATTTTTTTGTCACTAAAACAAATTCCTCGGATGTGCAAACATACCTGGCAATAAAGCTCATTCTGATTCTGATTCTAAATATTCATACAAATTAAATTAATATACATTTAATATTTACATTTAAATATTAAAATAACTTTTATTTCTTAATTTAAAAAATGAATTACATTTCTGATCTTTTAACTGTTGTCACGCCCCATTTTTATCATAACAAAACAGCCTTTTTTTTTTTTTTAAATACTCAATTGTTCTCAAAATGTTTTGTGTATATGGTAATATTGCTGATAGTGATTCTATCAGCAAAACAAAAACAAATTGTTTTGGTTAATTGGCAAAAGTGCAGTACAATGAAGTTTACTTTTCATCATTTTTGAACAGTTTTAATGAATTTACTATAAAAGAGAAGTTAAAAAGTGGGTTGGATGGGACAAAAGCACAAAACCAAGAAATTCTGGAAAATCTAACCATTTAAGAATTATATTCTAAGACTAGAAAAAGCTATTAAAAAGAAGCAATATGAAATATAATGCTTGTATAACCTTCCTTTAAAATCCTGTAAAATAAGGATTGCCTTTAAAAAAAAAAATAATTTTACCTTTTAATCATACCTTAGGTTTTAGTAATTTATGTGCTTTTATTTATAGTACAGCATATAAAAAAAAATGTGTAAATGCATTTTTTTCCAGGTAGTTTAATTTTAACATTTCAAATTTTCTTAGTCTAAAGTTTGTGTTTTTTTTCCCTAATATTTATATTTTATTATATTTCAGATTTATTTCAGCTGGAAGCTTTTAGTGAACAGTTACTAAAAGTTGTAGATTTAAGGCACACAATTTTTTAAATCTGAAGAGATCGTCATCCACTTACCGACTTTGTAAATAGTTATAGAGGAAAAACTGGGCATTATACTCTAAACGACTGAGGTTCATACATTATCAGACTTTAAAGTCATTCTGATCACAAAAACCTCAGAAACATGCACCTTGTTGCTAAAATCGGCTCAAAATATCAAACATGTTTGTCCTCCGACTGGATGGAATCAAAATCTGTCTGAGACCATTAAACAATCTGCTATTTTCGATTAAATTTATCAACTCAAATCTGCAGACCGGCTCTGACTTCATCAACATCAACTTCTCCAGGCTGTAAATCGAGGCAAAAATCTTGTAGCATATTCCAGCCTTTAGTTTATAGCTTTGCTGTCACCTATATAAGTTTTTGGATCATGTGTGCAGGGCCAGCTGGTGTCAATAATGATATTGCACTCTGTGTGTTGAAGTGTCTTTAATACCCCCAGATACACATGCACACTTACTGCATGGGCTCTTACACTTCAAAGGAAGTGCGAAACATCGGCACACTCACCAAACGCCGCTGACACAGCGTGTGGACAGAGCTCGGGGCATGATCTCTGAGCCCTGCTGCATGAAACCACCGATCGGAAACCACAGGCTATTCCCCAGCGTGTACTGATTCACCAGAAGGTCCCTGCGGTCCCGCCAACACGGGAAGGGGTTGTACCACTCATACGGACTCAGCCTGATGGAGGGAGGGGAAGAAACAAAGAAAGAAGCTGTTACCTCAAGAAGAACACTGGACTGTGAATATAATGATATTCAAAATAGATGTGTCTATATTGAGTGACAGTGCGGTACCTGGCAGCCAGGAAGAGCACACAGCTAACAGCCAGATAGGCTAAAAGCATAAATAGCCAGACAGCTGGAGAAAAGGGATCCAAGAAGGAGAAATAGCCAGGCTTCCTGCCCTGTAGAGAGCACATAACAATACAAACAATGCTTTTACCACTCCTACAGCCAGAGACTCTCCAAACATTTGAAAGCTTTTCCTGATACAATCGCTGTTTGTTGTTGTTCTGCTGAGTGCATGCTTTCATATGAAGAGATTGGGTAAAAGTTTGATACGGACAAAACATTATGCACAATTTTTCATTTTTGCATTTATGCATTATGCATCAGGCAGGTGCTTTTATCCAAAGCGACAATGCATTCAAGGTGTACATTTGATAAATTCATGTCTTCTCAGAAAACTGATGCCGTTTTACTCGCGCCATGCTTTACTTTTTGAGCTACAGGAATGCAATTATTATTTAACATTTCAAATTTTCTTATGTGGTCGGCAGTTTTATTTGCCTTTTTTTCTTTAAACGAATTGTTCAATTATGCAGTAATGATTAAAAATAGACACTGTAAATAATAATTGAGAGAAACATTTTTATAATAACAATAATGGTAATACTAATTATTCTAAAATAATTAAGCATTAATTTTAATAACAACATAAAAATTTAAAAATTTAAAAATTTTGTTGTTGTTATAAATTAGTATTATCATAAATGTTCTTGATAGTTTTTGCGGGGAAATAAGTAAACAAATAATAATAATAATATTTAATATAAATAAATTATTATTTCTGCAATATTAAACATTAATAATAATAAATCATTATAATTATTATTTTTACTATTACAATTATTATTCTTATTATTAATGTTTTCTTGTTTTTATTATAAATTAATATTATTATTAGAAATGTTCTTTTTTAAGAGAGAGAAAAGTAAACAACAACAGTAATAATACAATTTTTTAATAATAATTATTATTATTATTATTTTACATTTTATTATTATTATTATTTCATTATTATTATCAATGTTCTTGATAAGTTTTGTAATATTGACCCAAGAATACTATACCGCCAAGCATAATAAACATTGTGTTTAAACATTTCATTTACTTCACTGTTTGAGCTATTAGCTGCATTTTAAATAATTTCCAGTATATTAATACCAATGTAGTATAGTCACAATTCAATATATTACAAATGTCAAGTCAAGTTCAAGTCACCTTTATTTATATAGCGCTTTTAAACAATACAGATTGTGTCAAAGCAACTTTACAGTATCAAATAGGAAAATAGTGTCAATAGTGTAAAATGACAAGATTAAACACTCAATTTTCAGTTAAAGGTATTTCATTATTGAATTCAGTGATGGTGTCTTACTATGTGGACGCGGTACAGGATACTGATGCCAAGGTTCATGAAAGGTTTGGAGAAATCGATGACCTTCTCCCTCTCTGATGTGATGGTAAATCCAGCCACCGCCAGATCCGCTTTCTGTAACAAACAGAAAAAGAGAGAATTACTAGTATACTAGATTGATATAGTGCTCTTAGTGATTTTGCCACCAGTGCGGATGCATCATGCAAAAACATTTTAGGTAACAAATTACATTTGCAGAGGTATTTGTCACCCATGATGTCTAATAACAGAGGTAATTTGAATAAAGTAGCACATTAATGACCTTAAACACACATGAACTACAGCAAAAGACAAAAACTAACCCTGATTTTTATTTCTCAAAGACAAAAATAAGTGCTATATTCATAGATTAGTTACAAAAACCTTTAAAGAAATGGGCTGAAGTCTTACTGAGTAAAATCAGGCATACATGTACTTCCTCTATAATTTGAGACCAATTAAATCAAGTGAGCTTCGGTCACTGAAACATTTTAAAAACTAAATGGACAATAAAAGTATTTTTAAAATGACCTATAATAAACCTGATGGACTTCCGGTACACCTGCAGTATGCTTCAAGGTATACTGCTTCATTGTACTAGCTATCAACTCTCTGTCGTGCTGATAATTTAACAATGTTGCTAAGCACTCATTGGCATATCATTGTGTCAGTTGTAAAATGCTTGACTGGGAGCAGGCCTGTGATTTGGTTACATGTTTGTTGGTGCGCCACGTGTGTTCCCACGATAAATATTGACCTTGGCTTCAAGAAGCACTCGAGAAGAAAAGCGTTTGACATTATCTGAGCTTCCTTGATGAAGACAAGGAGTGGCAGACAAAATAAAAGGGATATTTAGCACAAGGAGAAGGAGCAAAGAGATAGGAGAAGGGGAAAAAAAGGGGAAAGTCAAGGCTGGAGAGCTGGATGGATGAATGGACAGATAATAAAGGGATGTAAGTGCACTTCGATATGAGAGTCCTTGGGTAAAAGGAAAGAGATTTATTTCTTACGGGGAAGGAGAGAGATAGAAAAACAGGGCTAAAGAGTGCAATACAGCCCTATGAAAACGGAAAGAGCGAGGGGGAGAAATAAAGCGACGATCCTTGAGAGAAGAAACAGATACAGAAAGGGGCGATGAGGAATGGTTAAGAACAAGGACATGGTAAAGACAGGCTTCCAGCGAGGACACAGGCAATATTGTGGCCTTGAGAGATGAAGGGAACGAGGGATACGCATGAAAAATGAAGGGGGAGAGAATAAAAAAGAACAAGAGTGAAAGTTCCTGAGGAAGGAAAAGAACAATAATGAATAAAAAAACCCATTGTGGCATTGTTTTTGCCCTTTCTCTTTCCTTCCTCCAGGAGGAGGGGGGTGACAGTGTTAGAGTAACTAAAAGTAGTGAGGCTACTAACTTAATTGCATTTTTCAGTAGTGTGACAGTAGATGAACTGTTCCAAAAGTAGTGAAGTTGTTTTTTTTCCTAAAAGATGGGACATATTTTTTCACACTGCTTCACATAGAGCGTTATAGCCAAACAAACTCAGGTAAAAATCATATATATATATATATATATATATATATATATATATATATATATATATATATATTATATATATATATATATATATATATATATATATATATATATATATATATATATATATATATATATGCACATATATAGCCTACATATTGTAAATTGTTCTTCTGAAATCCTCATAATTTTTGAGCCCATTTATTTTTAAACCATTGCTTCAGGCTATAATCCATAATAATGCTTTCTCCACTGAAAAGCTCCACTGTGGATTACTTGTGGATTATTGTGATGTTTTTATCAGCTGTTTGGATTCTCATTCTAACGGCACCCATTCACTGCAGAGGATCCACGATGTAGAAACAAACTCTACATTTACATCCTGGATGGCATAAAATGGAGTAAACTATCAGCAAATTTAAATTTCTGGGTGAACTATTCCTTTAAACAGCTTTGACATCCCCCGAAAAGCTTACGTGTAATTACTCTAGCTGCTTCTATCGGAAGCTAGTAGTCTAACTTTGTCAACCTGAACAATTTGAAATAACAAGTAGCTTGCAGTTTGTCAAGCAAAGTAGTTTCCCCAACAGTAGGGGTGATCAATAGCAGTTTATTCTGCTTAAAAAACCAAGTGTACCCCAGATATCTCTCAGTCTGCTTAATTAATGGCTAATTGATTACTGAGAGATAGCTTTGTAAACCATCAAACGCTGGTGTTAGGCAAGAGCTGAAGTGCATGTCCATAGAGAAATATGGGTGGTATGTGTGCGTACAGTTTACACACACAATACGTCAACAAGTGCCAACAGTACACTAGTGTTAGCAGCTGTTATGGTATAGCGCCACAGGACAATTAGACACAGAAAGAACTGATTAGTATGTGTGTGTGTGTGTGTGTGTGTTGGCGTATTTCAAAAGGGCTTTGCCGAGACCTGCCCACACTGGGGTTAATAGAATGACATCCTCGTTCTTATTACTGCTGCCATTATTTTTAGCATTAGTGCAAATAGCGTTAATATCAGTAATCGTTACTCTAATGGAAACATCAGCTGGCAAAGGTTCATTGCGGAAATCCTGCTAATTGCATTCAACGTGCAAACATATAAAATAAGTTATATATGATATAGATGTTATTTCAAACATTTTTATGAATGAACATACACTTACATTAAACAAATAGTACCTGTAAATTCAGATTGGACAAGCAGTATTCAAAGATTTCAATAAATGCTACAAATATTTTTTATTTAGATTATCAATATTAATACAGCTGATTAATTACTAAACATTGGTACCTTTTATCATATTGCTGTTGCTGAAGTTTAATTACAGCAATTAAGGCATGTGTATTTTTAATAGACATAAAAGCAAAACAAATTTGTGGTTTAGCTTTGGATTTTAATTTTAAACATTAAATATTATACAATATATTATACATTACATTTAATAATATGTAATATATTTAATATATAATACTGAATATAGACGGTTGGAGGTTATTTCAGACATTTTGATTAATATAAAATCTCATTAAACAAATAGCTTTTAACACTAAATTCAGATTATACAAGCTGTAGAAATTTTTATTTTTATTTGATTAATATTAATAAATTTAATAGCTTATGGAACATTGGTGCATTATCATATTCCTGTTGCTGCAGTCTTATTAAAGCAATAGGAAACAAGTGCATTTCCAATGGATATAAAGCAAATAAAGCTCATATTATAAAAAGCCCAAGAGTTTCATTGAGGGTCAGGGTGACTGAAAAGTGTCTGTATTTTTACATAGTGTGTCCACAGAGCTTAATTATGGACATGCGCGCAGACATGCGTACCCTGTTGATGAGTTCCCCCACCATGCCAGTCCACGACCCATTAGGTTCTGGAGCTCCATACAGCCCGTCATCCACCAGTTTGATCCGGAAGGAAAACTTCAGTATGTCTGCCAGCTCCCACAGCATATCCACACAGAATCCCTCGTACTGATCATTACCCTGAAAGTCCTGGTATTTTGCCTTGCGCATCACGTATGGATTTTCCTATAAAACAGGACGAAGGTAACATTTAACGCTCTAATATTCCACTCTCAGTTTCTACACAGTGAAGCGCCATAAACTCAATGAAAGTCAATAGCCATACAATGGAAGTGATTTTGATTGGTGTTAAGCCATGAAATGACAGTAAAATCCAGTTAAATCCAGTTCCTTGGCCTTGACATGTGAAAGTTCCTATTTGGCTGCAGATTCCTGGTTTGAATGTATTATGTATTATTTCTTCTACAGTGTGTTGTCGCCTCTGGATAGCAAACTTATTTTCTTCATTTTACAAGCAAATGATGCAAATAAGATGGTTAACAATGAAGGGATGGCTTGTTATGCCATGAGATTTTTTTTTTTTTTTTAACATAAATACAAACAATAACACATTTTAAAACAATTACAGTCCAATACATTTGTATGTTATTAGGAATCGCTTAAATGTGTTTGTTGCCTTGTATGATAGTGGAATGAATAATGATGCAGTGAATATGGATGCAATCAATGAAGGTACTATAGAAATATTGCTACTATCATTTGTTGTTTTTAATTTACATGTTGATCTTCTGTGGTATTATCCACTCTACTTTCAAAATGGGCCATATTTCAGAGTGAAACACTAAATTAAATTTGAAAAATGCAAGGCAATTCTCTGTGTTATTCTTCTAGAATTGACTGGATGCTGAGAAGTGGGTGTTATATACCAGAATGGAACGAGACCGAAAGTTGATATAGACATTGATGCTTAAAACAGTGTTTATTAAAATCAGCTTGGTTAATATCACCCAATAGCCCGAGGTAGAAACTGATGACTTTTCCACAAAAAGACTAGGAAAGTGCATTAAAGGAAAAGTTCACTCAAAAATGAAAATTACCCCATGATTTACTCACCTTCAGGCCATCCTAGGTGTACATGATTTTCTTCTTTCAGACAGATACAATCGGCGTTATATTAAAAAAAATGTCCTGGCTCTTCCAAGCTTTATAATGGCAGTAAATGGGGTTTAAGATAAAGTTGGATGGATGAAGTCCAATAAATGTGCATTAATCCATCATAAAAAGTGCTCAACACAGTTCCGGGGGAAGGGTTTCTTCCGAAGTAAATCAATGCCTTTGTATAAGAAAAATATCCATATTCAAAATTGTATAAACCATAATTTCTAGCTTCCACTAACTGTCGTATACACGTGTTCATGAGAGAGTCGTGCTCCAGCGGATGACGCAGGATGTAGGTATAGCGTAAGCTCCAGTCAGAATTCGCTAGTCTCACGAGAACCAAGTTTTGTTTAGAGCAAAGGAAAACCAGTCTCCTTTTGGCTTATAGGGTGAATTCAGCTAAAATCAGGTAAAATGGGCCAAATAAGGTTGTAGCATCATATCTCTTTAAATTTTTACAGAAAATCACAATAAGTGAAGTGACATAGTGCCAAGTATGGTGGCCCATACTCGGAATTCATGCTCTGCATTTAACCCATCCAACCTGCACACACACACAGCAGTGAACACACACACACACCGTGAACACACACCCGGAGCAGTGGGCAGCCATTTATGCTGCGGCGCCTGGGGAGCAGTTGGGGGTTCGGTGCCTTGCTCAAGGGCACCTCAGTCGTGGTATTGAGGGTGGAGAGAGCGCTGGACATTCACTCCCCCCACCTACAATCCCTGCCGGCCCGAGACTCGAACCCGCAACCTTTGGATTACGAGTCCGACTCTCTATCCATTAGGCCACGACTTCCCCATTAATAACTGATCTTGCAATGTTGCTTCAATATTTGATGACATGTATCAATCATTTTTATTGGTCTGAGTTTTTTAAGGCGGGCAGGGCAGAGTGTTACATGAGGCTTGTCAGAGAAATTGTAAGGTAATTGAGCCTGACATAGAACATTTCATTAATCACTAATAAGGGTACTAAAGCAATTATAAGTAAGCTTACCAACAAAGCAAAGGGTTATGAACAATGTTTTGACATGCTCTTTCAAATAAAAAAAAGTTTAATTTATAAAAGAAACTTTAATTTTTGTGGAAAAAGGTAGAAATGGCTGGTTAAGCTAAAATGGGCCACAATTTTCAGATAAAATGCATACACACACACACAGTTTTAGATAGAAATTAAGACTGAAAATAGGTTTATAGGCCTACTGTAGATATGTTTCCATACAAAATCACATGCATGCGTACAAAAGACACCAATGCACAGAAACACACACCTATACAACATGATCAGTTCATTTTTAATTGCATTGTTTAATTAAATATGCATTCACTTTATATTTAATGAAATACATTTATGGTGTTGCTATGGCACACTAAAGACAATAGTGTCAATTTACTGTTAAAAATAAAACGATTTAAGCTGAAATTACCTGTGTTGTTCTCTTCTTATATTGGCCCATTTTACATGAATGTTGTGCCGTGGCTTAAGAAGGTACCTGCTGATACTCTAACTCTCATAATTGATACTTTTTCCACATTTACAAAATATAAATATATATAATAGACCCATGCTAATTTATAAGAATAGCTTATTTGATGGTATTATAAGTGATTTACCAAAACGTGGCCCATTTTAGCTGACTTCACCCTATGAAAATCCTCCGACATTTTCCTTTACAAATTCTCATTTTGTACTTCTAATTTGTGACTGGCGTTTTGTTTTGCTTTTTCCTCTGTGCTTCTGCATTTGTCACTTCCGCGTTCTTCACCACATTTGCCTACGTCATCCGCTGGAACACTACTCTCTCGTGTACACGCACACGACGGTTAGCGGAAGCTAAAGATTATGGTTTATAAAGTTTTAGATAAGGTTATTTTTCTTACACAAGCGCATCGCTTTGCTTCACAAGGCCTTTATTAACCTCCGGAGCCGTGTAGAGTACGTTTTATGATGGATTTATGCCCTTTATTTTGCTTCAAATCTCTACAGCCATTCACTGCCATTTTAAAACTTTTAAGCGCCAGGACATTTTTTTTTATTTGATTTTTTTTATATAACTCCGACTGTATTTATCTTACAGAAGAAAGTCATATACACCTAGGGTGGCTTGGGGGTGAGTACATTATGGGGTAATTTTCATTTTTGGGTGAACTATCCCTTTAAAAAAGTAAATAAAATCAATTTCGATTTAATGCTTAACTTCAATATTACTTTTTCATAATGAATTCGACACAACAACATAGGTTTGCTTAAAGACCTACTTTGTGATGGCATGAATTAATCTAGTCTTAAATGGATATTTCACCCCAAATTTAAAATTGTCATCATTTACTCACCCTCACCCTTTACTCAGAAAAAAGAAACTCATACAGGTTTTGAACAACATGTGGGGGAGTAAATGATGACTCATTTTCATTTTGGGGTGAACTATCCCTTTAATTTATGATTTGAGATTTTTAAGTTGGAATCTAATAAGCTTTTCTTAGGCAAGGCAAGGCAAGTTTATTTATATAGCACATTTCATACACAGTGGTAATTCAAAGTGCTTTACATAAAAGAAAGTGAAATAGACATTAAAATCAATAAAAACATGGAAATAAGAATAATAAAAACAAGGAATTTTAAAATGATATAGAAAATGATTTAAAATAAATTTAAAGAAAATGATTATACATAAAATGTATTGCAGTCAGTTCGGACATACAGCACAGTGCTCATTCAAATGCACAGTTAAACAGATGAGTTTTGAGTCTTGATTTAAATGTTGCTAATGTTTTAGCACATCTGATCTCTTCTGGAAGCTGGTTCCAGCTGCGGGCCACATAATAGCTAAAAGCAGACTCCCCTTGTTTTGTGTGAACCCTTGGTATTTCTAACTGACTCGATCCTAATGATCTGAGTGGTCTGTTTGGTTTATATTCAGTGAGCATATCAGCAATATATTTAGGTCCTAGGCCATTGAGTGACTTATAAACGAGTAAAAGTACTTTAAAATCAATCCTAAATGTAACTGGAAGCCAGTGTAAGGACCTGAGGACTGGTGTGATATGCTCAGATTTTCTGGTTCTAGTCAGAATCCTGGCAGCAGCGTTCTGGATGAGCTGCAGTTGTCTAATGGTCTTCTTGGGAAGGCCGGTGAGGAGACCATTACAGTAATCCACCCTGCTGGTGATAAAGGCATGAACAAGTTTCTCCAAGTCTTTACTGGAAACAAAACATCTAATTCTTGCAATATTTTTGAGATGATAGTATGCTGATTTAGTTATTGCTTTGACATGACTACTGAAACTAAGGTCTGTCTCCAGAATCACCCCAAGATTTCTGACTTGATTTTTAGTTGTTTGACCCCTAGAGTGAAGGTATGCATTCACCTTGAGAACTTCATCTTTGTTTCCAAATGCAATGACTTCAGTTTTCTCCTTGTTTAACTGAAGAAAGTTCTGGCACATCCAACTGTTAATTTCATCAATGCATTGGCAGAGGGAGTCAATGGGGCTGTAGTCATTTGGAGATAAGGCTAGGTAAATCTGAGTATCATCAGCATAGCTGTGATAGGCAATTTGGTTCTTCCTCATTATCTGACTTAGTGGGAGCATATACAGGTTAAACAAGAGCGGTGCAAGAATTGAGCCTTGTGGGACTCCACATGTCATGGCCGTCCACTTAGACTTATGCTCTCCTATACTCACATAATAACCTCTCCCTTCTAAGTATGACCTGAACCATTTGAGTGCCATCCCAGAAAGCCCGACCCAGTTTTCCAGTCTCTCTAAAAGTATGTTATGATCGACAGTGTCAAACGCAGCACTAAGATCTAGTAGTACCAGCACTGATATTTTGCCAGAATCAGAATTGACGCGAATATCATTTATTATCTTAATGAGTGCTGTCTCTGTGCTGTGATGTGCTCGGAAACCAGACTGAAAATTGTCCAGGTATCCATTTGACTTTAAGTAGTTGTTCAGCTGATTAAAAACTACCTTTTCAATAATCTTACCTATGAAAGGAAGATTTGATATGGGTCTATAGTTGCTCAACATGGTGTTATCAAGATTGCGCTTTTTCAGAAGGGGCTTAACAACTGCAGTTTTGAGGGAGTTTGGAAAAGTCCCAGAAAGAAGTGAGGCATTCACCACTTCTAAGAGATCAGCCTCTAAACAGTTAAGCACATTTTTGAAAAAGGATGTGGGAAGTGTGTCAAGATAGCAGGTTGAAGATTTAAGGTGCTGTACTATTTCTTCCAAAATTTTGTTATCAATTTCTTTAAAAACACACATAGTCACTTCTTTTTGAAATTGCGGTCGAATCTGTGTGACCTCTGCATAACTTGAGGATGTGCCAATCTCCTTTCTGATATTATTGATCTTCTCAGAAAAGAAGGAAGCAAACTCATTGCATTTGCTGTCGGAGAGCATTTCACTGGGAATCTGACTTGGGGGGTTTGTCAGTCTCTCAACAGTCGCAAAAAGAGTGCGAGTGTTGTTTAAGTTACTGTTTATAAGGTTTGAAAAGAAAGTCTGTCTAGCTGTGGCTAGTTCCACATTGAAAGCATGAAGGCTGTCTTTATAGATGCTATAGTGAATTTCGAGTTTCGTCTTCCGCCACATCCGCTCAGCTTTTCTGCATTGTCTTTTCATGCTCTGAACTGCTGTTGATTTTCTCCAAATTGATTTCTGTTTCCCCGTCTTCTTGCTGACCTTTATCGGGGCAATATCATCAATAACATTCTTAATTTTTGAGTTAAATGACTCCAGGAGAAGATCAACAGAGTCTGCAGAAATGGTTGGTGTTAATGATATTGCCTCCATAAATAGCGCACTAGTGTTCTCGTTAATGCATCTCTTTCTGATAGAGACAGATCTAGATTCAGTGGTGACCGAGATCAATATATCAAAGAAAATACAGAAGTGATCAGATAGTGCTACATCCTTGATTACAATGGATGAGATGTTTAGACCTCTACTGATGAGTAAATCTAGAGTGTGTCCACGATTGTGTGTGGGTCCGTGCACATGCTGACTCAGGTCAAAAGTGTTTAAAACAGTTATAATTTCTTTTGTAGTTTTGATTTCTGCATTATCTATGTGAATATTAAAATCCCCTGCAATAGCAAAACAGTCAAACTCTGAGGAAATCATTGATAACAGTTCAGTGAAATCATCAACAAATCATAAACTCAAGAAACAACATTATTACACTGTATAAGATCTGTGTAAGCAACCAAGGCTTCTGAATTATCTCATATCCTCCCTGATATAAATAATAGATTACTTTTACAAACATTTGTAGAGCCCATAATAACATTTAAGACACTTTAATGCAGAATTTGGTTTAGAGAGATGCTCTAAAAAGATCGTGCCTGTTCATGTGCAATATTTGAATCTGAAAAGCTTGTACCAGTGAGTGGCAAATTTGTAAAAGCACTATAATTCACAATGATCTCTGGTCTGAAACGCTCCTGCCAATGTGCTGCCAAACCCACACAGCCCATGGAGTCTTATCTGGAGAGGTTCTTACCAGTATTGTCGTGATGATGAGCGTCTTGTTGGCTAAGGTCTCGGAAGTGTTGATGTCTAAAGATGTAGAGTTCATAGCCAACGTGTTATTGGAGTACCAGACACCGATCTGCACATGTGAAGTAAAAAAATTAATAAATAATGCTTCGCTTTAATAGCAAAGACGACACAGTTAGAAGTACTTTCATGAGTAAATCTGCACTGAAAGAGCTGAATCATATCAAATATTTGTATATTTTCAAAAACATGTTTGATCTCGCAGGAGGGAAACAGGCAGGAATAAACGAGTTGATTGAATAAGACGAGGGGATGAAGGAGAGATAAAAGAGCATGAAGCGAGGGATCAATACTATGATCAATAAGAGAGGAGTGAAGTGGTGATTACTCCAGCTACCACCCATTCATTAGACCTCACAACCTCTCCCGTGATTCCGGATAAAATGCAAAGTTAGTGTTCATGAGAATGAGCTTGTGTGTGTGTGTGCGCGCACGTTACCTCTTTGTGACCCCCCTTGGATTTCTCAAGAATACGCAGTGTGTAATTGGTCCTCTGGCCTTTGCTGTTAAACTCCACGCGGCCTGTTAGGCCATCATACTCTACCTAAAATGAAAAAGAGAGAGAGGGTTGGGATTTAAACCAAGGCTAACAAACAAGAATGACTAATAGCATTAATTTTGACCTACAATATTATGGTAGAAATTATAGCGCAGGCGGTGAAAAAGAGAGAGAGACAGCCAGAGGGCAAACTTTGAGATGATTAAGAAAGTTAAGGTGAAGTGTCACTTCTGCTTCACCAGTGTCACCAAATGCAATCGCAAAAATAATGACTGTTTTCATTATTATTGGCAAGGGAGGTAAACACTTGGAGTTATGGAGACAAACCGAGAATGGCGGACGAGAGGAGGAGTGGAGATGGTGCCAAATGGAGTGCTGAAATGATGGAGTGATGGACAAACTGCAAAACAGATGGAGGGGCACAATGAATGAAAGAGCGCACTTGTGACTAGACAACATAAAAAACACTGTCTAGTATCTCACAGAGTGTAATAACTGTATTAGAATGATAAAATACAAGCAGGCCTTCAGACAGGTTGCAATAAACAATGCACATCTGGTGTTAAGGGCACAGCTATAATTGCTCTGAAACTAATGTCATTTGTAAAATTACTGTGGCTGGGTATAATCATCACAGAGGACATAAAAGTTATACTGCATTGGTCATCATCAGGCCTGTCGATGGATGGAACAACCGGGAACATTGTCCTGGGCTCTGTGACAAAGGCGGCTCATTAAGCACTCCAGCTTCTTGTGAAAAAAGGCATTTATTTTAAAATGAACATTAATTTTTTTGCATAAATTACAAGATGTTTTGTGGTTGTAGTAGCATAGCAAATGAGACCTGTGAATTCATTTCAGCTATTTTTTTAATTGAATTTGTATTATTTAAATTATTTATTATAATCATTTTATTAGAATTTTATGTCATCTATGTGCATAAATATTATCTATTTATTCATTTTATATATAAATATTTTTTTTTCAGATTTAAGTTGGTTCATTTGCTGTTGTTATTGCTGTTTTCTGCATAGTTTCACAGTGATGAACTGTGCTAAATGTTTCTTGATGTTAAATGATGCTCAGCGACACTCAATGCACAATAATGCATTAGCAAAGGTTTAGATTTATTGCAGAGTAAATTGAAAAGCAACCGTCATAAACTCTCTGAATCTTGTTTATCGACGCCAAGGGGGCCGCTGCATAGATTACAAAGAATTTTTTGTTTCCATAGCATGCTCTGATAAACTGTGCACAATAAGACAGGGAACGTATATTTACAAAGTAAATAAGGTCAATTTCATGTTAACAGAGCCTATAAAAAGTGGCACACAGAATCACATCAACAAAAAATCCAGATTAAAGCAAGGACACTGATGATTAGGCTTCTACAGCTCATCAGAGACGACATCAAAGTGGCATACAGTAAGAACAGCTGTAAAGACTAAACACTAAAGTCATCAAACGCAGAAGTCAGAAAATGGCTGCAAACGGTGTAGCCATGGAGACACGTACCATGCGCAGGTAGTTCATGAGACTGGTGCCGTGCTGCCAGATGAGTGAAGACGTGCAACTCAGAGGCTTCACTCCGATCTCCTGACTGCGGTTCAGTTCTCGCACCGCTCCGACCACCACATGCACTGCATCGAACATCAGCGCTGATGACAACTGTAGGTGGAGAGAGAGCATGATAGAAACGAGACGAGAGATACGCCGAGGCGAACATAGAAAGAAAGAAGAAGAAAAAGAGAATAAAGGAATGTAGAATTGAGAAAGACAGCAAATGAGGTCATTAGGGGGGCAAGGAGACTTCATGTCTATTAGGGCCTTACAGCAACTGTCTTCCTAACAGAGGTTCCTAAATTGGGTTGTGTGGCACACATCCTATTTGGACACATTCGAAAAAACCTTCTGGCAGAAATAACGTCTCATTATTCCATAGACTTAGTAGTTGCTATGGTTTACAGTTCGCATTTTTTCCCCATCTAAGCAATAGAATATCAATGAATATCAATAGAATATCAAATTACTGAAATTATGGAGGCTCTTGGATTTAAAAACGCTACCAAATACATCACTTTTATTCATATGCATCTCCTGACAGATCAAGTTTCAATTGCTTGATTTAAGAATGTTAGCAGAATCTCAACCTCTCAACAGCTCATACAGGTAAAGGGTTTGCGTCCTAATACTGAATTGCCACTGATTAATATATTTGTGAGTTGTAATGTTTCTCATATTTAGTGTTATTTAGTAAGTCTATCTTTGTAAGCTCACCGCTGGACCAGGATAGGGGCTGAGATCACATCCTTCCCTCCATGACAGGTTTAGACTCCTGATGAACTCTAGGTAGAAAGGATGACTGCTGTTCAACATGGAGAAGCCAACGATATTTGACTGATCATCTACCACATCATCCAACCTCAACAGAGGGAAATCCTGAGAGAGAGAAAGAGAGTGATTATAACACCTTTATTTATTAAAGCTATGGTCTACGATTTCAAAGATTGTTCATTATTAATAACCTCGTTTAGATGCTGGTTATGGTTCTACAGTACAATCCTAATAACATGAAGAGAAAAAAGAATGAAAAAAATCCATTCACTCTATTGGGTGCACACCCGCAGAGAAATTGACCAATGTAAGCTGTCCGGCCGGACAGCTTACATTGGTTAACTGCTCTCATCCAATCCCCTGCTCCACTCGCGTCTCCACCCACCGCACCCCACCCCGCCTCCTCCTGCGACATGAAATTTTGCGCGAAAGTAGGCAGCATCAACTCAGCAATGGAGAAAAACCAACAAACAGACAGCAGCAAGCGGCCCCTGCTCGCCCCAACAGTCAAGGTTAGAAGAAAGAGAAAGTCAATTGAGGAAAGAGCAGAGATTAAAAGAAAATGTGAAGAACGCCGGACTCAAAGCCGAATCAATATAGGGTCCACCATTGCCCGTTGGAGGAAGCTTCAGAGAAACCTTGGACTTAAAACCGACGCTGACATGGCTGACTTTTTGTTGAGCAGGTAAGCATTTATTTATACTTTTATGGTGTGGTGTATTACATAAATAGCTTTTTATCAGTCTGACAACATGATCATGCTACCGGTCGGCATTGGAATGTTAGCCGACATCGCACATGGTACATCTCTGTTCCATGTTTACTCCTGCTTGACTGAGTGACGTTGTTCAGGTCGTTTCCCGGTGGGAGGGATCAGGTAGCACAGAGGGGAAGGGTGTGCGTGTGGAGGGGCGGGATGAGTTTTTTAAAAATTCTGGCTTTCTCGACTGATTTTCAACATCGTAGACTACAGCTTTAATACAAAACATCAAATCTAAACAATACAAACAAGTTATAAACCTCATGTTAATTTACTTAACCTAAATCATTTAACAAAAAGCAATGCATAATTTTCAGTCCAGCACAACTTTTCTACACCCTGAACCCAGAGGTGTGTAGTAACGAGTTACATTTACTTCGTTACATTTACTTGAGTACATTTTTGGGTAACTAATACTTTTAGAGTATATTTTAAAATGGGTACTTTTACTCTTACTCAAGTATATTTTTAGAGAAAAAACGGTACTTTTACTTCGTTACTGTGGGCGACTCTCCTCTCGTTACTTTATCTTAATGCAATACAAGTTAAAAATGCTTCGGTTTATTCCAAACGCTACTTTTCTCTGGGCAATGAACGATGCCCATTCGCGAATGATTCATTCTTTTGAGTCGATTCTGTTTAAAGACTTTATCAAACCAGTGAATCGGTTCGCGAATCAGTTTGAATGATTCGTTCAGTTCCCTGCCGCACGCGCTGAGTCTCTGAAGCGGTTCTCACTCAGATAACAGAGAGTTTAAGAACATCAAGAGCGCTGAAGACGTGGCTTTGGATCTACAGTCAGTTGAAAGCACATCTGCAAAGGCTTGTTTGCAAGAGCTATATGAAGATCTTTATTAAATGAACACCGCGTGTGCTGTTTACTGTTCCACAGGTATAGGCCACGATACCACTATGACATTACCAGTTTGTTGTACATGTACCTTACATTAAATACAATGTATAATTTATACATTAAATAAGCTGTCACAGAGTATGAAATGAACACCCGCGGAACCCGCGTTAGCTCTGCGCAGCGGCGCGTGGCCTGTTCTAGACACAATTAATATTCATATTTTTATAATATTTAAGCTTGCAAAAATATAGGCTACATTTTGCAGAACAGAAGATCCGTCAATATGCATTGTTTCGTTATGTTCAGAGCAGTCATGTGAGGCGTTTTCAGAGGTTTCAGTGTCAGAGGTTATAGGATAATACATAATTTACTTTAAAATATAATTTAATTCAGTGATGCAAATCAGAATTTTCATCAGCTGTTACTCCAGTTTTCGGAGTCATATGATCCTTCAGAAATCATTATAATATATCGATTTATTACCAGTGTTGGAAACAGTTTTGCTGCTTAATATTTTTTGGAACCTGTGACATTTTGTTCAGTATTCTTTGATGAATAGAAAGCTAAAAAGAGCAGCACTGATAATAAATCAACATGATTTCTGAAGGATTATGTGTCTCTGAAGACTGGGGTAAAGGCTGATGAAAATTCTGATTTGCACTGGAATAAATTACATTAATATATATATATATATATATTGAACGGCAGTGTGTGTGTGTGTGTGTATACACATTACATAAATGTAATCTATATATCTAAATAAAAATAGACTATATTCAGTATATGATCCAAAGTAACTAGTAACTAACTACTTGAGTAGTTTTTTTATCTGATACTTTTTTACTCTTACTCAAGTAACTATTCAGGCTATTACTTTTACTTTTACTTGAGTAAATATTTCTAGAAGTACTTTTACTTGATTTTTACAGTTTTTGGGTACTCTACCCACCTCTGCCTGAAACTCTTCAGATTTCTATAGTTTTTCCATGAGTGATAAAAAAAATGAATTTGTGTATTATTCTTGCCTTTATAAGCCCCTTAAACGTCCATTCAACATTCTTTTTACAGCCATAAATAATTCAATTTACTAAACAGACTGCCATTTTTGCTTGACCTAAAAGAAAATAATTTTTTTTGTCTTTAAAATATATATAAAAAACAGGGAAATCTGAAGAGAGAGAGAGTGTTACCGAAAAATACGGTGAACATAGAATGCTGTGGTTTTTGCATTTAGAAATAGTTGAACTAACGCTTTAACTAACAGTTTAACTATAAATTACTCATGGTTTTGTCCAAGTTTTTAGTATAAACTGTATTTTTACCAAGCACTGCTAGTCAGTCCCGCTTGGCCGCTGTTTTATCATCCTGTTAGCTTGAGCTGAGGTGAATATATTCTCTAACACCTTGTCAGCACAGCTTTAATGCTATAAATATTTCAATTTGACCGTTTTACGGATAAAAACTCGGTCTGTATATTATTTAAAAGCATTAATATAGTAAAGAAGTTGCTGTAATAGTTATTGAAGCGAATTTTCAGGGTCATACTGGTAAAAATGAGAACTTAATCATTGAATATAAAGTAAAGAATTGAATATAAAGTATACTCCGCACAGTAAAGCTGAGTATACTGAGAGCTTTTAAAAGTAAAATGCATTTTTTGTAATGTCATTGCATTCTCTAGAAATTGCCTTGACTTATAATGATGTAGTGTGTCTTCAACCCTCTGTGATTGCAAACCTAAGCACAGCTTTTAATAAATTTATAGTAAACTCAAACAAATTCTTCAACCAATTTAATTAGCTACTAATGAACTGATTTGAAAACTACTGATTTATCTACTGAAAATCTTGTAGAAATGACAGAAATGGATGCAACAGTGACATACAACATAATAATAATAAATCTAAAATTGTATTACACATTTATAGTGATTTAATAAATCTGTGCTTCACTCAAATTCAATATTTACATATCATTCTTTTGATATGTAATGAATAGCTACATTAGCCCAGCCAGTTTTTGCAAATATCTGCTGCTCCCTATGGGATTGGGAAAACCCTCATCCATAAATAAATAGTAATTTACTGAAGGCAATATTCAACCCAGCTAGAATTCCACTCAACATAAGTGGTACCCACTAGGAACTTTCAAGGGAAATATTAAAAATGGGCTCAGAAAAAAATGATTATTTTAGCTGTCCTTGAGTACCATGGCTTTCACCTTGTCTACCAAATCAATCAGCTCTTGTGCTTTGTTATTTACTGGCAAGTGGATAATCCCAAGAGGTACAATAGGCAGTGAGTTTGTCAATGGTAAAGTCAACAAAGACTTTTTCTACAGCCGTGTAGCAGCAGCAGGGAAACTATTGGTGAATCCATCAATTGGTGCCAGAGCAAAGCAGCTTTTAGGTTATTTATCACAAACGGTTGCCATCTATATGGCAGATGAAGGAGGATCCAACTCCACCTACTGTATAAATACACCCATTCAGTTTTTCACAAATAGCTTCCCTATATGTCTGCATACATTGGTCCCCAAGAAGATTCCAAACACTTTAAGACCTTCTAGAGTTCAAGTGCATTTCAAGCGAAGCCGTACGATGTCCTTGTTCTGTCATTGACCCCCTTCAGCAGCAGTAGGCCTTTTGATTCCTCCTGAGGATGCTTTTCGTACAGTTTATGAATGGAGGTATGACAGATAATGTTACTCTCTTTGAAGGACTTGATAATGGCAAGTATCTTTCATCTTCCATCTGCTCTCAGTTAGATTGCTGGCAATGTGAATCTGACAAGATGACGAGCTTATTCAAGACGCAGACTTAATTTTAAAGACTGCTACTGAAAGCCATCACTCAACAGCCACCAAAGAATCGAATATACATTTGCAGTATTACCTGGAGGTTGTCTGCATTTGTCCCTGTTCTTTGGAAAAAGCTTGCCAAAGTCAGATTAATAAAAGGCTAAGCTTGAATTTGAAAGTTTAAATGAGCAGTTTTAAGAAAGAAAAAGACTGAATTACATTTTATTACACTTTATAAAAACTGTAGATAGAAAATTCTTTATGATGCCATAATGCTGCATTACTAAATTAAAACATTCACAATAAAATGTCATTCAACTCATCTTCTGTCATACTCCTATTCATGTATCTTTAGCCTTTTTTCGGTTGGCATGCTCTCAGCTAAATTGCTGCCTTACTGCAGAGTGAACTCTGGATTCCTCCCAAATCCAAGAAGAAAAATAAATAAAAACTTCATAAAAAAATGCAAGTTAAACAAATGTAATCTCTAAATGTTTTAAATATTTGCCATTTACTGAAGCCGTAAGAACCATTATGTTTGAACAGTCTCAAATCTTATCTTCCTTGATTCAGTTTGCCTCTCAAGGTCAAATGCTTTAGCCTACTTCACTTTAACTTGTAACAGTCGTATTAAAATCCTAAACTCACAACAGTAGCATATGCGACCTCAAAACAAGGACATAATCCACCTCATCCACGATGATGATGATAAACGGCATGCATGCGCTGTGCATCTGTGATGAGCTGGTCAATGGCCAGGCCTGCCGTCACTGTTACTGGATGAAAATGGGTTAAGGGGAGAAAGGGTAGTGTGTCATTGGTGAAAGTGAAAAAAAGGGGGTTTGTTTACCATTGTGGTGAGGATGTACTTGTAGAAGGCTGACGTCATGCCTAATTCTGAGGCCTAGAGAGAGGAAGAAACAGTAAGAGATGTTATATATCAGAAATCATACTACTGAGTTGAGTCATATGTCAGGTATCTGTTTTTCACTTGTGTTGAATATTAAAATCTGAAACAACAAATCAGGTATTTAAAATGCAATTTAAACTCGGCAATAAACTCAATTTAAGTACTTGTAAATCAAAGATAAAAGTTATGAAATTATTACATATTATTAAAATATATATTATATATACTGTAAATATACACGATTTGTTTTCACTTAAATTGGAAGAAAAAAAAATGAATTCAGAAAAAATCAAAACAGTAATTTTAATTTCTGACTTTTTGACCCCTATTTGACCACACATACCTTCTTTAGTATTAGTATTGACACTGATGCATTGGCATCAATGATAATAGTCGCAACTTTGTCATCACGGATTTCTTTCAGCAGGGGGGTGGGGTCCAAATTTTCATCAAGCATTCTGACTGAGAGTGTTTCCCGGGATATGAGGAAGTGACGCACAAGCTCCTCCAATCGCAGCAGGCCTGAGATGTAGCATAAAACCCCATTATAACATTATGCAAGCATTAAAAAAAAACCCATTGCCAACATATATTCCTGGGCGTTTGTGAAAAATTAGTAAAACTCATAAATATTATTAGAATTCTTTTACAATGACTGTACATTAGGGGTGTAACGATACACAAATATGACGGTTCGGTATGTATTTCGGTTTTAACGTCACGGTTCGGTATGATTAGGGGGAAAACTAAACTTTTTTAATTTTTTTTTTTAATAAACAGTGGTTTACTGAACAAATTGCTCTTTCTTTAAATAGATTTAGTTATAGTTTACATTTTCTTAGTGATAAAAATCTACCTCAGTTTATGCTTAAAACTATAGGGAGCCCTTTTACATTATAAATGTTACAATTAGGCCTAACAGTTTAAACCCAAACTTAAATTGAATTACTATTTATTTTTAAACAGATGATCAACACTCAACTTTAAAAAATAATTGTATGCAAACATATAAATTGCACATAATGCAGTTTTTAAATTAACTTACTAATAATAAAATTTCTAGGCTATTTGTTAAAATACATTCAATTACACACTGGCTGTCGTAGCATGTTTCATAACAGATACATTTAAAAATACATTAAATAATTAAGACTAACAGGTTTAGTAAAATATAGTGAGTATATCGTGTAATATTTCACGAAATACTCCTCTCTAGACTTCATTTCTCTAGTGAACTAACGCGCTGTGGACACTGCTGACTTGCTGAGGTAAAAGAAATGCTTTTTTGTTGAGTTTTGTTGATGTCTTTCCACGGTTGAAACACTGATTGAGCAATTACACGAGGCATGAGATGTTCAGTCATGTTTATTCGCATTAAAACTAGTAGTACAGCGGAAGGAATGATTGCATTCACTCGCACTCAGCTCTGCACATGTCTGCGGAGAACCGGAGCTGATCACAGCCGCTCAAGTCAATGCTTGTGTTGGGTTTATACCAGCACGTTTTTGAACCGTCCCAAAACCGTACAGCGATCTGTCATGCCACATCAAAGAGTGTCAAAAACGCCATTTATTATTTGAATTTCCTGGAAAAAAAAAATACTGTATTTGTTCGGTACACATGCGCACCGAACCGAAAGACCCATACCGAAACGGTTCGGTACAAATACATGTACCGTTACACCCCTACTGTACATCAGAATGGGCATTCAGCATAAATATATCAGGTGGTGATTAAAATAAATGTCATGTATCCATCTAAAACCTTTTAACAACTTCAATAAAATGTCAATTGCTGTTAACCTTACCTTTCTTTCCACCCTGCTCCTCCGTATTAAAGTCAGTGACTATTGAATTAATTGACTTTGATAGCCAATAAAGTTAATTCCGTATGTACATAAATTTGTGCTCTAAGCCACCACAAAATCCATATGGTGACGCCATTGATTTTGGACTGCAGTCAACAAGATGCATGGCTAACGATAACAGCAGGGTGAAGTGATGAAAGAGTGCTTTCTCAAAAAACCAAAACAAACACCATGTATCCATGCTCTTACACACATCCACATCGGTAAGGAACCAATGGGTAGATGAGCACATCCATGCATGCTAATGCGCACAGAGAACTCAAACCCAAACGTTACCGCCTGCATTTTAAACGGACAAATGCTTGCTTATACTTTAACACGAGCACAGATTGCAATAATTATATGGAAAAGGATGGGATAAGTGCAGATATGCAAACAGCAGTAAACAGTGGTGCATAAAACCAAAGCACTATTATCCAGACCATACCAATCAAGCGAGAGCTGCTCGCATCAGCAAGTCACGAGAGAACAATTTGCAGTCAGCATCGTAACGGCTCACATACGTTTCATTCTAGTGCGCTAACTACTTCTCATTAAGCTGAGTCAGCAAAGTAGAACAAATACAATTAATATTTCTTCTTGTTTGCTTGCTTGTTGACACAATCCTCAATGTGAGGTCCCTCAGATCAATAGCTCTACTCATCGTCATTTTTCAGTGACAATCATCTGAAAGCCAGATGTGCTTTTTAATTAAGAAGTAAAGTACTCAAGTGTTTCCAACCGTGACTATATTAACAGTTGAACATGGTTACATGTGGTAAAACCCCATACTATTCTATTTTTATACTTAATGTACTTTTCTTCAGTTTTTAGATGAATGGAAAATGTTGCAAACCAAATTTGAATTTGTGTTGATTATATACACACTATGAACTAATGTATGTGTGCTAACTGCTAATCCACACCACCAACATGTTTGTTGAATATAATGTTCATTTATCATCATCATGCAGAAAAATGAATCCACACGTATAAAGCTAAAAAGAGGTTTAATCTTATAAAAACATGTAATTTGCTGAAGCGGTGGCATAGACTTTAATAACATCATATAATAGGCACAAAGCCTAAAGATAATGCACTTATGTTAAAGATAAAATCAACTGCGGCATGTATCGGCTACTGTGAAATGAATTATAAGGGTGCTGTGCACAATGAACGGTTCAGTGTGATCTGTAACAGCAGAAAGACAGAATGGCCAGTTCATAATTGACCATGTCTGCGTTTTCCCTGCAGACTTACACTCTGCTTTGGCACAAATCAAGCTGGCTGTCGGGTAACTGAAAGAGCGCAGGATGGCACCGATGGCCAAGCTTAAGTCCTCGTTGCTAGGATACAGCGTCACTGAGGCAAAGCGGAGATATGGCAAGCGCGGAGTCTCCTCTGGACCAATCTTGATGTGAGGGATCTTGGAGGAACAGACAAGAATAAGGAGGAAGATTAGAAGAATAGATTGTGGGATTGACTAACATGGGGTTTTCCATGGCTGATGCCAATAGCTAAAGCAGCAGTTTTCAATCTTGTTCTTAGGGGACCAACAGCACTGTACATTTTGTACATCTCTCTTATTAAACACACCTGATTCAGAACATCAGCTGGTTAAGAAGGAGCTCCATTAACTAACCTGAGAATGTCAGGTAAGAGAGACATACAAAATGTGCAGAACTTCATATTTATCAAAGAAACCTGAAAAAACTGAAAAAATTGTTTCCACAAAAATACGAAGCAGCACAACTGTTTTTAACATCTGATAAAAATAAAATAATGTTTCCTAAGCAGCAAATCAGAATGATTTATGAAGGAACGTGTGACATTGAAGACTGGAATAATGTAAAAAATAGTAAAAATTTAAATAAATTAAAATAGAAAACAGCTATTTTAAATTCTAATAAGATTTCACAAAAAAAATGATCAAATAAATGCAGCTGTGTTGATCATAAGAATTTAACAACAAACAAGCAAATAAATAAATACAAATCTGACTGACCCCAAATTTTGTGGTGGGATGCCAATCAAAAAAAATAAAATAATAAATTACTATGATCGTTGCATTCCACTTGCAGTAATGACAATAGGGATGTGCGAAGATTCTAAATGAATCCCAACATTTAAATTGAGGTACCAGACAGAATGCTGAATGTTGCTATTTAAATGGAAAGTAGAATTAAAATTCTAAGCATTTCATATAACTGCAATTTTTACTATAAAATCAAAGTTTGACTAGAATTTAGACTTTAAATGTTGGTCTTTAGGCCTGAAGGATTTATAGGCCTTAGAGACAGAAGGACAGAATGACTGAAAGATCGCTGGACGATTGTCATTTTTTTTCTTTGAAATGCTGCATTAAAACAGCATTGTTCATTTTTTATTTATTTAGTAATTTCCAGGTTTCAATTATATTGACAATTTGAGATTAAAAGTGCTGACCACACTGTGTAAAACAGCCAGATATCGGCCAATTAATCATCCTGGCTGATATATCATTCTATCTCTCACCGTAAGGAAGGAGAAGAGAGAGAAAATTAGGGAAATTAGGGAAATTAGGTCAGAGGGGGAGATGCTTTTCAAGCAGCAAAGCAAAGGCACACAGGAAATAAGGGCCTGTGGCTGAGGAGCAGTATAAATTTATCATTTCAAGAAATGCTCTCACAGATACATACGCAAACGCCCCTTCCTTTCATTCTCACCTCTTTTTCCCCACATATATGACTGACAGTGGATCCGGAAGCAGGACTAGAGGCAGGACCAATGACAGAGACCACTCCCTTTGGCAGGATCTGACACACTGAGAGGGGTAAAGATATATATTATTAGAAAGAGACAGATAAATAGAGATACCATGAGAGAGAGAGATAGAGAGCGGGGTGATAGAGCAAGACTGAATGAGAAAGGGACAGGGTAGAGAGAGACAGACATTACAGTGGGCAGAGAAAAAGCCAACATCTTGGATGCCGTACAGTTCTGTGTCCTGTTCCTAGATGATATATCAAATTAGGACTCAATGCAAAGCTCTTTTTGATGAATTACATCAATAAGCACAACACAGATTTATGCTCTGCCTACAGGAGATTGCTGCTCTAATTCTACACAAGAACGAGGGGGAGAGAGAGCACACGGTGTATATTTAGATGAAAAGATTTTTTTCTTGCTTGCTTTTGAACTGTGTTGCACTGAAATGTTCAGGGCACTGTGCATGTGTGACATGGGTATGTAATTAATTTAGAATCAAATTAAAATCTTTTATCCTGTTACATTCACATGCTGTGAGTGTGTTATCGGTCCATTTTAGTCCAATGGTTAAAGCAAACTTGAATTAAAAATTGACTCTATTCTTGGCTTTATTGTGCACTCCTCAAAAGTACATATTCTAAAGAAAAAAAAAAATGTTTTTCATCAAATTGTAATGTGAAAATAATGTCAACCAACAGCCAAATGGCTTAAAAAGATTAAAGAAAAACATTTAAGCATTGCATTAATTTACTATTGCAGGTAATCAGCATTAAATCTTGCCAGTAGTTTAAATATGTTTACAATAACAGTATAATATAATAATAATTTAACTATTAATTGATAGTAAATAGTATATTAATTAAATATACATTTGAAAAAGAAATCATCCATACTTGACCTTGTACCTTGGCTTTCAATTCAAAAAGCATCCTCTATTAAATCTTGTCAATGCTTAATTTAATAGTTAATGAAAAAAAATATAACAGCAAATAACAATACATTATAAAAAGAAATCATCCAAACTTGACTTTCCATCCAAAAAGCATCCTGTAAAATGCCCAGTTTTAAACCTTCAAATTCAGATGAATGTTTAAAAAAACATAAACAAAAAAAAATTGTTTTCAGACTTGTTTTCATCATTGTTTGAGACTATTTTTTTTTAGAACATTGTAGGTGCTTCATGAAATCCTCATAAAATGTCATTTCATTTAAAAAGTCGTGACGTATTGTCAAGTATGGTGACCCATACTCGAAATTGGTGCTCTGCGTTTAACCCATCCAAGTGCACACACACAGCAGTGAGTAGTGAACAAATCCACACACACACACACACACACACACACACCGTGAACACACACCCGGAGCAGTGGGCAGCCATGCTGCAGCGCCCGGGGAGCAATTGGGGGTTCGGTGCCTTGCTCAAGGGCACCTTAACAATCACGGAATAATATAATATTAATAATAACAATACAAAAATAAATTTGACCTTCAGCTTTGACTTTCCATTCAAAAGCATCCTCTAAAATGCCCACTTTTTTTAATCCAATCAAATTCCAATAAAATCCTTTCCCATCCTACAATTTGCTGGATTTTCATTCAAGTTGTTGAGGTTTCATTCAAAATATTTCACATTACAGAAGTAAAATTGTGAATGCCGTTTGATGAGGGTACCACGTGTGTGTGTGTAGTCGTTTTGTTGGACTCACTCGTGTCTGTCGTCTCATACTGAGAGTCTCTCTGCAGCTCAAAGATGTCGACCTCCACACGGGCTCGTGCCGGGCCCTCCATCACACTGTTGATGTTCTCTCGGGCCAGAGCCAATGCCAACCGCTCTCCACGTCCACACGCTGACTGATCATCTAAAATAGCAGCTGAAGAGGAACAGAAAAAGCTCTGTGTTTTGTTTCTGCTCTTGAATTTAATTGAGTTTTCTGATGTTGACGACTGAAGTTGCGTTTGTTATTGCAAAAAGATGGAGTTACTCATCAGGATTGAACAGAAACAAGTTTGCAACGAATGTCGCATGTTGCGATTTGAACTGATTAGATTGTGCTATTGAGTGCATTTTCTTTGGAGGCTTGCCAGAGATTAATTGATGCTTTATTGTTCGCAATAATCAAGGCGAACATGCTGATGCTTGAAGCAATCAGTCACATGCTGTGAAGCAACAGCCGAGTACAAGCCACTTTGAAAAAGGCTCCTGCTTGAATCCGATAATACTGGCTAATTTCGCCTGAACTCTGCTCTGAATGGATTCAAAACGGATTAATCTTATTTTTGATAAATCAACAAAAAAGTAGAAGCAAACGATCCTAACATACATTTCTAAGATAATCACTTAACGCTCTCTGTTCTGCATAACAGGTGTTTCGCTGAAAAAGATTAGGCCTAGTAGGATGTCAGTACATCAAAAGATGCGTTTAAACATTAAATCAAGAACAAGCTTTGTAGTCACTATAAAGGTGGGCTTCACTGTGATGCTTGCTGCCTCCATTACAAGAAAAAAATATGGGTTATCAGGAGACTCTACCGCTGCTTATTCCAATTAAAAAGTGTTTTATTTTTCACATGATCTCTACAGATAAAGCTGGAAGAACTGAGGCAGAATTAGACCTTCTAATGGGTAGAAAGTGGATGAGGTTAATGCCGCAGTTGCATAGGTGAAGTCCAGTAGTACTATTACTATTATCCCTGACTATTAACTTTTCCAACACCGTTTGTGCTACTGACACGAATGATACCTCAAATTATGTGGCTTTTTGAGGAGATTCTCTCAGCAATGTACTATTTTCACCGGGTACATGATAAAACAGGCAAGATGATCCCATAGTGTTGACTTGGACCAGTAAAGCAATCACTAGAGACACCCTAGAAACAGAGAGATGATGTGAAGATGCAATTGTGTGTGTTTTGTATCAGGAAGTGGTGGACTCACCCATCCTGACGGCTGCGAGAGAGGGTGCCTGGGTGTGAGAGGACGGGGCCATGGTCAGCAAAAGCAACAGCAGGAGGAGGAAGTGGAGGTGAATCGATAGCAGCAGCAGCGCTGGCAGAGCCGGCATCTTCCACTGCTCCTCATGGAGAAAGGTCGTCTGGCTGCCTGCACCCCCACCTGGAGGGCAGGTACGAAATTATGCGTGAGAAGTCATCCACTGACATACAGAGTTAAGAAAGAAACTAAGGATGCACGGTATTAAAATTCTGTCCGATATCGAAAAGCAGATAATAATTGTCATGTTATAGCCAGTAACCAATAATGGGCTGATATTAAAATTCTATTATGCCTAAATACATACTATTTTGGCTAAATAAAAATTAAATACAAATACAAAAAATATTAAATTGTCATGTTAAATGTTTCCAGTGAATTTCGACATCACAGCATTATAAATGTACAATATGAAAAATGGAGATTCTTTTTGAGATTTTTTTAAAGATTGCATTACTAATTTTTAGTTTAACTGTTTAATTGATGTTTTTCAAAAAGAGAGATAAAAAGGGAAAAAGGCAGTATCAGCATTTCTTTTGATATGTTAAAGGTGCTGCACAGTTCACCAAAAAGATTCACTCCACCCATAGTTCACCCTCAGGCCATCCAAGATGTAGTAGTGAGTATATATATATATATATATATCAGTGTTGGGTAAGTTACTTTCAAAAAGTAATTGATTACAGTTATTAATTACTTCATCAATATTGTATTTAAATGACTTTACTAATTACTCTGTCTGAAAAGTAACTTAGTTACTCAATAAGTAACTTAATTATTCAAATCGCTAATTAGGCTACATCTTAAAATCCATATAAACCTTAATAGAAATTAAACTCTTTATTCTTTGAATTAGAGTCAAACATAGAATAGTTTAACCTTTTAGCTTTAAAACAACTGTAATACTTAAACTTTTTTTATGTAACGTTTGGATAACAAATAGAAATACTCAGTTTGGCAAGATGTTCAGGAAAAGCCCAACTAGTAAAATCCGTACATGTTTATGTAAAAATAACACGTTAACCAATAAGAATAAATGACATAAATGATCTTCTCTGCTGAATAAAGCCATGTCAAATCGCGCTGCTCTTATGAGGTAAATTCCTGATAGTAGGTCTTCTTTCAAAAATATTAGGATGAATCTTGATTTTATCTTTTTTTTTTTTTTTTGGGTATCTAGGTGAGGGCGTTTGTGTGCAGGTGACTACATATCATGAGCTCAGATACGGGAAAGTCTGTACTTCAGTTTCATACGGATTACATAATCAGATAACATTCGTTTTCGATTTTAAAAGTAGACACTTCAGGCTTTCAGATACAGGAAAGACTGTACCTCACTTTAGTTTCATACGGATTACATAATCAGGAATATTAGTTTTTGATTTGAATTCGTTCATTTAAACGTAGAAATTTCAAGCTTTCAGATACGGGAAAGACTGGTCTCGCTTTACTTTCATAGGGATTACATAATCAGAAATATTAGTTTTTGATTTTAATTTGTTCATTTAAAAGTAGACACTTCATATACAGGAAAGACTGTACCTCGCTTTCATAGGGATTACATAATCAGAAATATTAGTTTTTGATTTGAATTTAAAAGAAGACACTTCAAGCTTTTTAGATTCTATTGATTTTAGTCTTATATGTATCTGAGTAGTTAAGGTTTCTCTGTGAATCAGGAAAAGCTGAAAGTGAATGTGCTGGAAGGGTAAAGCCGCTGCATTAAATTTTATCTTTAGACAGTAAATTTAGATTTCAAATTCAATATTAATTTTAGAACTGTTGAAATTATTTACTGTATGTAACAAGTATTTTATAAGTAACTGTAATTACTTTAAAAGTAACGCGTTACACCCAACACTGATATATATATATATATATATATATATATATATATATATATATGTGTGTATGTATGTATGTATGTATGTATGTATGTATGTATGTATGTATGTATGTATGTATGTATGTATGTATGTATGTATGTATGTGACCCTGGACCACAAAACCAGTCATAAGGGTCCATTTTTCAAAATTGAGCTTTATATATCATCTGAAAGCTGAATAAATAAGCTTTCCATTGATGTATGGTTTATTAGGACAATATTTGGCTGAGATACAGCTGTTTGAAAATCTAGAATCTGAGGGTGCAAAAAAAATCTAAATATTGAGAAAAATCGCATTTAAAGTTGTCCAAATTAAGTCCTTAGCAATGCATATTACTAAATGTATTGATATATTTATGCTAGCATATTTACAAAATATCTTCATGGAATGTGATCTTTACTTAATATCCTAATGATTTTTGGCATAAAAGAAAAAAACAATTTTAACCCATACAATGTATTATTGGCTATTGCTACAAATATACCCGTGCTACTTATGACTGGTTTTGTGGTCCAGGGTCATTTTAAATAAAATTACGACATAATAAAATAAAATAACCTAGATAACTGCAGTAGATGCTAGAATTTGAATTAAACATGCAGCATTTTAATATTATTCAGTGCAAACATGCAACATATTGAGGTCATGTGAAAACAATTCTGCTAGCCACTGCATTGAGTAAATGCACACTATAAAAAATATTCAGCATATAGTATATAATGCACAACTTGCAGGAAGCAGCTATTATTCCATTCCATACATAGTCCTTGATTTTGTTTAACTTGGCTGTTGTCCACACCACTCTGTCCATGTGTTGCATCACCCGCTTAAGCTATTAAAGGCTTCCTCGTTGACCATTTTGGTTTACAAGCAGCACAAACACGCCACTTTTAAACATAATATGCCTGTTTTTTCAATGCCCTTTACTAACACACAACACAGGTTTATATTCCCATGCACACATCAAGAAAGGAGATATACCAAAATGCCGGTTACTTGTCCCAGCGCTGTAATATAATCCATGCACAAGATGCTGTGGATATGATGTGATAAAATATTCAGGACAGTTGCCAAAGTGTACATTGCTGTTTATTAGCACCTGAAAACATATTTGCAGCAGTTGCAGTGACTTGCTGAGGTTTTTAACTGGAAACCGAAAACCACATTTTTAAAACCATGATGGATGATTCAAAATTGGCATTTTGACAGAAAATATTAAAGCATCTGGTCTATTGTGTTTGTATACTTACCATTGATTCACATAGTAATTCTGGGCTGCTATATATTTTATTGAAGAATAACATGAGCTTACAACATGAGTGGTTTTTCAAAACTTTTCAGGCAAGGAGGAAAGTGCATGTATGCAAGCATAAAAATAAACACAGACCTTTCAATTCAAATGTGTTCAGGTGACTGTAGACCTAAACAGGACTGATATAGACCTAAATTATTACTGTGCATGAATAAAATAAAATAAAATATGGTATGCTGCTCACAGATAAAGCAATCTCAGAAGAGGTGCATGTGTGGAAAAATGAGCATGTATACAAATGAAACGGTAAACGAATTACCAGGGAAATCAAAAATGTACAAAAAATAGACCAAGACAGAAGTTTTACAACCAAGTCTGTCAAAGTGACGTATAATTATTATTTGTACAGCAACCTTGGCACAGGCCGCATGCTGCGATATAAAACAATTCACCACAAGTAAACCTACAACAGAATACAGAGAAGCAGAGAGAATTGAATGCAGCCAGAAGAAACAGACTCAGAAATGGCTTTGGGAGACAAAGAGGAGAGCGAGAAAGATTGAACGCTTGACGAATGCAGCATAATAGAGCCAAAAAGACTCCAGTCTGCTGTGTGTCTGTCTGTGTGTGTGTGTGTGTGTGTGTGTGTGTGTGCATGCATGGGCAGCACAAAACAGAGACACAAGTCAACCTAAAGATCAAGAGTCTCATTCCTAAAGCCGCCGTCAATCCTGGGCTGCCTGTGTTTGAGTTTGTCAACAGCTTGCTTTGTATTGGCCTTCTCCGGCTCCATGAAGTAAATGTTTATCTTTCCTGCCAATAAGGCCCTTTGAATGCATTCAAATTGAAGTCTGAATGGAACCAAAATGAAGCGAGCGAACCAAAAAGGGAGGAGAGGACAGAAGAAAGACAGCCGGGATGAGATAGCACGCGAGAGAATGCGGAAATAGCGTGGAGAGAAAGATGAAAGTAAACCGAAGGAGATAGTGAGAGGGGGAGAGGGTCGGAAGAAAAAGAAAGTATTAACCACACACAAGTAAACACCACATGAGGCGACAGCATGCTGAATGGGCAGAAATTCAAGCTTGGCTGTTTCAGTTATTTAACTGTTAGCTTTCCCATCCACCTGCAATGAATTTAACAGTCAATGTAATTGGCTGTAGGCTCGCCTAATCAATGGAGCTCTGCTTTCGCTCTCTATAACAATATATAATATGTTTAACACATCCTAAGACCGATGCATGGACATTCACGCCTCGTTAACCTTTATAAATCTCAACAGTGACCACCATATTCTTGGCCCAGTGGCCTGGGTTCCAGAAGTCATATTCCTTTTTTTAATTATGAAGTATCACATAAGCTGTTGTACAAAAAAAATCAATGTGGCTGATGCTTCAGCTCCGCTTTTAACACCATCATCACAGAAACCCTTCAGAATAAACTAACCCAGCTCTCCATCCTCACCTCCGTCTGTCAGTGGATCACCAGCTTCCTGACAGACAGACAGCAGTTAGTAAAGCTTGGTAAATTCACATCCAGCACTCGTACCATCAGCACTGGAGCTCCTCAGGGTTGCGTACTCTCCCCACTGCTCTTCTCCCTCTACACGCACGACTGCACATCTAAAGACCCCTCTGTCAAGCTCCTGAAGTTTGCAGACGACACCACACTGATCGGCCTCATCCAGGACGGTGACGAGTCCGCTTATAGACAGGAGGTTAAGGAGCTGGCTATCTGGTGCAGTCTTAACAACCTGGAGCTTAACACGCTCAAAACTGTGGAGATGATTGTGGACTTCAGGAGAAACCCCCCTGCTCTCCCCCCACTCACCATCATGAACAGCACTGTGACTGCAGTGGAGTCATTCAGATTCCTGGGCACCACCATCTCCTAGGACCTGAAGTGGGACATTCACATAGACTCCATTGTCAGAAAGGCCCAGCAGAGGTTGTACTTTCTTCGCCAGCTGAGGAAGTTCAACCTGCCACAGGAGCTGCTGAAACAATTCTACTCCGAATTGCTGAAACAATTCTCATTGAATCCATCCTCTGCACATCAATAACTGTCTGGTTCAGCTCAGCTACCAAATCTGACCTCAGAAGACTACGGAGAGTAGTCTGGACTACTGAGCGAATCTTTGGTACAACCCTCCCCACTCTCCCAGAGCTGTACTTATCCAGAGTGAGCAGAAGGGCTGGTAAAATCACTCTGGATCCTTCACATCCAGCACACTCCCTCTTTGAACTGTTACCGTCTGGTCGACGTTACAGAGCTCTGAGCACCAGAACGACCAGGCACAGGAACAGTTTCTTCCCTCAGGCAATCCATCTCATGAACACTCAACAATAAACGTGGAACACACAACTATAATACACTATCCATTCACCACACTCACTTATTTTATTTTTATTTCTCATTTCTAATTTGCACATACTTGACCTGTACATACATAGCTGTCTATATTATATATTGCGTTTTTGCTGCTTTGTACATTGCCTATTTGGATATTATTCTATTATCTGTGTCCTGTCCTGTTGCTGTCTTTCTGTTGCACTGTGGAGCTTGTGTCACTACAACAAATTCCTTGTATGTGTAAACATACTTGGCCAATAAAGCTCATTCTGATTTATATATATATATATATATATATATAAAAATCGGGATATAAATAACTTGTAGCTGATGCACACTTTCTAAACCGAGGCATCACATTGTTAACTTTTTATATATATAAAAAGTTAACAATGTGATGCCTCGGTTTAGAAAGTGTGCATCAGCTACAAGTTATTTATATCCCGATTTTTATGGAAGTGCGCCCTCGTGTACACTACATTGTAATAATTCGCGAACATGTCATTTGTGTGGAAGACGTTCAGCACAAGCACAACAAACACAGGAAAAACAGGTATCAAGAAGCCAACAGCCATTGGTGTACTGGCGCACAAATAAGAGCCTCTTTCCTGCACTCGCTGAAGTTGCGCGAGCGTATCTGTCTGCGCCCTTCACAAGCGTAGACAGCTATAACGGTTGTTCAGCGCAGCTTCTCACATGTTGGATGAGAAACGAAACAGACTAACTTGTAACAAAGCTGAAATGCTTCTTTTTGTAAATAAGAACTTGCATGCACTTTTGAAAAGCCAGAAGTAAACATCAGTTCTGTACAGTATGATTATTTTTATTTTACCTTAAAATTACATTGACTTAATTTGATTTTAAAAAAGCACCTGCTGTAGAATCTTTGTTTTACGCGTTGCACAAAACATTATTTGATTGAATATTTTGGAATAATTTATTCATATAGTTTACTTTGGTTTTATTTAGTTTCACTGGCAAAGAAGACCTTTTTACTTTATGCCAAATTTAAAAACGAAAACAAATGCTGAATGCTGATTATGTAACATATTTGTTTGGACTGTTTAATGTTTGTTGTTTGGATTGTAACGATGCAGTTGCATTTTCATATGGTTACAGTTCATGTTTTCATTTAAGGCCAGTTTTATGTAATTTCAACCTAATTTAAAAACAAGAGATAAATTACAATACCAACTTTGTTTGTATTGAATGTACTTACTGTGCAGTTACTGCCGTTAATTTCAGATGGTTACAGTTATTGTTTTCAATAGCCAAAAGCCAGTTTGGCCTGTTAAATACCAAATAAACATCTTGTTTATGTATACTTTAATTCTTTCTTGTTTGTTGCTTAAAGAAAAAAAACAAAATCGGAAATCGGTATGGGCCAGTTTGCTTGTAAAAAAATCGGTATTGGCCATGGAAAAATCATGATCGGTGCATCACTAGTAAAAACCGATTTATTTATATATAATTACTAGTGGATGCGCTATACTTTTATCATTTAGAAAGTGACCAATAATCTGTGACCAATATTTTATATGTAGATTGATTTCTCCTCTCTAAACTGTGTCTAAAGCACGTTCTCTCAACACCACTGCTGCGTGAATATGATGAATCACAAAAGCATGGAGACCCGAGGAAAAGCAGGGATTAAAGCCCAAAACCTGACTTAAAATAACCTAACAAATCAATCGGGTCTAAAGCGGTTCCATAAACGACAAATTAAATTCACACAATCTCACTAATTTGTGCACACTTATTCTTAAGCAGCCTTTAATGTCGATCATGGATCAGATCAATCCACAATGGCAAACAGCGAATATATCTGTGCTCTTTAATGCATTTGAGACATTGTGTTTTCCTCAGTGCATGACTGGCATGTCACAGGTATATTTTTAATTTGTAAATGTTAGAAAGTCATGCAGACATGTCTATTTTGCTGTCAGGAGTGGGCGAGGCTGCATACGCGCTAAACAGACAGAACGCAGTCAAATAGGAGCGAGTAAAATATAAATTTTGCTAAAATATTTGTTGTTGGACATTAAACGTGTCTTTAGTGGAATTTTTTGATAGCAGTAACTGTAAAGGGACTACTGTAATGGGTAAATCAAATGTAAGTTAGTACAGGGTGGGTGGGTGGAGGGGGATTACTATTTTTGTTTTTATTATTATTTAAAAAATTTTCTCAAAAATAATTGTTAAAAAAAGTAAGCTAGTACAGTACTAATTATTAAGATCAAAATTAGTTAATGTGTGTTTCTTATAGCAGTTAAAATAGTCATTTTCTTTATTTTAATTTTTAATTAAGTGATTTTAACTTTTAATTTAGTCATGTTAACGCTTTAAAGAGCAATTTTAGATTGTAATGTTCTAAAGTTTATGTTATCTGTTCTGCAAACTATAAAAGGTACAGCTGTCATTAAAACCTGGTTACATAGACCAGATTAGTTTCCCAGCAAAAGTTGTCACAGTGACTAACCTTGATCTAGGCCTATGTTAAATTTGCTTTATGGAAACAAATCATTTGACAATGAGTCAGACTAACTGAAATAAGCCTAGCTTATTTGGTTAATTTGTTTTATGAAACGGGCCTAGAGGCATTAAAAGTTTTCTCCATTGCATCGTATTGCATCGAATCGCATTGTGTTGAATCGAAGCGAAAGCGGATCGCACTGCATCGTAATAGGGGTGAATCATATAGCATTGCATCGGTAGCTGCTTCAAATGTATCTTTAATGTATTGTTGGCTATGCATCGAGATGTGTATCATATCGGCCTGAGTCATGAGATGCACACATCCCTAATATATAGATATGTATGTGTGTGTGTGTGTGTGTGTGTGTGAGACCCTGGCTGTGAAAACCCAGCTAAAGTAATTTTGTATTTACTATTTTCTACATAAAATCATACTTCATAAGGTAAAGAACATTTTGTGAAAATGTAATCTTGATATCTTTAATATTAACTGAGGCCATGTCAAAGACTGAAATCATAGTGAAATTAATGGTTGAAATCAAACTTTGATGCTTATCTTATAATTTGATTTTTAGACTTTAGCCTGGATTTCACAGACAGGGTCACATATATCATATTGTTATTTTGAATCATTGTCTAATTCTAAATATTAAATAAAAAAAAAATGTAAAATTTTAATTTAAATTTTTTTTATTATTATTCTTAAAAGACATGCAACATTGAGTAAATATGAAAATCAATGAATGATTGATTTTGCTTCATTATCAATCTATTGTCTAATAAAAAAAGACTATGTTCTTTTATGCTTTAAAGTCCCCATTAAATTGGAAGTTTTTTGCTTTTATTATGAATATGTTAGCCTTAAGGTTATCTAAGCTTGTGTGCTCCAAAACAACGGCAAAGTTAAACAAACTTGAAGTCTTTCATTTTCGCCAATATGGATCAATGATTTTGATGACATCACATCACCCTGCTTTTCAACTTCTCAAACTTTCTGTCCAATCAAATGCGCTCTAGAATCCGAAGTGCCCCACCCCCGCACTTTAAATAGATGGTGAAACTGCGGCACTTGTTCACAGAATTAGTATTTTCTGGTGAATGACACATTCACTATATAGGGGATAGGGAACAAGTGTAAATATGTTTTCCATTGGGGCGAAAGAAGTCTGGTTTTGGGTTGTCATGTCCTTTCAACAGAGAATGCTATATTTTAAAGCGATATGAATGAGATTAGGAGGAGAAAACTGTTAGACAGACTTAGTATTAGAAACAGCACTGACGAGTAGAAGAGATAACACCGGTGCCATTCACCAATATATCACATATTTTTAAAACTACACATCCTCAGCATGATTATAAGTAAAAAATATAGAATCTAAAGGAGTAATCCAGTGGTGTAGTCTGCTTGATACGCAGGTATACGGTGTATACCCACTAGCAAAGGTCAAGGATTTCCGTATACCCACTTAAAGCGCGAGGATACGTAACAACATCTTTGTGACAGAACTTTCACACGTTCATTCATAAATTCACCCCCTCTGTGTTGTGATCGAAGCACTGACTTTCTGAAAATCACGCTGTGTTTCTGTTGATGACCAGTGCTATTGCGCAACTCTTTCATTTCAACTGATTGTCTGAGGCCATCCTAAAAATGTGCCACTGCTGTGCGTCGCAACGAAAGAGCACACATAGAGGGAGACAACGTAAACTTAAGTGAACGCAAACAGTTGAGAAAAAAAATCAAGATGTGTATCATATTGGATGCATTGTCTCTTAAAGTGATCGCACCTAATTTACTAGCTGCTGTCGGCAGGGGCGCCGCTACGGATTCTGGGCCCCCTGGACAGCATATTCACTCGGGCCCTCCTATAAAGGAGGGGGGGGGGGTCTCAAATTAGACGCTCAGGCCCTAGCCTGGCCCGTGTCCGAGAGCTTGACAGAATGCAGCCCGAGTCTGACCCGAGCCTGTCTTTTTTCCCCCTTCTCCCAAATCAGATTATGCTGTTTCAGCTATTAAAAGAGTTCAGTTTTGTATGTAATGGCCAAGTGATTAGATTTCATTTAGTTTTTTTATTAAGTTAATTTAGAAAAACATTTGGAGCATTTTTGTTTTCTTAAAGTAACGACCAAGCGGCCAGCAACAGACAGCAGGCTGATCATAGCCATATTTGATCAATTTAGCCTTCTCAAATCATCACGACTTGCCTAAAATAAAATCTATAGATATACTGAAACAGTTCAAGCATATAACAATGTTTAAACGTTAAACCTAGATAAATGTGCACTGCATCCTAGTTTGTGCGGAGAGTGGAAGCTAAAGCGCAGGACATGGAGGCACCAGAGCAATCAATTGCATTTTTTTCAATGGAAACAACTTGCGAAACAACAAAAATGTATAATTTTTGCTCATAAAAGTAAGAGTAATACATCATTCGAAACTGTAAATGGTCTACTTTTATTTGTGTGCACTGACAATATCAACAAAACTTTTTATAAAATATATAAAATAATTTTATAAAATAAAGAAAACGCAAAAATTAACCGAAAGTCAGCGAATACTTGAAATTACTTAACGAAATAAATAAAATCGAAAACAAAAACTCTTTCCTTATAATCCGTGAAGATGCACTTCTCTCTTAACACAGTCTCATCCCAACTCGTCACATATTGACGCTTGGTTTTTGCGTCAAAAACCTCTTTTTGACGCTCAAGGTGCCCCTTTAGCGTCACTTTTCGACGTGAAGGGAAGGTAATTTTTTTTAAATAGGAAACACTTAGCGTATATTAATCATTTTTAAATAAATTATGCCAGTACTTGCATCTGCCTCCTATATCTTGCGTTTTCTTCACAGATGGTAGGTTTGGGGGCAGGGGTTGGGTAAGTCACTATTTTGACTGTTTACATTCAAAAATCACACCCCTACATATATGCAATAATGGCAACCTTATTATGACGATAAAATTCCCAATAGCGCGTTAGCATATCGACGCCGAAAAGTTACGCTTCCCTTCACGTCGAAAAGTGACGCTAAAGGGGTACCTTGAGCGTCAAAAAGCGGCGCAAAAACCAAGCGTCAATATGTGACAATTGGGGCGAGACCGGATTGTCTCTCTAAAGGCGCGTCTAATGAGGAGATGGCGAATCAGGATCATCATCATCTTTGCGACACTGACACAGAAAACACTAGTTTATTAGTAAATAATTAAAATATCTCCTTACTATTTTCCCCCAACACATTCATGGTAATTACTTTTGCTGGGGCTTTGCAGCAAGCTTCAGCCTATTGCGCGCATTTGAACGCAGAACTCTTCATCTGCGCTGACGGTGCTCGCTGCTGCTGCGGGACTCTAAACACCGTCGAGTCGCTCTTGACAGTCTCGTGTTGTTTCCACCAGCGTGGCTATTTTTTTTCCATCACTAATTGATGGATTTCTAAAATATAAAAATAAGGAGAAGCCTAAAACAGGCCAGAGGCATGGCCCGCGTCTGAACTATGACGTGAAAATTGGCCCAAAGCCCGGCCCTAGAGGTGTAAAAAAGTCAGGCCGGGCTGAAATGCAGGGCTCTAGCGTTCCCCTCTGTAGAAATCACGCTTCCCCCTCGGGGCCTCCCCCCATCGTCGGGCCCTTAGAATTGTCCTAACTACCCCCCCCCCCCTTACGGCGCCCCTGGCTGTCGTGTCCATAAAGGGGTGATATGATGCTATTTTAAAGATCATTATTTCGTTTATTTGGTGTAACAGAATATGTTGACATGCTTTAATGTTCAAAAAACGTATTATTATATTTGACATTATAAATTACAAATTATTTTTAAAATACTGTACATTATTGCAGCTCCTCTATGCCCCGCCTCTCTCAAACGCGTCATTTTCTACAAAGCCCCGCCGTCCAACAAGTGCAGTCAGCTCTGATTGGCCAACTGATTCAGTGCATTGTGATTGGCTGAACACCACAAGGAAATGTAACGGCCCTCACCATAATCGCGAGCTTCAGCTTTCAAGTTAGTTTTATCAGTTCAAGCCCGAAAGGGGAACAAAGTCGCGTGACAGACACAGTGATGATGCTCATATGTATTTGCAGTACACAAAGACGATTTCTGACGGGCTGTACACTCCGCTGTACTCACATACGACACGTTGCGCGCAAAACTCCGCATTTGAACAGTCAATAGCAAATACTTGAAGCACCAGATTGTCATAGCAAAGTCGGAATTGACCTTTATATTTTTTAGAAATAGCCTTCGTGCATAGTAGTGAAGTGAAGTGAAGTGACATACGGCCGAGTATGGTGACCCATACTCGAAATTCGGGCTCTGCATTTAACCCATCCAACGTGCACACACACACAGCAGTGAACACACACACACACCGTGAACACACACCCGGAGCAGTGGGCAGCCATTTAAGCTGCTGCGCCTGGGGAGCAGTTGAGGGTTCGGTGCCTTGCTCAAGGGCACCTCAGTCGTGGTATTGAGGGTGGAGAGAGCGCTGGACATTCACTCCCCCCACCTACAATCCCTGCCAGACCTGAAACTCAAACCCGCAACCTCTGGATTACGAGTCCGACTCTCTAGCCATTAGGCCACGACTTCCCCAGACCTTGTACTCTACAAGGTTCACAAAACTGTCATCCATAAAATGCATTGCACAAATTTGAACATTTGGGTTGTGCTGTTGTGTTGTAAACAAATCTTAACCAATGATTCCTAATTGCATCTACTTTCGGAAGGCCAAATAAAGTGATTTTGCTTTCGCATAGAAACACACGGCATCTCCCTGACATGGCTGCATCAACACTGCGGTTACTGAAACCACGCCGCCTTCCTTTACGTGAACATTTGGGCGGCATTACGCAAATATTTCCACATCGTGACGTAGACATGTGGGGGAGTGTTTGAATGAGCCATTTTAGGGGGCGTGGACGAGTCTTAACTTTTATAAAGAATATCTCTTTGGATTTGAGACTAGTCTTTGCAATTTTAGGGATCTCATCTATGCATGAACAGCTTGTAACAGAGAAAGGAAAACTTGAAATCACAAATGACACCTTTAATGTTAATCCAAGAAATGAAATCAGATAAAAATCACTCATAGCTCTTTACTTTGTAGTTTAATTTATACAGTGAAGGCTATGTTTTATTTTTGATTATTTGCTTTCTGTACCTGGACACCTACAAACTTGAAAAAAACTTAAACATTGTGTAAATAGCACAAATAAATATATAGAAGGGAAGGGAAGGGAAGTGGTGTGAGGCCAAGTATGGTGACCCATACTCGGAATTTGTGCTCTGCATTTAACCCATCCAAGTGTACACACAGTAGTGAACACCCGGAGCAGTGGGCAGCCAATGTTGCCGCGCCCAGGGAGCAGTTGGGGGTTCGGTGCCTTTCTCAAGGGTCTCACCTCAGTCATGGTATTGAGGGTGGAGAGAGTGTTGGTTATTCACTCCCCCACCTGCAATCCCTGCCGGACCCGAGACTCGAACCCATGACCTTCGGGTTACAAGTCCAACGCTCTATCCATTAGGCCACGACTGCCCCACAGAATATACATATATTAAATTATTTCAAACAGGGCCCATCAAACAGGTACAACCCCAACTACGGCCCGGGGAGCAGTGACAGATCAGTCAACTGTCCCAAGCATCTTTCACACAGTCAACAGTATGTTGACTTTCTCAGGCCAACATAACTAGCTAATAACTTCAGTAACATTAGTGTGTGAATAAATGAATGCAGAAGAAGGGGAGAGATAACAGATGTGTGTGTGTGTTCGTGTACAGCAATTAAACTGAATGTAATGTTTATATCTCCTTGTTTCAGATGATGAGAGAGATGAGAACTCCTGACCAGCCTTCTGGACTGAAGGTCAGACTAGGGAATTTAAAAACAGGCACTCTTAAATGTGCATTGAAAATTGACAGCTGATAAAACATGTGCTCCAGGAACCATATTCAGGAAAAATGATGCTCTTAACTGGCTGAGTTATATGATTAACACAGTAGAAAATCAGTCCAGTCTCTCCAGCTGTAAATGTCATTGGCTGTCTTGTGTTGCTTATAATAAACAGACATGTTGATATCACATAAGCAGTCTTTCAGAATATTGTCAGCTACATGTAGATGCATACTGTACACATTAGTGAGTGGTGCTTATGGGGTGTCGCTTTGGGACGGGTGAGGGAGCGAAAAATCACAGTATGCTCACTACAAAAAAACTAGACAACACCACTGGAGAATGTGGCTGTCATAAGCTGTCAAATGTGACTTAACCGAGCTAAATGGCTCTAGCTCGAATATAAATGAAACGCTATTGGCTATCTTAAAAAGGGGGTGGAGTATATATATGCTGCTCAATATATCCCTGCCCTGTCTTCCTGTTTCAGTTTAAATTACGTCACCACATAGAATAAAGCTGTGCGCTTCAAATCACTTCAGTGTACGTTTAACATTAAAAACATCCCATAATAAACTAACCTGCAAAAGCATCAAATCTACTGTTAAACACTTTTGCTATTAAAGCATTTATCCTTTTTTAATAACCTGAAAGCTCATGTTAAATCTCCATGACATTTGTATGGTATTTTAGCCCATTTGGAACAATGTAAATATGACTAGAAAAAATCCTGTTCTTAGATGGGTGTAGGACAAATGCTAAGCATCAGGCCAGTGAAAAAGCATAAGTAATTCCATACATCTACTATTCTTGACCTTAAAGAAAGTCGTTTTAGTGAAGCCTCTTGATGCTTTGTTGAAAATTAAGAAGAACGAAAGGATCTGACCTTGCTTGGCTTTTGATCGAAGGCAAAGGTAGCACTTAAGACTGTGCTTTAAAAAGCTTTTGGGAGTCCAAGTACCAAGAGGCTCGAACAAAATAAAACTACAAAAATTGGCAGGTATTGAAGACAGGTTTTTGACTAGACCGCGGAAAATATTCCTGGCAGACACTGCTCCCATGCTGTCAAATCCAATATCCTAATTCTCACATTACACCTCAAACGCTGTCCTGCGGTTTCATTCGGATTTACTTTGGAACAGCCACTCCAAGCCAACTGGCTGTGATCCTTCTCCACAGGCTGTTAGAAGAAGAAAAAAATGTTAAAACAGTATTCCTAATATGCTTGTCACCCTCACTGTAATGCGGCTCTGTGTTCGGGACATTAACGTGGCTCATCCTGTGAGGTTGAGGCAAATAAAAAGGTTTGTTTGCCTCAGAGGCAGCGGTGGCATGGCATCCGTGCTGCCTCGGATACTATAATGAAGGGATAATCTTCTCATTTAGCCACAGACAGAGGATATATTTTGCTCTCTTTTTGTGATGGGTGAGGTGTCTGTGTGTGTATAACGGTGCATAACACAGCAGTAGAATAAACATTAAAACACTAGCGAGACAAAGGGGCAACAGCTTGAAATGATTGGACGTGTGACAGAAATAGACAGAAACGCACAGTGTCATCTGGACAGAGGGGTTGGTGGCTCGTTGAACGAAAGGGATGATATAAAAATATAAGCTTGAAGCTTTCAAGCTTCAAAAAAATCTAACCATTAAAGCAGTGCATACGACTTGTGCACTATATGCCAAGTCTTCTGAAGCTTATTTAGCCAGCGCCTCAGGCTTGAGCTCGTGACCATCATCTCGGGTTGTGAAAGGAGCCACCATCTGTACCAACACAAAATGACAGTGACTTCACCCTACTTCTTCACTCTCAAGCACTGTTTCTCTCCAGACCTTTTCCTTGTCACCTTCTCAAATTGTCGACTCAAGGCTACACATGCCATGCACTCTCCCACAAACAAGCCCCCTCCAGATGCTAAAAATAAACACCCATGCAGCCAACTAACTGTCCTCTGTTACAGATGCTCTAAAATTAACTGGCAGTTTTTATCTTACATTCATATTTTCTTAATTTTAAAGATTAATTCCTGGCTTTTGGCTTTAAAACCGCATCCAAAAAACTGCACCAACCACTGCGCCACAGCTCTGACAACTTTCAAAATGCAATTTCAATACTAAATACCTCTTTAACAACAAAACCATTAAATAAGCAGGTGCAAGCTATTTTCAACTTAATATATTCTGGATTATTATATGACCTACAGAATCGAAAAGAAAGCAGAGATGAGAATAAAGGATCGATTTAAATGCACAACAAAACATTGGTCACCAAAAGTTAATTATAAAAAAACCTGACAATGCAGTATTTTAAATGCAATGGGGGTTTCATACAAAGCAAAAATTTACACACTGGGCAAACTGTGACTACGTTTACATGCGCACGAATAATGCAATTATTTCCAATAATCAGAGTAAGGACTTAATCGCATTGTGATGTTTACATGTCAAGAGCAAAGCTCTTACTCCCGTTTACATGCATTTTCCATTATTCTTTTTTTTTTTTTTTTTTACTGCCATTATTCACATACCCCACTACACAGCACAAATGGACTCAGAAAGAGCAGGTGTGTTTACTGGCCGCTGTTTTAATTTATTTACGTCTAATGCATAATGATTTTGTATGGTGGTATTCCATAATTTTTCGGCGCCATAGAAATGTGATGGAATTTGTTTGCCTATACACTGCTGTCACGTTCTCGCCATTTCTGGATGAGGGTAAGGAACAGAGACTGGTGGCAGAGAGTTGTGTTTTCCCCAGACATGCGATGCTTTCTTCCCCTCCATCGTTTCTAATCTGCGTATTATTACAGGTGCACGTCCCGTCAATCATGTACATCATGAGCGCATGCGCATTTTGGTCAGAGCGGCAATACTGCGATTAAGGTGTTTACATGCCTGTATATTTCTATTAAAATCGGCATACGCCACCTATGTTAATACGATTATACTTGCTGTGATTATGAGCTTAATCACATTATTTAAATCGAAGTATTGCATTTACATGAGGTCAAGTTTAATCGCAATATTGCCAAAATCTCATAATAATCGCATTAAGAGGGTGCATGTAAACGCACTCTGTGTGCTGATCTAAACAGTGATAAAAGAGAGCAGATATTACTTACTGTATGCAATAGATTCATTTAGCGTAATGTAAGAATTTAATTCTTGAATTCAAATCACATTGGTTCAGATAATACATGTGCATTGAAGAAAAAACAAACAGGTGATTCGCTCTTAACGATACAGCAGGCCGCAGGACATTATTTCCTACAGCCCCATATTAAGCATTATAATTTCACAATTTCACCTTTTTATACATGTCTGATTAGACTGTCCTTGTAATATACAGGCTCTAATACTACAAGAAACCACATACTGCAGTAAATACCAAGTAATTGACTTTCCAAAAATGTGGTCTAAAATGGACTGTTTCTTCAGAACACTTGAATCCCCTCTAAACCTCTCCAAACATTCACAAAGACCAAGTAAACCATCATTTCCTACATAATTTCAGTGTTTTCTGCATGTCCCCACACCTGATAATTGAATCACAAAATCACAGTAGCATGAAAAAAGACAGAAAATGAGGAAGAATAGGGTGAGCAGGAGGGCAAGAGGAACGGTTCGGAACAACAGTATTCAAGGATTTGCAAAGACAAAGAACAGACAGCATAAAGCACTTGAGGCCGAGGTGCTGTGTTCAACATTGCTGCTGTCATACCATTTTATGAGCTGTTCAACATTAAATATTTACACTCAGAGGCAATTAGTGGCTCTGGGAACGACAACCACCGGGGTGCCAAGGACATCCTTTTCTTTTAATTAACTTTCCCTCAGGAAAATAACGGGATGTTTCAACCCCACTATCATAAATGATGACATGATTAGACAATATAGCTCGTCTCTGATAGCGCTGAAAGCATTTATGGATTGCATTAAAGCATGTCCAACTTGTTATTTTGCTCCTTTATTTCTAGAAAGTGCTCCTCTGGTTAGCTTCTCCTCTCAAACAATTAATAATCCCCAAGGTGGACGGATGATTAAAAATTCGAAGTGGGAGCCCCCGTTTCAAGTTTTTAAATGAGCGGCCTCCCTCATTTGAGCAAAGGCAGGAGGAGGCTGATGGGACTAAATTTAGCAGAGGAGACGAGAAAGAAAAGCCTTCAACCTCCCACCTAGCAATAATGTCCTCCCTTTGCTTCCTGTGAGGATTCAATTTGCCAAAACAGTCAAATATTGCTGCAAAATGCCAGCTGCGCGTTTAATCATTGTTGCTGCAATTATGACACGCAAATGCCCTTTTAATGTCAAGCTTTGGAGTCATCTGTAAAACACAAAATAGATAAAGATAGTTTCCCCTTCTCTTCCCGTTATCGAAACAGGCAATTTTTACAACTGCAATCGACTCTATCCGGCTTGCAATTAATGTTGTTGAACCTATAGTTAGGCAAATATATGGTCATTATCAGAGTGATACAGTACATTAATCGGGAGAGAAAACAGATAAAATGTAATTACATTCATGCATTTGGCAGGCACTTTTATCCAAATCGACTTACACTGCACTCAAAGCGTGCATTTGATCAGTTTCTTTGAGAATTAATCCCATGGCTTTGGCGTTGCATGCGACTTGCCCTGCTGTTTGAGCTATTGTAGGTATAGGAACTCACACTCCAGAGGCAAACTTGCTGACAAGATGGCAACAGAACACATTAAATTGAAATTTAGAAAAGAAATGGAAAGAGTCCATTTTAGGCCAATATTTGGGCATTTTGAGATCATTGCCATGGCTGAATAGCAGAAGTGAAACTGCCCCCTTGCGTCAGCAATTTGTCTTATTAATAGGCAACACTTCACAAAAAGATGGATCCTTAAAGGTTTCGTTTCCAAATATGTAACTGTCAAAGCGGCATCATTACTGATTTTCTGGAGCTCAACTGTCCAGCTGCACACTGTCAACACAATCTCAACAGGTAAATGATTTAATTCTTAAAATGACTATACATTTTAACTTTAGATTTTAAACTGGTTTCCTACCAATCATGTCTTTTTTTTTCATGTGCGACCAGCTCTGTTCACTTCTCTCCTTTTCTCCACCAAGTAGGTAGCAATTTTAAATTAATGATCCAAATTTTTTAGCGTTTTAAATATCTACTAATTAAAATAAAAAAAAAAGACAAGTGATAAAATGTCAAGCTGTGCCATGACATTTTATCACTTTCCTTTTACCGTTATGAAGGGCCCATGCTACTTTGTGCATTTATAAACATAATTGTTTTTAAACGCATAGAAGAGACACATTGTAACTCTAAATTGATTTGTGCGTTTTACCCAGATGCTGTCACATCCCATAGCCTCATTATCTGCAGAGAGAAACTGCTATTCAAAATACACACATAATGATGGACTTAAAAGCATCATAAAGGATTGTAAAGATATTTCACTGGAACTTGACTGCATCGTCGTCATTGCATCTGTTCTGTGTTTTATTTCTTTATGCATGTATTCATGTTCAATGTCAGTTGTTTTGTCAGTTGTCATGTATTAATATATTCAGTTAATAACTGATGATAGAGCAATGTCTTTTCCGCTACACTTTCCTATGTCAATAAAAAATTAAAGGTAACACTTTTGAACAGGGAACACATATTCACTATTAACTAAGAGTTTTCCCTAAACAAACTCCTAATTTGCTGCTTATTAATAGTTAGTAAGTGAAGTGACATACAGCCAAGTATGCATTTAACCCATCCAACGTGTACACACACACCGTGAACACACACCCAGAGCAGTGGGCATGCAGCACCCGGGGAGTAGTTGGAGGTTCGGTGCCTTGCTCAAGGGCACCTCAGTCGTGGTATTGAGGGTGGTCGTTCATCTAAACAAATGGACATTAGTATATGCATTGTAATCAGCCAATATGCTAGTAATATGCATGCTAGTTAGCAACTAGTTAATAGTGAGAACTGGTCCAAAATAAAGTGTTACCAAAATAAAAGTACCTAATTGACACAGAGTTCAGAGTTCCAGCTGCCCAAGATAAGTTTACAAGATACGAATCCCAAGATAAGTTCACAAAAACTACAAAAAATAAAGCACAAGGCGGGCTAGCAGCACCAAATTATCTACATTATTACTTAGCATCACATCTACAATATCTGTGCAAATGGATGAGATATGACACTATCCAAAACCCATGGCTAGAGTTAGAACAAGCAGAATGTAAAGACATAACTATATCTAATCTTCCATCACTCTCAAAAAGAAAAAAAAAACCCAAAAAAACAAAACAACAAAAACTATTTACGAATTTGATGATTAAAACAACTCTTACAGACTGGTGGCAAACTAACACAATGACAAATTATGAGCTCTCCCCACACATCAGTTCACCTATATGGAATAACCCAGATTTTACCATCGATCATAGCCCGCTTAACAATATCAAATGGAAAGAGAAAGGCATCACACATCTACAGCACCTGTTTTCTGGTAACACCTTCATTACATTTACGAAATTGACACAGAAATTTAAATTTAGGAAAATATCATTATTATTACTATCTACAAATAAGGAATTCTATTAAAACCACAAGTGGAATCAAAGACATTGCAAACCCCCCCCCCATTTTTAGTAAATCAGGAAAGATGCTTACGAAACAGTACTCTTTATTTGCCATATTTCCTACCAGCTATTGTGTAGGTCATTACATCAAGTTGTTGTTGTAAAAAAAAAAAGAAATAAATATTTGTTGAAAAAAAAAAAAAAAAAGAGTTCCAGCTACCGATGCGAATGCAACCAGAAAAACGGTCCGTGGGAGAAATCGGTTCTCTGGGAACCACCCTGCTGGCTAGTACCTAAAACTAATTTCCTAACTATGCAGTGCAAAAGCACCTAATGTGAGCAAATGATGACAGAATTTCATTTTTATGTGAACTACCCTTTAGGTTACTTTTATATTGGTCATCCTGTTGTCTTGTCTTGTCTCAATTATCAACATCAGCCACTGAAAAACCTTTATCAGACAGCCGTACGTACACATTTTCATCATTTTAGATTGTATAAATTGTCTGCCGTGTAGACAATGTGTAACCGTGAACTTGAGAATTGACTGTTAATCAGAACTGGAGATATTTGTTTACTTAAATTGTTGCACGTGTTGGTGGGAAATCAGTCGGTTTGCCACAGCGGGATGTGTTGTAAACATCCCCTTCATATCAACTCTTTAGAGTATGGCTTACGGCCATACCACCCTAAGCATGGCCGATCTTGTCTGATGACTCAACTTCCTGAAGTCGATAGAAGCAGATGGTAATGATAGCACACTAGATGCACTAGCTCTTAGCAGTCACACTGCCAAGAAGGCAAGTGTAGGATTCGCGATTACAACACCAACAGTAGATAAGCGGCATGATTGTGGATTACACATGTATCAGCGAGTCCCAGGT